>NC_064921.1:225999988-226624988 GCF_023897955.1 Schistocerca gregaria
ATGATCCCTTGATGGTGTCAAACATTTTAGCTTCTAAATCAATGCAATCAGAAGATGTGGCCATGTATATCACATATTTTGATATTCACAAAGACACTCATCAAAACCTATAGGGTACTTGCTGTTGACCTAGAATCATAAGATTTGGCAAGAAGCAAGGTTTCATGGTAATAGTAAAGGGAAAATCTGAAAATTGTGTTTGTATCACAGTAAAAAAGTATTTTTTACCATTTGTTCTCTGTCTCTCTCTGTATACCCACCTGTTCAGACCCCTTTTTCCCTGAAATGGATAGAGGTATTAAGTTGAAATTTATGTGAAATACTGAGTTATATAGACCATGGCAGTGTAAAAAATTTAAGCTTCAAAGTCAATGCAATCAAAAGATCCCTTTTTGTCAAGAATGGATGGAGGAACCAAATTGAAATCTGTCAAATACTAAGGTCTAAGGTATCTTGGTGGTGTAAATAACTTAAGCCTAAAGCAATGCAATCAAAAGATATGGCCATTTATGTCACATATTTTGATACTCGCAAACTTACTCATGAAAACCTGTAGATGAATTATGTATATATTTATTAGTCCTGGTATGCCAGCAGTAAAGAATGTACATGGAAACCATGAGGTTTCGAGAAAGAATCTTGGCGGGACTGCAGACTTTTCAGTCTTCATTTTAACCAATCCTTCACCTCCCAGTGATGAGAGGAGTTATTAGAAACTGCATATGATTCAGATTCCATGTTAAACTGTAGGTCCTCTTTCTCCACATGGAGAATCATTGAAATGATGCTTACATATTGCCTTATGTCTTTGAATTGTTAATTACATGTTATGTAATCTCTATGATACAGATATTTTGTGTAAATAAAGGTACATGTGTCTGATGTTTAAATTCACTAACTGTTCCTGAACATTTTCTGGTGGTGAAATCTAGGAAGGCCACGACAAGGAGAGAATTTTCACAATCACAGGGATGTCGAAGATCTACTGAATGAGCTTGCACCAGTTCCAAACGACTACGCGGTTTACTACATAGCAGGATCTCTTCTCATGTAATGTGCAACTCCAGCTAAGTCATTCATGTCTTGCGGCATTCTGTTTGTCTTTATTGATTACTGAAACATACTACATTACTGCCCACATACTAATAGTTGAAGTAATAGTTGAGTAGAACATAGGAGATAACTGATATGTGACAAGCATAGCTGATCTCTAGTGAGATGGTCAATACAGAAGCCTGCAGAGTACTGTCACGGATCATGGCCATGAATACTGAAACAGGAGATTGTCTCTCCAAGCTAAAATGTAGACGAGGTTACCCCTTTGCCAATGAGGAGGAACATGTTAGCAACTGTCTGCAGGAGACAGCATGAGAAGATTACACAAACTCGGCAAGACGAGTGATCCTAAAGGCAAAACGGGATATTAAGGGAAAATTTCAGACGTCGCTGCTGTCAGGGCGATGTTGGGGGTTTCTACACAGTCGTTAAACAGTGTTCCACTACCACAGATTGACTAGACTCATTCTCCAGTAACATCAGCATTGGACTTGCTTCTGGGAATCTTCCATTGTGTCAGACTCAAACTTGTCAGTTGTCAATAAAACAGGTGTTTCTTCGAGGCTCTCTTGAGGAGGAATCCATGAGTTTGATAGAAGTAATTTGTGAACTACAGCTTAGTACAAGTGCACTAAAGAAATTTTGTGCACGCGTTATGGTGCAAGGCCAGAATTATTCAGGTACTTCTTGATTACCTGTAAGCCAACCTGTATGAAACATATGGTAACCTCCGATTCCCTGAAAGCTCTGAACTTATCGTTTATTGAATGTAACTAGCGCATCCGAGCTCTATAGGCGCCAGGGGAGAGCGTAGAATCTTATGGTCGAGTGTTAGTCCCTAAAATACTTCTTGCTTTCCAGAGGATAAATGTCGGCGCTGGACAATCCGTACCAAAAGAGTACTATTGTCTGAAGGAAACATTCTGAAACCACCGAGCGAGGTGGCGCAGTGGTTAGCACACTGGACTCGTATTCGGGAGGACGACGGTTCAATCCCGCGTCCGGCCATCCTGATTTAGGTTTTCCGTGATTTCCCTAAATCGCTCCAGGCAAATGCCGCGATGGTCCCTTTGAAAGGGCACGGCCGTCATCCTTCCTCATCCTTCCCTAATATGATGAGACCGATGACCTCGCTGTCTGGTCTCCTCCCCCAAAACAACCCAACAACAACAACATTCTGAAACTAATGAATATATTGTCAGATGAGGTGGGTGGTGGGTTGATGGCACGAAGCATTCGAAAGGAAACTCTCAGGGTACTTAACGCGATACCATCCACAGCAAAACCCAGTGATCAAGCAGCGTGGTCATTGGGTACAGGATTGGGAGGCAGGCTTGTTCAGGACCGCCTCAAAAGTTTGACATCCAGTAATAGGTGTTTTCTTTTCCTTTACGAGGGTCATACAGCAAAAGACTGCAGAAAGAAAGGAAAATCGCTTTGTCTCATTTGCGAGAAACGTTATCAAAAGTCAGTCTGTACAAATACCGAACATTCTATTTCGTCAGTTACTCCTGCCGAACAAATTTCCGTCGGCAATGTGAACATCGGACATTTAGGGTACACACAAATTCAGGCGGGCTGCTTGTATGTAATGAGGCCCGCCAGAGTATGTAGACTCACATGCCGCATTCTAGATGAAGCAGCCAGTCTAGTTTTATCAGTAGATTGTTGATCGATTACTTAAAAATAGAAGTCACTGGAAATCACCCCCTAACCATCGATACATTTGAGTTTCCGTTTGTTACATCACACTCTTGGCGACTTGTCCGACTGGCACTGAGAAGCGCATGAAGCCATGCTCATAATGATGTTACTGCGATTGAGAGTTTTGACTCCTTTTCGAGGTATCCGTCGTACCTCAAGAATTTCGAACGAACCACATTACTAATTTTCAACTGGCCGACTCGGCAGAAGAATATGATAATCTTCCCACTGAGTTACTTATTGGAGCACATATTACTGGGGAATTGTAAAGGACACAGCAGTGCTACGCATATCTCAACTCTAGCCTTAATACCTTCTAAAATCGTGTGGATCCTTAGCGAAATCGGTTAAGCTCGTTAACCTCGCAAACCTGCTATGCAATCAAGCATTTAACAATATAGTCAGGATCTTTTGGTATAACAGCGATATGCGACCATCAAAATGAGTGCGAAAGATTAAGAATTCCACGAGAAATTTCACACTTTCTATTCTGTCGAGGATCAACGAAATACATAGTCTGCATTCCACGAAAATCGAAAGTCATTCTTCCAAATCACCTCAGTAATAGCGAGAAACGTTTCATTGCGTTGCAGAGGCGTCTGGAGAAGAATGACGCCCTTAGTTGTGGGTACGAGACTCAAATGTCAAACTACATCCAAAACGAACACATCGAACTGGCCCACCACAGAGCTGAACCGACGCCTTCTATCTGCGTCACCGAATAGTAATAACGGAGGAACACAAAAGCATGATATGGCGAATCGTGTTCGACGCATCTTCACACGAAAAGAAAGGCCTTCACATAATGATGCCTTAGAAACCGGGCCCTCCTGCAGTAACCGCAGTACTCCAGGGTTTTCGAGCGTGACGGTTTGCCATTGTCTGGCCACTCTATGTCAAATTTGGATCTCAGCTCTTCCAAAATTGTCAGACACTCATGTAAAAAGCTGGATAGAGGACTCAGGGACAACATTCACCCACTTTTTTTGTGATGGCTCTGAGCACTATGGGACTTAACATCTGAGGTCATCAGTCCCCTAGAACTTAGAACTACTTAAACCTAACTAACCTAAGGACATCACACACAACCATGCCCGAGGCAGACTTCGAACCTGCGACCGTAGCAGTCGCGCGGATCCGGACTGAAGCGCCTAGAACCGCTCGGCCACCGTGGCCGGCTTTTTTGTGATGCTTCGGAGAGAGAACGTGGAGGAGTCTTGTGTATCAGGTCAGCCGCTAATAGTCCCACGTTCAGTTCATCTGTACTAATACTAAGCCGCCTACAGAGGATCTGATTTGGTCAGGTGGTATGGCGCATTTGGTCAGATTAGACGCATTGTCGGATCGTGTGTAGCCTTGTTGAAGGTATGGGTAAAACCGACCAGTTAAAGCTGATGCCGGCATTTTAGTTCTGAATAACAGGTATGTTTCGATATATGTTTGGTCTCGGTTATAGCATGCATTTTTGTATTTTTTACTAATAACCGCGTAAAAAATTGAAATATCAACTAGCTATAGCTGCGTTTTAATTTTTTCTTTTTTAAATAAACCATTTAAAAAAAAGAGTAATTTTGATTCGTAAAACTTGCATTAGTTTGAAGTATAGCGTTGTTATAAAAATGGGAAAAGGTATCAGTGCTATTTTAATAACAAGGGCGACAGAAACAATCAGCAAACATGGCGTAAAAATCGGTGTAGCACTGTCTAGACAATGATGTCGATGTTTCCGCGTGTCATGGTTTAAGGTAAGCTTGTGCGTGCAAGGTGCAAGACTGCCCACACTGGGTCTCCACGGTAGTTTTGTAGTTTGCTTTAAAAGATTAGATTTATCTGCCATTTCTATAAATTAACAAAAGAGAAAGGAAATTATGGTATCAATAATAAATTAAAAATTTGAGAGCAGTTAATTCATAAATGATAATTAATTGAAACCCCCAGTTGCCGACTGGTGTTGTTGATATACCTCGATGGGGTCAGGTGAAAATGTGTGCCCCGCCCGGAACTCGAACTCAGGATCTTCTGCTTACATGGCAGACACTCTATCCTTTTTTAAAATCTCATTTTGGTCCATATTGATCGTTGAATTTGTTCGGGGCGAACGTCCGATGACACCCATTTAGGTTCTCCGTTTATGTGTTCGCTCAGTTTTTTGTTACAGAGGGTAGCTAACCCTCTGACCGAACACGCTGAGCTACCGTGCCGGCTATCCATCTGAGCCACCGAGGATACAGATGAATAGCACGACTGCAGGGACTTATCCCTTGCACGCTTCCCGCGAGACCCACGTTCCCAACTGTCCACAATCTACATACGTATTGTACTAATAGGCATTTGCCCATCCACTTATCCCTGAAGTTCCTGCAGTCGCGCTATTCATCTGTGTCCTCGGTGGCTTAGATGGATAGAGCGTCTGCCATGTAAGCAGGAGATCCCGGGTTCGAGTCCCGGCCAGCACACACAGTTTCAGCTGTCCTCATCGAGGTATATCAACAACACCAGTCGGCAACTGAGGGTTTCAATTAATTATCATTTATCCTAGAGAAGCTGCACGGTCATCAGTGGTATCTGTTCTTTCGAGAACAGTTACTATCTTCATATATAGATAATTAATTCACACTATACAATAAAAATATAAAGTAGCTAATCTACTGGTGTGTGTGCACAGTATGACTACCTGCTTGTGGCCTTTGAAAACGGACAAATGATCACCAAAATAGTTTTTTAGATTCAGTTTTCACCCTTTAATGCTGACTATTCGTACTGCCCAGATACTAATAAGATTCCCAAATAGAACATGATTTTTGAGCAGAGTTAAAAAAATAGAATCAGTAGGAGAATACCGGTGATTATTTGTAGTATTCGGTCACTTACTACTTTTCCAGAAAAGCTGTGAACGGTGGACGGACTGAGTTTTCTTTTGATTGCCTATTTACGAGTAATTCAGTATTTCGATTTTATGTATCTTGAAACTGAGTGAGTAAAAATTTTTCAGTGTTTGTTCGATTTCTACATTTATTACAGAAAATAACAGAAGTAAAAAATCGAAGATCGTTACTTTAGAAACTGGTCATTTTGAGCGGTTTTAGCTTTCAGTTTGGTTGTATCAGCGATAACCGCCATCCCTACTGTGTCGACTGCCTGATCTCTAGTCAGGTCTTTGTCGAACGGCCGCGCCACCCGACAGCCTGGCCGCACCGTAGCTCTGTCCTATGATAACGCTCGTCATCTGTGCTCTGGACTTTATCGCCAGAAGGTCTTGCGCCCGTGCGTCATAATGGTGACTGTTGCCACTAAGCGACAAGTCCTTACGGAGTTCGTGGAACTACACAAGGACTTCAGAATTTTGTGGGGAGAAGCAGTGTTGCAACATGGAAGCCGGAAATCAGGCATTACAAATCCTTGCACAGAAATTAAAAACAGTTACAGTTGTCTGAACGTCAGGAGAAGGAAACTCATTGCCTTACATTCAGGAAAAGATTAATCGAGATGCCACAGTCGTTGCGTTCAGCTGCACAAAAAATGTAAAGAAAAGAAAAAACATATCAGCTGAGGTCTATTGGCGGGCTGTTAGCCTGCAGCTACGAGAACCGTATGACGTTCAACGTTGCAATGCAGAAAAAATATCTGAGGTTTTTTTCATGGAAAATTAGGAAAGCTCACTGTGAAATCGTCGATAGCGAATTTAAGTGAAATCAACCCGTGCCCTCACCGTCGCTTTCATCGTCATCATTTGTTAAAACATGACATCGTATTCGTGTATTTATTTTCAACGTTGTCACATGGTAAGTTTTCAGGCCTGGCAAGTACAGATTCAGTTGTTTCAGCAAATCGTGTGGTTCAACAGTTCCCCCCGTTATTTCAAATATACGAGGGCTGTTCAGAAGGTAAGTTACGATCGGTCGCGAAATGGAAACGACTATGAAAATCCTATAAAGCTTTGCAAAGATGTGTTGGGCAGCGCCTCTAGTATGACTCTAGGTAGAATTATGTCGCTCTTTTCATTCCTGAGCTCTTAGTGAGCGCGTCAAGATGTTATAGAAAATAGTGTCTCCCGCCAAGTACGAGAGCCTGGTGAGAATTTCCCCTGAAGCTATGCAACCAACATTACATAACTGTCGTGCGGTTTCTTCTTCAAGACAATTCTCAGCCTCATTCTGCAGGGGCAATGAAGATGTTCCTGCATCGTTTCAATTGGAAATGTTTGGTTACCCACAATACAGGGCGTAATTGTCTCCCACTGAATTTCATTTCCGATCAAACGAACCGCTGGCTATGAAGACAACATATTGGCACAGACAAAGAGCTTTAGGTCAGCGTAGAGACTTGGCGGAAAGCACTGGTGGCTGCCTTCTATGATGAGGGTATTGGAAAGTTGGTACAACGCTACGACGAATGTCTGAGACAGAACGGCGACTACGTAAAGAAATATTTCTGATTTTCACTGTGATTTTCATTTCGCGATCAATCGTAACTTACTTTCTGAACAGCCCTCGTACTCTGTTCTGCTGCACAACGTGAAGCAGAAGAAAAATAATTCTAAGACAGTGCTTACACTCTGAATTGGTTCCATGTACTTAAGAATACTGGTGCCAGAAACTATTTCAATGATTTACATTCTCAGAAAGTGTTTTCTTTACATGTACACTACTCTCCGTAACTTTGGAAACACCTAATTATTAAGGATAATGGGAAGGAAATACATTATAAAATTGCATTTTATTTCTGTCTAAATGCCTACATTCAGGTGACAAAAGTCATTGGTACCTCCCAATATCATGTCGGGCCTCGTTTTGCCCGGCGCAGTACAACAACCCGACGTGGCATGATCTCAACAAGTCATTCGAAATCACCTACAGAAATATTGAGGCCGGCCGCTATGGCCGAGCGCTTCTACGTACTTCAGCCTGGAACCGCGCAACCGCTACGGTCACAGGTTCGAATCCTGCCTCGGGCAAGGACGTATGTGATGTCCTTAGGTTAGTTAGGTTTACGTAATTCTAAGTTTTAGGGGACTGATGACCATAGCTGTTAAGTCCTATAGTGCTCAGAGCCATTTCAACCATTTTTCGTCCATAATTGCGAAACTGTTGCTGGTGCCGGATTTTGCGTACGAACTGACCTCCCGCATAGGTCCCGCGTGTGTTCGATGGCATTCATATCGGGCGTTCTGGTTGGTCAAATCATTTGCTCAAATTGTCCAGAATGTTCTTCAAACCAATTGGACACAATTGTGGCCCGTTGACATGGCTAATTGTCATCCATAGAAATTCCATCGTTGTTTGAGAACATGAAGTCCATGAATGGCTGCAAATGATCTCCAATTAACTGAGCATACCCGTTTTCAGTGAATGATTGGTTCAGTTGGACCAGAGGACCCAGTCCTTTTCCAAGCAAACGCAGTCCACACCATTATGGAGCCACCATCAGCTTGCACAGTGCCTCATTGACAACTTGGCTTCACGGTTTCACGGGGTCTGCGCCATATTCAAGCCCTACCATCAGCTCTTATCAACTGAAATCGAGATCCACTGACGAGGCCACGATTATACAGTCGTCAAGCGTCCAACCGATATGGTCACGAGCCCTTGAGAGACGCTGCAGGTGATGTTGTCCTGTTAGTGAAGGCACTCGCGTCGGTCGTCTGCTGCCATAGCCCATTAATGCCAAATTTCGGTTGGTTGGTTGGTTGTGGATTAAAGAGACCAAACTGCATAGGTCATCGGTCCCTTGTTTCATAAACACACAGAGCACAGTGAAACCATCCACTTCTCATTCGAAGCACAAGATAAAAATTCCAAGGGAAGAAAATCCACACGGTCAATAATAAAGAAACATGGAAAACGGAGCACAGCAACAAAAACAACATAGAGAAGAAAGACAGAAAGAATTAAAACTGTACAGCAGAGGATCGTGGCTGGCTGATCACGAAAATAATAGGATGAGCCAGCCACTCTGCAACACGTTAAAACCTCCACCTAAAAGATTAGGATGGAGTCGAATTACAACACAAAACTAATTAAAAATATAGCTCAAAAGAGGGTGATGTAATAAAATTAAATGGAGCTATAAAAGCCGCTTGCGCGAATAAAACGTAAAACCCGATCTGCCATAGAGACATTGTCACCTAAAAGAGATGATAAATCACCCTGGAGATTAAAAGCACACCTGAAAGCAGTTAAAAGAGGACATTCAAACAACAGATGCGCCACCGTCATGGTTGTACCACAGCGAGAATGAGGGGGTCCTCTCGACGCAGCAGATGACCATGCGTCAGCCAAGAGTGACCAATGCGGAGCCTACACAGAAAAACAGAATCCCTGGGAGAGGCCCGTATGGAGGAGCCCCACAGAGTCGTGGTCTCCTTTACTTGCCGCAGCTTATTAGGTGCACACAGAGCGCGCCATTCGTCTCCCCACATCCCAAAGACTCGACGGTGCAAAATCTTTCGGAGATCAATTGCCGGCAGGCCGATCTCCAGCGTCTGTTTGCGGGTAGCCTCTTTGGCTAACTCGTCGGCAAGTTCGTTTCCCGCGATTCCAACGTGGCCCGGGGTCCATATGCAAAATCTTTCGGAGATCAATTGCCGGTAGGCCGATCTCCAGCGTCTGTTTGCGGGTAGCCTCTTTGGCTAACTCGTCGGCAAGTTCGTTTCCCGCGATTCCAACGTGGCCCGGAGTCCATATGCAAAATCTTTCGGAGATCAATTGCCGGTAGGCCGATCTCCAGCGTCTGTTTGCGGGTAGCCTCTTTGGCTAACTCGTCGGCAAGTTCGTTTCCCGCGATTCCAACGTGGCCTGGGGTCCATATGAACACCACCGAACGACCACGCTGTTCAAGACTGTGAATGGACCCCTGGATGGCACCAACAATGGGATGGCGTGAATAGCACTGGTCAAGAGCCTGCAGACTACTGAGCGAGTCACTGCAAATGACGAGGGACTCTCCAGCGCTGGTACGAATACGCTCAAGGGCACGAAAAATGGCTGTCAGTTCTGCGGTGTAAACACTGCAGCCTTCCGGTAAGGAGCGCTGGTCGACATAGTCCGCATAGGCATAAGCGTACCCCACACGGCCATCAACCATCGAGCCATCGGTATAAATAACCTCCGAGTCATGATATGCGCCTAGGAGAGCAAGGAAATGGCGGCGCAAGACTGCAGGAGGAACCGAATCCTTTGGCCATCGGGAAAGTTCCAGCCGAAGCTGCGGCCGACGAATACACCAAGGTGGTGTATGTGGGCGGACCTGGTAAGCAGACGGAAGAGGCAAACACTCGAGTTCACGAAGGAGCGACCAAACACGGATCCCAATTGTATGGCCTGATCGTGGCCGCTGGTGTGGGATATGGACTGCCGCATTAACGAAAAGGAGACGGTAGTTAGGGTGACGGGGTGAGCAACGGACGTGGGCAACATAGTTCGCGAACAGTTGTTGACGCCGAATACGAAGCGGAGGAACCCCAGCCTCAGCAAGGAGGCTATGAACAGGGCTGGTGTGGAATGCTCCTGTCGCCTGTCGAACCCCACAATGGTGAACGGGGTCCAGCAGTTGCAATGCTGAGGGCGACGCTGAGCCATACGCCACACTCCCATAATCGAGTCGAGACAGCACGAGGGCTTTGTAGAGCTGCAGCAGCGTTTTACGATCTGCACCCCAAGTTGTGTTGCTGAGGCAGCGGAGGGCGTTCAGATGCTGCCAGCACTGACGCTTGAGCTGACGAATATGTGAAAGCCACGTAAGCCGGGCATCGAACAGCAATCCCAGAAAACGGTAAGTGTCAACAACCCTGAGCATGGCAGCCTGAAGATAGAGCTCAGGGTGGGGATGGACAGTTCGACGCCGACAAAAGTGCATAACACAAGTCTTCGCAGGAGAAAATTGAAACCCATCGGCTAGGGTCCACGCCTGCGCCTTGCGTATGGCTCCCTGCAACCTACGGTCTGCAACACCAATGGTGGAGGAGCTGAAAAAGATGCAGAAATCGTCAGCATATAACGTGGGTGAGACAGACGAACCTACTGCTCCTGCAAGGCCATTAATGGCCACAAGGAAAAGGGGCACGCTCAATACAGAGCCCTGTGGAACGCCGTTCGCCTGGATATGAAGTGAAGTATGGGATGTGCCAATTAAAACGCGGAATGTCCTAACAGATAAAAAAATTCTGAATAAAAATGGGGAGAGAGCCCCAAATTTCGCAGCACCATCCTAATGGATACGTTCGTCGTACGTCCCACGTTGATTTCTGCCGTATGTACTGCTTGTCTGTTAGCACTGACAACTCTACGCAAATGCCGCTTCTGTCGGTCATTAGGTGAAGGCCATCAGCCACTGAATTGTCCGTGGTGAGAGATAACACTTGAAATTTGGTATTCTCGGCACACTCTTGACACTGCGGGTATCGGAATACTGAATTTCCTAACGGTTTCTGAAACTGAGTTCCCCTTGCATCTAGTTCCATTTACCAATCCGTGTTCTAAGTCAGTTAATTACTGTCGTGCGGGCGTAATCGCGTTGGAAACCTTTTCACAAGGATCACGTAAGTACAAATGACATCTCCGCCAATGCTCTACCCTTTTATACCTCGTGTACACTACAGTACCGCCATCTGTGTATGTGCATATCGCGATCCCACGACTTTTGTCACCTTAGTGTATTAAAGCTGTTGTGACCCCGAGTCGCACATAAACTACGCTTCAGCCATGGGAGGTGTCTTTGGACTGCATTTACGACAGACGAAACTAGTACGTCAGTATTCAAGCTGCATAGGTTGTGCAACGTCCCCTCTCCCCTTTCGTTGTCGCTGTTCATGTTGAGCCGCTACTGCCACAGCTCGGCCGGTGGAATGGAGGCGCGACGCGCAGTGATGGTTGTCCCCGTCGGATAACGTGGAACAGCACCTGAAAATCTCTAAAGAAAATTGTTCCTCGCGTAATGTGTGAAAGTCCGTTTGCGAGTCCGCAGTCTTCTCGGCGATGCGAACTGCTGATTTTAATTGTCTGTTACTGTTTTATGATGATTTGCTATGCCCGGTTAGTTAGTTATTTCAGTACTGAGTGAATCATTCATCACCGGCGTCGTTTCACACCACTGAAGCGAGGAAAAATGCATTTGCAGTTCAGTAGCAGTAGTAGTTGTTACGTTGCTAGGCAGAATTGTTCACTATGGCACGACGCAAATCCAAAGATAATCTACACTCCTGGAAATTGAAATAAGAACACCGTGAATTCATTGTCCCAGGAAGGGGAAACTTTATTGACACATTCCTGGGGTCAGATACATCACATGATCACACTGACAGAACCACAGGCACATAGACACAGGCAACAGAGCATGCACAATGTCGGCACTAGTACAGTGTATATCCACCTTTCGCAGCAATGCAGGCTGCTATTCTCCCATGGAGACGATCGTAGAGATGCTGGATGTAGTCCAGTGGAACGGCTTGCCATGCCATTTCCACCTGGCGCCTCAGTTGGACCAGCATTCGTGCTGGACGTGCAGACCGTGTGAGACGACGCTTCATCCAGTCCCAAACATGCTCAATGGGGGACAGATCCGGAGATCTTGCTGGCCAGGGTAGTTGACTTACACCTTCTAGAGCACGTTGGGTGGCACGGGATACATGCGGACGTGCATTGTCTTGTTGGAACAGCAAGTTCCCTTGCCGGTCTAGGAATGGTAGAGCGATGGGTTCGATGACGCTTTGGATGTACCGTGCACTATTCAGTGTCCCCTCGACGAGCACCAGAGGTGTACGGCCAGTGTAGGAGATCGCTCCCCACACCATGATGCCGGGTGTTGGCCCTGTGTGCCTCGGTCGTATGCAGTCCTGATTGTTGCGCTCACCTGCACGGCGCCAAACACGCATACGACCATCATTGGCACCAAGGCAGAAGCGACTCTCATCGCTGAAGACGACACGTCTCCATTCGTCCCTCCATTCACGCCTGTCGCGACACAACTGGAGGCGGGCTGCACGATGTTGGGGCGTGAGCGGAAGACGGCCTAACGGTGTGCGGGACCGTAGCCCAGCTTCATGGAGACGGTTGCGAATGGTCCTCGCCGATACCCCAGGAGCAACAGTGTCCCTAATTTGCTGGGAAGTGGCGGTGCGGTCCCCTACGGCACTGCGTAGGATCCTACGGTCTTGGCGTGCATCCGTGCGTCGCTGCGGTCCGGTCCCAGGTCGACGGCACGTGCACCTTCCGCCGACCACTGGCGACAACATCGATGTACTGTGGAGACCTCACGCCCCACGTGTTGAGCAATTCGGCGGTACGTCCACCCGGCCTCCCGCATGCCCACTATACGCCCTCGCTCAAAGTCCGTCAACTGCACATACGGTTCACATCCACGCTGTCGCGGCATGCTACTAGTGTTAAAGATTGCGATGGAGCTCCGTATGCCACGGCAAACTGTCTGACACTGACGGCGGCGGTGCACAAATGCTGCGCAGCTAGCGCCATTCGACGGCCAACACCGCGGTTCCTGGTGTGTCCGCTGTGCCGTGCGTGTGATCATTGCTTGTACAGCCCTCTCGCAGTGTCCGGAGCAAGTATGGTGGGTCTGACACACCGGTGTCAATGTGTTCTTTTTTCCATTTCCAGGAGTGTATAATGCTACCTTACTTTCGTCCGTCGTAATATTATTTCGGCAAAACAATCAATGGTCATCAAGTCACTCTTTCAATTAAAATTTTCACAGTTAATTAATTTTGATCATCAACCATCTCACAGTTCAATTGATGATCGAGCCAACACGTGAGATTTCCATTACTGACGAACAATTTTTATTGTTCCTTCTTAGCAGTTAGTTTATAATCATCACACCACACGCACACCGATGGATCAGATCAATTATGATTATTGTCAGTTCGGTGATCGTGACAATCACTACAGCTTTTACAATCGGCGTATTTGTATTATCTTCGTGTGGTCGTATTAAGGTTTCCTACTCAAGACTAATCAGGTATCACAGTCTTCGATACTATGTCTATTCTTCGTTGTAACTCTTCACTTTGATGAAGGTTGAGTCCAACAATAATATCTCCAACAGAGTTCATTAACTCGTCGTACAGTATCAGAATATCACTTCAGTTCAAGTTCTCAAGTCAGAATAACTGAGAACAAAGTCCTCGCATCTCTTTGACAGCAAGAAAACTAGCAAGCGACTAACATTTCCATGATCGAGCATTGTAGACGCATTGAATTTCCTTTTCGCCGCGTTTACAACTCTCTTCCACAGTAAATGTCATCTCTGACCGACGTATTACTTTGGACTTAACTTTCGTCGTACTGATTTGCAGTTATTACTGAGATGTTTGATAGCTGATTAAAAATAACCTTTCTTTCTTTCTACCTTTATATTATGACATACTTAGTAATTATTGAAATTGGTTTTCATCAAAACTTTTACTGTCGGCTTAAGAGGTGTGTTTGTGTTATCCAGCGAAGAGTCTACGAGAGTGTACACAGCAGTAGCCGCCACAGCTGCAGCCATACCGAACATTGGACCGAAGAAGAACTGATACTCTACGGCAGTGTTTATAACGTGGTAGAGGTGGCATTGTCTAATTGGACTTGGTCGCTGGCAGGACAGATACAGACTTGCCTTGTACACTGATTTTGATTAGGAGTATTTGTGTTCTTTTCATAAAACTGTGTCTTTGGAACCTTGCATTGTAACCATTTCAATAGTTACGATTTTAGAAGGCTTGGCTGATGTGAAATTTGGAGTGGCGCACCATTTACACTGACGTCTGCGGCACCTCAAAAGCTGTTTTCAGTATCCTATTTCACAACGCCTGAAACGCAGCAGAAGTCTCCGGAGCAGTAGATACACACCAACATTCTATAACCACCGCCATGCGGAGTAATAGCTTGTAGACTTCGCACCTGCCCTGACTGCAGGAAATCGCCTCCGCGGTCAGGGGCAAAGATGTAAATCCCGTCAAGAATATGCTAATCAAACAAACCTAGCTTATTGCACGTAGCGGTGTTGAGGTCGTAGTATTTCCCGTCGCAACAACGCTAAATCTACGATTTAATAGAATAACATGCAATCGTTTCGGTTCTAGAAACGGTGTTGCCTTGTACAGAAGTGAAACATAGGCTATAAATAGTTCAGGCAATAAGAGAATACTAGCTTTGGAAATGTAGAGCTTAGGAGGAATTCAGAAGATTAGATGGGTAGATCTAACGATTAACGCAGGTATTCACGACGTGGTCGATATCGACCCCTTGGGGTCGATATCAGTTTCCTAGGGGTCGACATAAACGAAAACTGTTGTTGGGGGTCAACGAGGTCTAAAAATCGATCCCTATTAAATCAACACAAGTTCATCAGCACAGACGAAGAGCTCAAGCAGAAGTTCAGCCAAGGCTATCAAGAAGTTCTGGTTCCAACGCAACATTGAAACACAGTATCCTACATTGTGGAACATTGCTAAAAATACCTGATCGCTTTTCCATCATCATGCTTAGTTGAAAAAAGTTACAGTGTGGTAACAAACATTTTGACAAAAGAAACAAATAGTTTGAAAATCAACGACCGTGGAGATTTAAGGCTGCAACTCACCAATATTGAACCGGATGTAGCTAGATTGGTAGATAGTCACCAAGTTCATCCACCACAATGAATGTTTTATTTTCTCTTTGCGAATTAATACTGTTTTATATATAATTTCCTACCTACTTAAGATTCTTTAAGTATTTAATTTGTAATAATCATTATAAATTAAACTTGATATTTACTGAATTTTATGTCTTTTTATTCTGTTAAATTTTGATGAGAGAATGAAGTCAACTTTACTCACTTAACCAAGTGCAAAGTTTTCCAGTTGTACCTTAGTACCTAGGTATTTTGTATCAATAGGAAAAAAATTAAAAATAGGCCCCCTTATTCATAATCGTCTGCTAACTTAAAGCATTGCTATATCTCACTCTGTCTTCTTCTATTGACCTAAGTCAGAATGAAAAATAACACTCTGTAGCAGCTGTTTTAAGTTAGCGGACCATTATGAATAAGGGGGCTGATCTTAAAAGTAGGTAATCTGGCCATGGGGGGCTGAGGTAACAGTTCATTTTGGAAAAGGAGTCACTTGTCCAAAATAGTTTGGGGATCCCTGGATTAACGAGAAGGTACTGAATGAAAATGGAGCAAAAATTGTGCCACAACTTGACTAAAAGAAAAGATCGGTTGACGGGACACGTCCTGAGACACGAAGGAGTGGTTAATTAGTTGGGGGGGGGGGGGGGGGGAGTAAAAAGTGTAGAGGGAGACCAAACTTGAATACTGCAACCAGGTCCAAATGCATATCGGTAGCAGTTGTTATTCAGAGATGCAGAGGTTTTTACACAATAATGATGATAATGTTTGGTTTCTGGGGCGCTAAACTGCTTGGTCATCAGAGCCCGTACAACGTCCCAATCTTTACACAGTCCAGTTTCCTTTTCACCATCCGACGTAGTCACTGTCACAAATGATGATGATGAAATGATGAGGAAAACACAAACACCCAGTCCCCGGGCAGAGAAAATCCCCAAACCGTCTGGGAATTGAACCCAGGACAGGTTTTTACACGATAGACTAGTATAGAGAGCTGCATCAAAACAGTCTTCTGCATGAAGACCTCAGTAACATCAACTACGCGATATCTATTTCAATACGGAGAAAAACGTTCCTACAGATGGTCGGAGTATATGCTGGTTATTATGTGTGCAGAACGTTATTGAAGCTGCACATGATGAAAAAATCTTCCCCTCTGGCTGCTAAAATACTTTCATTAAAAAGTCAGGGCCGATTCCGCATCAGTGGAGTTGCATCTTCGGATGATGTGTTTAAGAAACTAAAAGGCTAAAGAATTACATTGGCTTTAAAAATAGATACGTCATACCATAAAGCGCCATCTGTCAGTGACAGCTGAATACTCGAGTTTCTTTGTCTGTTTAAACAGCAATGGTACGAGCCAATCACCATCGTTTATCGGCAGTATTAAACCAATAGCGAGTTAAAAGCGGTTGCCGGTAATCAGACTGCCTGGGATGGCGGCGCACCTATAAGGGAGAGAAAGCTGGGTAAAACTTTGAAATTTCTACACACTGCTTTATATACAGGGCAACCATAGCCGAAATATACCGTGATTTGAATAAACAAGACCGCTGCGGCTGTTACAATTCTTTACTGGAGAACACGACCGATTTCGCAAATTAAATTTGCATCTTCAGGTGCTTCAAATCAAAAGATTAAAGGTTCTGTTTAAACCGGGTGAAGCCATTCCCAATATTTATATCCAGGTATATCAAAATTCTGACTCACAAATGTGCGATCGTCTATTATAAAATGTAAGGGGTTAAGGCCATCCCTAACCTCATCGTAGACAGTCTGGGGAGAATGCGTTGCTGTTGGGGGCCTTCGCTGATTTGTGAGCCAGAAGATTTAAATACCTGGCTGTAAATGTTGGGAATGACTTTATCCAATTTAAACAGAACCTTTAAACATTTCTCTTGAAGTACCTGATGATTCAATTTCAATTTGCGAACCAGGTGGTGTTCTCCAATAAAGAATTCTAACAGTTCGCAGCGGCCTTGTTGATTCAAATCGTTTAAATTTCTGACTTCCGTATCGTTATGAGAAGAACTAAAAACACCACATTAGCATTTCTCAACTTCGACAGAGAAGTGTACTAGAGCTCTGAACGTCTTGCCTTGCCTAGACTGCATACGAGAGGACACGACGCCAGCGTAAACAATACAGAAGGGTCGGCATTACGAGCTACGTGTGCAAGGTGGCGCTAGCGCGAATCTCGGAGCGAACTGATGCTGTTTATGACAACAGAGATGGGGGTTGACTTTATTTGTTATATGGTCAGCTTTGAGCGTCCATTTGTGTGAAACAGGCCATTCAATTAGTAGCCTCTATTCAAATTTGCAGATGCTGCACTATGAAGATAAGGGTATTATACTCAACGTTTTAGAGAGGACTGAAATTTGTCGGTCACTATAAATGTTCCCCGAAACTATTCTTAACGTGCAGACCGAGCTGTGCCACAGGCGTCTGCTATCCAATTTTCATAGATAATAGTTAGCTCACCTAACTGTTGCATCCATACAGGAGACCTTTTCTTAGTTGTGACTTTGCTTTCGTAAGAATTGGTTTATTTAGTTTTATTTTCAGTTAACTGATTGGCTTTAAAAAACTTCTTTATGTGCTGTGCAATACTATGGATACGTTATACGCTCGCTGGTTCTAAAAAATATGGCGATATAGCATTCAAAAGATTCACGTTTTTAACTAGGTTTTTTTCAATGGTGTACTAATTTGTATTTTAAAGGTTTTAACCGTTTTTAACTATAAATATTTTTTTTAAAAGAAAGGAATTCCTAAGGATCATATAACATGTAAGCCAACTCCTACCTCTCTTGCCATAGATGCGTCATTTCGGAGCGATACTCGTGCTAGCGCCACCTTGCACAGGTAGCTCCTTACCGACCCATCAGTACCGTTTACACAGGCATTGTGCGACTTCTACTATGTCTACGCATGACAAGACATTCAAGGCTCTTTTACATTTCTCTGTCGAGGATAAGACGTGCTAATGCGCCGTTCGTAGTTATTTCCTTAATTATAAGGAAGTCAGAAATTTAAACAGTATTATCTGGCTTCCTCTCGCTGATAGGTGAGGCGCCATCCATTCAGTTTGACCACAGACAACCGATTTTAGCACGCTGTTGGTTGAATCTTGGTGATAAACGATGGGAACGGCCTCGTAACAATTATTCTGCCGCGAAATGAACGTTTAAAAAGACAGAGAAACTTCTGAATAATCAGCTCTGACTGATGGATGGCGCTTTCTGGTATGACATAGCTGTTTTTGAAACAATTACAATTCTTTAATTTTCAGTTTCTTGCACACATCACCCGAAGATGCGTCTCCACTGAAGCGAAACCGGTCGTGACTTTTATAAAGTATTTTAACAGCCTATGAAGACGATTTTTGCCCCATGTGCAACTCTGGCTACGGTTGCATGACCTGTGTAACAGTATGTTGCTTGAACTTTTCAGGTGGAAATCACAACACAACATGGCCAGATAACATGCACACACTGCCTGTTGCCATGCACTGTGTGGATTCTGGGATTTGGTTCAGGACAGGGATTTACAGTTTGGATGTTAATAATAATAATAATAATAATAATAATAATAATAAGTCCTTTCTGGTTCTGCCTTGCTCTGAACCCACTATCCAACATGCTAAATAATACAAATTATGGATACAATATTACTGGAACATACCCACACAAAATCACACATTTGCTATACATGGATGATCTAAAACTACTGGCAGCAACAAATCAACAACTTAACCAATTACTAAAGATAACAGGACTATTCAGCAATGATATAAATATGGCTTTTGGAACAGACAAATGTAAGAAAAATAGCATAGTCAAGGGAAAACACACTAAACAAGAAGATTAAATATTGGATAACCACAGCAACTGCATAGAAGCCATGCAAAAAACAGTTGCCTATAAATATCCAGGATACAGACAAAAAATAGGAATAGATAATACAAATATTAAAGAAGAACTAAAAGAAAATATAGACAAAGACTAACAAAAATACTGAAAACAGAACTGACAGCAAGAAACAAGACAAAAGCTATAAATTCTTATGCTATACCAATATTGACCTACTCATTTGGAGTAGTGAAATGGAGTAACACAGACCTAGAACACTCAATACACTTACACTATCACAATGCCACAAATATAGAATACATCACATACATTCAGCAACAGAAAGATTCACATTAAGCAGAAAGGAAGGAGGAAAGGGATTTATCGACATAAAAAACCTACATTATGGACAGGCAGACAATTTAAGAAAATTCTTTATAGAATGAGCAGAAACTAGCAAAATACACAAAGCAGTCACTCATATAAATACATCGGCTACACCACTGAAATTTCATAACCACTTCTACAACCCTTTACATCACATAACATCAACAGATACGAAGAAAGTAAATTGGAAAAAGAAAACACTACATGGCAAGGACCCGTTTCATCTAACACAGCCACTCATCGATCAAGACGCATCCAACACATGGCTAAGAAAAGGCAACATATACAGTGAGACAGAAGGATTCATGATTGCAGTACAGGATCAAACAATAAACACCAGATATTACAGCAAGCATATTATTAAAGATCCCAATACCACAACAGATAAATGTAGACTTTGCAAACAGCAAACAGAAACAGTAGATCACATCACAAACGGATACAATACTAGAAAATACAGAATACCCCAGAAGACATGACAATGTAGCCAAAATAATACACCAACAACTTGCCATACAACATAAACTAGTAAAACAACACATTCCCACATACAAGTATGCTCCACAAAATGTACTGGAGAATGATGAATACAAATTATACTGGAACAGAGCCATTATAACAGAGAAAACAACACCACATAAAAAAACCTGACATCATACTCACCAATAAAAAGAAGAAATTAACACAACTAATCGAAATATCCATACCCAATACAACAAATATACAGAAGAAAACAGGACAAAAAAATTGAAAAATTCATCCAACTGGCTGAGGAAGTCAAGGACATGTGGCATCAGGATAAAGTTGACATTATACCAATTATACTTTCAACTACAGGAGTCATACCACACAATATCCACCAGTACGTCAACGCAATACAGCTACATCCAAACATATATATATACAACTACAAAAATCTGTAATTATTGATACATGTTCAATTACCCGAAAGTTCCTAAATGCAATATAACATATACTCTACAGTTAAAAGGAAGTCACGCTTGATCAAGGTCCGCATCACTTTCCATTTTTGACCAGACATAACGTCTGAGAAAAGAAAGAAATAATAATAATAATAATGCTAAAATATACAAAAGTGTCAACACAATACTAATAATTATTATTTAATTGCCATAAAGTATATACAGTATTTTAATGCAAATAATAATAAAACAATAGTAATAATAGGTTATTTATGTCAGTAATTAGAACACTGCTTTTTCATAACAACTAAAAAACTGCAGTTCAGAAAAATATATAGGCTTTGAAAAGTTTATACCAAAAAATTTGAGAAGTAAATGTGTAGCCTTTGAAAAGTTTAAGCCAAAAAAAAATGAGAAGTGTATGTGTCATACAATTAAGGGGAGGTTTACTATTTTTTGGTTCAAAAAATCGAGCTTTTTTAAATTGCATTTTTTGGTCCATAAAAGTGTTTAGAATTCACCCCTGAAGCGGTTTTTTTCGAATACGGAACGGAAATGTTTGTTATTCGCTGTTGAACAAAAAAATGCACCTGCCTGAAATCGGCATTTTTCACGCACCATACATTTTTTCTTTCGGAGGACAAGTTATTGTACCGGTGCTTTGGAGCAAACACACAAAATTCAAATGAAAGTTTGAACGCGTGTGTTTGGAAGTTAGCCCCCAAATATTTACATTCTGATGCGAAGACTGTGGAGATTGCGACTTTTCTGGCGGTAAGCAGCTTCAACGAAGGGTACTTAGGAATTCTGAAGACCATGACAACGATGGACGTCACCCTGATATTCTATTCGACGCAGTTCGCCAAGCAATCGGACGACCACCTGATTCAAGCGGCCGAAAACTGCTTGTCACCTGCCGTACGAGCCGCTCGAGCAGCGCAGGACGGCCCAAATTGAGCAGAACGCCCTCTGTGAGGAAGAGGAAGGACTAGTTTATGGACCCGGAATAGCAGATTGAACGTTCGTTGCATAATATTGCATTTATATGTAGTCAAAACAACAAACGCGTTTTTCTCCAAATGACGTTTTTTTATCACGCAGTATGGTAACTTTAAATCTACTGAACCGATTGACATGACTCTTTGTTTCCGACGAAGCTAACTAAATTTTCTAGGAGTTGTACCACTTTTATTCTGATCCATCAACTATAAATATTTTTACTTGGCCGACGAAGTCGAAAAATCGATGAAAAAACCGTATTTTTTTAAAATGGCCGCCATTTTGTTTCCTATGGTCGAAATAAACTCAGCGAGGTACAACTCCTAAGGAATCTTATACACTTCACTAACGTCAACTCGATTTTGATTTCAGACGAGCCGGCTGACCTGTGACATACCGCGCATGGAGGTCTACATCTACACTCCTGGAAATGGAAAAAAGAACACATTGACACCGGTGTGTCAGACCCACCATACTTGCTCCGGACACTGCGAGAGGGCTGTACAAGCAATGATCACGGCACTGCGGACACACCAGGAACCGCGGTGTTGGCCGCTGCGCAGCATTTGTGCACCACCGCCGTCAGTGTCAGCCAGTTTTCCGTGGCATACGGAGCTCCATCGCAGTCTTTAACACTGGTAGCATGCCGCGACAGCGTGGACGTGTACCGTATTTGCAGTTGACGGACTTTGAGCGAGGGCGTATAGTGGGCATGCGGGCGGCCGGGTGGACGTACCGCCGAATTGCTCAACACGTGGGGCTTGAGGTCTCCACAGTACATCGATGTTGTCGCCAGTGGTCGGCGGAAGGTGCACGTGCCCGTCGACCTGGGACCGGACCGCAGCGACGCACGGATGCACGCCAAGACCGTAGGATCCTACGCAGTGCCGTAGGGGACCGCATCGCCACTTCTCAGCAAATTAGGGACACTGTTGCTCCTGGGGTTTCGGCGAGGACCATTCGCAACCGTCTCCATGAAGCTGGGCTACGGTCCCGCACACCGTTAGGCCGTCTTCCGCTCACGCCCCAACATCGTGCAGCCCGCCTCCAGTGGTGTCGCGACAGGCGTGAATGGAGGGACGAATGGAGACGTGTCGTCTTCAGCGATGAGAGTCGCTTCTGCCTTGGTGCCAATGATGGTCGTATGCGTGTTTGGCGCCGTGCAGGTGAGCGCCACAATCAGGACTGCATACGACCGAGGCACACAGGGCCAACACCCGGCATCATGGTGTGGGGAGCGATCTCCTACACTGGCCGTACACCTCTGGTGATCGTCGAGGGGACACTGAATAGTGCACGGTACATCCAAAGCGTCATCGAACCCATCGTTCTACCATTCCTAGACCGGCAAGGGAACTTGCTGTTCCAACAGGACAATGCACGTCCGCATGTATCCCGTGCCACCCAACGTGCTCTAGAAGGTGTAAGTCAACTACCCTGGCCAGCAACATCTCCGGATCTGTCCCCCATTGAGCATGTTTGGGACTGGATGAAGCGTCGTCTCACGCGGTCTGCATGTCCAGCACGAACGCTGGTCCAACTAAGGCGCCAGGTGGAAATGGCATGGCAAGCCGTTCCACAGGACTACATCCAGCATCTCTACGATCGTCTCCATGGGAGAATAGCAGCCTGCATTGCTGCGAAATGTGGATATACACTGTACTAGTGCCTACATTGTGCATGCTCTGTTGCCTGTGTCTATGTGCCTGTGGTTCTGTCAATGTGATCATGTGATGTATCTGACCCCAGGAATGTGTCAATAAAGTTTCCCCTTCCTGGGACAATGAATTCACGGTGTTCTTATTTCAATTTCCAGGAGTGTAAATTTTGTTTCATTCCGATGGCACTTCCCCCTTTGCTCGTCGACATTTCCTGTCGAAAAAATTCCAGTTTGTGGAGGAAATATCAATAAACATTTTGACCAAATTTGACATTGATATCTATAACACATCCCGAGAAAAAAATTCTCAAAAGAACATGCTTTTTCGGGCCTCCCTTAGTTAAAGACATATTTCCTGTTGTCTTCCGCCTAGAGTTCTTCAGCCGTTGTATGGTTGACGATTTTTCTGACGTTTCGTCAGCGCGAGTGGCTGGCTTTGTCAAAGCTTCACCGTCCACTGCTCGTGGTGAACAGTAGTCGAGTCGCAACCGCGGATTACAATATTTACCTGGTGCGCCAACGTCCAAGGACTTTTCCGTGGTCATTAGATCTGCACTTCTCTCCCTGCTACATGCAACGGTCATTCGCTGCAGGATGGGAGTCCAGCGTCCGTTCACCTTGAGGTCTGCCTGGATTTCCGTGCTGCAGCGAACGACTATTGCAGGCAGCAAGGAGAGAAGTGCAGATCTAATGACCACGGAAAAGTCCTTGGGTGTAGATGCGCCATGAACGTATACTCTGCGGCCTTGAGCTCTACTCCAGTTCACCACCAACAACGGTGTATGTAGCATTGGCAGTACCAGCCACTCGTACTGGTGAAACGCTAGCAAAATCATCAAACAAATGTCGGCCGAAGAACCCGGGACAGGAGCCAAAAGACAGTTTGTCAAGTGGCCACGAAAGCCTTAACAGTTTTGAATCAATTTAAGAATTAAAATAGCAGCAAACAATCAAACCATTGAACATATTACAATTTGCACAATACAAAAACAATGAGTGCATTCAATTACCGGTATTCATGAAGCAATACAGTGTGAACACTGGCCTGCAAACTGTGGCTGTGGCGGGGAAAAATACTGTTTCTGGTGGTAATTTTGTGTTTTCGCGTATTAGTCCGATCCGGGTGATTTTTTCTTTGTTGTGTTGGTAAACATGTCTGGAAAATACTGGCAGTAAATGACGACTTATTTATTGTGTTGCCAGCTGTCAGTAAGGTTCATGTTGCTTTGTAGTATGGGAAGTTGTTTATTTTATTTAAAAATAGAATACGGAATTTGTATTAAATTTTGCTGCAACAAAGAAATAGAAATAAAGTGCAGCAAAATTTCAGAAACGTTAAGTCTGCTATGAATAAAACAAGGGTTACTTGTGGCATAAGCATTTCGAAGAAGGCCATAAAAATGTTCACGATGACGAATGCCCAGGATACCCCAGCACAGCACCAGGCTCTGGAATTGTGGAAAAAATTAAATAAATGATTAGGGACAATAACCGAGAAGTTGCCCAGAACAGATAATTACTTTGAAAATGGTAACGGTTTACTAAAAAAGAAGACAAAAAAACAAGTTATAACCATTGTAGACTTCACAAACGGTTATGATTGTATCCACAGGTCATCAGTGATGAAGATACTACGGAATTTTGGTCTCCATTGCAAATGAGTAAAAATGAAAAACTTAAGCCTAACAAGCACCATAGCTAAAGTAAAATACAGATGCAAAATATCTGAGCCATTTACGATTAAAACAGCATTAAGATAGAGAGATGGTCAATCGCCGTTACTTTTCAACCGTGCACGCGAGTACGTGATGAAGAAATGGTACAAGGAAAATCCTAAAAACTTAAGAACTGGATCCAAGAAGTGTCACATAAACTTAAATTGCTTGGAATTCTTAACGTTACTCGCTAATAACACTCAACAAGCCAGAAATCAAGTAACAAGCTTACAACGTACAGCACCAAAAAATACGACTCTAAATATCATCTGAGAAGACTGAGATACTGGCAGCAGATCCACTCGTAATCAACAAAATAACAGTAAATAACAATCTGAAAATAGTGAAACAGTTTAATTACCTAGGAGAAATTCTAACGTACAACTTCGACAAGAAACCAGCATCGCATGCAAGAACAAGCAAAATGATAAAAGCTCACAAATTAATGTGGTCTACATACAACAACAAAATTCTATCAAACAAAACTAAATTAAAACTTAACAAGTCGGTGGTTCAACCAGAATTGCATACAAAAATGAATCTCTTTCCAGAGTCACACAGGAAAACAGAATCGATAAAAATCCTAAAAATAGAGAGACGAATAGCTAGAACTTGGGTAAATAAGAAAATCAAAAAGATGGGCAGTGGTGGATACTGTCAAATAAGTGGTGTACAGCAAACTGTAGCCATTAACAGATACTATATGGGAAAAAGAATCCCTTTTTTTGTTCACATTACGAGGTCATCAGATCATCAAAAACCAGATTATCAAGAAACGTTATAGAGAAACTTTAGAACATGAAAACAACGAGTAGGGTGGATAAAGGAAATGAGGGAGGATCTGAAAGAGCTACACTTACTCCAGGGCGATTTGCAAAACAAAACAGAAAATTTAAAGAAATTTAAAAACATAAAAATAAGATTTAAACCAAAAATAACAAACGACAAAGAATAAAAAGGGTTTTCACAGATGAAGACCGACAAAAAATATAAGAACGAACGAAAAGATGTTGGGTAATTGGAAAAGAAACCTACTAGAAAAGATGGCTAGAAAATGATTGACTGAAATACTCCAAGAAGGCCGCAAAAGCAGAAGAAGAAGAACGATAACCGAATTATAATCAGAGAAATCGCTGATGATGTAGGTACTCCAATTCTCTCATGCCATGATTTATTTTGGCTGTTTTATGTATGAAATGTGTGACAGAGATATTTGAACCGAAACTGGTGGATAGCTATTAAAAATAGAGGCGATTTCAAGTTGATCAGTAGTCGTTAGACGAAGTCAACAAAGATGCAGAACTATGAAAACGTGTCCTAACAGGTGATAAAACATGGAGTTACGGATGTGACGTCGAAACTAAGGCACAGTCGTTCCACTGGAAGCATTAGGGATTGCCAAGACCAATCAAGGCTCGGCAAATACAGTTAAACGTAAAGATTATGTTCACTATGTTCTTCATTTTTAAAACCTTGGCGCACCATCCGTACTTGCCACAAGTTCGAATGAGCAGTATGGAGTAATATGCACAAGTTCAACGCTGTTTGTATGAATCAAAGCGAAAAAAACCGCCCAGATTTATGGCGAAGCAAACTATGGCTTTTGCGACACATTAATGCACGTGCTCACGTAGCTTTGTTCGTGAATGTTTGGCCAAAGACAAGGATGGCCCATCCTCCATATTCGCCGGACATGGCCCCATGTGACTTTTTTTCCTCTCCCCAAAGATTAAGAAACTTTAATGGGCCATTGTTTTACGAGAATGGATGAGATTAAAAACTCATCGCTGAGAGATCTAAAAGCTATTTCAAAGATCGAGTTCCAGAAGTGTTTCGGGAATTGGAGAAAGCGAGCTATAAGGATATAATACACTACTGGCCATTAAAATTGCTGCACCACGAAGACGATGTGCTACAGACGTGAAATTTAACCGACATGAAGAAGATGCTGTGATATGTAAATGATTAGCTGTTCAGGGCATTCACACAAGGTTGGCGCCAGTGGCGACACCTACAACGTGCTGACATGAGGAAAGTTTCCGACCGATTTCTCATACACGAACAGCAGTTGACCGGTGTTGCCTGGTGAAACGTTGTTGTGATGCTTCGTGTAAGTAGGAGAAATGAGTACCATCACGTTTCCGACTTTCATAAAGGTCGGTTTGGAGCCTATCGCGATTGCGGTTTATCATATTAGATTAGATTAGATTTACTTTCATTCCATTGCTGATCGCGTTGGTCGAGATCCAATGACTGTTAGTAGAATATGGAATCGGTGGGTTCAGGAGGGTAATACGGAACGCCGTGCTGGATCCCAACGGCCTCATATAACTAGCAGTCGAGATGAAAGGCATCTTATCCTCATGGCTGTAACGGATCATGCAGCCACGTCTCGATCCCTGAGTCAACAGATGGGGACGTTTGCAAGACAACAACCATCTGCACAAACAGTTCGACGACGCTTGCAGCAGCATGGACTATCAGCTCGGAGACCATGGCTGTGGTCACCCTTGACGCTGTGTCACAGACAGGAACGCTTGCGATGGTGTACTCAACGACGAACCTGGGTGCATGAATGGCCAAACGTCATTTTTGTGGATGAATACAGGTTCTGTTTACAACATCGTGATGGTCGCATCCGTGTTTGGCGACATCGCGGTGAACGCACATTGGAAGCGTGTATTCGTCATCGCCATTCTGGCGTATCACCCGGCGTGATGGTATAGGGTGCCATTGGTTACACGTAGCGGTCACCTCTTGTTCGCATTGACGGCACTTTGAACAGTGGACGTTACATTTCAGATGTGTTACGACCCGTGACTCTACCCTTCACTTGATCCCTGCGAAACCCTACATTTCAGCAGGACAATGCACGACCGCATGTTGCAGGTCCTGTACGGGCCTTTCTGGATACAGAAAATGTTCTACTGCTGCCCTGGCCAGCTCATTCTCCAGCTCTCTCACCAACTAAAAACGTCTGGTCAATGGTGGCCGAGCAACTGGTTCGTCACAATACGCCAGTCACTACTCTTGATTAACTGTGGTATCGTGTTGAAGCTGCACAGGCAGCTGTACCTGTACACGCCATACAAGCTGTGTTTGACTCAATGCCCAGGCGTATCAAGGCCATTATTACGGCCAGAGGTGGTTGTTCTGGGTGCTGATTTCTCAGGATTTATGCACCCAAATTGCGCGAAAATGTTATTACATGTCAGTTCTAGTACAATATATTTGTCCAATGAATACCCGTTTATCATCTGCATTTCTTCTTGGTGTAGTAATTTTAAAGGCCAGTAGTGTATCTAACAGGGGTTATTTTAAAAGGGATAACATTAATGTACATAAATAAATAGAATTCTTTCTAAAAGTGCCTGACAGAGGGTTCATCGAACCATGTTGAGACTACTTCTCTACCGTTACACTCTCTAACAGTGCATGGGAAACATTAGCACTTAAATTTTTCTGTATAGCTCTGATTTCTCTTATTTTATAATGATGATCATTTCTCCATTTGTAGGCTGCCACAATAAAATATTTTCACATTCAGAGGAGAAAGGTGGTTACAGGAAGTTTGTGGAAAGATAACACCGCGTCGAAAAACGCCTTTGTTTTAATGATTGCCATCCTAATTCTTTTATCATATTCATCACACTCTGTCGCCTATTTCTCGATAAGACAAAACGAGCTGCCCGTCTTTGAACTTTTCGATGTCCTCCGTTAATCCTCTCTGGTAAGGATCCCACACAACACAGCAGTACTCCATCACAGGTCGAACAAGCGCCGTGTTAGCAATCTCTTTAATGGCCCTGTTGCGTCTCCTAAGTGTTCTGCCAATAAAACATACTCTATCGTTTGCCTTCGCCACCACATTATCTCTGAGATCGTTCCAACTTAAGTTGTTCGTAATTGTAAGTCCTAGGTATTTAGTTGAATTGACAACCTTTAAATTTGTGTGATTTATCGTGGAACAAAAGTAAGACGGTTTTCTTTTTGTATTCTTGTGTATGAGGTCACACTTATCCTTACTGAAACCAGTTGCCACTTTTTGCACCAATTAGATAAAAATGTGACAAAAAGGAGCCATGGATCCTTTCAGGACTACACCACGAGAGGACTTGGATTGTTGGCTATTTGTGACTAACAGCTGGCATTTTAAAACCGGGCACTGGTCTGAGGCATAGCAGTTCATTTTTCATACGATTTCACAGCTCACTTGGATTACTTGATTACATTTTATGTTTTCGGTAGGACCCGTATAAGCAATTTCACCTCTTGAGGTCTGTAATCGACAACTTCAAGTCAATGATCTCACTGACGAGGAGACCAAACCAAAAGTTCTACTGTCGCCTCTGTATAACATCTTAGTTTTCGAATCAGGAGTCACAGGATGCGGGCTGTGATGTCCATGCGTCTGGGTAGGATTACTCATTGACATGGTCCATCAGGAGACAGTAAGTGGACGAAAGCGATCAAAGGATAACGGTTTGTAAGGGCAGAGAGAAAAAAGTGCCAAGGGAAGAAAACCTTTACGACAGTAGGACTGGTAATAAGGGCAGTAGCGGCTTGCTAGCTGCAACAGTGCAGGCAAGGTGAGGTTATGTTGAGATTATTTTATGTTATGTTGGGTTATGTTATCATACTGTCAGCTTGCTACGCTATTGGCTAACATAACAACATCTAATTACAGCGTGATTACTGTGATTCACAAAACGAAACCAGATTAACAATGTAAACAAAGTGATTATTTGGACTGCTGTGTTATATACTGAAATTTTATTCATACTAAAAAATAATGTATGTGAAGGTAGTATCTGGGAATGAAATGAAAATTAAAGCGACAAATGGTTCAAATGGCTCTGAGCACTATGGGACTTAACATCTGAGGTCATCAGTCTCCTAGAACTTAGAACTACTTAAACCTAACTAACCTCAGGACATCACACACATCCATGCCCGAGGCAGGATTCGAACTTGCGACCGTAGCAGTCGCGTGGTTCCGGACTGAAGCGCTTGGAACCGCTCGGCCACCGCGGCCGGCAATCAAATCGACACCCTAGCTGCAAACAGGCGTTGATACACATCATTGGGGAAATGTTGAAAATGTGTGCCCCGACCGGGACTCGAATCCAGGGATCTCCTGCTTACAAGGCAGATGTTCTATCGATCTGAGCCACAGGGGGCACAGAGGATAGTGCGCCTGCAGGGACTTATCCCCTCCACGCTCCCCGTGAGCCCCACATTCCCAACACGTCCACACCACTACATTCGTAGTGGGCCTAATAGATGTCTGCCTATCACACTCATTACTCGCGGCAGGCTAATCCACCAAATCCCGTAAGAGTTGGGGCATAGAGTGTGAGTTCGCACAAGAAGGTCAATGGCCACGTAGCCATATTTTAACTATATGTGAAGGTAGTATCTGTTCCGGAAAGAACATATACCATTGATGACCGTGCAGCTTCTCTAGAATGAATTGATGTACCGGTATATCAACGTCTGTTTGCAGCTAGGGTGACGATTTAATTATTATTTCAAAAAATAATGTACTCATATTTGAAATAGAGTATGTGGCAGCAATACATGGGATAACGTAATTTCACAGTTATTAACAAAAATGTAATCAACATTGTTTATTCGTATTATTTCACTTAATTTTCTATAAAACCAAGAGATATGTAATGGTCTTTGTATCATATTTCATACATTTCAACTATAGCCATGGTAACATTTTTTGTGATTATCAACAACTTCTGTAACTTGGCTCAAATGGTTCAAATGGCTCTGAGCACTATGGGACTTAACAGCTGTGGTCATCAGTCCCCTAGAACTTAGAACCACTTAAACCTAACTAACCTAAGGACATCACACACATCCATGCCCGAGGCAGGATTCGAACCAGCGACCTTAGCAGTCGCGCGGTTCCGGACTGCGCGCCTAGAACCGCGAGACCACCGCGGCCGGCTTCTGTAACTGTAGTTAGCGAATTTACTATATGTAACAATACATCAGTTGTTAGCAAGAGCATAAAAAACTCGTGAGAAATTGTGTGGGAGGCCCAGTTCGATGTAAGATATTCAGCAGCGTTCTGTGCTTTAGTAAAATTGTACACCTAAAACAATAACTGACTTTTCTCGTCATCCTATAACCTGCAGCGAAGCAATGGTGTGAAGGTAGGTTCTGGTCGACGTTTATTATTTTGAAGAAACTGATTTACACAACTAAATTTAAAAAACATTTATTTCAGCCATCTTTGACTAACTTCATATTTAGTAAGGACGTTTACTTAGAACTATTTTCTGTTGACAAAATTTATTCCCAGCATGGCAGTTACACCACAGGTTGCAGACAGTGCGCCTACACGAACCGTGCCAACAAAAGCTGGACTGTGATCTGTAGCTGCCAAGTTTCATCTACCACTGAAACCGTACCACAGACAATAGAGACTTGCATGGTTTAGTCACAGCTAGCTGGTAGAATTAGTGGCGTTCTGTGTTCGCTTCTCCTTATAGCGATGAGGTCGACGCTAATGTGTCTGTAGACGACGTGTTGTAAGGTCACAGGAAGCAGTAATTCGCGGGATCCGTACCATACTTGGAATCGTGGCGCAGAGTGCTGTTGGATATCACAACTTGACTGATTTGGTAATTGTTAAAAGAAGGGTGAATACTCATTAGTATGTGGCAAGACTAATAACCTCCACTGTCAAGCCCTTAATGACCAGAGTACGCAATGATGTATTCCAGCAGATAAACTTTGCATTTTACACGTCAGTCGTCTTGAGGCATGTATGGATCCCTGATTTGCCTGCCCAGCCACCTGATTTGTCTCCTACAGAGCATGCGATGGGAAGACATGTACAGTAGGGAAACAATTATCTGAAGTAATAGGGGGACGTAGCTGTTCAGAAAAGAGATTTATTCGGATGATCGAACTGTGTACTTTTATTTACCAAGTCACCAATTAAAACTATATACAGGGTGTAACTGGTATAAGTGCATTATTTTTATGTGTGGCACCTTATTATGTTCATAAATCAGTGTGCTGGTTGTTTTTCCCTGCGTAGAACAGTCTTCCCACATAAAAATCACATAATCTACTACCTGATGTTTTCCACAAGGTCATAACGGCATCACTAAGTGGGCAACCCTGTCAATATAGACTAACCATTTTCGGACCACAAGTCTTCAGTTCAATGTCTGACCTGCTGCCCAGGAGAAAATAAGTATTAATGACTTACTCTTGCCTTACTTACTTGGAGTTACTACTAAAGCTAAAAACATACAGCTTGTGACAACTCCAATTATTAATCTGAAAATGACATAAACACTGATGTTATGTTGTTAAGTACAGTCCTCAGTCGCCAGTAGAACTACCTGCAATTATACCCATTACACCCTGGTATGTTTATAATAATATAAATTTCTTTTATTGTTACAAAGACAAGTGCAGTAGGAATTTATGTAGTACAGCCTACTAAACAAAAAATATGTAATACATATGGACTTTTCATACACTGTATATATATATATATGTCTGTCTAAACAAGTCTACCCATTTATGAGCAGCGCAGTCATGCACTTTTACCAGGACAGTTACTGATACTGGTCACTTTCATCTTGAGCTTCACTGCGAGGCAGTACCTAAACTAGTAATTGCTTCAGAAGCAGCTGGTAAATTTTCATCTTCATTTTCTGGACAACTGTTTGATGAGATGCTAGTGGTGTCAGCTTTACTAGTGACGAGGTTTACAATTTTTCTGTGTTGGATGACTTTATTATGCGGTTTTGCAGCGTCGATACTAAACCATTGTTCGTCGTGTTCTTCGTCACATTCATGGCAGTTGAGTTCTTTCAGCATACTGAGCATTTCAGACATATCATTCTGTAAGTCATTTTCAATTAGACTTTGAGAAGTTTCCCCCATACCCAAAATTTTATTCGTGACCTCAGGGGAGGGGGGCGGGGGGTGCAAGCGGCATGCGCGAACGAATAACAACAGTTCGGTTCAGTGGCCGTTCGGTTGACCGGCTTTTGGATGTTGTTTGTAACTGTCAGAGAAGCGTCATGAGTGGCGAATTTTGAGAAAAATCTACACATTTTTGTCGTTAAAACTTGCTTTTTTTGGAAAGCACTACAGAGTTTACAAAATGTCACCACACTAAAATATTGTGTAGACAGAATTGCGAGAAAATTCTGGAACAGTGGTTTATTAAGTTTACTAAGTGGGGAACTGAAGAAAGATAATGTCAGTAATTCACAAAAAAGCACATACTTGGTAAAAAATAAATTGCGCTGTTCCCAAACCCATAGAATTTCTCATTTCACCAGCTGTCAAAGACACTTAAAAACTATTTTTTTCATTAAAAATGTCTGTAGTTTGTGGAATAACATGGGAGATAGTAAACGTATAGAAAAATACTGTCCTCTTTGGGTGCTATCATTTGTCATAATCTCTTTTCGATATCTCAAATCGTTTATGAACACTGTTGTGGATATTTCATTCTAGTTTTATCGTTGAGGCAGCGCGATCGCAAATGAGTGTGCTACATCAGAACAGTTTTCTCGAGATTGGCGACAGTCAGACCCTCAGCCACGTCTAAATTCGATATGTTAGCTAAATTTCATATGCAGCACCGTATCATGTAATATGCAAACAACACAAAATCATTGTGACCCCTATTTTTCAGTGCAAATTTTTTCGAATTTCTCGTAATGTCTATAATAACGATGACCATTACCGAAATGATGGTCACATCATCGTGAACCTGGCATATAAAGCTGTAAGTATCGTAAAACCCAATTTTTTTACTGAATAGTTCCCGTAAAATCGTTTGAGAAAGATTGCAGGGCGTGCGCCTCGATTTTGTCATCGCCGATCGGCGGAAAAGTAGCAAACATAGTCGGTCTCCCCTTCTAAACAGTCGAATGAACTCGCCCAGCGCATTGGACGAAAACTGGTCACTACGCATCAGCCACCGTATCCTGCGTGGACTCTACCTTCTGCAATTTGCTGTGAGACGAAGCAGACATTTGGATGCACTTCAATAACTTTTTTATTTCCTGCGCATTTCGACTTTCCACCACTTTCAAAGGCTACAAAATACCACATCCACACCACGCAGAATCAATGGCATCACAACTGTGCAAGCAGATTCACTGATCTAGCGCCATCACTCGATAAAATATCAGACCTTCCGAGCGGTACGGGACTGGCACCACCTAAGCAGCTCCCCGCCAAAACTGATATCAGAACATATGAAAATATGTTACATTTCACCATTGGTAAGATACATAATGCAATGACTAGAAAAGAATTGGTATTAAGTGACGAATTTAGAGATATTTTCAGGGCAAAGACTGATTACAGCGCGCAAAGAGGCATTAAAGCAGTTATTCTTTCCACGCTCCAAGACCATGGAACAAAATTTAGACTCAACTTACATTTACCAATACAGAATAAACGTAAGATTCAAAATAGCATTTTCTACCAAGGAGTAAGACGGTATAACAGATTTCCTTAGGAGAGCAAGAAATTATAATTACGAACTTATTTAAAAATTCATTTAAAAAGTATTTCTTGTGTGATACATTCTATAAGTTGAAGCATTACTTAGATAACACAGAGTATGGGGTTTTATAAAAAAATGTAAGACAATTAAATAATAATAACGATAATAAAACATCCAGCATTCCGCAGAACAGTTTCAAATTATATTTTGATTCCTTTTTTCGTTTCTGGAACAGTTTACTCCAAAATTATGCAATGTGTAATACTAAGATCTCTTTCTGAGCTCAACCCCTCACTGTTTATAGAGGGATGCTGACTCAGTTTTTCTCGCTAACAAATGGGAAGGGGTGGTCCACAAAATGGTCCTGACTTCAGCTGATGTGTGTGTAGAGTTATTAAACATTTCGTGTATAGTGTGTGCTGCGACTGGGAGTGAGAAATGAATAAACAGTGTATCACAGCCTTTTAAATAATTAAATTATTTATTTATGAAACTTTAATGTATTCTACGGATAAACCAAATGAGGCAGCACTGTTCTAGGCGGAACGGTATTTTATTCGGGAAGGTGGAGGCTCCTGTCTTCATCCAGCCATCCTGATTTAGGATTTTCGTGGTTTCCCTAAATTACTCCAGGCAAATGGCGGGATGATTCCTACTATAAGGCCACTGCCGAATACCTGTCCAATCCTCCTCATACTAGGCCTGTACTTACGCAAACTTATGTACAAGTGAATTACTGTATTTGTTTTTTGCCCGTTAACTGTAATACCAAGACATGTCAAATATTCTTTAAAAGAGATCTACATATGAATTAGATACTACTACTATTACTACAGGAATGGCACTAGAAATAGCACCTCCAAGCTAAGTACTCTCTGCCTTTTACTCCACAATGGTTTACAGAGTGTAGACGTAGATGTAGACGGAATAACATGAGGGATAGGATACAATCCTGTCTCACTGCTTTCTCAGATAGTCCTACCCTTTTACTGATATAACTGCAGTCTGATATCCGTACAAGTTTTCAATAGCAATTGGCTCGCTGTGTTTTACTCCTGTTACCTCCAGTTTTTTCAGATAGTATCTAAGGCTTTCTTTAAATATACAACTGCTATAAACTTAGGTTTGTTTTCCTTTAGCCCATCTTCTACGATTCGTAAGATCAGTATTGCTTCAAGTATTCCTACTTTTGTTTGGAACCCATACCGATCTTCTCTAAGGTCGGCCTGCCAGTTTTTCCATTCTCCTGTAAAAATTCATGTTACTATTTTGCAAACAGGACATATTAGATTGATGGATCAGTTATATTCACAACTGCCAGCAACCGTCTTCTTTGGAATGAAAATTATTACATTCTTCTTGAAATGTGAGGGTATTTCGCCTGTCTCGTAGGTCTATATCTTCCACACCTGGCTTATGGCACTCCCAAGGATCTTAACTATTTTGAGACAATGTCCTCTACTCCAGGGGACTTGTTCCAACTGAGGTCTTCCAGTGTTCTCTCAAATTACTCTCGCAGTATCGTGTCTCGCTTTTCGTCTACTTCCTCATCCCTCTCTATGATATTGCCTTCAAGTTCATTTCGCTTCTATACGCCTTCAATATATTCCTTTCACAGTCCAGCTTCCTCTTCTTTGCTTCGTAATGGCTTATCATCTGAGCTCTTGATATCCATAAAGTTCCTCCTCTCTTCTCCGAAAGTTTTTTAGTTTTCCCATAGGCGACATCCATATTTTCCCTAGTCATACTTGCTTTTACATTCTTGCATTTATTCTGTAACCTATCCTACTGGAAATCTGCACTTTCTATCAATCTCATTTGTTAGACCTCTATATTCTCTCTCAACTGTTTCACATTTATGTTTTCTCCTTTCATGAGTAGTGTTCATTATCTCCTGTGTTATCCACAGATTTCTACTTGTCCTTATCTTTTTGCCTAGTTGATCCTCTGGTGCCTTTACTATTTCATTTCTCAAGCGTATTCATTTTTATTATGTTGTGTTCCTTATCTCTGTTTGAGTCAATCTTTACCTAATGCTCCCTCTGAAAATATTTCCTTCCGTTTCTTTCTGTGTACCCAGCTTCCATTTCCTTAATTTTCCATCTTTCTGCAGTTTCTTCAGTTTTAGTCTGGAGCTCATAACCAATTAATTATGGCCACAGTCCACATCTGCCCCTGGGAAAGTTTTGGAGTTTAAAGGCTAATACAGAAATCTTTATCTTTCCTTTATATAATCTACCTGAACACTTCCATTGTCTCTTGGCCTCGTACATACAACATTCTTTCGATATTCTTAAATCGAGTGTTAGCAATGGTTAAATTGTGCTCCGTGCAAGATTTTATCCAGCGGCTTACCATTTGCTTCCTTTCATCCAGTCCATGTTTTGCTGCTACAGTGCCATCTCATTCTTTTCCCAAATTCCATTCTCCTGTCACAACTGAATTTTCGTCTGCCTCACCTATCTGAATAATTTATTTTGTCATAAGTTTTTTTTCAGTCTCTTCATCATTTGTGGAGTTGGTAGGCATGTAAACTTGTCTGTAGTGGTGGATCCTGTCATCGGCATACAGTTTGGTTACTATAATGACTGTTCATAGCAGCTTACCCAAATTCCTATTTCCTTATCCATTATTAGACCCACTCCTGCATTAGTTCTGTTTCATTTTATTTTTGTAATACTGACCAGAGCCCTGTTCTTCCAGCCACCACACTTCACTAATTCTCACTGTATCTAACTTCAAAATGTCCATTTCCTTTTTTAAATTCCCTAGCTTACCTATTCCACTGAAATATCTAATATTCCACACTCCAACTCATAGAATGCTAGTTCAGTTTCTTCTGTTGACAACATCCTTCTGAGTAGTTCCCGCCTAGAGATCCACACGTGGATCTATTTTTCTTCCGAGGTATTTTACCTGTATTTGAGTTGACGTAAACATACTCCTGTCGGTTGCACTGGGCTGAGCGCAGCTGCTCCGCGCGCCTGCCTCAGCCGATAACGTGACTCGATATTGTACACGTGTCTATGTCAACGTCTCATTGTTGTCACAGCTCTGTTGATAGCCACTGTTTTCAACTCAGCCGTTAGCTCTTTTTAGTTGAAAGCTGGCAACAACGCTGTTAGCTGCCAGGGAACTTATTATGCCGTACGACGATAAGAGGTTTCCATCGCCATTAATCCATACAATGGCATGCCCTGGGGAAAGATAACAACCGTGGTTTCCCTTACTTTCAAGATTCTTAAGCCAAGTGTTAGCAGTAATTAAGATGCGCTCTGTGCAAGATTTTACCAAGCGGGTTCACGTTCAATTTCTTTCATCAAGTGCTACGTTGTCTAAGGTAATCAGGCCAAATCAGCCAATCTGCAACTACTGTAAAGGCCGCTGTTCCTCTCCAGAAACCATAGGTAAGTCTGACTTCTCCACATATATGCCTTCGTTGTGGTTGCATCACGGAACGGCTGTCTGTATTGATTAACGCCATCCCATCTCGGCAAGGTCCGTGGTTCATAGGGGTGGGGGCAGGATATTACTAAGTGTCTGTCCGTTTGGAAATGTTTCTTAGAATTTAGTGATCATATAAAAACTTACCTATAAGACACCAGTATACGAAATTGTTGTGTTTCACAGATGGATGATTTCCACTTGATTATAGAAGCGAGAGTTTTGTGAAGCTACATAAATGAACAGAACAGTGAGATTTAAGATAATCAACTACAGGCCGATCTACACATTACAATTTCTCTGCGCAGATATCTGTGCAAATATCATTGCATAATTACATATCTCGAGTGACCCCACGACGCTGTTGCCGTCTATTGCCGACCCGCTGTAGCGTTACCTTTGGGGGGGGGGGGGGGGGCGAAAAGAAAAAGAATTGTTATTTTTTTTTTAATGTCGAAAAAGTTAATACTTTGGTGGGCCACTTGGCAACAGAATCAGGGATTGATTACACTATTATAATAACATGCGTTGAGCATTAAACACTTGAATAAGAGCAGCATATTGATATATATGAGATCGTTCGGAAGAAACATTATCATTTTTATGCATTTTTATAGTCGCCATGTAGTCATACTCGGAACAAAACTAAGGGACAAGAAGATTTATAGGCTTTAAAAGAAATGCAACACTACACAATTAAAAAAGAGTTGATTCAGAAATAATACGAAAACCATAATGCTCCTTTTGCCTCATGCTGCGTTCGGCCCATCAGCGTGATCGTAATTTCTGGTGATGAACTAACACAAAATAATTATCATTCAAGTAAATAAGGAGATGGAAATCATAAAGTTTAATTTACTAAAATAAGCACACTTATCTTTAACACACGTTTTTTTAAAGGTATGTACCTTTTCATTATTAAATTACCAATAGATGACCATAGAGGTTAAATACTTTATACCTGACAGTCAAAATGTCCTCTTGATGCTGTCTGTTCGGAATCAATTACAAGAAACTACATGTTTTCTGGTTGGAAAAATAACAATTAGCACAATCACTCAATATTTTTCACATAAATTATAAAATACCGTTGCGGAACGCAGCAAGTCCGCGTCGGCCTTTCATGGAATACAAACAGTAAAAGGTGAGGCACCCAATGCCTCATTTGTCTTGAAACAACATAATTCTTTTTTACATCATTAATCGATACATGTACATAGAGATTTAGAGGCACCGCGCAAGAACGGCAAAGATAAAGAATAATAGATTCTGTCGCTGCTATGCGATGGTTCATTTTTTTTTACTTTACAACTGTTCGATAATTTTAAGCCATTAGGCGTTCACTATTGAGCGTGTATTAATGTTTGTGAGGCGAAAATTACTAATGTTACACCGCCATGTGTCAGTCACAAGAGAGAACTTTCAGCGTCAAGCGGCAACGCTCTCGCAAATTCTATTTTATACTAGCAAACAATTTAGCACACCGATTCAAGCCATTGGTGCCGTATCCAGGTAAGTGACGTTTACATAATTTAGAGTAAAACACAAAAAAACTCAACAGAAATTAGAAAACATTATTAACCAGCCTGTGTTTTTCCAACCATTATGAGGCCAGCAACACACTGTAACAACTTATTACATAACCAAACAAAGATTGATTATGATGTATATTGAATTAAAGTAGATTCATCTCGCTCTTGCTCCAAACAGCTTTGTATTTTGAATGTGATGAAAATAAGAAAGCGAGTACCCTAATAAGATTCACACGTATGGAATGTTAGTAAGAAGTTCGTTGTGGTTCTCCTTCACATGAACTACATTAGCAGTTCTTCACAGATCACCTCATTATAAAATTCCACGTCTGAGGTTGGCATATACTTGCTGGCAAGCTTCATGACATCTTTATATTTCTCAGACTTAACTGGCAGAGTCACTCTTATAAAGTTTTTCCTCAGGAAAAATCTGTGTGATTTAAACTTTCTCAATGACGAAATAAAGATAGTGAAGCTCTGACAGTGGTTCACTACAGCAAACGACATACTTATGTGCAGTGGCGTACTCAAAGAACACGTGATTTGAAAACAGTGAATTTCTCATTACAAACACTGTTGATGTTAGACCCAAAGATTTTTTTCTGGAATAAGAAGTTGATAAATAGATATTCCGTAACATCAACCACCTTATTAGATGTATTTTACAGGTTCAGAGTCTGACTACAATGATAAACCAAGCCCTGGACATGTCTGGTTCTCTCCCCGAATACTCAACGTCCACAACTCCATAACCTATATTATTCTGAATTGGTCCCAAGGATAGGTCTCATTCTTGCACCACACGACACAGCTATTTTCGAACGGTGCAATGGTAATAAAACCTAATTTTCGGCCAAAAGTGGACGTACCGGTATCTGGTTATTGCAAAAACGGCTACTGTTCATACTGAAGGAAGTTTCTTCAGCGGTGAGTGTTCACAACTGTAAACGCATTTTCAGAGGCTCAAAGAACCGTCTAAATGATGAGGCAGTTGTCGCACACAACTTTATTTCGAAAGTTATATAGCGATCCTGAAGACTGGAGATGGGTTGGGTTGGGTTGATTTTTGGGGGAGGAGACCAAACTGCGAGATCATCGGTCTCATAGGATTAGGAAAGAATGGAGGAAGGAGATCGGTCGTGCCTTTTTAAAGGAACCATCCTGGCATTTGCTTGAGGCGATTTAGGGAAATCACGGAAAACCTAAATTAGGATGGCTGGACGTGGGATTGAACCGTCGTCCTCCCGAATGCGAGGAAGACTGGAGAATTTATTTTTGAATCGAGATATAAACACACAATTATTTACTTGAGTCGTAAACTATTCGTTCGATAGGACGAAAAAATTATATGAGGAAAACTAACTCACCTCAAGAGAGAGTGACAGTGGTGTAACGATTTCTAGGGGCAGGAAGAAATTGTAAAGATTTGGAGTTCTCGATTGAATTGTCCAAGCAAGCACTGAGAGAAATTACACCGAACACTTGCAAAGCTATATACGCTGTTCTGACGAAGTATTGAGTAGCTAACGGTAAACAGTCTGCATCGAATTTTTTTTAATTTTTATTACCGATTATCTGTCTGCCGGTTGGTCAGCTAGTCTCGTTTTCTCTAGCAAAGAATCATAAGCAACTGCCTTTTTATTCCGATCGCGGTATTTCATATTCTTTAACTTTTCCTACAAACATTTGTGAGACCTATACTTCAATTAATCATGCAGTGAGCTCTATAGGACACTGATGCACATCGCCCGTTTTAGAATTCGGTGTGCACGTAAAGGCCAGAAACACTAAACCGAGCAAACAGATGATTCTGTCATCTTTCGTGCATCATTTTTGGAACGATCTTATGTTCACAGGCAGATTTGTCTGCGTGGATGCGATCTGCATTCACAGAAGAGAGGAACTTCGCTCAGACTTAAGACTCTAGTTTCAAGGTTTGTGTCCGTCTAATATTCGCTTAGCTTTGTGGTATACAACTCTATGACGGGTGTGCGCAGATATGTTGTACCAAGACAAATCGTAGCGTGTGGAGAAGCCTTGCATTCGAGTGTATAAGTTCAAGCGCAGAAGTTTTAGGATAAAGCCGTCCACAGCTGACAAGGTCATCCTTCTCACTGTTCCCATGTTGGCAGCACTGAAGGCGGCAGGTTGGTGGGGGAAGACGTTTCAATATTAACTGCTTTGAAGCATTGGTGCAGTGCCACTATCGAAGTAGCAGTTGCATTTGCCGGACGGATGGATAAATACATAGGACGCGTTGCTGTGGTCACAGGTGCTAGTGCGGGAATAGGAGCAGCCATAACACAGACTCTGCTTCGGCATGGCCTGACTGTTGTAGGACTCGCTAGGAGGGTTGACAGGGTCAAGGTAAGCCGCTTGTGTTGTGTTTAGAGTGGGCAGTTAACTCATCTCCTGTTTTTCTGCGTTTTTTCGGCTGCTAGACCTCTCTCTCTCTCTCTCTCTCTCTCTCTCTCTCTCTCACACACACACACACACACACACACACACACACACACACACACACACACATACACTCTCTATTTTTTACGTTCATTAAATAATAGCACAGGAAAATTCGATGGCACTGTTTCCGTACTTAGCGAATTCATAACGAGAATATGCTTCAATCGGATGTTTTGTAGGTCTTCTCAGATTCCTTCATCATTCGTCCGTGCAATGCCACCATGACGGAGATCCTAAGGGATGTGGGTCAAGAACAATGAAACGCTACCCAATACAAATATCTGTTTGATTCCTTTTTCAAAAAGAAAGCTTGAGAATTGTACGAGCAGCTTGATGCTTGATGGAATTTAGATTATGCGTGCTTGCGCAAGCGTTAAATCGTGTGCATGATTGGGCGTGTGTACCAACAGTGGGGAGGTTTGTGCAAGCATGTGTCAGTACTTGGACGTAATTTATGCTTGGCTCTGTTAATTTACATTCTGTACAAAAGTTGCACTGTACCTTAGGGCAAATCGAAGAATGTAACATCACATGGAGGGAAAGAGAAGGAAAAACAATTTATGTAGGGTCTCTCCTGCGAACAGTTATACGGGAATAATATTTTGATTTCCTTAACAACTCTTTACTACACTTATCACTAACCTCTTTTGTTTTCGTAACACAAGCGAACAGGCTGCCACAGCCATTGCGTCGGCGTGTGAGCTCGACAATTTCCGGTAAACCGTCTGTCTCGTACAGGAAGTTGTGAGTGGAGAGGAGGGGCGAGGAATTTGTGTATGCATGCGGAAGACCATTGTGCATGCATGCGTAAGCTACCGTGAAGTGTTTCGGCCACAGCCACCATCAGAGTGTGTAAGATTAAGAGTATAACAAATGAGAAGTAGTATTTCTACAAGTATTGCGGTAATACTTAAGTAGGATAAAACGAAATTATTTAAATTCTCGATTTTCTACCGGTATATATAAGTCAGTTCTCATAATTAAGAACTTAAAATAACGACGAGGTGGACAATTATGTTCATTAGTTACAATGACTGCGGACTCTTATAATTTTGTCATTTATAGACAAACTAATTCTCTGTGACAGATCCAGCTGCTGTAGGCGACTTCTGCGAAATACACTACCAACACATTATGACTAGTGCTACTCTACTCACACTGCTAACCATTTATGGAATACCGAAAAGATAAATTTTGTCAGATTGCAAACACTTTGGTATAACAGTGATCCCCCACCTCATACCGGCCGGAGAGGCCGAGCGGTTCTAGGCGCTACAGTCTGGAACCGCGTGACCGCTACGGTCACAGGTCCGAATCCTGCCTCGGGAATGGATGTGTGATGTCGTTAGGTTAGTTAAGTTTAAGTAGTTCTAAGTTCTAGGAGACCGATGACCTCAGAAGTTAAGTCCCATAGTGCTCAGAGCCATTTGAATCAACCCACCTCACTCCACCAACGTTTTCTCATCAACTGTGCCAGGTGGCAAAGTCTTAAGACACAGGATTCTCATTCGAGAGAGCTGTTCAAATCACTGTTCGGCCATTCAGATTTAGGTTTTCAGCTGTTTTTCAAAATCGGTTAAGATGAATGCTGGCACAGTTCCTTTCAAAGGACAAGACCAACTTCCTACCCTTTTCCTTCCCAAGAGTTTGTGCTCCGTTTCTTATGATCTCGTCGTCTACAGGATGTTACACCCTAATCTCCTTTCCATCAGTGTAACTATACTGGGTGAAAGAAAGCCCTGTTAGCTGTGTTGTCAGCTGTCTCTATATTGGAAAAGTTAAAACTCAGCTAACATAGATATTATTTTTAACCAAAATTTACAACCCTGACTCCAAATATTCTGATGTGCTCAGTAGGGCATCAAATATCTCTTTAGAGGAGGGGGGAGGGGGAATCAAGCAAACTCATTTACTGATTTCGTCTTTCAGCAAAACCGTTAAGAATACAGGCATACCGATAGTGAGGGAATGTATGTTAGGTACCCAGCGCTATGTTGTTTTACAGAGAGAAACATTGAAAACGATTTCGTTGCTTCAATTTTTGAAGACATCACTTAAGCTATGAAGACACTGGCCCTACTTTGTTTTGGGGCCATTCACGAAAACGAGTTCATATTTACTGTGGACTGCAATAGCAATTCGCCAGAGAGAAACCCTTTGTTATTAGTATTGTTTTACAAACACTGTGCATCACATCTTAATGAAATTAGAAAAACATTATTTGTTTGAAAAATAAGGTATTTATTTTGTTTTTATTTAGACTAAAAATTTTTAAATACAGTTTCCAAATGTAAATTTCCTTTCGACAGTTTGGGATGCAAATTCTTTCATGACATCCATAAGATTAATTTTTACAGTTCTTTCTTGATGAACATGGAGAAGGAGTAGATGGGTGAATCTCGACTGAGTCGTTGTTGCTCTGAGGCAAGGCGCTGAATGATCTCTCATAGTATGTTAGCGATATTGGAACTGTAAAAATCAGAATGATGAGGCGAATAAGATCCTGAAAGAGCGCTTTAACCCTAACAGGTTCAGCAATAAGTTTTCTTCCAATTGAGGATACATTAAGTGGTTGTATATCAGTCGTAATGGTTCACAGCATTTCGAGCTGTGCGTAAGCCTGTCCAGGTTAGTCTGTTGTATGTACTCCAAGCAATTCTTCCAAACGTCGTGTAGATGGAGTATATGTTTGGGAGGACATAACAAGTATCTCTTCAAGATGGGATAGTCGCTTTAGATCCCCTTGGCTGATCCTTCGATCAGTCTCATTCAGAAGATCAAGAATTTCAAACAAATCTTTACTAAATTTTCGTTTTTAAGACTATTCTGGCAACAGACGGTGTTTCTGCGTGTTGCAATTTCTCTGGTATTTTTCTTGGCTGTGAGATATTTGGGTCTTTCATACATAGGTTTTTAGAATAATTTTTGGATTAGGCTAACAGCAAATCAAATGCTTCCGTTGTCCTAAGATTTGCAAAAGCTACTTTTAGAACATCTACAGAATGTTTCACTCCAGCTGCATTAAAATTTGGATTCTGTAGGGACCTGGCCAGTTCCTCACACAGCCCAAACACTTCAGCTGCTAGTATTATATAAAAAATAGTTTCAAACTCTTCGAGTCGCTTCGCAGAGCCCCGCAATACTGACCTCCTTTCGTCTCTGAGCTCGGTACATTCAACATTTCGGTCACCGTTTTCTGGACCCGCTCATAGTTTTCCCTTAAACGTATCAAATATTTTACTCTTACAGCCCATCGGTTAGAGCACATTGGAATCATTTTGGGTTTGGATTCGTCTCATGGCAGCACATCATCTGGATTCACGTTTCTCCTTTTTGCGGATTCTAGAATTCTCTTTGAGATGTCATTCACAGTTACCAGTACATCGCACAATGGATCAGTTTCTTGAAACTTCCTGTAGTGCCAGATCCAAACAATGATTGCTGCACTGTACGTAACAACCCTTTGGCTGGTCTTGAAGAAGAATTTCCTTAACACCTTTTTTTCCACCCAGACAAATCAGCTGCGCCATCGAAGCAATGGATGGCTAGAAACTCAGTTTCTAGTGTCAGTCTTCGAAGCATGTCTGTAATAGTAGTTGCCAGCGTTTGCGCCTTTGAGTCCTATGGACTACATAAACCAAGAAAAAGTTCTTTTATTTCGAGCGTCTCAGGGTCAACACAATGCACACAGTGAATCGCTCCTGGCCAGCCACGTACGTTGTTGAATCTGCCATAATTCCGTGAATTGGGGAATTTTTTATTTGCTGCACAATTTCTCGCTGGATCATGTGAGCCATTTCCAGTAATTGGTTTTGTATCGCTGGCGCCAACCAAGTGTCACGGTATTTCTGCCATATCTTTAGTTCTGGCACATCATTGTTCCTCTCATCGGGAAGTGTCATGAGGTTCCCAGAAACCGTTTCATGACCTCTCAGTGCATTTCCTGTTCGACCCAGGAACCTAGTGAACTGATAACTATTAGTAATGCGGTTCTAGCTTTCTCCTGATCGGTCAGCAGACGTCATGTGACTTGGGCAACCACAGGTGCGCTATTTTCACGTTGCTGAATAATTGCAAGAAACTGTCGACGAAAAAGACTCTTCTCGTGTATCTTGAACTTTTCTGTAGTTTTTTCCAGTTACAGAAACCTTTTTTTTTTTAAAAAAAAAAAAAAGAATATCGGTGTCTTTCTGTGGTCTTCTATTGCTTAGTAAGCGGATGAACAGTTACAGCAGAAAACACTACCACTCTTTTCTTCGTAATGTAGCCACGTATGAGTCACAAACCATTCCGATTTACAAGATCTTCCATTACTTCGTGGAAAATTATGCTTCTCTGCTTTTCTGATGGGTGTAATTTTGCTTCAAAAACAGGTATATTTGAAGTAGAGCCCATTGTATTTTCATGTGAGAATGGGGTGTTGCATGCTTTGACAGCCCTGTGCCACAACTTTTGTGTCCATCGCCTCTACCTGAAATCTATAAGGATAAAAACGTGCAACGACGTATCTTCCCACATATCACACTAACATAAAACTAGCTTTCAACAAGCAAAGTACTGTATGTTAGTGGTGAGCACATAGTATAATAGTACAATCATAGGAAGAGACACTCATAGTTGACCATAAAGTATTTAGCAGTATCAGTGCTTGTGCTTCATTGTGAGTATAATAGACTAGTATTACTACCATCAGATACACTGGCCACTGTCAAGGGTAACGCTAATACAAACTGAGATTTTTAGTGCTGCTACCGCCTCCAAAAATTTCTTGACATATTTTTGACGTTGTGCAGTATCACACATAAAATAACAAAATAGTAATAATCGTATATAAATATCAGTCATGGCCCATGGATCGATGTACACATAAGAAGGGAACGAGAAGTTGGATACTGAAATTTAAAAATGATGCTGTAACTAATTCTATGTGTCGCCAGTAAAAGGAATCACTGTAAACATTATTGAACAACTGTGTAGTGAATTACAAAAGAGTGTGCAAATCAGTCCCTAAAGCAATACTGCAATGTAAATGGAAGCACATTAACATCAGACGTACTAACTTGCACAATTCGTACCAAATCGATTGCGACTTATCGTTTATTAGACGGAAACTCATATGGTAAGTACAATATTTTCAGCTGTAAAGATAATGTTACTACCATGTTTGTTTAGTGATGAATTGCCATGAAAGCACTGAAGTTTTGAGTTTATTTGACTTTCAACTTTCACTTGTTAAATCAGTGTAAGTAAAGGGAACAACTGCTGAAAATCTTGTTTCAGTATCTGGGATTGTTTGTGTATTGACTTGTCACGCTGCACTCTGCGTGATATGCAGAAACTTATCAAGTGCGGCATATAACCAACTCATACAAACAGGAAAGATACAGCATTCCTACCAGGGTAGAAAATTCGGTACATCACCCTCAGCTGGTACGCTGCAACACGTGACCAAAAGTGCACAAAACGTGAAATAGCCAGTAGGGTCATTCTTCACTGCAAATTCTTCAACTTAACGTTCAATGCGTTATGCTACTTCATTTATAAACATCGTAAAAACTATGACTAATAACGAAAAGGTAGCCACTTCACTGTCACACTCGAATGTTCGGCAATAATACTTCAATTTTTTATGATATCACATGAGAAACGTTGCATAGCGAAAAGAAAAACCCCATGCAAATCCAAAAACAGTGTTTTCTTAAATTCTGTGTTACAAATAGTAAAAAGTTTTCCGAACAAACTAATTTCAGAAAAGGGTTAGCTTTGCCTCACTTACATAAAACAATGATCCAGGTTCGGATTCCGCTTCGGGTAGTTTGTGTTTCAGGGCGAGAAAGTTTTCCACAAACTGTACGCAACAATAATACCGCGTCTACGAGCCAGGAATAACGAATTGCGATAATGAGTCTGGATAATAAATCGGTGCGTATTAGACCTCAGGATATAATTATCTGTAATGCCATAATAATCTGAGGGCTGTTTTTAGCATGGGAGACATAATCTACGCCGTAACTCCATGCATTGCTTAACAACCACCGCAGGGTCTTCTATGAGAAATGTGGCCCCTAAACAAAGCAGCGTGTGTAAAGTCACAAATGTATTATGTATTCCTATGATACATAAGTGGGGGATTTTTGTAACTAGTCAAATTAATTAAAATTTTCGTACTGAAATGTGAACGTAGGGGTGCGTGCCCATGAACTATGAACTTCATAAGAACTTGCTGTATAGTAATGTTTAGGAACTTTTTCTAATCCTGCAAAAGCAGTGGACTTGATGTTGCTATGGAATAAAAGGATGACCTGAGTACACAGTGATGATGCCTAATTTCAGGCCATACTGCAGTGGATTATGGAGAGATTTTCTTGGAATACTGCATATAGCTCAAACACATGCGTCCAAATACTGGTTTTCTTGCCATATACAAGATTTACTCTTAGTTCTCGATATGATGTTATATGTACGTAGTTTGCGCCTTTCTGTACGAGTTTAACTTATATTATTACATACTGATTGTCGACATCTTAGTTGATTGAACCTGTACTTGTCTTAAGTGGTAGCGAATGCTTATTCACCGACTGTTGTTAATTATTTTGCTTTTTCCTGGTTGAATCCTTGGGGGGTTGACCTATTTGCCACTGATAGGAATAGTCAAGCGAGTTGTGAGTAATTCATTGTAGATCCAGGCACTGTTTTCTTGCTTTTGCATTGAGATTTGGTGCCCCCGTTAACTCAAAAGCATTTCCACTGTATCGAAAATAACTAACATCTTCTTGCAAATACTTTCGGGTACGCCGTAGCTCCCCCCCCCCCCCCCCCTCCTCCTTCCCATAAGTCTCATTCAGAACTATGGGAATATAATTACATTTACCGTTCGGGCGTTGTTGGCCGGTGTTGCCATTTCCGTTAGGACCGCATGTGGCTTGTGCTGCGTGACCGCGAGACTAAACTGATCAAAAAAAGTTTTGCACCACCTGCAGTTCTGCGAACGTATGTGGACTTAGATTCAATGGGAATCGAACAGTAAGTAATGAGGGTGGTAGCAATACTTGTTTTGAGCAGTATATAATAATATACGCAGTTCCAGAGGGTAACTGTTAACAAGGTAAAGGGACAGTAAAACCAATTTTTCACAGTCAACATTTCTGCCCTAAGTCTGGCGCTCCCCCAGATTAGGCCCACTGGCCAATCTGTTCTCCTTTACGACACAGCCGGCACTGAGGCCCCGTTGAGCCTCAACTACTGTTCGAAAGTACTGTGCAGAATTTGTTCCATACGCATACAGAGGCTGTCCCCCATTAGGAGTCACAGACTGGAAAATGGAACGAAGGGCATAATATAGTAAGCTTTAGAAGATGCTTCAATCAAATCCAAAAATCGCTGCCTGTTGATCAAATAAAACTCCCAAGTGAATTTGGGGTGGAGAGGGGTGGGCAGAAACCGTATCTCGCCCTCCCCCCTCCCCACAGTTTGAGTTAGGTGGCAGCGACCGTCCTTCCGGTTGACACGCTGTTGCATGTGCCATTGTACTAGATTTTTTGAATAACTAGAGCTTTGAAATTTTCTACGGGTCTGTTGGCAACCTGTCAGAATTTGTGCAATATTCCAAAACCGAGAGAGGAGCACACATTTTGTAAGTAGGTTATTTCTGCTGGTAGTGTTGTGGCTGTGAATTACCGATGATTTATGTTTTTGGTTAAGAACAAATGCTACATGGAGTAAATTTATTGACTTGTAGTACAGGAAAAGAAAGGTCTTCGAGGAATCATATCTAACGCGATTGTCAACTTTTATATAATATGATTACGTAAAATTCTTATTTGACACTATCTGCTTTTCCAAACATGAATTTTGTATAGGTCAGTAGGCTACTCCATGAATATATGCGAAGTCTGCTATCAACACCCCTCTCAGCAGTTTGATTTGACTGACTTGATTTGATAATGAAACACAAGCAGAATAAACAAGTATGTTTCATGAGGATAGGTGTGTGTGTGTGTGTGTGTGTGTGTGTGTGTGTGTGTGTGTGTGTGTGTTCCCAATCAGGAATATCAGGCGTTCATTTATTATGTCAGCACTAAGCTACCAGATAGCAGCTCGTTTGAGAATTTGACTTCAGAAATCATTCTCACTTATCCTATTTTGTAAATTTCAGATCTATTATGTACTGGTAGAAATGACCAAGCCTTTAGTACTTAATTCAATACTTTTTTGTGCCTGAGCAGTTAGGTTAGATTGCAGCTTACTCACAGGCCCCGGGCTTGAACCATGGTCTCAGCAGGGGATTCGCGTCGAAGAACTGAAATTGGCCGCCTATACTTCATCAGTTTTGCAAACTTTAATCTACTTTTTGAAATTCATGTACATAACAGAGCATGTTGTCAGGGCACCCATTGATGTGGCGTGCCAAGTGATCCAACAACTGGCGCGGCAGGTGCATGGCAGTGGTTTGGCATGCATATGACTTGATGTGAGTAAAAGTGATCTGGTAGGTGTAATGCGGCACCATGTCTTCTTCAGAAGATGAAGGTGTTGCGATTTTAGTCAGCTTAATGTCAGTCAAAACTTTTTTGAGAGTTGGATGATTCAGTCAGTAGAGTACCTATGAGAAGTAATGTTCCAGGCTCCACTTCCGCTTGGGCACACGGTTTTAATGTCAAGATTGAACACTTCTCTGAAGTGTGACAGATTGCCTGAATACGAACCTCAAGGCTTTCACTAATTCATTTCTCAGCAATATTATTTTTCCATGTACATTACTCTGGTAAGCATGTGGGAGAGCTTCTGTGAAGTTGGAAAGAGAAGTATTGGCAGAAGTAAAGCTGGTAAGACGGGCTGAGGTTTGTGCACGGATTGCTGTACGCACCTTACGTTCCCCTATGGTATAGTGCGCGCAAAATGCCGTGACCTCTTAGTATCTAAAAAGAACTCCGCCGAAAATGCAGTGATTTATTTTCGCCTGTCTTATTAACTTTGAGAGAAGTGTCGTGAGTAGCGAATTTTGAGTAAGACCTACACATTTGTCTGGTTGCAATGTCAAAAGTTGCTTGTTCTGCCAGAACACAGCGGAGTTTACACAGTCTCACCTCATTAACATGTGCAGACACAATTGCGAGAAAATTCTGAAACAGTGCTTTATTAAGTTTATTATGTGAGGAACTGAGAAAAAGTAAAGTCAGTGGCTTATGAGAACGTACATCCTCAGTACAAAAACCTATAATGTCTTCACATATTTTGTTCCAAAACCCATAGCATTTCTGTTTCACCAGCTATCGATGGCCCTTAAAAATGACATTCTTTCTGCGAAAAATTCTGTAGCTACTGGAATAATGGAGCTTTAAATAATAACAGATAGATACCTCTACCATATCTAAAGAAAATTCAATATGTTACCTAAATTTCATACACAACAGTATATTATGTAATATGCATCAAACGCAAAGTTATAGCGACCTCTATTTCTCATTGCACACTTCTCCGAATTTACCGACGTGTCTTACATCCACGCGAAAATTACACTAATATTGACCATTAACGAAATGATAGTCACATCATGATGAACGTGACATATACAGCTATAAGTAAAGCAAAAATGAAATTCTTTTACTGAATAGTTTCTGTGAAATCGTTTGAGAAAGACTGCAGGGTGCGCGCTGCGCGTCTCGATTCTTCCATCGCTGACCGGCCGAAAGGTTTGAAAACACTCGGCCTCCTCTTCTGAACAAACGAATGAACTCGCCCTGCGCACTGGGCGAAAACTGGTGACTGCGCGTCGGTCCCGGTATATCCTAGGTGAGGCTGAGGCTGACATGGTCAGTAGAGCATTATACTGAATATGCAATTGTGTTCCTGTGGAGAGCTTGTGCCCTGCACAATAGACCATAGAGTGAGGTGGCACAGGTTAGCACACAGGACTCGCATTCGTGAGGATGATGGTTCAAACCTGTGTCCAGCCATCCTGACTGAGGTTTTCCGTGATTTGCCGAAATCATTTCAGACAAATACCGACGTGATTCCTTTGAAAATACACGTCAGATTTTAGTCCCCATCCTTCCCAAATCCGAGCTTGTGCTCAATCTCTGATGACCTCAATGTCGATGGGACATTGCATTAATCTCCTCCTCCTCCTCCTCCTCCTCCTCCATCACCTCCAAAATAGACTGTTAGGTGATAGTAGTTTTGAGATGCATTTGGCAAAGATTGCGATACTGCAATTTTGCTTTGAGCAGTAATGGTGCCATCCATCGCCACTCCTAATTTTTAAATGAAGAATGTGGTGAACATCAAACTGTAGCTGAACCTTAGGTTTAGATGTGGTTGCAACATCATAACATGGTTAGCTGAGAGCGTGAAGCCAACAAAGTAATGTGTCATGACAGTTTTTAATTTTATTATACATTTCGTAACTGCTGTTTTCCTACTACCATCTCTACATACTGGTCTTGGTGAGTCATTCAGTACCGACCAGCTGCTGCGGCTTTGTTTGCCAGAGGTGTGATCCAGATGCGGTGTGGACGACACTGGGGTCAGCACACCAATCTATTTGCTGTTGTCAGTTTTTTAGACCTCAGAGCTGCTAGTCTCAAGTATCTCCTCAGTTTTCGTGGTAAGGTGGAGATCACACTGTTCCAGCCCTCTCACCACTGCTTTGCTTGGTCATGTTGTGAGATGTACATGGGAGGAAGTAACATTTTGTCAGATTTCACATGGAACATACACTCTACAAATTCAAGCATTAAACCTCTGTGGTACACATTGCCTCACTTTCAGTGTCTGCCACTGGACTGTGTTGAGCATCTCAGAAACATGTTGGTCTTACTTGGATCTTCTTTCTGAGTCTCGTATTAATCCTACTTCATAAGAATTCCAGACCCATGAACAATGCTCAAGAACTGGACAAACGAGTCTTTTGTAAGCCACTTCTTTCATGGACGAATTAAATGGCCTTAAGAGTCTTAAAGTGAATATTACCATGGCACCTGCTTTTCCTGCTATTCGTTTAATGTGGCCATTCCGACTTATGTCACTCTGGGGGGATCTCATCGGATAAGGGAAGGAAGTTGTCCGTGCCCTTTCGAAGGAACCATCCCGGCATTTGGCTGGAGCGATTTACGGAAATCATGGAAAACCTAAATCAGGATGGCCAGACGCGGGATTGAACTGTCGTCCTCCTGAATGCGAGTCCAGTGTGCTAGCCACTGCGCCATCTCACGCGTTAGGTCACTCTGGATGGTTATTCTTAGGTACTGTACGTTTATGATGATTGCCAATAGTGTCATAGAAAAATAATGGATCTCTTCACCTATTTATATGCAGTCATCCACTGCCACGTTAATATGAATTTAAATCTGTTGAACTTGTTCCATTGAGACTTATGAATTGAGTTCTTTGTGCCAGGAAGACCCAAATCCAGTCCAAAAAATCTGTTCCAGTAACCTCTTATTTTGTTTACTAAACAGCATTACAGAAATGTATCACTATCCTACAAACAGGATCAGATGCATTCACTTTGTGAAAGGTTTGGATTTAGCACAGAACATTTGTTCAAATTATGGTGGTTAGGAACTGAACTCAATCTCTCCTTTTGTTGCCAGCCAAATACTAGCGATCAAAATTTCTTCCTATTAGTATTCAAATCACATACATAAAAATGTAGCTCTCCATATGGAGCGCTGCATCAAACCAGTCTCTGGACTGAAGAACATAAAAATATAATGCCACTGCACAGAGATGCATTTGTGATTTCAGCTTTGGAGGTAGTCCCAAACACCACTAAAATAACAATAATAATAATACAGTTTATTTTAGTGTTCTCAAATCCCATGGAGTGCTGTTGGCATTATCAGAAACAGCCATGAAGGTCTTGTCAGCTCTGCATACTATAACAGTTGTCTTAACTTTTAAAATTTGTGGGGTAGTTTTTCCTTAAGCGACAGTTTAATTTGACGGGGAGAAATAAACACTGAGGTAAGTAACTTAAGTGTTTGGTTGATGTATACAGCATGTCATAGTCTCCATTGCTATAATAATCTCTCTTATGCTCCACAGTGATAATTAAGTTCTCAAATAACATATCTGTGGCAAGGTACTAATTACTGGAGAACAGAAATTAACACAAAACCCATGTTTGAAGCTATTTTTGTGCAGTAATGCCCTACGCCCTGTAAGGCGATATTGACTATTCTGTCAATAATTAAAGCAAAAATAGTGAAGTATACAATGAACAAGGTAAAGAATAAATACACACATAAAGTTTTTGCATCACCTTCGTTCCGAGAGTTTTGGAACCTGTATACAAAATTGGATCATAAACATCATTTATGCCCTTTTTATTGCTCATGAAAAGCGAAAATTGCATGTTGCTCCATCATACAGAGAGATCTTCAGAGGTGGTGGTCCAGTTTGCTGTACACAATGGTACCTCTAATACCCAGCAGCACGTCCTCTTGCATTGATAAATGTCTGTATTTGTCGTGGCATACTATCCACAAGTTCATCAAGGCGCTGTTGTTTCAGATTGTCCCACTCCTCAACGGTGATACAGCATAGATCCCTCAGAGTGGTTGGTGGGTTAAGTCATTCATAAACAGCCCTTTCCAACCTATACCAGGCATGTTCGATAGGGTTCATGTTTTGAGAACGTGCACGCCACTCTAGTGAAGCAATGTCATTATTCTGAAGTATATCATTCAGAAGATGTGCCTAATGGGGGTGTGAATTGTCATCCATGAAGACGAATGCCACACCAATACGCTACTGTTATGGTTGCACTATAGGTCTGAAGACGGCATTCATGTATCGTACAGCCATTACGGCGCATGCCATGAACACCAGCGGTGTACGTCGGTGCCACATAATGCCACTCCAAAACAGCAGGGAACTTCCACCTTGTTGCACACACTGGACAGCATGTCTAAGGCATGCAGCCTGACCGGGTTGTTTCCAAACATGTCTCCGACAATTGCCTGGTTGAAGCCGTATGTGACACTCATCGGTGAAGACAACATGATGCCAATCCTGGGCGGTCCAGTCAGTATGTTGTCGGGCCCATCTGTATCACGCTGCATGGTGTCGTGGTTGTTGCAAAGATGGACCTCGCGGTAGATGTCAGGAATGAAGCTGCTCATAATGCAACCTATTGTGCACAGTTTGAGTTGTAACATGACGTCCTGTGGCTGCACGAAAAGCATTATTCAACACTGTGGCATTACTGTCAGGGTTCCTCTGAGCCATAATCTGTAGTTAGTGGTCATCCACTGCAGTAGTAGCCCTTGGGCAGCCTGAGCAAGGCATGTCATCGACAGTTCCTGTTTCTCTGTAACTCCTCCATGTCCGACTAACATCGCTTTCGTTCACTCCGAAACGCCTGGACACTCCCCATGTTAAGAGCCCTCCCTTGCACAAAGTAACAATGTGGACATGATTGAACCTCGGTATTGATCGCTAGGCATGGTTGAACTACAGGCAACACGAGCCGTGTACCTCCTTCCTGATGGAATGACTGGAACTGATCGGCTGTCGGACCCCCCGTCTAATAGGCACTGCTCATGCATGGTTGTTTACGTCTTTGGGTGGGTTTAGTGACATCTCTGAACAGTCTAAGGGATTGTGTCTGTGGTACAATATGCACAGTCAATGTCTGTCTTCAGGAGTTCTGGGAACCGGTTTGATGTAAAAAAAAAATTGATATTTGTAGATTACTACCCACTGTAAAGATGGCATGTTGAGTTGCAGACAGGCACAATGAAACAACACTTTGCCATAAGGCTTATGTGCATATGCCAAAGAAATGTTTGTACTTCTGTCTGAATTATAAGCTGAAAACACATGATCTTATAGTTTGTATTAGAAGTTAGAAATATTTTAATTGTATGCCTACTTCTGTGACACTACATTCCCTTTGTGTGCTTGTATTATAGTTTTGCCAATTTATATCAACTATTTGTTTTGTCTGTATTTTAAGAACATCTTCATAATTATGTAAACAACACGGATGTTTGCAATAGTCATCGTTTTTGTTGACTCTATGGGAAAAAATTAAATAAATACATAAATTAGCATTTGGCGAAAGCCTTAACCAGCCAAGGAAACACACATGCATCCATAACTCAACATGTCATCCTTACAGTCAGTAGCACTCTATCTTTTTCTTACATTGGTGATATTCCAGCATGAAGTCTCCATTGTTTGCAGTATACAAGCAGATACTGTATAAAATCTGACAATTTTGACATGTGGCACTATTAAGGAGACAACTGTTGCATGAAGGGTCCCAGGCCTTAGTGACAGGTACTGTTATGGAAGCTCCACAATATTTCGGTGAGGCAGCTGTTATTTTCCTTTGTGGGTGGTGTTGGGAGTCTGGCAGTCACTGCAACTCCTAACTGTCTGACCTGGAGATTACAAGCACCTGTCCATTGAGACATTGTGCAGTTTCAAAGGCAGCTTCTGATATTACACGTGAGGACCTCCCAAAAAGTTTACCATGTTGGCTAAGTCCAAATGAGTAGGAGGCAACTACTTCCAGCACTACATAACCCCTACAGTGTCTGTCATCATGAGGTCAGCAAAACATGAATTTTCATGCTAAAACTATTAGGCCTATGAGATAGTGAGATTTTGGGCCTTAATGTCTTTCAAAATGTTAATTAATATCAGATCGCAGTAGAAACATAGATTTTCTGCAGGAACATAAATATATACCTCTATGGCATGCCTGAGTGTGCGAGCCCTACTGTGTTAAAAATTTATAAGAAAAGTATGCAGAGATTAAATCATTCCATATTAACAGGTGTCTACATGCGGGGGAAAAATGCAGATTCTGACAAAGGCACATTAAGAGTCTTTTTTGCTCTCCAGCTGTATGACTAGATTAGATTCCAGGACTGCCTTTTTGAAACAGCTGCAAAAATGTATCAATGGACCTGATGTTTCAAGGCCACAATGTACTTCATATGTAGGAATGGGCTGAATCCAGGGGATGACAAATCTGTTGAAGAGCGTAGATGTTAAAATGAAGACTTTACGTGCTATCCCGAGGGTGAGTTCAAGCCTAAGGAATCCATGCCGCCACTTGGGGCAAAGGTACCACAAGTATATGATTTCTGTATGGGACATATCACAATTAGCAGAGGCCACTAGGGGCATCAAGGGGACCCACGTGCAGGAATTGTACACTGTGCATATCAAAATTAGTAGCAAAACTGACATGGGTGAAAGTTTAAGAGGGAAAAGTGGGGCACCAAATATGCTGCTCAGGCGGGAAAAGGTTCTTGAACTGGATGGTGAAAGAACACTGGGGAGCCAAAGCATTACGACCACTGTCCAGTTCAAGACTGAATGACACCTGAGCATGTGACACAGTAAGGAAAGTACAGAAATGGAGCAGAGAAAAATGGTGGGTCAGGTTAGTGGCTGATATGGGCCACAAATCAGAATATACACTGACATGATACTGGCAAAGGACAGATGGTTATTGCCTGGCACTTGGGAACAAGTGTGTCAGAAATGGCAAGATGACAACCTTGCCCACCCTATAAAGCAGATTAGGTGGCCATCTGTGGTAGATCTGGTGACAGATTACATCGGTTGTACAGGTGCTAGTGTTAGAACACACCATTCAGTGCACATTGTCCCACACAGGGCTCAGCAACAGAAGCTTGTTTGTTCCCACATTGATCCAACATCATCATTAATCATAGCTGCAGAGGCATGCTGTCTGATATTGTGCCATTGATAAATGGGAATGTGTTGCCTGGTCAGATGACTCATGTTGATGGTAATTTCTGAACATGCTGTCATCCAAGCATACTGTTGCTGAGAATGGGCACTGTGCCATGGATGTGGGCTGCTGTGGGGGTGGTATCATGCTTTGGGAGAGCATTAACCTTGACTTCCATGGGATCTATGATAGTAAGCAAAGACATCAAAACAGCTGTGGACTATGTGAACATTATTGTGGATCAAGTGTATCCTTTCATGTCATGCTTGTTCTCATCCCTGATGGTGATAATCTCTTCCAGCAGGATAATTGTTAGTGTCAGAAGGCAAGAATCTTGTGTAAATTGGTTTAGGAAGCATAACAGTGAATTCATGTAGATGTCTTGGCAACCACATGTATTTGACCTGAAGCTAATGGAATGCATCTCAGATGCCTACAAACCACATCCACATAGTTTACAGGGAGTTCATGACCTCTGTATTGACATCTGATGCCACTTACCTCCAGAAGCCTTCCAAAGACTTGCTGAATCAACATAATTCAGAATCCACACTGAATTGCCTTTCAAACATGTTACTAAACAATTGGTCATAAGGTATTGGCTCATCAGTGTTACTGGTTGTAGTGTCTTGACATAGGATTTTTGCAATCCTAACATGTCCTGTACTTCATAATTTCAGGCAGTCTGTACAGAGGTATTTGTCAGTTCCATTTTACCAATTGTTTAATCACTGATGAGGATAATTAATGTTGTATCCAAGCAAGATCTAGACGTAATCTTGAGCCTTAAATTCTCTTTTGTACAGGGCCACTGGGTTCGAGCTAGAGCTTATGATGTATATTCATTTTTTGTGTGATGTGGGGAAGCACATACCATTCATTGTTCTCTGAATGAGCAGCATTCTTTTTGAAATAGTCAGAGCATATCTGAGAAATTAGTTTCTAAAATTACTTTTACTCAGTATTCAAAAATTGCACTCTTCCCCCCCTCCCCCCCTCCCGGTGATTCAGAATAATTGATCCTTCTTGTAAAATGTATGCAAATGGTCTAGTGGTAGGGCAGTGGCAATGGTATAAGGTAGTTTTGTGTGCACTGTTTGCACATAAAATATCAGTGGCATAGCCTCAATATTCATTTCAAGTTGCAGTTTACATCTTATTTATGTGCATCAAAAGAGAAATATTAACTCAGATAAGTTTAAGTATTCAGTTTCTTAGTTGCTGAAATTGAAGACAATTTAACTAAAGTTGCTTCATTGTCTACAAACAGTCCCAGACATATTTCATGATAAATATGAAAGGCCTAATAAACAGAACTATGTAATAACTTAATGTTATTGTTCAAGATATAACAAGTAAGAATTAATATACACACAATCCCTATTCAAAGATAAAAAAAAATTATCTTTTCACTAAATTTTTATTCCCAGTGTTAGTGAATACAGCTGTATTTTGGACCATTGTGATGCAGTTTGGTACATTTCCACAATGTTTATCCCTCTCCAATAATTCAGATGATCATATAAATATATACAGATTTTATTGACATTGAGTATCAATAGATGCAGTCCTTTCTGTTCTACAACGTTCTACAATAAAATATCTGACAGTATATTTGCTTTGTAAATGTGAAGCTTTTTTTTTTAGATATTATGACTGGCCAAGCCACTGATTATTTTTTATTTATTTATTGCTTTTAGGCACTGGAAATGAGGGATGCTCCAGGCAAGCTGCATGCTGTACAATGTGATGTGAGGAATGAAGAGCAAATTGTCAATGCATTCAAGTGGATAAATGAAAATGTTGGAGGTGTTGATATTCTGATCAATAATGCTGGTGTACCAGGTCATTCAGACATTACTGGTAATACTGTCCATCAATGCATAAACTTACATCTGCATCTAACAATATTTGATCTACAGCTTTTAAGCATTTTTAAATTTTAATTTTGTTGATGTGGGGAGAAAGTTTATAAAGATAATGATCTTGGTTGTAATAACAGTGAATGTCTTAAATGTTAGCTAGCTTTATATTAAGATAGTAATTATGAAGCACATAGTTCAGTATACTCTTACTAGCCATATCTTTGGTAAGCTCTCTTCACCTCTGGTTTGTGACAACTGTTTTAATGTATTGGAGGTAATGCACATATTTGTGAAAGAAACTGTTGCCTTGCTTGGTAATGACAAATGCAACCTTTCCCTCCTTAGTTGTTCTTTGAAGGCATAGACTTTTTTTACTGTCTGGTACTGACTGTGTTACATGCACAAGTGCACCAGTAAGGACTATTTCATTAATTAATTCATTCATTCATCCATCATGTTCCATAGATCTTATAAACAAGTATATTCAAGGTTGTGGTCCAAGTTAAATTATACATTAAAATAAGACAAAGACATGGTAGAAGCTGACCTGTATATTATATTAATAATAAACTCTCATTATACTGCTTAATGCTATTCACATCTATGCCTGTCAGGAGCTCACCAATCTTTAGCGAGTTTGTGCTTGGCTAAGATGGGCTCCCAGCCTTTGCAATGTCTCTTCCCTATCCATGCTGCATGTCTATCCTCCTGCTATTGTTTTTGCACTTCATCTCTTGGGTGTCTTTGGGATGCATTCTGAAAATTAGATAGTCTGGCATTGGAACAGTCTCTTGTCTGCATTTTTCTCCTTATTCATTCTTCATCTCCTCCCCTTCCTCTGCTTTGGTATTTGAGGTCTCTCTGTTTCTTCTTCTTCCCTGTGCCCTCCTGAAGGTTGGCTCATGCGTTTCATTTGTAGCAGGTGACTGGGTAATGTGTAATTTCCAGCCCCTGGTCAACAGGTAGGGTTCGCACATACCTACTGGTACAGGCCAGGCTCAGGAAGGAGTGATCGCCTGTTACCTTCCCAATTGCTGATTGGCCACTCTGTCCGGAGTTCGGGAGGTGTGGACAATCACCTAAGGTGGGTGAAGGGGATTTTTTTTCACAATGAGCCAATCACCATCCCAATCTGTGTCTACTAAATGTAAACGGAATTAGGCTAAAGTTTCAAAGACACTCAGCTGCATATCTGTTTCTTGTAGTATCAAGTACCAAAGGAAGTCAATCCTTTGGTATGGTTAATCTGTTTATTATTCATAAAGTTGTTGATGCAATTACAGGCCCTGTGAAATCCTGCTTTCACTTACAAAATGGGACTTTGCTTCTGGAGACCAATTGTGATTTTGAAGCCCAACTGCTTACAGCTTTGCTCCTTCACAGCTATTCTGTTTATGTCAAGGTTCATCATACACTGATTTCTTCATATGGTGTTATTTAACTCAGCTGCTTGACAGTCTGACTGAGGGAGAAATCGAAAATTATCTCTCTGATCAGTGTGTCACCGGGGTCTGTTCAGTAATGAAAAAGGTTGATCCAAACATAGTGCCTGCACACACTCTTTTTCTCATATTTGATAAAGTACTGTTTCCATTGAAGTTTAAAGGAGGCTAGAAGTCATTGCAGTCTGACTATACATTAAAAACCCAATGCACTACTACCAATGTCAGCGTTGTAACCACATTCACATGTCATGTCAAAACATGGCCAAATATGTTACTTGTGGCAGAGATGCTCACAAGGGAAACTGCCTGCCTCCTCCTCCTCCTCCTCCTCCTCCCCCTCCCCACTGTATCAATTGTAATGGTGACCATACTGCCTCATCCCAAGAGTATTCCATGCATCTTGATGAGTGGACCATCCAGGAGACCTGGGTGAAGGAAAAAGTACCCTACCCCCTGTCACTCACAAGTTGTTTCATAGTCAAATGCCCTGTTTTTTACCATCTGACACTTACAGTTCCATTCTTGCTAAGCCTAGCTCCATGAAGGACATGGTCAGGCAAACTTGTGACCTCTGATTCAGTACTGCAGTTGTGAATTTGTCCAGTATCATGGTTGCATCCCTGTCTCCTCCTACAGCTGCACAACAAGCTACCAAATCTTTGCCCCCCCCCTCCCCCCCCCCCCGCCCCCCCAACCAGGATATTACCTTCTACACAACCAGCAGGCTGAAAGGAACGAAAGGAATACCCCCATGAAGACTTTTTACATCCCTCTGGCCAATAAATGTTAAATATTCTTTTGCCAACCTTAAAGTCTCTAAGAAATTGAACAAAGGCAATTGGTCTTCTTTCCTGACTCAGATATCCTCCTCAACAGTGTCGCCACATAATACCCTCATCTAGCTGAACTCTATTATTTCACTTGTGCCCACTGCCTGCCATTTTTCTGCCCTGGAATCCACAGGCCAACCCAGGGAGAATATGACATGTCTGTAGATTTAGTGAAACAGGATTCTCTAGCCTTTTCAACCTGTAGCAGTGAGACTTTGAAAGCTGGCACTTAGCAGGCTCTGAGGTGACTGTCCTTAAATTCTTTCTTCCCCATTCCAAATTATGACTCTTTCCCAATGGAATTAGAGCCAACAAGGAGGAATTACGTCTGCTCTTGGGATTGCAGTGTCTTGTTTGTTTTCTGCCTTCAAGAAATAAAAATTGTGCCCTTGTGACCGCATTGACCTCTCACGGATTTCCTTCCAGCCTGCTTTGACTTCCCTGCCTCCTCCCCCCCTCCCCCCCCCCATAGAGGACAGCATTCCATCTCATGGGGAAATCAGGTCTTGTTCATCTGGGATGATGTCCATAGCCAAATCATCTCATTGAATCCACAGCTGAAAGCTGTTGCAGTCCACATTTTTCTTCCTTGTTTCACTTTTTCTCTTTGTAGCATATACCCCCCCCCCCCCCCCCCTCTGTCATTTGTCACTAGGACATACTTATTCCAGCTTATTGGTCAGATCCCACACCCCCTTTCTGCTACTTGGAGACATTAACACCCACCATCCCCTTTGGGACTCCTCCAGAACCTGTTAGAGAGATTCTCTCAACCAATTCAACCTCATCTGTCTTAACACTGGAGCACCCATGTTCCTTTCAGACCTTACCTACACCTACTTCCATTCCTGCTCATTCTGCCCTGTCCAGCTTGCTCGTCATCTTGAGTTGTCTGCTCTCTCTGACACATACTCGAGCAACCGTTTCCCAAGTGCTATCAGTATGCTAACTCCTAACCTGCCTACGTGTAAACTCAATTGGCAGATTTCTAAGGCTGACTGGAGGCATTATTCCTCCTGGGTGACCTTTGACAAACAACATTTCCGCAGTTGTAATGACCAGGTAGAGTGCCTTACTGCTGGAGAATGTTCCATACCTCACACTTTTTATCTATCACTCCATGTCCCAGGTGACTGGGACATGGAACAATAAGAACTGGACTGAGGCACACTGCAACAAGACTCATGTATGGAGGTGTGCTCTCCACATTTTTAACTGTCTTCCTGTGGTGACAAACTGTGTTCATTATAAACAGTTGCATGTGTGTGTTGTCACATTCTTCAGAATAGCAAAAAAAGCTAGGTAGATTTCATTTATTAGTTCTTTTAACAGTTTCACTCCCTCTTCCATCTTTTGAAGCAACATCCATCAGCTCTATGGGACGATGGTACATTCCATGATATCTGGCCTGGTCATAACAGGTAATGTCACTGTGGAGCTTATTGCTATCTCCAACACCTTGGGCAACTATTTTGTGGAGATTTTGAGCTCCACCCACTATCACCCTACCTTCCTCCCTCAAAAATGAGTAGAGGAGGCTTGAGTGACATCCTTCTCACAGAATCATGTGCCACCTTTACTGTGAGGGAACTTGGGCATGCTCTCTCATCCCAGTCTTCCACCCTGGGCCAGACAATGCTCACATTAAGATGTTGCAGCACCTTTCTCTTCTGGGCAAGCACTTCCTTCTTTAAATGTACAATTGCATTTGGGGAGCTAGCACATTTCTCAGATGTTGGCATGAAGCCACTGTCATACCTATACCTAAGTCCTCCATTCTAGCTACTGCTCAGTTTCTCTCACCAGTTGTTTGTAAGATGATGGAATATATGATCCATGGCCAGCTAGTATGGTTGCTAGAATCTTGCACTCCACTAACCAGTGCCCAATATGGATTTAAAGCCCACTGTTTGGCAGTTGACCATCTTGCCAATTTGTCAACTCGCATTATGAATAATTTTCTTCAGAAATACTACACTATGGCTGTGATTTTTGATTAGGAGAAAGCCTATGACACTGCTGGAGGACTGGTAACCTCTGTACTCTATACATATGGGGCTTCTGAGGCTACCTGTCACATTTCATTCAGGACTTTTAAAGGGCAGAGTTTTCAAGGTAAGTGTGGTCTCAGCCTTGTTGGACACCTTTATACAGGAGAACGGGCATGCTTCAAGGCTCTGTCCTGAATGTCGTACTATTTGCTTAAGACATTAACCCTATTACAGACTGCTTTCTGCCAGTCATCTCCAACTCCTTCATTTACAACTTAGTGACCTATTGCAGTTCCCCACGGACTTGTCTCCTTGAGCAGCATCTTCAGTGATGTCTCAATCATCTCTACTTGCAGAGCATCAACAATACCTTTCTCTTTTCCACTGACAAAACTGTTTGTATGAACTTCTGGTCCCGGTAGAGGTTCAAGTCCTCCCTCAGGCATGGGTGTGTGTGTTTGTCCTTAGGGTAATTTAGGTTAAGTAGTGTGTAAGCTTAGGGACTGATGACCTTAGCAGTTAAGTCCCATAAGATTTCACACACATTTGAACATTTTTTTGAATCTCTGATGGTGCAATAGGATTCTTCCATCATCTTTATATCTTGGGTTTGTTGCTCCTCTGTTCACTGAAACTACAAAATTCCTGGGGCTCACACTTAATAGGAAACTTTCTTGGTCATCCCACGTGTCTTACCTGGCTACATGTTGTACCTGGTCCCTCAGTGTCCTATGTGTCGTAAGCGGTACTTCATGGAGAATGGATGGGACCACCCTCCTCCATTTGTACTCATCCTTTGACTGTTCGAAATTAGACTACCAATGTTTTGTTTATTCCTGTGCATGTCTGTCCATCTTGTGCCACCTTAACACAATCCACCATTGTGGAATACATTTGGTGACTGGCACCTTCTACAGTAGCCGAGTTGAGCCTCCGTGCAGATGATGCTGAACTACCACTGTCCCCAGTGGATACGCATCCTATGCCATCTTTTTAAATGACTACCTTTACTGCCAGTATGGGGTGCACCCTTCTTTTGTTACCTCACAGAGTTTGCTTTCAGCTACTGCTCCTGCAGATAAACTTCATGCTACCTACCACATTCCCAATGGGTTCCACCTTGGCTTCAGGTGAAGGCCTGTCTTCATCTTGACATTTGCAAACATCTTAATGATAACACCTTTGTGTTGCATATTGGGCACAGTCGTTTTAGCCATGACCATTTGTTCTGTGGTGATCCCTCACTACTTTGTGCACATTGTGATCAACCTCTGGTAGGTTGCTACGTCCTGACCCAATACCCTTTTTGTAATGGTTGTTCCATTGTGTGTTTGCCATCTGAGCTGCTTGCCATTTTAGCGAATGATACATGGGCTTTCAAATGCATTTTACTTTTTATACATTGTACCAATACAGCAAAGGACATTCAATCTTTGGTTCAGGAACTCTGCTGTCTCTATGACATATTTTGTGGACCTTTCTCCAAGCGAAATTCTTGTTTTTCGACACTCTTTTATTCCATTGATTGGGCCAAACATAGTCGCTTTTAACTTACCCTACCTCTTGATGTTCTAAGGTTGTTTTCACATCTTAAAACAAAACAAAAACACTTACGCCATTTTAATTTAATCAAGTAAATTCATACAATAGCTGACAGTTTAAAAAAATGCTGCCTCTTCAGTTTTACTCAATAGTTGCTTTTTATCTGCTGTTAGTAGCTTAGTACTTTCTTTATTAGATTTACCAGGGCTTTTCAAACAAATACTATTTTTGACATCTATGTAAATACTGAGTCCCCTATATAGTACCTTGTTTTTGTTGTTGTTGTCTTCAGTCCTGAGACTAGTTAAAAGTAGCTCTCCATGCTACTCTATCCTGTGCAAGCTTCTTCAGCTCCCAGTACTTACTGCAACCTACATCCTTCCAAATCTGCTTAGTGTATTCATCTCTTGGTCTCCCTCTGATTTTTACCCTCTACACTGCCCACCAATGCTAAATTTGTGATCCCTTGATGCCTCAGAATATGTCCTACCAACTGGTCCCTTCTTCTAGTCAAGTTGTGCCACAAACTCATCTTCTCCCCAATCCTATTCAATACCTCCTGATTAGTTATGTAATTTACCCATCTAATCTTCACCATTCTTCTGTAGCACCACATTTTAAAAGCTTCTATTCTCTTCTTGTCAAAACTGTTTATTGTCAATTTTTCCTGACACTTAAATCTATACTTGATGTTAACAAATTTCTCTTCTCCAGAAACGCTTTCCTTGCCATTGCCAGTCTACATTTTATATCCTCTCTACTTCGACCAACATTAGTTATTTTCTCCCCAAATAGGAAAACTCCTTTACCACTTTAAGTGTCTCATTTCCTAATCTAACTCCCTCAGCATCACCCGACTTAATTCGACTACATCCATTATCTTTGTTTTGCTTTCATTGATGTTCATCTTATATACTCCATTCAAGACACTGTCCATTCCGTTCAACTGCTCTTCCAAGTACTTTGCTGTGTCTGACAGAATTACAATGTCATCGGCAAACCTCAAAGTTTTTATTTCTTCTCCATGGATTTTAACACCTACTCCAAACTTTTCATTTGTTTCCTTTACTGCTTGCTCAATATACAGATTGAATAACATCGGGGAGAGGATACAACCCTGTCTCACTCCCTTCCCAACGACTGCTTCCCTTTCATGTCCCTTAACTCTTATAACTCCCATCTAGTTTCTGTACAAACTGTAAATGGTCTTTCGCTCCTTGTATTTTACCACTAGCACCTTTAGAATTTGAAAGAGAGTATTCCAGACAACATTGTCAAAAGCTTTCTCTAAGTCTACAAATGCTAGAAACATAGGTTTTCCTTTCCTTAATCTTTCTTCTAAGATAAGTCGTAGAGTCAGTATTGCCTCATATGTTCCAATATTTCTACTGAATCCAAACTGATCCTCCCCAAGGTTGGCTTCTACCAGTTTTTCCATATGTCTGTAAAGAATTCATGTTAGTATTTTGAAGCTGTGACTTATTAAAGTGATAATTCAATAATTTTCACATTTGTCAACACCTGCTTTCCTTGGGATTGGAATTATTATATTCGTCTTGAAGTCTGATGGTATTTTGCCTGTCTCATACATCTTGCCACCAGATTGTAGAGTTTTGTCAGGACTGGCTCTCCCAAGGCCGTCGGTAGTTCTAATGGAATGTTGTCTACTTCCGGGGCCTTGTTTCGACTCAGGTCTTTCAATGCTCTGTCAGACTCTTCACGCAGTATCGTATCTCCCATTTCATCTTCATCTACATCCTCGTCCATTTCCATAATATTGTCCTCAAGTACATCACCCTTGTATAGACCCTCTATATACTCCTTCCACCTTTCTGCTTTTCCTTCTTTGCTAAGAACTGGGTTGCCATCTGAGCTCTTGATATTCGTGCAAGTGATTCTCTTTTCTCCAAAGGTCTCTTTAATTTTCCTGTAGGCAGTATCTATCTTACATCTAGTGAAATAAGCCTCTACAGCCTTACATTTGTCCTATAGCCACCCCTGCTTAGCTATGTTACACTTCCTGTCGATATCATTTTTGAGACGTTTGTATTCTTTTTTGCCTGCTTCATTTACTGCATTTTTGTATTCTCTTATTTCAACAATTAAATGCAGTATCTCTTCTGTTACCCAAGGATTTCTACTACCCTTTGTCTTTTTACCTACTTGATCCTCTGCTACCTTCACTACTTCATCGCTCAGAGCTACCCATTCTTCTTCTACTGTATTTCTTTCTCCTATTCCTGTCAAATGTTCCCCTATTCTCTGCGTGAAATTCTGTACAACCTCTGGTTCCTTCAGTTTATCCAGGCCCCATTTCCTTAAATTCCCACTTTTTCGCAGTTTCTTCAGTTTTAATCTACAGTTCATAACCAATAGATTGTGGTCAGTCCGCATCTGCCCCTGGAAATGTCTTACAATTTAAAACCTGGTTCCTAAATCGCTGTCTTACCATTATATAATCTACCTGAAACCAACTAGTATCTCCTTTCTTCCATGTATACAACCTTCTTCCATGCTTCTTGAACCAAGTGTTAGCTATGAGTAAGTTATGCTCTGTGCAAAATTCTACCAGGCGGCTTCCTGTTTCATTTATTACCCCTAATCCATATTCACCTACTACGTTTCCTTCTCTTCCTTTTTCTACTGTTGAATTCCAGTCACCCATGACTATTAAATTTTCGTCTCCCTTCACTACCTGAATAATTTCTTTTATCTCATCATACATTTTATCAATTTCATCATAATCATCATCTGCAGAGCTAGTTGGCATATAAACTTGTACTATTGTAGTAGGCATGGGCTTCATGTCTATCTTGGCCACAATAATGCATTCACTATGCTGTTTGTAGTAGGTTACCCGCAATCCTATTTTTTTAATGCATTATTAAATCTACTCCTGCATTACCCCTATTAGATTTTTTATTGATAACCCTGTATTCACCTGACCAAAAGTCTTGTTCCTCTTGCCACCGAACTTCACTAATTCCCACTATATCTTACTGTAACCTATCCATTTCCCTTTTTAAATTTTCTAACCTACCTGCCTGATTAAGGGATCTGACATTCTAGGCTCCGATCCTTAGAAAGCCAGTTTTTTCTCTCCTGATAACGACCTTTTGTTAAGTGGCATTATAACAAACTTTGCTACTTGTTCTAGTGGAACATTTTGGTCCATGAATCTAGTTATTCAGATAATTTTAGAAAGAGTGGCTAATGAGGTACTTTTTTAATTTTCTAAGGGATTCTCAGTTGCTTACTTTGTTAGATGGAAACTTATTAAATATTTGACCACCAGGGCAGATAACTCCATTCTGAGCCCTGGACAAGGAGACACATTACATGAAAATTATGTTTGTGTTTTGTATTGTGACTGTGTATATATCATAGTTCAGTTGAAACAGATTTTTGTCAGGAGCTAAAACCATTTAAGAAAACATGTATTGGGAGGTGAATTGAACAATTCAAAGATTCTTAAAAAGGGATGTCCAAGATCTATGGTTGTCTACTTTGCACTTAGGTGCACTGCCCCAGAAGATAATTACATGAAACAAGGAGTGAAAACACACAAACTAAACCAACACTCCAGTCTTTAGGTTAACACAGTGAGGGGTGTTTCTAAGGGAAACTGAGCTTCTTGATTAGTTAGTCTATGTAATGACTCTATTTTTTGTTGTTATTCAGCTGGCATCCAAGGAATTTACACATTGTGTGTCATTTGGCATACAATCATTAATGTCTGCTTCTGGTGCTAAAATGTCATTACTTTATATGAACTGTCACTAGGGTTGAGTTTGCAACCATCATTAATATGCTTGTGTTATTAGAAAATATTACAGTTTTTGAACTGCACTTTAAAATCATTAGAATGTCATATAGTTGGGTTAGAATTAGCGCCCAGTACCAAGTCTTGAGGCACTCCATGTGTTATGTTCCTCCATTCTGAGAGGTTATTTTCTTGCCCAAAATAGTCTGTAAATGAGATCCTCAGCTTTCTGTTATGGAGGTATGATTCCATCCATTCAATTGGGATACTATTAATGCCATAACACTTCAGTTTTCTGAGTAGAATTTTGTGATCCACACAAAGGCTTTGGCAAAGTCACAGAATAACCAACAGGATAATTTTTCTTGTCTTCTGTGAGTACTTTTGAGAGATCTTGAATTGCTTTCTGTGTAGAGAATCCTTTAAGAAAACCAAACTGAGAGGCAGTTAACACATTATGCTCAGTTAAATAAGTCAGTATCCTATCATATCCCACTTTGTCAAACACTTCTGTAAAGACGAGGGAATCTGCAGCAAGTGGTGATTTGCCAGTCTTGTAGATGAGTATCACTATGGAATATTGAAGTGTTTCAAGAAATTTGCATGAAGTTACTGACTGAATACAAAGATAGCCTGAGGTTAATCCTATGAAATAAATACAAGATATTAACATCTTGCTAGAAATGCTGCCATAGCCAGCAGAATTTCTACCTTTTAGTGACCTAATGACTTCTGTAATCTCATTATAAATTGTAATTTGGCAACTAGCACATGTCAGTGATGCATGCAATGCCTGCATGTGTAAATCTAAACCATCTGCATTTGGTTCCTTATTTCTGGGTGCAGTTTTCTTAGCCACTATGAGGAATGAATAATTGAATTGGGTTTCTAGTGATTTGAAAATATGTCCATTTCTGCCAGAGCTATTTTCTGATGGCTCAATTTCATTTGGATGACTAGGTTTCTTTTTTTCCCTTGTTTATTAATGATACAAATAATTTGTGCCTTATTCTTGAAGCTGAGGGTACCTTATTTTTTGAGTGTAGTACATGAGTTTTGCTTCTTTTATGACCGTAAGATAGGACAGTAATGGTGGCAACAGAGATATAAATCTTGACTGTTGCTTGTTCTCTAAATTAAGTGGAGCTTCATCTTCCTATCACAAGATGCTTCAATCCCAGGAGTTGCCCAATTCTCATTGCTTGTGTTCAACTTAGTGGAAAGCAATACTCAGTGCTGTGGAATATGTTTAAGAAAGAGTTAAGTTTTCCATCAAAACTGTTTCCTTTGTAAATTTCACCAAACTTTCTTCCTTTCATTTCTTTGTAAAGTGTGACAGTCATTGTTTGATTCTGCGATACAATGCTTTCCTATAGTCTGTACCTAACTGTTCAGTAATTGTCAACATTTGACCATCATGGTCAGATAAACCATTGGCTGTTGGTGTTACAATCAAATCATTGAGTTGTTGGGTCTAAAAGCAAACTGTCAATAGCTGCTGAAGTATTTCCTTCAATCCTTGTATGGAATTTTACTGTGGAAATTAATCCAAAGCTGGGCATCAACAACTCTAAGTGCTCTCACTCAGTACTATCTGACAGAAAATCAGCATTAAATTATCCACAATGATTCTCCAGTTGAGTCTTATTAAAACAGTTTCTAGTTACTTTATGAAGATTCAAATACTTCAGCTAGTGGTGTATAAACACTCAGTACTAAAAGCTTGTGTGTTTGCTGGTTCACTATTTTGACACACCATTCAGAAAGATGGTAAACACATGTTCATTAACCAGAAGGGCAAGGCACTTAACTCCGCTGTTTGCACATATACAAGAGTTGCTCAGAAAGTAATGCGCTGCATTTTTTTCTTCAACAATTCTTTTTTGAACATAAAGAGAATTAAACAAACAAAAGATGATGTTTCATCTACACATCCTATTTCTCCATGTAATCTCCATCCTCTTCTACAGTCTTCCTCCAGTGCGAAACAAGAGCATGCATGTCCTGTTGGTACCAGTCCGTATCCTGGTGGCGAGCCAGTGCTTCACTGTGTGAACTTCCTTTGCTAACTGATAGATGCAGCACCAGCTGCTGAGTTGTAATGCATCTGTCCTCGTGAATGCTGCACGGGATTAGCTGAGCACTCTGAGGCGCTGCAGTCATGGACTGTGTGGCTTGTTCCAGCGGAGGTTTGAGTCCTCCCTCAGGCATGGGTGTGTGTGTTTGCCCTAAGGATAATTTAGGTTAAGTAGTGTGTAAGCTTAGGGACTGATGACCTTAAAAGTTTAGTCGCATAAGATTTCACACACATTTTAAACATTTTTTTGTCCTCGTGAATGACATCAGCTCACTGCAACATATCAGGTGTGACAGCTGTGGGTGGTCTCCCCGACCACTGCCAGTCATGGAGCTCTGCAAAATTACCTTCTGATGACCTCACCCTCTGTGCCCAGCAACTGACTGTACTTCTGTGACAGCAGATGCTCCATAAACTTTTCACAAGTGTTGGAATATTCCCCTCAGTTTCCTTCTCTGCAGTGAGAAATTCAATGACAGCACATTGACTTTTACATACATCACCTACAGACGCCATTTTGATACTGTCCTGCAGCTATGCTATCTGTCAGAAGTGACAGAAACTTGGTGCACTCACTCAGGAGACTTCAAATAATACATAAATAACATTTGGTCTTCTTAAAACTTTACTCCCTACACTCACTTGCATTTTTTGTCCTATGTTATCAGCATGCTATGCAGCATTTGCTAGGAAAAAAAAACTCTTGAGTCATGCCCATTCTACTACAATATAGTACAACTATATTTGGCACTAAGAAAAGATTTTTTTTGGTTATTTATAACTGTAACTTTGCCATTTTCATGTTATCAGACTAACAAAAGTAAATAAATAAAGGTGTTGTCAGGGTAGACTTGAACTTATCTGTATGTAACACTAAATGTTTACATATTTAATCCATCATGAGAGCAGAGTTTTTGTGAATTTCCATTCCTGTTTTTTTTGCTGAATGGCTTTAGACTATACAGTTTCAACCCCCTTGAAACTGAATTGTGGGCGGCAAGGTAGTAGTGTACAATTTGGTACCATGCATCTACACAACCAGTAGAACTTTGCAAGTAATTGTAAGGTATACAATGTGACATTGTGGAATGGAGGTAAACTAAATGGGTCAGGCTCTGGTTATGTTGCTAGTGGCTGACAATGATGTTACCAATAGTTTAGTTTAAATCTTACAGTAATTTTGGGGTATGGTTCTTGAAACAGTTTTTGTAATGAAATTGTGCTCCCAAGTATTTCACATTTCTTCGTGATTTATTTATATAGTGAGTAGCAGCATCGTAAAAATTCTGATCTGAATACATTGAGTGTTTGAACTTTAAAGGCAATTAATTAGCTGAAATCCACTTACTGTCAGTGTCAGCTTTTATTGAAAAGCTGAGGTTCATTGAAGGAATCTCAAGGAAACTTAATTCTATCCTGAAATGGCTTGTAAACAATTTATTGGGCTGATGTTTGAGTGTTGCTTATACAGGCAGGACCCAGGCAATATTGGGTTAGATGGATGGATAATTATTTGCTCACAAATGTGGCTGTTGCCAAAGTGACATAATTACATCCAATATTCGCATTATATACTTAGTATTGTACAATAACTTACTATAAAACAAAATTTACCTTTATCCTATGAACCATAATCTTTGGTGTCTAGTCACTGATAGACCTCTCCCACATATGCTTGGTTAATACCTCCATGTATACCTCTTTCAGTTTTTTAATCATTTCAGTGACAAGACTTATCCAATTATGTACAAGGTTGCCCTCCATTTCACTCCATGTGATTTCAAACATATGTTTGCTCGTGATCCCATATCCCTGAAACATACTCCAACTGGGGTCTTACAAGAGACAGACTGACTTTCTGCTTTGTACCCTTGCTTGCAACCTTCAGAACTCTCATTTAACATGTGCAGATACTTACCTACATGCCTTGTTTACTGCCTTAACTATATATAGTCCCCAGTGTAGTTTTGCAGAACTCAGTATACCCCCCCCCCCTCCCCCCCAGGTATCGACATTGTCGTGCTATGACGTTATCAGATCCTATCTTGTACTCATGTTTTACAGCACTTCTGCTATGCGAGAATGTGGCCAGTAGTCTGTCTCTGCATCTGCTAACATTCCATTTCTCTGGATCCAGTTTCTAATGACTTCCAAGTCCTCCTCATTCTTCTAAGTTGCTTACTTCCTTGTACACTGTCATCTTAATCCCAATTTCACCGCCTCCCAGTGTCATTGATATAAACCAGGAACAGCAATGGCCCTAATTCACTGCCTTGTGGTACTCCTCTATAGCTGTTATCTTCTGTTTCTGTGTTGTACATGTGCTGTCACCCAACACACTAGTATTTTATGAAGACCCAGCCCTTAGTTTTGTTAGCAGTACCATATGCTTCTGAGGGGTGGCTGTTGGCAAATAACTTTAGGAAATGGAAAGTTTTTTTCTTTTACACAGTTAGTACCATTTTATGCTTATACTCCAGTACGAAAAGTTATTATTTTTCACACATGTAACAAAGACTTAAGGATCATTTGAATAGGTACCACTTGCTGATACATCAGGTCTGTTTGCCTACAATATTTTAATTGATATGAGGTACAACCAAATCTGGTAAAATATGCCTATAGAATCTCAAAAATTCCCATCAAAAGGAAGCTCTTAAACATAAAACAAAGAAAAAGAAAAAAAGAAAAAAAAAGAAAAGGCATCAGGCTTGTTCATGATGTGGAATTCAGGTATTACTCCTGTCTTCTCAGGCTCTACTAGTTCAACAGTAAATATAATGAGTTTACTGCAGCCAAATAGCCATACAAATTCAAAGTACAATGATGATAATAAACAAAATTAGAAATTTTACATATTGTGATTTGCACAGTCACTTATTGACTACGTCCTTTTGGTACAGAGTCCTATATGGTAATGTTGTCATATTTGATGACACAGTTTACAATCACATGTTACGTTTGGTTCATTATATGATGTGTTGTTGCAAATAAGGTGGTGGGGACCATGGACTGCCATTTTCATGATCACGTGTCTTATTTTTAAGTTTTCCTTTGTCCATGTTCAATCAGTCCTGGTGCTCATGCTGTAAAATGCCTTCTGTTTTTTCCTTCAATGTTTTGAGTAGATTTTCCAAAGCACTGCTGTTGGGTAGCATTAGGTTTGTCTATAGGTCTTAAGTAAGGAAGGGCTCCTGCACCAGCAGGTATAAAAGTATGGATTGTGTTGTTTTGGACACTCCTATTGCTTTCTCTATATAGGTCACATTCACTGTTTGTAGTGTCATTAGGTTTTTCACTGTAAGATGTGCTCCAATAATTTCTATGCCATATGTCATAATTGGGAAGATTTTGGCTCTGGATAATGCCACTGCTGTCTCTAGGCTAAGGGATCTGATGTATTTAATGGATTGCCATTATTGCTGGCACTGCTTTATCTGTTACATGTTATGTGAAACATTTTGCAGTTGTTCATATTGTGGCCCCTAGGTACTTGAAGTCTGGTAGAAGCTTCAATTTCCTCATCCATATGAAGATCACAGCTGATGCAGGCACTCTTCCTCCACTTCTTAGTACCATCATTTCTGTTTTCACCACATTTATTTTGAAGCCATATCATGTATCACTCTTGTAACTTTGTAATGTCCTTTGAGGCTATTACAATATCATCTGCATATGCATGTGAGATTACACCCTCCCTATTGGGTATTCTTACAATTTCTTCAGCTGCAAGGCTAAATAACAGAGGACTCAGTGGGTCTCCCTGTTGTACTCTGTTTGATTGGAGTATCTGCTCTGACAGGGAGAGTTTGTCGAGACCCTTATTTTCTGTTTTTAAAGTCAAAGGCTCTTGTGATGTCTATAAACACCACATAAAACATTTCTCTGTCTGCAAGGGCTTCCCACACACTCTTTAGCAGGAGTTCTATTTCAGTAAGAGTTGATCTTCCCTTCTTGAGTCCCATTTGGCTTTTGGGGAGGTGTCTGTAGATTGTTTTCTCTATTCTTTCTGTTATTATTTTTGTGAACACTTTGAAAGGTGTGTTCTGTAGGGCTATGCCTCTGTATTTGCTAAGGTTCTTGCGGCCTCCTTTCCCTTTATGTAGCACTCTTACACCTGACTGTCTCCACTGTTCTGGAATGGAGACTCTTTCTATGTTTTAATTGTAGAATTTTTTCCACATTAGTGTTAGTATTTGGGCAGGGTCTTTTAAATATTCGCTATAAAGTCTGTCAAGGCCTGCTGCTTTTTTGTTCTTGGTGCTGTTAATGGTATCTTTGATCTCTTCTGTGGCCAATGGGACCCATCCATGCCTGTCTGTGGCATTGTGTCCTCTTTGCCCTCTGGTCTCCCTCTTAGTCATTCCTTGTTCATTACATTGTCAAAGTGCATCTCCCATATTTTCACATTGATGCAATGTGTTTCACTTTGTTTTCTGGGCATAGTACAATATATGGGTCTTTTGAGGCTCCTCCACTAGTTTCTTTCCTTCTCTTGACCAGAATGTTCTCTTCTCCTCATTAAGAGTTTTCTTATAAATATTTTGTTTTTGCCTGAGGAGTATAGGGCTCTCGGCACAGTGTTTTGAGGTAGATGTTCTAGTACATCTTTTCTTAGACTGTAACACTCGGTGTTGAACCATTTTTTGCTCTTTTTTTTCTTTGTACCTGGGATTGGCAGCTTGTCTTAGTTCTCCTATTGCTTCTGTTGCTTCCTCTAACTGCAAATTGTCTGTTAGCATTTAGATTCGTTTTATATAATCTAATTTTGCTTCCACTTTCCCGACCTCTGTTGTTCTGAAAAGCCAAGCATTTGTGGTTATTATGCATACTGTTGAAATTCTACTGGTCCTGAGAGAGTATCAGGAGGGCTCTATATGTTGGAGCGCTCTGTATATTGGTTCACCCAGGTTTCATCAGTGAGTGGATTTCCCTCACTACCATATGAGAAGCAATAGCAGTGTGAGTGCGAACGTCCCCCAGCCAATCATGAATTACTATAGGCACTCATGCACCTTGAGCTGGCCACCTTAGTCTGAGCCCCCCACACCCCTTCCCAATGTGTCCTGTGAGGGGAATCACTGCACACCACCACCCCTCTTGGGGAGGGGGGACAGTACAACATCATACTGATTGAAGTACTTCTTACTATCTTGGTCTGTTTCACTTTCCTGTGGTCATGTCACTTCCTTATGGCAACCGATTTGCCATATTGGGCTCTCTAAAGTGCCAACTAGCACTGGTATACCTCTGCTGTCATCTCTGTTGTTAAATTGCACGTGGGATATTGCTGGAGATGTCTCTGACACAATCATCTGCACTGCTGGAAGTGCTATCGCTCTCGCTGTGGGCCTTCTACACTGTTGGGTGTACCATGGAGAACCAAAGACATGCAACAGTTATTCAGATCTGCTGAAGAGCGCTACAACATCCCAAGTGAAATCCTTCAGTCTGCACTCAACACTTCGAAGCTGCTCTGTGCAAAAGCTTGTTACTTAATAAAACACAATAAGAGAGGATTCTATGAGTGCTACATTCTTTCCTTGGGAACATGTGCCTCTTCTGCCCAAGTGTGGGCCAAGCTTTGCAGTCTACTGGGAAAATCTCCTCTTTTGTGGTGATTTTTCTACAGATGCATGGACTTTTGGTGAACATCTCATGACTCACTATGTGACAATGTGTGTGTCCTCTTTTTCATGTGGCTACCTTCTGTATGAACAAAGGAAAAGCTGCAGACATCCTTCTGTCTTTAATCTCTATTAACCCAGAATTGTATTGGTCTCTTGGTACTTTGTCTGCATTATAAATTTGGTCTGCTGTAAAATTCTCTTCCACCAGTTTCTGGAACTCTTCATGGAAGGAATCATCTGACACAACATTTGAACTAAGCCGCTCTCTTTGCACGGTAAATTCATAAATCCTACGATGTTGTTTGAATCTGGTAATCCATCCAGATGAGGAATTAAATTCTCTTTCTAACCCTAGAGCTTCAAGAAAAAGTTTAATTTTTGTTGACACACATTGGGCCTAAAACAATGACACCTTCTACTCTACTCATTTTTGGCTAAACCATTGCATAAGAGCAGAAGATAATTCATCAAATGTAGATGTCTTAATGCTTTTTGATGCAGATGGAACTAAAATCGCATTTCCTGACAAAATATTGTATTTCCTACTTATTCTTTTTAATGACCCGAACAGTTTGCATTCCAGTACCGTAATCAGCACTAGTTACACAGCAGTTCCCTCCTTCTCAAATCTTTCATTTAATTCCAATTCTTGTTTTAATGTGAAGACATTTCTTTCATTTCTGCCATCTGTTTTTATAAATGTTTGCCGCGTGGGATTAGCTGAGTGGTCTAAGGTGCTGCAGTCGACTGTGTGACTGGTCCCGGCGGAGGTTTGAGTCCCCCCCCGGCATAGGTGTGTGTGTTTGTCCTTAAGATAATTTAGGTTAAGTAGTGTGTAAGTGTAGGGACTGATGACCTTAGCAGTTAAGTCCTATAAGATTTCACACACATTTGAACATTTTTATAAATGTCTTTTAACTTGCAAACTTGCATCATTGACACTTACATGCAGGTTAACAGGAGAATACTGAGTTTGTTTTTGATTTATGTGGAACAGGCTGGTCAGTAACAACGGAAATGGTGCTCTTATCAAATGACAATTGTTTAAAAAATAGACATGCCATTTATTGTCACATGACAGAATGATTATTGTTATTTGCTAGAGAAAAATATTGTATTTCTTTTTAGGCACATGAATAATCCACAAACCAGATAATATGCTTTGTGCATATGTGATATAACTTCCTTTAAAGATGCCCAGAAATTTATCAGTGTGAAAGGTAATTTGCATTTCATGTTTACGTGATTAAAAATGAATGTCCAAATTTCTGAATACTGAAGCTCTTAATAAAATCTGTCTTCAACCACTTGTATAACCACACCAGTGGAATATATACATATTACAGATTTCAGAAACACAAAAAATTACTACCACAGTGGAATGTTTGTTCCTTGGCCCGTAATCTCTTAGTAACTTGTGACAAATTCATTAGTAATTTGCAACAAATTAGCGAGTTAGGACCTTGTTTCATTACAAGATCACACAAATACTAATACATAAGTTTATATTTTAGTGATACAAAAATCTAAAGTTATCTCTAAAGTAAGGTAAGTCATCTTTTACAATCCTGTTTATTTTCAGAGGCACCAACAGAGGAGTGGAGGAAAATTCTAGAAATTAATGTTCTTGGACTTAGCATCTGCACAAGAGAGGCTGTACAAAGCATGTTACAGAGAAGAGTAAATGATGGTTTTATTATCCATATTAGCAGGTAAATAGGTGTCCTTTTATAGCCCAAACGTATTTATAAATGAATTTTCATGTTTCCAGAATGAGATTTTCACTCTGCAGCAGAGTGTGCGCTGATATGAAACTTCCTGGCAGATTAAAACTGTGTGCCCGACTGAGACTCGAACTCGGGACCTTTAATTTTCATGTTGCAATAGCAATACATGCACACAATATGTTATGGCCATAAACCTACCCTGTAAAAACTTTAGTCATTAAAGTCAGACATACATGATTCCTTAATCTTATATTTTTGTTTATTGTACTCCAGAAGCTTACTTACTGAGTAAATTTGGTTTTAAAAACAATGGTGTGAGGAGAAATTACAAAAATTGCAGGACAAATGGCTGGTATACAATGACATAATCACGGCAGAGGGTGATAAAGAAGCTGTATCACTTGTGATGGGATTATTATTATTATTATTATTATTATTATTATTATTATTATTATTATTATTATTTTAAATTGGGCATATGGGATATAGTGGCTTAAGTTACTGTAATCATTGTTCTTGCTTCAGAACTGTGCACAAAACATAATAATGAGCCCATTGTTTTGTCATTCAGTTAGACATAGTAATGTATGCAGGATACAGTAGGAGAGAAATCCATAAATTTGATCTTGCACCAGAAAGTCATGTCCCCTATGTTTCAGTTGAAACAAAGTACATATACTGACAATTTTTATTTTGGTTGGAGACACAGTCTTGGTAAATTTATTGAATAATGCTGCCACCATTTGACTGTAATAATTTTTATTTTATTTTTATACAATCCAGATTTTAGCCTTAGGCCATTTTCAAGTACAAAATATGGAATAAACAATAGAAGCATAAATCAAAAAAGCAAGAAATGGGCAAACATGAAAAATAGTGTACAGATACCATGATTCTTTACCTTATTTATATGTCAAAAGACTTCAGATGGGTATGAGATAAACGCCCTTGTCAAAAAAGCAGATCTGGACATATAGGCCACGTCTGCTAACAGTGAAAGTGAGATCATCTCTAAAATCCCTAAGTATGTGATAGCCTTTAATTTCTGGACCCTGCAGCATATCTATTATGTGAACTGATAACCAGTAAACAGGTATGTGCCACAATATTGTGTCTGAACAACAACTGACATGGATACAGTTGATACGACCTTTCAAATATCATCTGAGGCACGTCACACTCTGCACAATGCAGTGTGGTGTGTTAGGAAACAAGGTAGATGAACTGTTTATTTTGCGTGATAATTCTATTATTTTAGCATACATTAACAATGGAACTCCAGGTCATGTACTACAAACACCTATTTGTCAAAGTTCACATGTTTTACCTAGTAATACAGTTCCATATGTAAAATATGGTGCACTATATAGGTAAGTAGTAATATGTATCGTTACAAGTTGCAACAGCAGTATGAAAATACTCCCAAAAGTCCCTCACACCAGCACAACAACCAAGGAAAACCACAATGCAGTGGTGATGAAATGGTGGGGAGGGGGAAGGAACATGGAGCAACGGTGGAGATAACAGAATATGAGACATTATTCAAAGTGGATAGGAGTGGCAGTGGTGTGGATGGCAAGGGAGGCGTAATTGAGGGGGAGGGAGTAGTCTGAAGAAGTGGATGCCCAAAGGGTAGTGGGTGAGGAATCGGAATTCATAAGGTTATTGGACTCAGATTCATACTATCTGACAAGTATGAATAAAACCTCTGTAGAGTTGATGTTATAAAACTTAAGGAAGCATCAATGAAATATGTATCCCCCTGTCTATAACATTCATTGCAAAGCTGCTCGAGTATCTGTGGTTAACATGTAGACAACAATTTGCATGTTTAAACAAATGATATAGGACAGGGTGAAGGAGGGGAAGAAAGCAATATAATCAGTACTACTACAAATAACTGCCTTCCAGTATTTGTATTAGCATTGGTAATATTACCCCCCCCCCCCCCCCCCTTTTCGTATACCACTTCACAGTGGCTTATTTCCCAACATGTTCAATAGTTGCAGATGTAGATATGGTTGCATGTAATTCTAATGATTACTTAAATGTGTTATCAAAACTATAATTACACTCACAAATAGTTTTACAGACATCAGATGACCCCATATATTTCTAATGGTTACTCAAAGTAGCTTGGAAAATGTAAATATGTTTTCAAATATTTGGTGAATGTTTAATTACCCCTCGTGTCCCCCACCCACACGTCATCATCATTTGCTTCCTCAAATTAAACACCTCCTTTTCCCACTATACAGCTTCTGCCATTCCCTGCCAGTTTTTACTGCTTCATTTTGTTTCTGTAAATTTCTATTAATCCTCATCCTCCCCAGCCCTGCAAAATAAAAATTTTTAAAAATATTCTTTAACTGCTTAACATAAAATCCTGAGTATACTCATTTTTTTAATTCTGACAAAATAATAAAACGCTGAATATACTCGGGCTTATCATTTCCAACAGGCATACGTTTTAAAAGGACAAATTTACTCATTCTGTCTTGTGTTTTGGCAGTTCCTTAATATTCTCGGTGGATGTCACTGTGGTGTGTTACTCTGAAGAGTATATTTCTGGCAAGAGATGTCTCTGAATCAGGCAGTTGTACTAGCGGTCACTCTACAATCTGTTCTTGCAGTTTGCCTGTTATTTCCTCACGTTTTATGAAAATGGAGAGTGAAAATGAGTTTGATATTGAATTTAGTGGGTCTGAGGGTTCTGAAGATAGTTATGAAGAGAGTTCGGAAGAAGGAAGTGATGAATCAGTTTCTTCTGAGTGTGACATTACGAGTGTCAGAGTGTGGTATGAGATATATCCATCTAAGCCACTTCCACCTGCTCCACCACGTTTTCCTTTTACAGGTAAACCTCAAATTAATTGTGAACCCTGTATTGAAGATGTCTTGCATTATTTTAGATAGTTCATTGATGATGGGTACATGCAAATTTTGGTTATTGAGACCAACAAATATGCAACACAAACAAACATCCCGGCATGGAAGCCAACAACAATTGATGAGATGTACATATTTGTTGCTGTAATATTGTTAAGAAGCATTGTGAAAAAAAACCCACTTATCAGATGTACTGGACAAAAAGAGCTACATTAGCCACACCAATTTTTAGAGAGGTTCTACCATTCAAGAAGAACTTACATTTTTCGGACAATGCAACCTATTACGCATAAAGCCATCCAATACCCAAACTGAATAAAGTATGGCCTATTGTGAGCTACCTGTCAGATAAATTTAGAAACAGCTGTGTTCCAGAAAGAGATGTCACCGTAGATGAAAGCCTGCTGTTATATAAAGGGCGACTGGGATGGATCCAGTATTTGCTGCTCAAGAGAGTTGGGCTTGGCGTAAAAACATTCATGTTGTGTGAGTCATAGATTGGATATGTTTTGTCCCTAGTTATTTACATTGGCAAGGGCACTACATTTGAGGAAGAATACAAGGATCTGCCAATGTCATCATAAATTGTAATGACACTAATGCAACCCTTGCTAAATATGGGATACTACTTGTCTCCAGATAATTATTATAGTTCTCGCCAGCTTGCTGACCTTCTGCTAACAAAAAGAACAGATATGTATGGCATCATGTGTCCTACAAGAAAGGAAATGCCACCTTCTTTCTGGACTAAGAAACTGAAGAAAGGAGAGGTTGTAGCATTCCAACGAGGTAAACTGACTGCACTGAAATGGAAAGATAAGAGAGATGTCTTCTTCATGCTGTCCACTATCCACAATGCAAAAATACAAGCACAGAAAGCAAGAAACAAATATATTGCCAAACCAGTGGCTGTATTTGCTTATAATGACACAATGGGGATGTGGATAAAGTTGATCAGCACATCGCAAACAATCCATTGCCATGCAAGAGGGGTAAACAGTATTACAAGAAGATATTTTATCATCTTTTAGAATTAGCAGAATGGAATGCCTTTGTCCTATATAAAAAACATGGAGGAAAGCTCACTGCACTTGACTTTCGTGTGGCTGTTGCTGAACAGCTCATTGCCAAACATCAGGGGGAGGAATGTTCATCCAAAGCATCGGGACGTCCATTAGCAAAATCAACCCCAACGCGACTTGTTGGATGTCATTTTCCATCTACGATTCTTCTGAATGAGAAGAAGCAGAATCCAACAAGAAAGTGTAGGACTTCCAGTAGTGTGTGTGTGATGCCAGAGGGAAGAAGGCACAGAGGGAATCACATTTTAAGAAGAAAAAAAGGTTAAGCCTATCATGAGTATACTCGTGATTTTAAACCAGGGCTATTTAGAGGTGAAAATGTCCATTGTTAAGCACCTAAAAATAATTTCATTGTTACTGTCATTGTGCTTCACTGAATATTTCATTTTTCAACAACAAAATTAGTTGAAAAAAGAACCATAATACATATGTTAAGAAGTTAAACTTAAAAATAATTTAAAATTATTGTAAGCAATTAAGCTCTGTTTTTGTACACATCATGTAACAGCCATCGAAATTAATCCTTAATTGTTCCATTACACAGCATATTTTATGTTACCAGTTTAAAGTATATCCTTTTGTTTCAGCCAGTGAACTTTCTATATATTGTTTTTAGAATAACAACTACTGTTTTACACTAATCTTTCTTTATTTTTATTTTTACATGTGAATAAATATAAGCAACACAGATGCAATGTAGTAGTTTTATACAAAATGTTAAATTACTTTCCTTTATTCTTAGTAGCATTAGTTATCTTCGTGCCCATCCCCTCCCACCCCACGACATGGCACCTCAAAATATACTTTCATGTCTGAAGCTTACATCAGTGGCTTTTACCTAACATCTTTTACATCTTATATGTATTTTATTACCTGATATGTTAAATAGATGCAAATGTAGACATGGGTGCATATACTTCTAATGGTTTAAATGTATTCATCCTCAAAGTGTGACTATGTTCTCCAATCCTCTTACAACTCTTGATTATCCCTTGTATTTATAGCAGTTATTTAAAAGTGTCTGGAATACACATAACTGTATTTCAAATATTTTATACATATTCGATAACTGATTATGCCTGCACCCTTCCTGTCCCCAATTACCCAACTCCTCAAACTATCTACTTCTTTCCCATCTATACATTTCTCATTCAAATTTTCCCCTCCACCATTCACCAATCACTTCCTCTCCTAAAGACCTATTCAAAAATGTATCACAGTGTACCATTCATTGAAATACGACATTATTAATTACATAACACAACATTGACATTGACGCTCACAGCGCTTAGTGCAGGTACTCCGGGTAATGGAACACATCCAGGTGCTGATGTTGAGAGGACAAATGTAAACATAAGTAGAATGCACACTCGTCATTATGTCAACCATCATCAATTGAAGAGTTGTGTGAGTAGAAAGTAAACCAATGAATAGAAGGTAGAAATGCTACTCATCTATGGGGAATGTAAGCTAGCAGAACAGTAATTGCAATAATCTTTTCTTATGTACGGGTACATTAGGACAGTAGTTTAGTCCTTTTAAATACTGTTGTGTAGAGTATGCGTACAGTAAATGCTGTCCTTCTTACAAACTGCATCGACATAATGTTTCTTGTATTGTTGTTGTTGAAGGTTAGCGAAATGCTACACAGGCAGCGGAACTGTACAGAGAGCGATATCAGGACAAGAACCCACCTTCCCAATGGATGGTTTCTCATCTTGTTGCGGCGCTTCAGGAAATGGGAAATTTCAACCCAAGACAACGCAATCATCATAGCACTCACACAGACGAAGCTGCCAAAGTTACCGTTCTCACTTCTGTTGCTATGAATCCACATGTGAACACATGACAGCTTGAACACAAGATTAGCATACCTAAAACCAGTGTGCATCATATTCTTACATGTCACTGGTTCCATCCTTACCATGTACAACTACATCAAGAATTGCATGGGAATGACTTCCAGAATCGTGTACAGTTCTGTCAGTGGGCACAGCAGCAAATCCTTGCCAACCCGAACTTCTTCTCCAATGTTCTATTTGCCTATGAATGTTCCTTCTCAAACAAAGGACAGGTAAACACTAGGAACATGCATTATAGGTCCAGTGACGACCCACAATGGCTTAGACAGGTGGAACATCAGCATCAATGGAGAGTTAACATGTGGTGTGGGATGCTTGTTACTACAATTATAGGCCCTTATTTCATCAATGATAGTCTAAGTGGCACAGCATATGCCAACTTCCTTAGATGAATTTTTCCTCCTCTTCTGGATGAAGTGTCACTAAGAACCAGAATGCTTATATGGTATCAACACAATGGATAGCCAGCACATAATACCTTGCATGCATGTCGTGTTCTGAACTAAAGGCATACTGCCGGATGCATTGGTCAAGGAGGAACAGTTACTGGGCCTGCTAGGTCTCCTGATTAAAATCTTCTGGACTTCTTCGTTGTTGTTGTGGTCTTCAGTCCTAAGACTGGATTGATGCAGCTCTCCATGCTACTCTATCCTGTGCAAGCTTCTTCATCTCCCAGTACCTACTGTAGCCTACATCCTTCTGAATCTGCTTGGTGTATTCATCTCTTGGTCTCCTTCTACGATTTTTACCCTCCACGCTGCCCTCAATTACTAAAGTGATGATCCCTTGATGCCTCGGAACATGTCCTACCAACCAATCCCTTCTTCTAGTCAAGCTGTGCCACAAACTCCTCTTCTCCCCAATTCTATTCAATACCTCCTCATTAGTTATGTGATCTACCCATCTAATCTGCTGCATTCTTCTGTAGCACCACATTTTGAAAGCTTCTATTCTCTTCTTGTTCAAACTATTTATCATCCACGTTTCACTTCCATACATGGCAAGTATCTCCTTAACATTCTCAAATTTATTTAAGTTGAAAATTCATCATACTCACTTTTTCTTTTTAATTACAATCTGTTGGTCAAAGAGAACTCTGGGTTCCAAAACCAATAAGATTCAGAAAGGTATTTATACTTCTCATATAAGAATATTGTGTTTGGATAAACATCACATTGTAACTCAAATAATTCAGATTCAGAAATGTTCCAAAACTGCAACCTTACTTTTTAGGACCAAACCTCAGAACACAGTACAGCTGGCATAGTGACTCTCAGAAAAAGGTGTCATAATTCCCTTACTACTGTTACATCATACTTTCTACAGTCTGAAGGAAAACTCATTTCAAATAAAATTTTTACCACCACTAAGCATTCTCCACTCCCCACTTGAAACTGTTTAAATTCTTGAAAATTCCCTTCTGCTATCATTCACTTATCACACTCTGTCCTCACTATAACTGTCGACGTATGCAGCATTTGTCATGCTCCCTGTTGTTGCTGCACTTCACTGTACTTGACACCAAATGTAATGCTTCTTTCTCTTAGCTTGTTGAATGTACAATATGTTAACACTGGATTAACAGTTGCCAATAATGATGATGATGATGATGATGATGATGATGATGATGATGATGATGATGATGATGATTTGCTGGTCTGCTAATCAGATTCAGCTTTACTTCTTGCCAGGTTCTATAACTCCTTTTCCAAAGTGCTTCACCAATTATGGTTCACAACCATCTAACAAGAACCTTCTGCTGAAACCAACTGGTATCTTTCGTGCTTTTACTATTATTGACATTCTTGAAGAGGTCTGCTTGCATACTTTATGGTGGTCCCTCCAGAGCAACTTCAGCTGGCTGTAGCATGAAAGGGGACTGATGACCTCAGAAGTTAAGTCCCATAGTGCTCAGAGCCATGTTGTTGTTGTGGTTTTCAGTCCTGAGACTGGTTTGCTGCAGCTCTCCATGCTACTCTATCCTGTGCAAGCTTCTTCATCTTCCAGTACCTACCACAACCTACATCCTTCTGAATCTGCTTAGTGTATTCATCTCTTGGTCTCCCTCTACGATTTTTACCCTCCACACTGCCCTCCAATACTAAATTGGTGATCCCTCGATGTCTCAGAACATGTCCTACCAACCGGTCCCTTCTTCTAGTTAAGTTGTGCCACAAGCTCCTCTTCTCACCAATTCTATTAATACCTTCTCATTAGATATGTGATCTACCCATCTAATATTCAGCATTTTTCTGTAGCACCACATTTTGAAAGCTTCTATTCTCTTCTTGTCTAAACTATTTATTGTCCACATTTCACTTCCATACATGGCTACACTCCAGACAAACACTTTCAGAATCAACTTCCTGACATTTAAATCTATACTCGATGTTAACAAATTTTTCTTCCCCTTTTTTTTCTCTTTCTCAGAGCCATTTGTAGCATGAAATAGTGCACTCCACAAGCAACTGTACATGTTCGCTCACTGTTCAGGCTGCACATTCACGTAGTGCCATATCTCACCCGACTCTCTACAAAAAGACGCCTCTCATCACTGTACTATTTTTATAATGCTTTCATACAGCAGTCCTTCATGCTTTGAATAGTGCAACTATGTGCCATGGCCATTCTCATGGAAATGTTATTGGACACCACTACTTCCATGTCATATAACGTAAATGATATGTACCAATGTAAGCAAAATGAACAGTTCAGCTACCTATTCCTCTAACACACCACAGATTGCATTGTGCAGACTGTGATGTGTCTCGGGTAATCTTTGGAAGACTGTTTTATCTGTGTCCATGTCAGTTGTTGCAATATTATGAAAAGGAAAGTTGACACTCACCATATAACACAGATGCTGACCCACAACAAAAAGATAATTCTTAGTAAAGCTTTCAGCCCTTAAGGCCTTCAGCACCAAAAATAGACCTCCCCCCCCCCTCACTACACACACACACACACACACACACACACACACACACACACACACACACACACACACACACGTTTGTGTGTTTGTGTTTGTGTGTTTGTGTTTGTGTGTTTGTGTGTTTGTGTTTGTGTGTTTGTGTGTTTGTGTTTGTGTGTTTGTGTGTTTGTGTTTGTGTGTTTGTGTGTTTGTGTGTGTGTGTGTTTGTGTGTGTGTGTTTGTGTGTGTGTGTTTGTGTGTGTGTTTGTGTGTGTGTTTGTGTGTGTGTTTGTGTGTGTGTGTGTTTGTGTGTGTGTTTGTGTGTGTGTTTGTGTGTGTGTGTGTTTGTGTGTGTGTTTGTGTGTGTGTTTGTGTGTGTGTTTGTGTGTTTGTGTGTGTGTTTGTGTGTTTGTGTGTGTGTTTGTGTGTGTTTGTGTGTGTTTGTGTGTGTTTGTGTGTGTTTGTGTGTGTTTGTGTGTGTTTGTGTGTGTTTGTGTGTGTTTGTGTGTGTTTGTGTGTGTTTGTGTGTGTTTGTGTGTGTTTGTGTGTGTTTGTGTGTGTTTGTGTGTGTTTGTGTGTGTTTGTGTGTGTTTGTGTGTGTTTGTGTGTGTTTGTGTGTGTTTGTGTGTGTTTGTGTGTGTTTGTGTGTGTTTGTGTGTGTTTGTGTGTGTTTGTGTGTGTTTGTGTGTGTTTGTGTGTGTTTGTGTGTGTTTGTGTGTGTTTGTGTGTGTTTGTGTGTGTTTGTGTGTGTTTGTGTGTGTTTGTGTGTGTTTGTGTGTGTTTGTGTGTGTTTGTGTGTGTTTGTGTGTGTTTGTGTGTGTTTGTGTGTGTTTGTGTGTGTTTGTGTGTGTTTGTGTGTGTTTGTGTGTGTTTGGTCACCTATTTTTGATGAAGGCCTTATGGGCCGAAAGCTTCATTTGGAAAAACCTTTTTGTTGTGCCTATCTGCAACTCAGTTTTTCCATTATATGGTGAGCAGCAACTTTTTTCATAATATTGTTACATTCCATCCTGGATTTTCCATGTCAGTTGTTGTTCAGACACAATAGTGTGGTGACTGCTTGTTTATTGGTTAGCAGTTTCATATAACACCTGTGCTATACAGTCCAGAAATGGAAGTCTGTAATATATTTAGGCACTTCAGAGATGTTCTCACTTACCTCCATGGCTAGATACGATTTTTCGACAAGGACTTGTATTTCATACCAGTCTGATATCTTTTTGACATATAAGTATTTTCATGTTTGTGCTGCTTCTTGCTTTAGTGATTTATGCTTCTATTGTTTATTCCAGCTTTTGTATTAGAAAATGGGCTAAGACTGTAATATGGATAATATAAGATTAAAATAAAAATTACTGCAGTCATATGGTGGCACCAGTATTTAAAAAAAATTACCAGAAAGAATATGGTTAAATATACAATCCTGAGACTCCCCAGTCTGCAAGAATGAGCAAAATTTGCTGTTCATTGGATTTTGTTAAAAAATTGCTAGAATTTGATACCCTGTAAAATCTACTCCAAGGCTGTGAAAATTTTATTGAAATCTGGACCCTTCATTAAATGGATTAAATTAAGTGCAAAATAATTAATACATGACTACCATGATTTTTTAATACATTACCAATTTCTGAAGTTGCTGTCTTCCCTGCTTTTTTCCGTATTTCTGGCATTTATCCCCCAAGAGCCTCAAATTTTAGCATGTATGGGGCAAGCAAACATGCAGTTCAGGTACTGACAGAGGGCTTATTAAAGGATTTAGCTAAAAGAAACTCTGGAATCAGAGTTACGGTACAGTATTCAGTTTCAAATTTTTATTTTGTACTTAAATGGTCAACCATTATAGAAATACACTGAGTATTAAATTTTGGACACTGAAAAATCACACACAGAGTAAAACATAATATTTAAATGTTAAAATTTTACCTAGCATAGTACACAAAACATGACTGTAACAAGTTCTGTGCTCATCATTTTGACAGCAGCTGTATATAAATTACAGTAGTTCAAAAGAAAAATGCCATCTGCATGTTACACACTTAATTATAAAAACCTTAGTGAATTGTTTTAAATTTACAACCTATTTGTGCAAGTTGCCAGGTATGTTAAAAGTTGTGATAAGGTGAAAATTGAGAAACTGAAGAATTTTGTGTAGAGCAACATACAGAAGCATGTGCCTCTGAGATTAAACTAAATAACAGTAACTTTATAATTGTAACTGTGTCTACATCCCAATTGGGAAATTTTCAACTATTTCTCAATTAGTTGGAGTCCTTGCTATTGTGCTCTCTGTCAGACAGAGGGAGGTAAATTATTATTTGTGGTAATGTCAGTGTAGATTTCCTGAACCCTTCTGTTAGGGTCAATGATTTTGAAGTATTACTCTATTCATACAATTTGATATTTTTTAATGATTTTCCTACTCACACAGTACAGGAAAGCAACATACTGCTAGGTAATTTATCTTGGTCTATGAAAATATTTAGTCAATTAATCTTTCATCCACTTATGAAAGGTCTTTCTGATCATGATGCACAGCTAGTTACAGTACATGACATAGTTCCAAACAGTAATGGAAAAATAGTTCTACCAAATGGTATGTTAAGTTAACGATTTAATGATTGCGTATTGTAGGAAAAGCTTGCAGCAGTTTTTTATTTATTTATTCATTTATTTTGATCCAACATCAACTGATAACAAAAAATTTAATTTTGTTCCAGTCCTCTGGATAAGTCAGAGCCTTACTTACAGGAGGTACATATTATTGCCAAGCATTATTATCTACTCAACTTTCTCTAAATTTACTTGGGAGAACAATGTTACATATAAGGACTATATATAAAACAATTTACTTCTGCAGATGTAGATTAAGATGAGATGAGATGTGTACCAGGAACCTGATGCTAATTTAAAATATGACTTATTTCATCATACATTTGTGAGTATTCCAGTAACTGGTAAAAGGAAAAGTGCATAGTAGCAAGAAAGAGTAATGACCCAGAAATAGTCAAATATTATAAAAACTACTGATCTGTGTTAAGGAATGTTATTAAAAATTTAGAAGCATGTATATTCTGTCTGAGATTAGCAACTCTGATAATAAAATTAAAACAATTTGAAATATTGTTTAAACAGGGCAACCAAGAGCACAGGAAGAATGTATGACAATCAGCTGTGAAAAGTTTATTAACAAAATGTTAGAGCTTGAAAATATTTTAAATAATTATTTTTAGATGTTGTGGAAAAAGATATATATGTAAGAGGGAATATCTATGCAATTTGAGAAAACTGAAGTTCATCTCCTTCTGAAGTTGAGAAAATAATAAACTCACTCAAATATGAAGGCTCATGTGGATCTGATTGAATCTTCAACAAAGTATTAAAAGCTTGTTTCCAAGAGATAAGTAGGATTCTCTGACACATATGTAACACCTCACTGGAACAGGGCATTTTTCCCAATAGACAGTGATTGTGAGTATTGTAATGCACAATAGCACATCAAATTAGTAAATGAAAAAATCAGTAACAATTAACTCTACTGAAATATTCTTCTGTGTGGAGAGCTGGGCCCATAAGACAGCTTCATAAAGCAATCTGTACATAGTTGTCAACCTTGTGCTTTCAGAGGCAGGCTGTGGTTTTCAACACATTCTGTCCTATTCATTAGTGAAAAGCAACTCTAACGTATTGTAACCCCATAGATTAGTCTGGGTAATCAAAGGAACATTAAGTATTCATTTGATGACCTATCCATCTGTCAGAGGCAAATTTAGCAAACAGGTGTGTGTGTGTGTGTGTGTGTGTGTGTGTGTGTGTGTGTGTGTGTGTGTGTGTGTGTGTGTGTGTGTGTGTGGATCTCAACTCCATCCAATCACACACCCCCACACTTTCTTACCCCTCCTCCTCACATAATCCTCAAATAACTTGTCAGAGATTAGCTGAGATTATATTTATTTCAATGACATTAAAGATCTTTATTAAAATGTAATGCTTGTAGAGTAATGTTTATCTGCTCAGTGTTTCAAAGTCAGTCTGTGAGTGTGGCTGAATGGGTGGTGTGGATGTTACTTTTCCTGTCATCTGTTAAGAAATTTTCATTAATAGTTTTACTGAATGTTTCTCATTCAACTCTTTCATTGCAGTCAATATGCCCTGGGTTAGTAAAAACTGAGATCATGGATAACATGAAACATGTAGACAAAGAAAAGGTCTACTCACAGCTACCACATCTGCAACCAGAACATGTTGCTAATGTTGTTGTGTTTGTTTTATCACAGCCGCCAGTTGTCCAGGTGGGTTCTCTCATGTACATACATATACATGTTTATTTATTATTTCTCACCTTTTCTTTTTTGTAATTTAAAAATGTATAGAGATATGCATAGTTCACAGTAGTCTTACTAAAACTCCTTACTTCCTAGGTGCCTTTACTTGTAATACAGCCTGTTGGACAGAGGAGTATTACTGAAGTGAAGTAAACAGCTGATCAACATCAAAAAACTGCAGATATTAGGAACCAGCTAGTGGTGACCATATGATGTAATATTTAGCATAGAAGTTCCGATGTCAGCAAAGTTAAGTGTTAAGATAATAACAAATGCAAAAAATTAGCAACATATTTTGAATAGCTGTAGCTGTAATTGGTTGTTACATTCATTTCCCTTGATGCTAACGACTCTTCCACATACTGCAGGTAAATGCAATGCTTTATGTATTTAGTCAATTGTTCATGTATTTGCAAAGTATGTGTTGCATAAGAACGTGGTTCCCATCCATCCCAAATTTTTTGGGACAGCCCCAATTTTTAATAAAATATCTGTGTGTCCTCAAAGCCCCCTCAGGGACAATGAAATGTCAAATATCATCTTATTTGATGTTTTATTTCTATACTAATCACCTGTGCTAATAAAATGCTTAGTTTTCTTGAAGTTTTGGAATATTATCATCACAGTTCAGTCACATGAAAAAGCTGAACTCTACAGTCATCAAATTCGACATTGAAAGGCAGTGGTTGGCTACTTGATGCTGTTTACAAATGTGCTCTAAAAGTAAAAACGAAAATGATGAATATTACACACTGAATTACATATTTTTGCATGTGTAAACCAGTGATGTAGCGTATATTACCACTGAAAGCACAGCACGTAGAAAGTAATGAAAGATTATTACTTTGGACTATTGGAAGTGCTGTTGATACACACTAAAAGATGACACTGATGAACCTAAGTGTTGCATGAAATGAATACAATTGTCCTTGCGGAAGTTTCACCACAGCACTAATTTATAGGAGACTTAAAATAACAATCAGCCTTCAAGGAACAATTCAATACATGCTGTGCAAATGAGACATGGTGACAGTGATTAGCTGAGACTCATACATGCATGAATCAACAGTGCAATTAAAAATGGTTAGTGGAGAAGTTTCTATCAATCTAAGTAATAGTTATTTGAAACAAACACAATACGTAAAGTGGATTGCACCCTGAAAGTTTAAATATGGTAATTATGTTGTGAAGGTAACTTAACAAATGAAAATGTTTTATGTGAAATTTTACAAAACATTTGGCTGCTAAATAAGTCCACAAGTGATTTGAAAATTTACACTTTAATCTACACTTATTAAAAAAAAGTATTGTGGGGTAACAGTGGATTTTTAGTGGTCTAAATTGGTGCGTTATAACTAAAATGACGAATATACATTTAATTTCTTCCTTTCAATTTCGATTTTATATAGACACACAGAGTGAGTCATGTTAGATATAGCACCCCTTGTATTTCATAAACAGTTACAGATATAAAAACACTGCTTTCAGCAAATGTTAGAACGCCGAGGGACATGAGTGTTTTCGTTTGGTTAATGTTTTTTGCACTGTTATCAATTGAGATATTAAAGTAAGTACATTTTTTTTATGGAACCATACATTTTTATAACAGCATTTGATAGGTCTTGAAGACAATTAAATTTACACAGCATTTGTTGATGTTGGTGTTGAAACCTGCCAGAAAAAAAACAACTACCAGGAAATGTCCTAAAATTTGAGAGCATGGCATTAGTGGTGCAAACACCACCAAGTGGTGCTCTCATGCTATGCTATGTCAGAATGTCAAAATATTTGCCTGCTTACATGTCTGGACTGGAGGCCACTCATTTCTGCTTCGACATTCATTGTGTGCTGACATGTACACCAATTAAGAAAAGTTTCGTATGCTACTTTTATGTGGTGAATGTTAAAGGAATGCCATACAAACAGTACAGTTCACTACAGTACAGTACAGTAATGCACTATCTATTTGGATCTCCAATGTCCAGCTTGCCAGGCAATGGCACACATTATTAAGGCGCTAGTGTGGACAGGCTGCTTGAACGTCAGAAGAGGACAAGAAAGAAGACTGCAACTGCCAGAGAACACAAAGCTGTTCTAGCTATGGCACTGATGAATTCACACGGTGGTATGAGAACTGACCAACGAATGTGGAATCAGACAGACTAGTGTCATTTGCATGATGCATTGATAGAATTTCCATCCCTATCAGCTGCCACTACATCAGGCACTCAACAATCGTGATTTTGAATGTTGTACAGAATTTTGTTGGTTTGCAGCTGAGAGATGAGCCTGCATTTTTGAAACATGTGTTCTTCACCAATGAAGCAATGTTTAGTAACACCAATAATGTAAATTTGTGTAACATGCACTACTGGGCAGCCAAAAATCCACATTTGCCTCATCAGCTGCATCATAAATGGCCTTGGAGCATAAAGGTATGGTGTGACACAATTGAAAACTACATTGTGGGACCTTATTTCATCTGAGGAGTTCTAAATGGACATTTGTACACACATTTTTGATAAACATTCTGCTGGTTCTTCTAGAAGATATACCTCTGGGTTTTCGACAGTGTATGTAGTTACAACATGATGGCTTTCCAGCTTACTTGCTGTATATTGCAACACAAATACTGAATGAGAAATTTCCTGGATGTTGAATAGGACAAAATTCTGTTGTTAAAATACCTGTGAGGCCCCATAATTTGACTGCTCTTGATTTCTCTCATGGGGTAGCACTCACAGACACAATCTATGGTGAAGCCATAATTACTCCATAAGATATGTCATTGAATCACTATTGCATGCTCTACCATATTATCCACTGTCATTACATCTGTTCATCATTGTTTTGAACGGTGATTGCAAATGTGCCTTTCAGTCCATGGCCAACAGTTTGAACACATGCGTAAAGGATAAAATGATTTTTTTGGAAGATAAAATTTATTGTTACCAAATAGTTTTTAGTAAATTGTTCATTTCACTTACATATTTACAAAACTGCAGTGTCAAATAAGTCGACAGCATATATTGCAAATAGCTGGTAACACTGTCATTATGTGCTTACATTCAGCATGAAACAATGTTTTGTTAAACGGTTATTTATTTTGATGCATACAGGTGCTCACCAAATTATTTTTAATAAAATATTTATTCCAATGAATGTATCTCATATGATATAATATAGAGCAATGTAGGTACAAACAATTATTTGACTGCATGTATTTTACCTTTAAGAAGCATACAGCAACATACAGGAAAAGATAGTCAGATGTTCCTTCTAACAGTTAGATATTTAATACAATAGTTGCTTTTTGTAGCATATAAGACATCTTTATTTTTGAAGAATGAACAGTTGATTTCTCTGTTTGAGATCACATAAATGCAGGAGGATACTCAAATATGAAACAGTTTTCCTAAGCCCTTTGTGATATGCTGGAGTCTAACATATCTCATATATCCGCATATAATATTCATGGTGCATCTACGTCATAAGTAGGTTCAAGGGGAAATAAAGCTTTTGTTCTCATAATGTAGACCTACTTTACAGTATACAAGTATGCAGCTTGGTCAAAGACACCTACTTGGCAGTGTTCACACTGCAAATGTCATTTCTAGGCATCATGCTTTCACATTCTATAACATTTATCAAATTTTTTCACAGCAGGTTTCAACATTAACAAACACTGTATCACTGTAATTGTCTTCTCAAGAGATACTGAATGCAGTTATAAAAGTATATGGTTCTATTAAGGAAACCATAGTTACTTCAATGTCTCCGTTGATACCAGTGCTGAAAACATTAATCAAACAAAAACGTATGTGCCCCTTGATGTTCTAACATTTGCCGAAAACTGCATTTCAACATGTGTAACCATTCACAAAAGGTGTGTGTGTGTGTGTGTGTGTGTGTGTGTGTGTGTGTGTGTGTGTGTGTGTGTGTGTGTCAGGGGGACGGGAGGGGGAAAGAGGGGTAGCATAGATGCAGGCAAAAACGTTTTTTCCCTAGCCCCTGGAATATAGGCTGCCTTGCATAACAGGAACATTTTGTGGGAACAGTATCGACCTACCAAACTGACCTGCTTTGTAGGGCAGCCTACATCTCAGGTGTCAGAAGTGGTTTTCGGCTTCTTGACTTGATGGGTGCCCCGCATGATGGGCCCCTGAGGCAATGGTGTCGGCTTGCTGTACTGAACAGTATTGCAGGCACTATATGCTCCAATGAGCATGGCTGAGGACAGGTTGAAATGGATAGAGGGGGATGTACACACAGGGGAGGAGGAAGGAGAGATGGATGAGGTAGGTGGAAGATGAAGATGAGTGGTGAACAGTCGGAAAAGGAAGAGGGGTTGGAGACTTAGGGGGAGGAGCATATGGTCACAGGTGGGGTATGAAAGAAATGGACAAAGATATGGGGAGCAAGAGACGAAGGGAGAGAGGACGGGGAGGAGGAGATATAGGTGGGTGGATGGGGTGGATGCTGAGAGAAAGGAGGTGTGGTCAGTGTGTGCCGAGTGCATACACGGGTGAATCCAAAGGAAAAAGCTCATTCATCTAATATATTATATATTTCAGAATGTAACAGTCACTGTTACTGCTAACGTTGAGCTGATGAACAATTTTGAGGCTTGCAAACTATACGGAACAAAGGAAAAGTAAGTAAATATTAAATAAATCTGAAACTCCCTTGATGCTTGTTGTTTAGGCCTCCCCCTTCTGAGACCTCTAACATTTCTTAAGTGGATGCCTTCCATTCAATTTTTCTTCAGTAGACACTAAAATAGGAAAAAAAATTTCTTCAAAGCCTATAAGCAGTGTATAATATCTGTAATGTTTATAAACAAAAGAACTAGTAATGATAATGAGTTGGTTAATATTACACATTGCTCAGTTGTACTCCACCTGCAATGAAGCTTTCATCTGCACATGGATATGCTTTTCAGGAAAGTTGAAGTGTTAATATATCAAATGAATGAAAATGTCATAGCGCATCATGGTGTAAAGTTAAACATCATAATGTCATTATTGCCTGAATCATAGCTTATTTTTGCAGCATAAAATTCCATTTGAGTGTAATGCAAAACCATTCTTAGCACATTCCTTAGCACTTAGTGACAGGGCAATAACCCAACTATGGCAACAGTCAGCGACTGAAGCATTTTTGTGCTCACCAAAGTAGCCAATTGTTGCGCAAGACTTACTTCCACTCTTCATTAACTTTCAGAATTTTATCACATGCTGTCTGCATTCAGAAACGCCTAAAACTGAAAGAAATATATATATACTGAAAATGTATATTTAAAATTACCTGTGATCAGAGCTTTAATTCTGTTCTCTACAATAGCTCTTTCCAAAACCATGTTTCTTCAGAATGTGGTAATTTCTCATTGGATATTTCCTTCACTCCTGTGTTTTTCAGTTATGACTCAAACATAGCTTCCTGACTTTAATTCCCATAGAATGACTTTTGGTAATTTCTTCACCTGTGTTGCAGTGATTCTTAGGTTATCCACAGCTCCTAACCATACCCTCCCCTCCTTTCACTTTTTCTCATACTTTCTATTTATTTATGAAGGTGTGGTCATCATGGATTTTGCCTGACCTACTGCTTGAAGAATATGGGAATGTTAGAAGCATATAATTAATCCTGATTTTTAAAATTTTGTCTGTTGTTACTTATCATTGTTATCATATATGTTAGGACAGGAAAATTTCTTTCACACACTACGACATTGCAGCCACTAATGACACAATACTAAAACAGTATTTTTTTTGACTTTGCATATCTCTCATGTTCTTTTGTAAGAATGAAATAATCTCAGGGCAGCAAGAACTGAATTTGTTTTATGCTTTGAACCATGTGACAATCATTGGTTTTAATGATACATCATTGAATGTATTACATTTGTTTGGTACCTTAGTTAGAGATTCCTAACAATATTAAATGAGAGAAAACAAGCTTAGCTACAGTATGTGATCAACCTAATTTATTGTTTGAAAATAACATTTCAAAATATTTTATTTAGAATCAAACATGATTATCAAATGCTGCAAATAGACCACACAGACTCTGAGATTATGATCAAATGAGAAGAGTGAAGGTAAGTCAACAAGTGATGAAACTTAAGCAGAATAGAAAACACCATTAAATATTTTCCATGTCAGGTGGCATCAGAGAAAGGCAATGTCAGCCAAGCATATTTCTTAGTGAGAATATTTTTATGTAGTGTTATGATGTACTGGTGTTTGTATGACCAATTCATTTGTGTTTTTAGCCACAATGATTTCACTGGGTTTATTTCTGTAAATAATTAGTATGGATATTTGCTAGTAGACATAATGTATCATAAATAATTGGTGAGTTTACTTTCCCAACATAATAAGAATACTGAAGAAGAATGAAAGAAATAAAAGTGAGCATAAAGTGTGAAAACAAGCTACTAAAAGAGAATGCCAAAACAGGAAAAATAGTTCTGTAAAAAGACACGATAATTGAAAAAGTTTTGTTTTATGAAGCACAAAGTGTGCTTATGTCTTTTTGGAATCATCTTGTAAGTTAAAAATTCAGACACTTACCTTTATTGTAATGCGTGGTCCATCTATCTCTACTGGTGTTCTTTTCTTTTTCTTCTGCATCCTATTCTCCTTTAATTACTGAAAATAGGTTCATGTTAATAGCAATAAATGGTATCTGAGAACTTGAGTAACACTTCTATTCTTTCTGTTAGCTGATATCCTTAAAACATTTTATCTTTTGCTTCTGCTCTTCAAAGTTAAAAGTGACTGAAACCTCTGTGTGACACACTGCATTCATACCTGAAGTGGTGATGTCTTAATCCTCTCATGTGTCCACATCATACCATATGTTAGTTTCTTCATAAAATGTTGTTTCTTTTACTATTACTGCTCACAAGCCACTTTGTGCTTGAATTTGTAAGGTATAATGCCTTCTCTCCTACATAAAGATAGTTTATGGAACTCTATAATTAAATGATAATATGCATCTGATACTTTGATTTTAATTGGCAGGTCTATACAAAGTGCATCTCTTGCTTTTCCCTTTCTAGAGTTAGAAGTATCCTGAATCTCACACATTAAGCTGTCTGCACAGTAACTGACAGTAAATTACCCACAGTAATTTATTTCTTCTCCTGACTGTTTCCAGCTAACTCATATAGTTAGTTTTTAGATAGAATGTAACAGCTACTAAGCCCAAAATTACTGCTGAGAATGAGCAAAAGTAAAAAAAAAGAGAAAAAAAGAAAACTAAATCCCGTGTGTAAAGTTGTAATTAGGCAAGTGTGAAAGGTCACTCGAGGAACTATTTTGTGGTCTGAACATGACCATATGTAGTGGCTGAAACAGTTGCTTTGTCATGATCACAATGCTACAGATACCTGGCACATTAAAAATTGTCAGGCACTACACTGAGGTAATGTGCTCTTTAATTTAACCACGCTAAATTTCATAGAACTATAACTAATTCCACTGCTATATTACAGGACAAGGAGCTAGTGACTAGATGAATATTGTAGAAGGCACCCTTATCCCTCCCAGTCCACCTTTTTGCCAACTCAGTCATTAGAAATCTGAGTCCTCTGCACCAAAGGATGACAGAATTGACAAACAATGCTGTCGAGCACTTCCATGAACAAAGCATTACCAAGTTCTCACTTGAAAACAATATGAAGACAAATCAACGGGTAGCATAATGCAATAAAGATCGTATTCCCAGAAACAGTTTGATATGGCTGCAAAATGTACATCAAGAAAATTCTCCATTTTTTAGACTTTCTGTATTAATGTATTCTCATATTGTGTATAACATATATTATAGCAAAATACACTATGGTAATCTGCCAAATTATAATGCTATATAAGTTCTGATTATGTGAACATACAAACATATCTTAGCTTTCCTTGTCAAGTTTTAATGATGGTCCAAAGCAGGAAATAAAGGATCATCTGCTCTCCACAGGTATTTTTGGAAGACATACCGGTACAAAAAGACAAAGTTTGTCTAATTCCTCCTTAAAACAAATGATAAGCATCTCTTCAACATTCACCATTATCATTAATCTTCTTACTATCACAAAAATAATAAAAATTTCCTTTTCCTACTGTTCAAGATTGCTTGTACTCCCAATTACATTCAAATTGTTTCCAATTAAGACAGTGTTCACATCTTGCTTACCTGGTTCCTTAATCAGCTTTTCAGTTACGAAATGATCATACAAATCAATTAACTGCTCATCTTCTAACAAGAGCCAAGTTTTGACTCAACATAAAATTCTACTAAGTTAACTACTTCTTCACTAACGTATGTGTATACATTCACCTTACCTGCGTCCTTCAATTTGACTGATAGACATTCTTCTTCTTCAACAGGCAGGTCAGTACACATCTTTAAAATAATTACCTCACGTGAATATTTGTGCTCTGCATTGTTACTATCATTGATCCATTTATTATACAATTCATTGATGACTACCTTGTGTACCAAGAATAAACAGTTGCCTCCTGATGTTGTGTCCATACCAGCTTCTATTTCGGTTGTTAAACCCTATATTTAAATTTCTGTAGTCTCCCCTTGGACGAAAATTACTACCAATACTACTATTATGAGGATGATATAATGATTATGTTGATGTTTTGTTCTTCCATGAGTGAAAATTTCTACTGTTGTAATCATTATGCACCCCTCCCCCCCCCCCCTTTTTGACACTTAGCATTTCCCCAGTTTTGATAAGTTTCCCTTTGAACATAAATGTGATTGTTGTTGTGGTCTCTTCCCATCTTGCAATAATTCTATCAAGTTTGTCCACATATTTTAAAAATTGATCTACAGTTTCATTTGGCCCATACACTAAGCCCAATTGTATTTGAGCTGGTAACCTCCTGTTAGAAGCGTATGTGTGTTGTCAAATGGTTTGTTTAAGAGTGTAATTTTTTAATTTCATTGTTGAAAATTGTTTCATGCTGCTGTGTCCCTGTAATATGGTCCTCCAAAAATGCACTTCTTTATTCTGACCTGCCCAGTTCCTGGGCAAAACTCATTTAAGATATTTTTCAGATTCTGAATTAGATATGTACATAGAAAATGTTTTATTAGCCCATGACAATGCTTCATGTTTTCAGTTGTTTTAACAAATTTCATTTTCATGCAGTCACTCATATTAGCTACAAAATTGGATTCACATTGTTGTTAACTGGATACAAACAATTCTCATCTGAATTTTCTTTTGCTGGAAAGTTGCACCACATAGCACTAATGTTATTGGCAAGGTTCTAATTACCGCATCATTATTAAGGTTATCAAATTTCTTAGTAAATAAAAAAATACTACTTTCTTAGTTTGACACATTACTTCTACTGACCATTTCATTTGCATCTACTTTTTAATTGACAACATTTACCTACTCTTAAAAATTGCTTTCTAATCTTCCAGTTCTGTATTAACATTTGTTCCAGCATCAGAAATCTTTAAATTTTAATTCTTGTCAACATTTTGAATTTGTCTGAATATTTTTGAAAGGAATTTTGTTCTGTTTTGTATCATTGCTGATTTCATCTTTGACCTGGTTTGATTTCACTAAGATTAGTTTCTGACTTTCATATTCTTGATACTGCTGCAGAGACTTTAATAATTAATAATATATACAATTGTATACACTACACCATGCTATATTTTTTTTACTTCTTCCAAATTTTTTAGATGTCATGTCATAGCTTTTAAATTCACTTCATTTTTAGTCTAGATTCATCAACTGAATGTTTGATAATGTTATTTGATTGTTGTCGTAATTGACTCAGTGCGAATATATTTATTTATGTCCCAGTTCTACTGTCTCAAATTATTCCTTTTTCTTTTTCTTTCGATCGAATATTGTGAAGTCTAAATACTATAAAAATGTAAAGCAAAAGCTAAATTCTATAGCAGTACTGTACACTCTGAAAAGAGGAGGAGGAACACACTTTGATTAAGCAAAATAAAGGATGATGCCTTCCTTACATGTCATTGTACGATGACATGTAGACATCAAAATTTTTTGTACTTTTGTATTTGTTTCAATATCAAAATTTTTCCTTGTCACATGATTAGTATCTTTATTTTCTTCTTGATGTATTTTATATTCTTCTATGCTTATAATAGGCTATTCCATGCATTGTTTCCATGAAAAGAAATAAACAATAATTATAACAATAAGACATACACAATCAGTTTTTACAGTTTATGATGGTTCTATTGAAAGGGTCTTGCCATGGTATGACCAGTGTAATTCACCCCACAAAAAGAGGAGAGTTAAACCTGAGAAAAATTTGCTAATGTGTCATTCTTCTGAAACTTAATTATTTGGATTCAGTTGAGTCACAGTGACCATAACAGGGATCAAGTATAAAAGTCAGAACTGACTCAAGTAATGACGATGATTTACAGTTTCTATTATGAATGGTCTATTGTGATTACTTTTGTTATCTGGTGTGCTTGGTAATTGGCGACCAAATTGTTGTTGGTGAGTGGATATGTTTGATGATTTTGGTCCATGTTTGTATTAAACATGGTGCAACAAATATTCTTGCATTACATGGGATAGTTTAGATCAGGCTTTGTGTAGAAAATTTAGTTTCAAAAGATTAGACTTTTCTGAGGTGTGCAAATCTGCATGTTTAACTCATAAATTGACCTATCAGCAAACTGATATCTTTCAAACTTTATTTGCACTGAAAAAAAGAAAATTCATTATCACTAGTGACAATGTTTTCCAACAGTGCTTTTAAAATGAAACATATCACAGATATACATTACAATTATTATTTGCAACTCCTTAACTATACTCCTCATATGCTACACTGGTGCAAGCTGGAAGGCTTATGGAGAAGTGGTTACAAAAGATACGAGGCAAATCGTGCCTCTGATATTTATAAAAGAATGTTGAAATTCACATCAGCGATTGCTGTAGGAATGTAATAGCAATATCTGAGCCTGACATCGAAATATTTGACTTATAATCACCTGTCTACAACTGACTTGGTTTGGTCATAATAAGTGAAGACCAAAATTATTAAAAAATTCTGCGAAATCCAGAAAAAACATTAGATAACCATAGTAAAATTAAGTTTTTATATGTCCATCCTTTTGACATAAATTGCCCCCTCTGTTTATTAATTGGATAGCCACTGAATTGCTATTTATTTATTTATTTAATAGGATAATAATTATTAAAAGGTGGCAATTTTATTTAAGCATTGATTTTACTCTTTCGATTGTTGCGAGTCAGCGATAGTGCAATGCTGCTCGCTTTGGAGAATACACATTTTATAAGAATTATTTGGTCCAGGAAACACTTTTGAGATCACGGTTGCGATTTATACGGTATTTGCGTAATTGTACTGATTAAAAGTTATCGTTTCCGAAAGACGCAGGTTCGATTAAAGCTGTGTGCACCCTTGCGCGTACTGTATAATGAAAATATTCATAAGACGTCACGTAACAAAAAGAAACATGCGAATCACAACCGTGATCAAAGGAAGAAAATATATGATAACATAAATGTTCTTCGCTGTTATTCAGGACAGGTTCAGTTTAGTCCTTGCAATTTTTAGTTATAGGAAATCACAAAGCGTTACACCTTAGAGATATTTGTTTTGAATAAATTGTATTTACCTTCTCTCTTTCTTCTTTTTATAACTTTATATCTTCACATCGATTAAAGAAATTTTTCTTTTCCACCAACCAGCACGAAACATAATTCAGACTCAACAAAATGTCCTACATCGAATTATTACATGCTTAACCCTTAACAATCATATATAGTTTCGTAATACAAACAATGCTAATTATTCCGTGCACTAGAAAGACTTTGATACACTGAGCACAAAAATGAAAAAAATAAAATTATAATTACATTTTTAATATCATGAATACTTCTTTAAATCATGAAAATAAGGTTTGACATCGTCGTAATATTAATTTTCATCGTTGTAGCACTACAGGCAGGAGGTCTCTGGGACGAAGGCCGTTTACTATTGCGACAAAATAAAACACCTACAGCCGTCCATGAGGCTATAGGTGTTTTATTTTGTCACTATAGTAAAATTACGTATTTCAGTACGAACAGTGGTACATGAGAGCACAATCTTCATTGCTTATTGGTGGTGGCTCAACCATCCTAAACCAGCAACCTGCCTCCAGGAAACCTATTATATCTGTGAGGAGGTTTAAAGTATCGTCAGCCCTTACTGTCACCTGTTATATAAAAAGAATTCATTAGATTATACCAACATATGAGGGTTGTAACTTAAATAGTGGCAACTATTTATTCACAACCGATACAAAACAGTTACATGTTTGCACCTGTTACTGTCCTTCAAAGTAGTCACCAGCGTTGTGTAGAACCCGTGGCCAGCGGTGTGGCAGGCGTAGAATACCGTTAGCAGAGCCTGTTCTGTTTGTGGTGCGAATGGAGCACTCTACTGCCTGTCAAATCTCTGGAACAGTTCTGAAGCAAATGTCAAAAAGTGGTTCCTTCATCTTCGGAATCAAATCCATGTCACAAAGACTTAAGTCCGGGGAGTATGGTGGATGGTACAGTACTTCCCAGTCCCATCGACCGAACAGAGCAGCCACAGCTTGCGCTGTATGCGCCCGCGCATTTTCGTGCAAAATGATGGGTGGGTTACGCAGAAAATGTCGCCGCTTCTTTCGCAAAGCTGGTCGCAGGTGGTGCTCCAAAAACGAACAGTAATACTGTGCATTGACGGTCTGCCTTGGAGGAACGTAATGCATTAGGAAAACCCCAATACAGTCGTACGCGAGAATCACCGTAACTTTAGGCCGCTCCATTTGCACCATCAGCAGAACAAGCTGTGCTAACGGTATACTACGCATTTCACATCGCTGGCAACAGGTACTACACAACCCTAGTGACTACTTTGAAGGACAGTAACAGGTGCAAACATGTAACTCTTTTGTATTGGTTGTGAATAAATAATTGCCACTATTGAAGTTCCAACCCTCGTATGAGTAGATTATTAGTATTTAACGTCCTGTCAACAACGAGGTCATTAGAGATGGAGCAAATGCTCCGATTAGGAAAGGAAGGGCAAGGAAATCGGACCTTTCACAGGAACGATCCAAGCATATGCCTGAAGCGATTTAGGGAACAGCAAGTGTGTCTGCAGCCCTCATCACCATATCCAGGTCGATCACAGGACTGCTTCGTGGTTGACAGAGTAATATTGAAAGAGTTAAAGCTGTTCACCGAGTCATATATTCATGGAAACTTGCAAAAACTGAAGGGTACTGTGAAGTCCAAGCACACCCAAGGAAAGTTGAGGGACAACAACAGTCTGTTGCAGGATAATGGCCGCCCACATGCTGCCAAGGTTGTTTCAACTATGCTGCAAAAGTTTTACAGGGAAGTCCTTCCTTATACATTGTCCGTACAATCCCAGTGCCTCTCCCCGAGCGATTTCCATGTTTTTGCAGTCATGAAGAAATATGGGTACACTCGTGGTTCCGTACATGTGGGATCTTGCCCACTCGTCGCTTGTAGGGTGACTAAAGGACGCTGCGTTCTCGGAATGCTATTAGTTGCTTTATTTCTAGAAAGCAAATTGACAATATGCCCTACTTAATTTTGATTACAGCAAATGTCGCTAGCGAGAGGCGACAGGAAAACAGTAAAGTTCTTGCTATACACAAAGTCCAAGTAAGCAATTGATACGGATCACGACAATCTGATAGCGTAGCACTAACGTCCGTTGAAGACGGGCCCGATCTGAGGCTAGCAGGTGCGGCGCTTATATTCACGTCTTCCGGGTGTCGCTCTTGGCGCGGCGTGGTCCATTTCCGCGCACTATTGGCCGACGTTTCCTCACCGCCTAGTCTGGTCTTGCGTTCCGCATCTTCGTTCCGGCGGTTGTGGTTATGCCAGAACAGTACGCAACCGCAAATGTGTTGTTATGAAGGCTCTGCGCATCTGGTCTCACTGTGGGATAAATGTATTAACAATTATGGTGACTGTTTTTGAAATAAATAGTTTCGTCTCATTTTCATTTGACTTCTCCTTATACACTGAAGAACCAAAGAAACTAGTACACCTGCCTAATATCGCGTAGGGTCACCACGAATACAGAAGTGCCGCAGCAATATGTGGCTTCGACTCAAATAACGTTTGAAGTAGTGCTGGGGGTACTGGCGCCGTGAATCCTGCAGGGCTGTCCATAAATCATAAGACTACGGAAGGTGGAGATCTCTTCTGAACAGCGCGCTGCAAAGGCTCAAAAATATATGCTATCTTGGTGGGCAGCGGAAGTGTTTAAACTCAGAAGAGTGTTCCGGAGCCAGTCTGTAGCAATTCTGGACGCGTGAGCTTTCGCATTGTCCTCCTGGAATTGCCTAAGGCCATCGGAATGCACCATGGACATGAATGGATGCAGGTGATGACAGGATGCTTACATACGTGTCACCTGTCAAAGTCGTATATAGACGTGTCAGGGGTCCAGTATCACTCTAACTGCAAACGCCCCTTACCATTACAGAGCTTCCACCAGCTTGAACAGCTGACATACATGGTCCATGGTTTCATGAGGATGTCTCCATACCCGTACACGTCCATCCGCTCGATAAAATTTGAAACGAGACTCATTTGACCAGGCAACATGTTTCTAGTCATCAACAGTACAATGTTCGTGTTGACGGACGCAGGCGAGGGGTAAAGCTTTGTGTCGTGCCATCATGAAGTGTACATGAGTAGGCCTTAGGCTCTGAAAGCCCATATCGATGACGTTTTGTTGAATGGTTCACAAGCTGACACTTGCTGATGGCCCAGCATTGAAATCTGCAGTGATTTTCGGAAGGGTTGAGCTTCTGACACGTTGAATGAAGCTAGTCATCGTCTGCCCGTTCTTGCAACATCTTTTTTCGACCGCAGCGAAGCTGGAGATTTGATGTTTTACCGGATTCCTGATATTCAAGATACACTCGTGAAATGGTCATACGGGAAAAATCACCACTTCGTTGCTACCCCGTACATGCTGTGTCCCATCGCCAGTGCGCCGACTATAAAAACCACGTTCAAACTCAGTTCAATCTTTATAACCTGCCGTGGTAGCAGCAGTAACAGTTCTAACAACTGTGCCAGACACTCGTTGTCTTACACAGCCGTTGATGACCGCAGCATCGTTTTCTGCCTGTTTACATCTCTCTGCATTTGAATACGTATGCCTATACCAGTTTCTATGGCGCTTCAGTGTAGTTGGTGTACATGACCGCCTGCAGTAAGCTCCTAGATGAAGTATATGCACATGATCCGATGACCCACGAGGGTTCAAAATAATGCATTGTTGCAGTGTGGGCAACAAAATTGGAGGAGCCTCTTCAGTCTGTCCAGAAGTCATAGTCCTAGCTACTGCTTTGCCATAGACGATGAGCGCTAACTTTCATAACTGTGTCTCCCGCCCCCCTCCCCCTCCCCCCTTTGTGAACCATGGACCTTGCCATGGGTGGGGAGGCTTGCGTGCCTCAGCGATACAGTTAGCCGTACCGTAGGTGCAACTACAACGGATGGGTATCTGTTGAGAGGTCAGAAAAACGTATTGTTCCTGAAGATGGGCAGCAGCCTTTTCAGCAGGGGTAACAGTACGGGTGATAGACTGATCTGGCCTTGTAAAACTATCCAAAATAGCCTTGCTGTTCTGGTACTTCGTGTGGCTGAAAGCAAGGGGAAACTACAGCCATAATCTTTCCTGAGGACATGCAGCTTTACTGTATGGTTAAATGATGATGGCATCCTTTTGGGTAAAACATTCTGGAGGTAAAATAGTCCCCCAGCATAGTGAACGCATTATTGTAGCCAAGATAGTTGCGAAGCCATCACGTACAACAGTATAAAAGTTATATATGCCAACTAGCACTGCATATGAAGGGATTGAAGAAATGTATGATGCGATCAAAGAAATTATTCAGATAGTTAAGGGAGATGAAAATTTAATAGTTATGGGGTACTGGAATTTGATAGTAGGGAATGGAAGAGAAGGAAAAAGTAGTAGGTGAACATGGACTGGGGGTAAGGAATGAAAGAGGAAGCCGCCTGATAGAATTTTACGCAGAGCGTAAATTAATCATAGCTAACACTTTGTTTAAGAATCGTAGAAAAAGGTTGTATACGCGGAAGAGGTCTGGAGAGGATGGAAGATTTCAAATAGATATTAAGACAGAGATTTAGGAACCAGGTTTTAAATTGTAAGACATTTCGAGGGGCTGATGCGAACTCCGACCACAATTTATTGGATATGAACTGTAGATTAAAACTGAAGGAACTGCAAAAAGGTAGGAATTTAAGGAGATGGGATCTGGATAAACTGAAAGAACCAGAGGTTGTAGAGAGTTTCAGGGAGAGACCATTAGGGAACGATTTACAAATACAGGGGAAAGAAATACAGTAGAAGAAGAATGGGAAGCTCTGAGAGATGAAATAGTGAAGCCAGCAGAGGATCAAGTAGGTAAAAAGACGAAGGCTAGTAGAAATCCTTGGGTAACAGAAGAACATTTAATTTGATTGATGAAAGGAGAAAATATAAAAATGCAGTAAATGAAGGAGGCAAAAAGGAATACAAACGTCTCAAAAATGAAATCGACAGCAAGTGCAAAATGGCCATTGGAAATATGGCTAGAGGACTATTGTGAGGATGTAGAGGCATGAATCACTAGGGGTAAGATAGATGCTGTCTATAGTAAAAATGAGAGACCTTTGGAGAAAAGAGAACCAGCTTTATGAATATGGAGAGCGCAGATGCACAACCAACCCTAAGCAAAGAAGCGAAAGCAGGAAGGCGGAAGGTGTATATAGGCCTAGAGGGTCTATACAAGGGCGATGTACTTGAGGGCAATATTATGGAAATAGAAAATGATGTAGCTGAAGATAAAATGGGAAATATGATACTGCGTGACGAATTTGACAGAATACTGAAAGACCTAAGTAAAAAAAAAAGGCCCCGGTAGTTGACAACATGCCATTAGAACTAATGATAGCCTTGGTAGAGCCGGCCATGACAAAACTCTACCATCTGGTGAGCAAGATGTATGAGACAGGCGAAATAAACCTCAGACTTCAAGAAGAATGTAATAATTCCAATACCAAAGAAAGCAGGTGTCGACAGGTGTAAAATTATCGAACTGACAGTTTAATAAGTCACGGTTGCCAAATACTAACACGAATTATTTACAGATTAATGGAAAAAAACTGGTAGAAGCTGACCTTGGGGAAGATGAGTTAGGCTTCCGTAGAAATGTTGTAACACGCCAGGCAATACGACCCTACGATTTATCTCAGAAGATGAGTTAAGGAAAGGCAAACGCACGTTTCTAGCATTTGTATACTTCCAGAAAGATTTTGACAATATTGACTGGAACACTCTCTTTCAAATTCTGAAGATAATAAGGGTAAAATACAGGGAGCGAAAGGCTATTTACAATTTGTACAGAAACCAGACTGCAGTTATAAGAGTCGAGAGGTATGAAAGGAAAGCAGTGTTTGAGAAGGGAGTGAGACAGGGTTGTAGCCTCTCCCTGATGTTATTCAATCTGTATACTGAGCAAGCAGTAAAGGAAACAAAAGAAAAATTCGGAGTAAGAATTAAAATCCATGGAGAAGAAATAAATCTTTGAGGTTTGCCCGTGACATTATAATTCTGTCAGAGACAGCAAAAGACCTGGAAGAGCAGTTGGAAGAGCAGTATCTTCAAAGGAGGATATAAGATGGACATAAACGAAAGCAAAACGAAAATAATGGAATGTAGTCGAATTAAATCGGGTGATGCTGAGGGAATCAGATTAGGAAATGAGACATAAAGTAGTAGATGAACTTTGCTATTTGAGGAGCAAAATAATTGATGATGGTCGAAATAGAGAGGATATAAAATGTAGACTTGCAATGGCAAGGAAAGCGTTTCCGAAGAAGAGAAATTTGTTAAAATCGGGTAGAGATTCAGGCGTCAGGAAGTCTTTTCTGAAAGTATTTATGTAGAGTGTAGCCATTTATGGAAGTGAAACATGGACAATAAATAGTTCAGACAGGAAGAGAATAGAACCCTTCGAAATGTGGTGCTACAGAAAAGTGCTGAAAATTAGGTGGGTAGATCACGTAACTAATGAGGAGGTGCTGAATAGAAGTGGGGAGAAGAGAGATTTGTGGCATTACCTGGCTAAAAGAAGGGGTCGGTTGGTAGGGCACGTTCTGAGGCATCAAGGGATCATCAATTTAGTATGGGAAGGAGGCGTGGAGGGTAAAAACCGTAGAGGAAGACCAAGAGATGAATACACTAAGCAGATTCAGAAGGATGTAGATTCAGTAATTACTCGGAGATGAAGAGGCTTGCACAGAATAGGGTAGCATGGAGAGCTGCATCAAACCAGTCTCTGGACTGAAGACCACGACAACAACTACTGTGTCTGTAACTAAGCTGTGTTTTGTGTACAGTGATGTTTTTGTTTCATACAAGTTATTCTAAGCACATGATATTCCGAGAATTTTGTGACCAGGAAGCTGATAAAGGCCTACATCATACTTAGTAATAGTTCTGAAATGTCAAGAGCATAAGATGTTTAACTTTTCTTGGTGACTGAAAACTTAGTTGCTGATTTGAACGTATGGTCGATTACGTCTGTATGTAATGATTCAGTTTTTGACAGTTGCAATAGGCATTGCTCCAGTAACTGTTTTCGTTGCTTTCTGGAAACTAAATGGAGTATCTACATCTACATCCATACGCCGCAAGCCACCTGACGGTGTGTGGTGGAGGATACCTTGAGTACCTCTATCTATGCCTTCACATTAGAAGGTATAGGTTACAGACGGAAGGTCTGTAAATCTCTGTGCACTAGTAATTATTTATTAGAAATTATAGTTTTGAATCATAATAAGAACCATTTATTTGCAAAGTATAAATTACTCTGAGACTGACTATCCATATGCTTTTCGAAAGGTTGGATCTACAACAGGTAGTTAAATATTTTAGATTATAACTTCGGATAATTGCTTGAAAAAGGTATAATGTGATAATGTGCAAACTGTAAATTGATCTGGTACTGTATCTTAAAATAGAAAAGTGAAAAGATAGTCATGGGGCTTAAGAGAGACATTGGGCGCTCACCCATCCCAATCCCCACAGAAATCTTGGTTGTGATGACACTGATGTGTGGCAAAGCCTAATGTTTACGTTCACCCCTTATTTAACTGCACTTTCCCATGTTTAATGCAGTCTAATTCAGGAGAAAGACACGGAATGTATTGGCTATTATTTTAATATACTTACGATCAACCAAAAGCTTCATTGCGTATTCGATTGCCTGCGTGGCCTAGATCATAATATACCAGATGTGTGGAGTAGTGTTTCTCTGTTCAGTGCAACACAGTTTTTACTTCGAATGTGAAATGATTGACACATACATTCTAAATTAACGTAATCTTTCTGTAGAACGTTAGTCTCTGAAATGATTGTTACTCTTCAAAAGTTTTCTGTTGAAAAGTGGTACCAAATCACACAAAGATGGATCCTAAACTAAATATTACAGACCGTATGTTGTACTTGTAAATGCTCTGCTAGTGATTATCTGTGGTTACAGTATTTAAAGGAAAACTACTGACATTGTCAAGAGTCGGTATTTATAAAGCGTTAGCGCTCTGTAATCAAGGGTAATATTGTTAGTAAAGGCTAACAGTTGTAATTTCCTTACACACTGTTTGATACCACGCCCCTTTCTTTCGACTGCCGAAAACATTTCGGAGGCTCATCCAATTTGCTTCACTGTGGTTGCGATGTTGCCTCTCCGTTTCTCTCTCTTTGATTAACATAACTCGTGACCCTTATATGCCATGTCCTTTGCCTTCTGGATAACGCGACTGTATACTTACGTCTAACCTATTCTTCTTCTTCTTCTTCTTGCATTTGGACATCTGTAGGACCACGGGTAGCCCTTTTGTGGACTGCATTTTCCCCCGTCTTCTCCCAGAACCTCTTCATTCTTTCTCTTCTTCTTCTTCTTCCTCGCTCTTCTTCCGAGATCTTCAGTGTCCTTTTCTCCTGTCGGCTCCACTGGTGACATTCTAATCTTTTCTTGTATTCTTCTCTGTCGTTGATCTCCGGCATATTGGTCGATGTAAATTTGTTCCTCCAATTTTCCTTTCCTTCGACCTTGATCCCCAATTCCAACCAGTCCTTCCGAAATTCAACAACCCATTTGGTTCCTGTCTTTCCCCTTGTCCTCCCTGTTGTTGCCGAGACTCTCTTCGTCATTCTGTCCATACTCATCCTAACTACAGGTCCAGCAAACCTTGCCCCTTTGAGTCTGATTGCCCCAGATATTGTTCTCATGTTCCGGTACAACTCTTCCCTAGGTCTTCGCATCCACCTCTCTCCAGCTCTTTCGGGAACTAGTATTTTTCTCAGTATTTTCCTCTCTTCTTTCTCTAGTTGTTCTGCCCCATTTCTTCCTAGTGTCACCGTCTCACCCGCATATAATACTGCATTCCTGACTGTTGCCTTGTAGTGGCTTATCTTTGCCTATGTGGATATATTATTTTTATTATATATCTCTCTCGTCATACAGAAGTCTGACCTAATCTTCTTTTTCATCTCTGTTATTCCCGCCTTGCTCCTGTTCCTTCGCCGAGGTATTTAGATTTGTCCACCATTTTCACAGTGCCTTCCGGTGTTTCCCAGTCTGCAGAGGTATTTAATGTCTTTGTCTTGTAATAGGCAGTCCTCAGTCCCACCTTTCTGGTTACCTTACTTAAGCTGTCGAGTTGTCTTTGCGTCTTCTTCCGTCTTACTTACTGTTCCAATGTCGTCTGCAAAGGCTAGGCAGTCCAATTGATTCCTGTTGTCCTTTTTGTCCCCCATATGGGTCTTTGGTATTTCCATTTCCTCGTTTATTGCTCTCCACTGCCTGATCACTTCCTCCAGCGTTATACTGAACAACAATGGTGACAATCCATCTCCCTGTTTAACACCAGTCTTGATCTCAAATTCTTCTGACAGTGCTCCTCTGAATCTCACCCTTGCTTTTGTGTCTGTCAGAATCTCTTTAATGAGTTCTTTGGTAGTTCCATCCAGTTTTCTGTTCTTCAGGATTTTAACAAGAGTCTGTCGATGGAGTCATATGCTTTTGTGAAGTCCGCGAAGGTTATTACTGTCTTTTTGTTTTTTAAGGCCCTATGTTCTATCAGTTGCTTCAGGATAAATATCTGTTATATACAAATTCTTCCCTTCCTGAATCCCGCTTGGTTGTCGCCAAGTGTACTTTCTACCTGTTCTTCTACTCTCTTGGGCAATAGTTTTGACAGCACCTAGTATCCGACCTCTAGTAGCGATATTCCTCTGTAGTTGTTTGCATCTCTAGCATCTCTAGCCTATTGTATTTAGTGTCGTAAACTTGTTTCAACTGTTATGAATTTGTAATGACACACTCTAAATAGGCCGGTCTATAGCGCCACATCGGGACGTACAAGATACTTCCGAACTACTGAATAAAATAGCAGTCTCAATGATTTTCAGAAAGAGAGAAACGTTAATTCCCAGGTACTAAAATTTCTTCCTAACTTCGTACGACGTTTCGGAAATGTAGAGCGGTTGAATTCATGTGTTTGAGGTCTGGGATACTAGCTGTGGAAATTACTTTTGAAAAAAAGAAGTTGACGTCTCTAGCGATGTCACTAATATAACGTCAACATACAGTACGTAGTTTAGTAACGATTTTGTAAAAACTCGTCTGATTTAAAACATAATTGGGATATCTGCTAAAGCGACGGAGACATAAGAGGCGTTGAGCTTACCTGAACTGTCCCGAATACTCTTAAGTTTACTGCTAATATGAAACCAATGTACTGGTGCCAAAATACACAATTACTGTTTGCTCTTTCGTGTTTCAAGAAATTGGAGACAAATTTTTCACTTACGCTGGTAACACTAAAAACAGTTGAGCGTAGCTTACTGGAATATGCGACGAATATAATAAAATGATATCTACGTATGCCGTTCAATAAGTACTGTAACACTTTTTTCCCGATCACAGGATATTGTTCCGCACTCTTTTGGCTACAAAACCATATTTTCCAACATAATCTCCGTTCAACGCGGCGGCTTTACGCCACCTTAATTGGAGGACCTGTAGGTCCTCATGGTACCACTCTACTGGTCGACTTTGTAGCCAACGTCTTGCTGCATCAGTAACCTCCCCACCATCCACGTACTGCTTTCCAAGGAGTGATCCTCCATTGGTCCAAACAGATGGAAGTCGGAAGGTGCGAGATCCGAGCCGTACGGTGGATGAGAGAGAACAATGCAATGATGGTTCGTGAGCTCCTCTCGGGATCGCCGACCTGTGTGAGGCCTTGCATTCTCATGGAGAAGTAGTAGTTTGTTGGCATTTTTGTGGCAACGAATATGCTGAAGTCGTGTCTTCAGTTTCCTGAGTGTAGCACAATACATTTACACGTTGATTGTTGCTCCATGAGGGAGACAGCTAACGGAATAACCACTTAGAGTTCCAGAAGAACGTCGCCATGACTTTACCGGTTGAGGCAGCGACTGGAAACTTTTTCTCCGGAGGAGAGGTGGTGTGGCACCTCTCCATGGATTGCCATTTTGTTTCTAGATCGAAGTTATGAACCTTTGTTTCATCGCCAGTGTCGAGTTCGAAAAAAAAATTGTCATCGCCAGCCTCGTATCACGCAATCAATTCTGCAGAAATGGTTGTTCGTTGATTTTTTATAGTTTTGTGTAGGGCAGCGAGGAATCCACCACACACACACCTGTAAGCCCTCAACTGGTGGACACGTGTGTGAGCTCTATCTACAAAGACGTTCAGTCGTGCAACGAGATGTTTGATTCTGATTCGTCAATCACCTTGAATGAGAGTGTCCGCACGTTCCAACATTGCAGAAGTCACAGCTTTTTGCGGCCGGCTGGTACGCGTGAGATCAAGTAGGTTAGCGCAACCTTGTTGTGACCATGACAGACGCATCGCCCAACGACTCACCGTGCTTTTGTTCACTACCAGGTCTCCGTAGATATTCTACAAGCGCCTATGAACATCTACGATGCTCCGGCTTTCCGCCAAAATAAACTCAATGACAGCTCTCTGCTTGGAACGCACCGTTACAAACGCCGTTTTGAAGCCTACATATAGCACAGACAGTATAGGAACTTCATGAAACTATAGGGGCTGAAGCTGGAATATTCTACTATGTCTCACAACAAATTCCGCAGTTTTTCAGCCAAAACTGGTTCAGAAAAGAATGTGTTGCACAACTTATTGATCGTCCCTTGTATTACAATAAATTAGTTGTAGCCTGTTTTGTTGTTTTTGAGTGTAGCTGTCCCCACGTTACGTGCTTCCAAATGAAGTAGAACTTGATTGATAGTATATGGAGATTGGTTATTTTTTCTAGGAAATTTGATTAATCGCTATGTAATGTACACTATGTAATCAAAAGTAGCCGGCCGTAGTGGCCGAGTGGTTCTAGGCGCTTGAGTCTGGAACCGCGCGACCGCTGTCTCATGTTCAAATCCTCGGGCATGAATGTGTGTGATGTCCTTAGGTTAGTTAGGTTTAAGTAGTTCTAAGTTATAGGGGACTGATGACCTCAGATGTTAAGTCCCATAGTGCTCAGAACCATTTGAACCATCAAAAGTATCCGGACACCTGGCTGAAAATGACGTAAAAGTTCGTGGCGCCATCCATCGGTAATGCTGGAGTTCAATATGGTGTTGGTCCACCCCTAGCCTAGATGACAGCTTCCACACTCGCAAGCATACGTTCAATCAGGTGGTAGAAAGTTGCTTGGAGAATGGCAGCGTATTCTTCACGGAGTGCTGCACTGAGGAGAGGTATCTATGTCGGTAGGTGAGGCCTGGCACGAAGTCGGCGTTCCAAAACATCCCAAAAGTGTTATATAGGATTCAGGTCAGGACTCTGTGCAGGTCAGTCCATTACAGGGATGTTGCTGTCGCCACAGGCAGTGCTCGATCGTGTTGAAAGATGCAGTCGCCATCCTCTAATTGCCCTTCAACAGTGGGAAGCAAGAAGGTGCTTAAAACATAAACGTAAGCCTGTGCTGTGATAGTGCCACGCAAAACATGGGGTGCAAGCCCCCTTCATGAAAAACACGACCACAACATAACACCACCATCTCGGAATTTTATTGTCGGCACTGGACACGCTGGCAGATGACATTCACCAGGCATTCGCCATAACCGTGCTTAGTCACTACACACAACGTTTTTCCACTGTTCAATCGCCCAATGTTTACGCTCCTTACACCAAACGAGGCGTCGTTTGGCATTTACCGGCGTGATGTGTGGCTTATGAGCAGCCGCTCACCTCCCGCCTAACTGTCATAGTACTTGCAGTGGATCCTGGAGCAGTTTGGAATTCCTGTGTGATGGTCTGGATAGATGTCTGCCTATTACACATTACGAGCCTCTTCAACTGTCGGCGGTCTCTGTCAGCCAACAGACGAGGTCGGCCTGCATGCTTTTGTGCTGTACGTGTCCGTTCACGTTTCCACTTCACTATCACGTCGGAAACAGTGGACCTAGGGATGTTTAGAAAAGTGGAGATCTCGCAGACAGACGTATGACACAAGTGACACTCAATGATCTGACCACGTTCAAAGTCCGTGTTTTTCCGCAAAGCGCCCCATTCTGCTCTCTCACGGTGTGTAAAGACTACTGAGGTCGCTGATATGGAGTACCTGGCAGTAGGTGGCAGCACAACGCACGTAATATGAAAAAGGTATGTTTTTTGGGGGTGTCCTGATATTTTTGATCACATAGTGTATCTTACTATTGACCACAGTATGGCTTTTATTTTATCTGGCAAACATTAACAGCTTCGCGACGTCGGCTGTTGTAAATAATTTTATGAAGGCGAGCTGAAAAGTAATCTCTTCCAATTTTTATTCTGTTCTCGAAATCGGTTGAGGTATTACATGTCACTCGCGAATTCGAAGAGTTCGTCCGCACAAGGAGTTCCCTCTCCTTCAGTACGACAATTCCAGACCACACATGGGCACTGCGACATTTGCAAGAATCCAGTACCTTGCGTTAACTGTCGTCGATCATCCTCGATATCAATGATAGTCAACCTAGTCCTGCCGCCCCCTAGCGGGCTTTCCAGCTTACATGGTGAGTGGTGGGTAGCAGAGATTTCGAAAATATTTTCAATAGGCTTCATAAGAAACTATGACATCATGTATTTGACGAGTAACTCATATTATATGCTTTAACTTGCTGTTCCTCTGTTTTTTTTAAAATTTTTTAAAGTAAAGTTCCTTCACCATTTTGTAAATAACCGTTCCTAATGAACCGATGGGGGGGGGGGGGGGGGGTTGGAAAATTTTACTACTGGCAGATATATAAATGTGGGCGGCAGGTAAAACAAGGTTGATTATCCCTGCTCCACACAGACCAGACTTTACTCCATCCGATTTTCATCTGCGTTCAAAACTTAAAGAATACCTTCGAGGAGTTCACACTGATAGTGATGAAGCGGTGGGAGCAGTTAGGTTGTGGCTCCGTCATCAGATTCAAACATTCTATAGTGACGATATTAACAAACTTTCCTTTCGTTGGGAGAGATGTATTCGTCACCTGGTTGCCTATGGTGAGTACTAAATGTGTAGACATGTAGAATATAGATATATAATGTTAATAAAGTTTATTGTATTTAAAATTCTTCAACAGCTTTCAAATAAAAGGTTCAGATGGATTACTTTTCAGTGCCGCCATCGTATGGTACCTGAAGATGATCATGAGATCAGAAAAATTAGTCAATAACATTAATTTAACAACAGCTCTTGACGATTTTGAAATATAATATAACTTTTTTGGTACAAAGTGATGTTATTTGCTGCCAACGACTTTAAAGTAACTGAAACTTCCCCTTAGAATAATTTATGAATGACTGTGCTGGTAAACCCCTTACGTTATTTGATTTTCAAACAGCTGAGCAAAACGGAAAGTACTCAGACATTTCTCTCTTAACTTATTCTGATCAACACTAAACTGACACACAACATTTTTAGCGCAACGCAATCTGACTTTCAATAATCCCTACAAAAGAATGGCCCTGACTAACAATAACCTATACCTTTCATGAATCACTTACCGCACAAAAATCTTCTTTACTCGAACTACTGCAATACAGCGAGCGCCAATACTGCCAGCTAAATAAAAGATTCTAACTACTGAAGGCACTAACTACTGATAGGCGTAGTTAGCAAATGAAAGATTTCGACAGAGAGCAAACAATGTTTTTACCTTAAGTGTTCAAAAGTCATATATATATATATATATATATATATATATATATATATATATATATATATATATATATATATATATATATATATAAAATCAGTTCATGACATCCAGTCTTACAAATTTACTGTCTCTGATGGACACATGCCCAGATCATCCGCTCTCAAAACTCCGCCATCTCTCTCCCCACATCCACCACTGCTGGCGGCTCACCTCCAAATGCGCTACGCGCTGTTCACATACAGCTGCCCAACAATACAATGGCAATATTCGAACAATGCAAACCAGCCACAGATTGCACACAGCACAGTCAGTGATTTTCATACAGAACGCTACGTGTCGTTACCAACATAAAAACCTAAACAGCCTACTTACATAACGAGCGACAAATAAGGTTCAAAGTAAAACTGCGGTGCTTCACATGGGATTATCACTTGAAAAATTGACCTACACTAAATTTAAAATCATTAATTGTCGACTAGATCAAGCAGACAGAAAAAAATCGTAACTTATTTGAAGGCCACATCGATATCGTACGTACGTCGTTTTCCGTCTGGGCCACATAGAGTTCTTTCAATTTTGTTCAGAACGTGCATGTCGCTTACGCATGTAGTGATGACAATAACAGTTGTAATAGCAAACTGCATACTTTTTTCAGTACTTACATGTTTCATCATCATCATCATCATCATCATCATCATCATCATCATGAACAACATCATCGCCAGGCGTTTGATATAAATTACTGCCTCTTAGACTTCTTAGCACCGAACGATTTCCAGCTATACTCGTACATATTGCTCCTGCATGTCTTCTAATGACGTCTACCCGACTTCTAATAGGCGGTCGCCTCGATCTTCTCTTGCCGCTTTGTGTCCAGCCAACTTCCTAAGACAATATACTTTCCGTTCGCTTTCTTGAAAGTTCCGTCCAACTCCATTTCGTTTTCATCGCATTTACAATTAGGTCCCAATTCCAGTCTTTTTTCTGATTCATTTATTTGTCTTCCAGTAGCAGATCTGCAAGCAGACCCCGACCATAGACTACGTAAATAACAGTTGAAAGGCTCTCGCTACCGCCGACTAGCATTCATTTTCATCGTCGCGACTCATTGAATTTCAGGAATTTCGTATCCACTAAGCTACGTTGGCCATCGGTTTTTTTTTTTTTTTAGCGACTGTGTGGCTGAGTTTATCACAGACGGCTTTAAATGCACGTTCGTCGAAATATCTTCTGTTTGATTCCAGGAACATCAGAGGAACCAGCAAATTCCAAGGAAGCTGGTTCTCATTATACTGTTGAAAATCAAACCTGTGATTGTACGTCTTCTCCACTGTCGTCTATTGTTTTCCCTAAATGTATTACAACATTTTGCAGCTGAAGGATTGTATATTTTAGTTCACAAAATCGTAATTATACAATTATAAAAAGAGCGCCACCTTGACTCTCAGCACACTAAATTCACTTAAACCTCTTTTACAATTTTACACGGACATCTGTCTTGTTTCAATCGACTACGCGTGGGAAGTTAGTCTAGTGCAGTATCCCTGACGTTCTGTACCGGTATCGAGTCTCGCCTATCACGAATGGTCATTTTCCTTTAGCGTACATGTCATCGCGTAAACATCGTGCTGTGACACCTGTCTGCTGTGCAGTTTGGCACCTGAGTAATGAAAGTGAGGTTGTGACAAAATATAGTAACAAGGGGGAGAAACGAGCAATGATAATGAAGTTTATTAATTATAAAAGCGAAATTCATACCCGATATTCTTGACGAAGAGAAGAGAAGAGAAGAGAAGAGAAAAGGACACATCTAAATTTTTTTGCTCGAGGAAATACACTCAAAAAACACACGCACACACAACGAAGGAATTAGCCGTATGAGACGAATCGGTAAATACGATGTACATGTACAGGCAAACGAATCATTACAGCTTCAGAAAAATTTGACGATTTATTCAAGAGAGAGAGAGTTTCACAAATAGAGGAAATCAATAACGCGATGTTCCACCTGTGGTTCTTATGCAAGCAGTTATTCGGCTTGGGATTGGTTGATAGAACTGTTGGATGTACTCTTGAGAGATATCGTCCCAAATACTGTCCAATAGGTACATTATATTGTCAAAGTCCCGAGATGGTTGGATGACCCTGCCAACAAGGCTCCTAACGTTCTCAGTTGGGGAGAGATCCGGTGACCTTTCCGGCCGCGGTAGGGTTTGAGAAGTACGAAGATCAGCACTGGAAACACCTACTGTATGCGGGGGGCACTATGTTGCTGAAATGTAAGTCCAGAGTGGCTTGCCATGAAGGCCAACAAAAGGGTGCTGTAAGACTCTGCAGATGTCAACCAAAGAGATCTTGCTATGGAAAGTAATGGCTCCCCAGACCATCATCCTAGTTGTTGAGCTGTATGGCGGGCGACAATCAGGTTGGCATCCCACCACTGCCTGGGACGTGTCCAGACACGTCTTCGACCCTAAATCTCATTGACTGTGGCAGGATTGTCTCCAGTGATGACTTTCGCTTCGAATGGAGGCCCGTTGACCAGCGAAGACGTGTTTGGAGGGTCCCCAGGCAGGGCTGGAACACCAATCTGAATGTCGTTCCCCATACAGTCCGACAGCTGGGAGTGATGGTGCTTAGTGCCAGATAACAACGACAATTACTTTTATCTTTAAATAGCGATACCAGCCTACGACGTTTTCACTACTGGATTAATTTTCATTAAAATTTTTATTTGCATTCCTATTTATGCGTACTGGAGACGTTTTTTTTGCCCTCGTACTCATGATTCTTGGAATTCACACACACACACACACACACACACACACACACACACACACACACACGCTCTTCTGAGCGGTCACAGACTCTGTAGATCACGCTCTGCATCAACGATCTCCTTCCACCGCCTTCTATCTCTCGCAGCCTCTCTCCACCTTGCGGAAATTCCTAATGCTGCGATGTCCTTCTCTGTCTTCTTTCCATCTCGTACGAGGTTGGCCATATGGTCTTGTTGCCTGGAGAGTTCCTTCAAGTGCTTTCTTGGTGATTCTGCTGTTTTCCATTCTGACCACATGTCCAGTCCATTGCAGTCTCCTGCTTTTTAATTTCTGGATGATAGTGGGTTGCTTCATTAATTGATAAATTTCATTGTTCTTTCGAATTACCCATTCGCCATTCTCCAACACAGGTCCCCAGATTATTCTCATTACTTTTATTTCGAAAACATTCAGTTTTTCTATTTCATTTTTTGTAAACGTCCAGCTATCTGAACCGTACAGTACTATGAGGCAGATAATAGTGTTGTATATCTTCATCTTTGTGGTGATTGACAAAGCTTTCGAAGTGGCCGAGCGGTTCTAGGCGCTGCAGTCTGGAACCGCGAGACCGCTACGGTCGCAGGTTCGAATCCTGCCTCGGGCATGGGTGTGTGTGATGTCCTTAGGTTAGTTAGGTTTAAGTAGTTCTAAGTTCTAGGGGACTAATGACCTTAGAAGTTGAGTCCCATAGTGCTCAGAGCCATGTGAACCATGTGACAAAGCTTTACTTTTGAGTTGGTTGCTTAGTGAGTACAGACATCTTGACCCTGAGGCTATTCTTTCATTTATTTCCATTGTAATGATATTTTTACTGTTGAAACGTGATCCACGGTTTTTAAACTGGAGAATTTTTCTGAATTTAGAATGTTGGTCAGTTACAAAGTAAGGATTTGGGTTTATGACTCTACCTACACTCCTGGAAATTGAAATAAGAACACCGTGAATTCATTGTCCCAGGAAGGGGAAACTTTATTGACACATTCCTGGGGTCAGATACATCACATGATCACACTGACAGAACCACAGGCACATAGACACAGGCAACAGAGCATGCACAATGTCGGCACTAGTACAGTGTATATCCACCTTTCGCAGCAATGCAGGCTGCTATTCTCCTATGGAGACGATCGTAGAGATGCTGGATGTAGTCCTGTGGAACGGCTTGCTATGCAATTTCCACCTGGCGCCTCAGTTGGACCAGCGTTCGTGCTGGACGTGCAGACCGCGTGAGACGACGCTTCATCCAGTCCCAAACATGCTCAATGGGGGACAGATCCGGAGATCTTGCTGGCCAGGGTAGTTGACTTACACCTTCTAGAGCACGTTGGGTGGCACGGGATACATGCGGACGTGCATTGTCCTGTTGGAACAGCAAGTTCCCTTGCCGGTCTAGGAATGGTAGAACGATGGGTTCGACGACGGTTTGGATGTACCGTGCACTATTCAGTGTCCCCTCGACGATCACCAGAGGTGTATGGCCAGTGTAGGAGATCGCTCCCCACACCATGATGCCGGGTGTTGGCCCTGTGTGCCTCGCTCGTATGCAGTCCTGATTGTGGCGCTCACCTGCACGGCGCCAAACACGCATACGACCATCATTGGCACCAAGGCAGAAGCGACTCTCATCGCTGAAGACGACACGTCTCCATTCGTCCCTCCATTCACGCCTGTCGCGACACCACTGGAGGCGGGCTGCACGATGTTGGGGCGTGAGCGGAAGACGGCCTAACGGTGTGCGGGACCGTAGCCCAGCTTCATGGAGACGGTTGCGAATGGTCCTCGCCGATACCCCAGGAGCAACAGTGTCCCTAATTTGCTGGGAAGTGGCGGTGCGGTCCCCTACGGCACTGCGTAGGATCCTACAGTCTTGGCGTGCATCCGTGCGTCGCTGCGGTCCGGTCTCAGGTCGACGGGCACGTGCACCTTCCGCCGACCACTAGCGACAACATCGATGTACTGTGGAGACCTCATGCCCCACGTGTTGAGCAATTCGGCGGTATGTCCACCCGGCCTCCCGCATGCCCACTATACGCCCTCGCTCAAAGTCCGTCAACTGCACATATGGTTCACGTCAACGCTGTCGCGGCATGCTACCAGTGTTAAAGACTGCGATGGAGCTCCGTATGCTACGGCAAACTGGCTGACACTGACGGCGACGGTGCACAAATGCTGCGCAGCTAGCGCCGTTCGACGGCCAACACCGCGGTTCCTGGTGTGTCCGCTGTGCCGTGCATGTGATCATTGCTTGTACAGCCCTCTCGCAGTGTCCAGAGCAAGTATGGTGGGTCTGACACACCGGTGTCAATGTGTTCTTTTTTCCATTTCTAGGAGTGTATTTCGATATATTCGGTTTCCTCTTGGTTAATCAAAAGCCCAATTTTGCTGGCACTGTGCCTGAGAGATCTGTACAAGTCTTTCAGTTCTTCTTCAGTTTCACTCAGCAACAGTATATCATCTGCATGAGCCAGGAGTTTTACTTCACTCTATTCGAATCGGAGACCATTGTATAGATGTAAATTACTCTCCCGAACCACTGTCTCTAATGCAAGGTTGAAGAAGACACATGAAAGAGCGTCTCCCTGTCGTAAGGCTGTTTTAATTGGAAAGGTGGGGGATATGGATCCTCTGAACTTCACTGCAGGTGAGCCATCCAGTTGTATCATCCTAATGATTTTACTATGTATACTAAATTCTCGTAATGTGTTGTAGAGGCTACTTCTGTGGATGCTACCGTAGGCTCGCTGGAAGTCAATGAAGAGACAGTGGATTTTTTTTTTTGTTAAAGTCCCAATATTTCTCAAAGATCTGTCGTATGGTAAACAAATTATCAGTTGTGGCACGGTTTGTTCGAAACCCAGCCTGGTAATCTTGAATAATGTTTTCTGCGTAAGGTTTAAGTTTTTCCAGAATGATCATTGACAGTATTTTGTATGTTATCTTGAGCAAACTGATTCCTCTTTAATTTCCACATTCCATTCTGTTTCCTTTCTTGTGTTTGGGACAAATTATTGGAATTTTCTAATCTTCAGGTAGTGTTTCAGTTCTACAGATCATTGTCTAAGGTTATAATTTTCTCTGTGTAGTTTGTTTCCGCCCTCTTTTAACATCTCAGCTGATATCTGGTCCTCACCTGCTGCCTTGTTGTTTTTTAGCTTTTGAATGGAGTGGATCACTTCCTGTTCGGTGATTCTACGTTCGTCATAAATAATGTTGTCACTCTTAGATATTGCGTAACTGAAGGTTATGTGCGGATCAGTGCAATTTAATATTTCTGAAAAATACTCTTCCATCTCTCTAGGATACCTTCCAGTTGCGTTAGCATATTTTGATTTTGATCTTTTATGAATAGGTTTTCTCTTTGATAACCTCTTACGTTCTTTGTATACTGGAACAACGTCCTTGAGTTTCCATTCCTGCTTTCCGCTTCTATAGACTCTAGGACTCCAGTTAGACACGAAATTCACACTCGGCACACTCGATTGATCACTGATGCAGCAGCACATTCAGCGCAGCTGACAACTGTGTGCCAGACCGGGGTGCGGTTCGTAGTATTGCCGGAGATTTTGCCCTGGTGGGGAAGGACTGGAACGAAGTACACGTCACCTCGTCAAGCCAATTGGAGGGCTACTTGAACGAACAGCGGCAGCACCAGGTCTGTTAACCTGACATCGGCTGGTAGTGCGGTGTGCTGATCCCTCGCGCCTCCATACTGCATTTCGATGATGCCGTTGACTGAGCATGACACTGTGGTTGGTCTGGCCTGATTGGCCTGTTGTTGGCTGTAATGGCAGTGATATTAAGCTTTGTACAATAGGTATACAGGGGGCATACAGGGGTGGGGCGGGAGGGGTGGGGGGACAAATATGAATGGATTAATACAAACCCTCTATGAAACTTCCTGGCAGATTAAAACCGTGTGTTGGAGCGAGATTCGAACTCGAGACCTTCGCTTTTCGCTTCCAAGTGCTCTAAGCGTGACTCACCAACCTTCCTCACAGCTTTACTTTCAGCGGTACCTCGTCTCTCCTCTTCCAAACTACGAAGAAATTCTCCTATGAATTTTGCGGGAATAGCCCTGCTGGAGGAAAGGGTATTGCGGAGACATGGCTTAGCCATAGCCTGAGGGATATTTCCAGAATGAAATTTCACTCTGCAGCGGAGTGTGCCGTGATATGAACTAGGGATCTTTGAAGTTTGGAAGGTAGGAGACGAGGTAATGGCGGAAATAGAGCTGTGAGGAGGGGTCTTGACTCATGCTTGGATAGCCTAGTGGTAGAGAACTTGTCCGCGAAAGACAGAGTTGCCGACTTCGAGTCTCGGTCCGGCAGACAGTTTTGGTTACAGAAGCACTCACCGAAGGAGCAACAACAATTTGTTCACGTTCGAACTCACTCAGCTCCGGTATAAAGCCCTCACAGCTACACAGAACACCGTTTTAAAGAGACTGACATTTGCAACGTGCTGAGGACATTGCACAGGTGCCGATACTGGTCGAATACAACATCGCAACCTGCAGCCTTTTCTAGCATCTGCATTTATCATCAAGCATGCATTTCTCGCGGTATTTACATATTTTTGTCCAACCCCTGTAGATCTCCGGTATGTGTCGTCAGGACATGGACAGCATTACTTATAACTCATACTAAACAAGCGTCTTGACAATATTCAATACTGTAATTCAGGAACGCAGTTATATTACACTGCAGACCATTAATTTTGTGAATTAGTACATGCGCCACTTCGTGGATGGGTCTGCTTACAGAAAGTTGCCACGATCTCAGTGAGAAATGCAAGCACCGCAGGTGGAACAAATGAACAAGTGATTCACGATGCTATCTCGCTGTTTGCTTGCTCGTGCGGCTCACTGGGATCCTAGATAAGGAGAGGCACCTTCACATAACGCCCTTTCGGAGAAACATTGCGTAAAACTTCCTGGCCTGCCGGAGATTTTGTGCTCAAACACCTGTCATCCTCCCGTCTACACCCCGTCACTGTCACCTGCTGTTTGTGACTCGACGACAGTCATATTTTATTTGCAGCCTTTGGTCAAAACAGACGGTTTAGGTATATATTGTCGTGTTCGTGGAGTGACGCTGAGAGTCGAGTCCAAACTAACGAGTGACAAGAAGAGACGTTCCGCTGATTAACATGGCTTCATATCAGGTAGGTCATTGATTCAGACGACTTTTCGCTACCTACCTACTTTACTATTCTTTGCCCACACTATGCCGACACGCTTTAACGTAGACTGTCAGAAGATGATGTATTTTAAACGACCTAGTGTAACGCCCAACTTACGTGCTCAACCTTGTTGTTGTCCGAAGACTGGTTTGATGCAACTCTCCATGCTACTCTATCTTGCGGAAGCCTCTTCATCTCCGAATAACTACTGCAGCTCACATCGACCTTCTGAATCGGGTTACTGTATTCATCTCTTGGTCTCCCTCGATAATTCCCCCCTCATGTCCCCACATTCTTCCAATACTAAACTGGTGATCCCTAGACGTCCCTCTGTAGCACCAAATTTGAAAAGTTTCTGCTCTCTTTTCTCCTAAACTATTTATAGCCCATGTTTCACGTCGTTACGTGGTTACACTCCGTATAAATACTTTCAGAAAAGCCTTCCTAACACTTAAAATGTAGACTGACAATGGCATGAAAAAAGATTTATGTCCCCTCTACGTAGGCCAGCACTAGATATTTCACTATCCAAATAGCAAAATGCGTTTTCTAATGTTATTCCCTCAGCATCACATGACCTAAGTTCATTATATTCCACTATCTTTGTTTTACTTTTATTGATGTTCGTCTTATATCCTCCATTAAAAACACCGTCCATTTCAGGCAGCTACTATTCCAAGTCCTTTGCTGTCCCTGAAAGAATTACAATGTCGTCCACCAACTTCTTGCCTGACCTTTTAATTCCTCCACCAAATTTTTCTATGGCTTTTTTTACCTTTTGCTCAATATGCAGATTGTATAATGTCGGCAGTAGGCTACAAAACTCTCACTCCCTTCTCAACCACTGTTTATGTTTCATGCCCCTTGATTCTTATAACTGCCGCCTAATTTCTGTACAAGCTGTAAATAGCCTTTCGTTCCCTGTATTTTACTCCTGCTGCCTTCAGACTTTCAAAGAGAATATTCCAGTCAACACTGTGAATGGCCACAAATGCTATAAACGTTGGTTTGTCTTTTTTTAAATCTATCTTCTAAGATTCGTCATAGGGTCAGTATTGCCTCACGTGTTCCAAAATTTTTCCGGATTCTAAACTGAACCTTCCCAAGGTCTGCTTCTACCAGCTTTTCCATTCTTCTGTAAAGAATTAATGTTAGCATTTTGCATCCATGTCTTACTAAACTGATAGTAATGTAATATTCACACTTATCAGCACCTGGTTCCTTTGGAATTGGAATTAATACATTCTTACTGAAATGAGGGTGGTTTGCCCTTCTCATACAATTTGTACATCAGATAGTTTTATCGTGGCTAGATCTCCCAAGGAAAGGCAAGGTAAGGATCTGATAGAATGTCGTCTGCTACCGGGGCCATGTTTCGACGAAGGTCTCTTAGTGTTTTGTCAAATTCTTCTTGCAGTATCATATGTCCCATCTCATTTTCATCTATGTGCTCTTACATTTTACAGCTGCTTCTCCTTTCTCCAAAGACATCTTTTATTTTCCAGGCAGCGGTATCTATCTTTCCCCTAATAATATGTGCTTCTAAATCCTTACATTGTTCCTCTGACCTTCCTGCATAGCCATTTTATACTTCCTGTTAATCTAATTTTTAGACGTTTGTATTCCCTTTCGCCTGCTTCGTTTTCCTCATTTTTATATTTCTCCTTTCATCCCCCCTTGTTATCAAGGATTTCTGTACGGTCTTGTCTTTTTACCTAACTGACTTTCTGCTGCTTTCATCTTTCAAAACTCACTGTTAGCATCTACTGTATTATAAGTGTCCTACCAATCGATCCCTTCTTCTAGTCAGCTTGCGCCACAACTGTTTCAATGCAAGCAACCATTTTAATTCTGTAGAGAAGTAACATCTAACTAATGTATAGACAGGCCAAGGTTATCAGAGATTTAAGCATCAACTTATTGCAACACCAGTCGCATTCCGTGTTGGTGAGTGTGTTCATTAGTTTAAATTCTCCCAACTATCACTGAATCAATCTTCAGGATACAAATAATTTTCTCCCACAGCCTTCTAACGTGGAAAAAGACGCACAAAGCTACGAAAACTGTAATTACCATCCCTGTCGTTACGGCGCAGGCCACAGCGGCAATGATAGTTATGAACAGGATACAAAAAGGTGAAATAAAAATCATTTCCACATATTCGTACTGTCTGTCACCTCCATAGTAAAACCATACGTAGTACGAAAACATGATGCATAATGAGAACATGGAGTACGGTAAAGTCTATTTCGTTGTCAGTGTTAAAAAAAAATAACTACGCAGCAACTGTGTAACATTGTGGGTCACTTGAGTTACTATTAGAGACATAATTATTACTAGAAGCTATAAGTTACATAATTTTTATATTAGGCAAGCCTCCATTAGCGAGACAGGTAAAAGCAGGCCTGGAATAATGATAGACGAATAATGTAATCTACAACAAAATTTAGTGGAAGATAAGATTTGCATTCTACATCTACATCTACATCCATACTCCGCAAGCCACCCGACGGTGTGTGGCGGGGGGTACCTTGAGTAGCTCTATCGGTTCTCCCTTCTATTCCAGTCTCTTATTGTTCGTGGAAGGAGATTGTCGGTATGCCTCTGTGTGGGCTCTAATCTCTCTGATTTTATTCTCATGGTCTCTTCGCGAGATATAGGTAGGAGGGAGCAATATACTGATTGACTCATCGGTGAAGGTATGTTATCAAAACTTCAACAAAGCCCGTACCGAGCTACTGAGCGTCTCTCTTGCAGAGTCTTCCATTGGAGTTTATCTGTCATCTCCGTAACGCTTTCGCGATTACTTTATGATCCTGTAACGAAGTGCGCTGCTCTCCGTTGGATCTTCTCTATCTCTTCTATCAACCCTATTTGGTACGGATCCCACACCGGTGAGCAATATTCAAGCAGTGGGCGAACAAGTGTACTGTAACTGCTTCATTTGTTTTCGGACTGTATTTTCTTGGGATTCTTTCAGTGAATCTGTTTGGCACCTGCTTTACCGACTATTAATTTTATATGGTCATTCCATTTTAAATAACTCCTAATGCCTGCTCGCAGATAATTTATGGAATTAACTGCTTCCCGTTGCTGACCTGCTATATTATAGCTAAATGATAAACGACATTCTTTCTATGTATTCGCAGCACATTACACTTGTCTACATTGAGATTCTGAAAGTGTTTCCCTTTTAGTGAAATGGGTGCTGGCTGTTGCAATTCTAAAGCGGTGTCCACACGGTACTTTTTTTTGTTCAAGTGCGTGCATGCGTCGCACATTTCCAACAGCGCAGGCACGCATGCGCATGCATAAATTGTTCGAACTGAAGGACGTGCGCCATAGAGCATTGGTCCGTCCGTAGTTGTTGGGAATTTTTGCTCTGTTTAGCAGAGACAGCTGGTGCCCGTGAGAGTTCAGTTGTGTAATGTGCCGTGCTTATTTTTCAGGCGATTTATGTGACCTGATGTCTATTGATTCCGAAAAAACCTCTCTGAAATTTATAGATGATGATTACAGACAAAGATAAGTCACATGGAACTCAGCATTTAATGATCATTTGAACAAAAATTTTGAGAAGCGTTGTCCTGGGTACCAAATGAGAGTGATTAAAGATAATAAGTCTCTGCTCTGGTTACTGTAAAGATTTTGATAAGTCATCGATCTGGAAAATAAAAGAAGCAGTCTACAAATTTATGAAAAGTGCATTTGGAATAAATAACTGTGGACGAGCATTCAGGCATAAGCGACTTAAGGATACAAAGACTGAGGAGACTGACATCTGAACAGCTGTGAAAGGTAGCACCGGTGGAGATCTTCGACAGACCACTAGAAACTGAAGTAACGGACATAGAGATACAAATGCAAATTTGACATTCCAGAATTTGTTGACGCCGAGGAAGGTAGTCCATAATCATTGTTAAATGACGCCGTGTAAACAGTTCTTCAAAAATAAAATGAAAATTGGCTAAAGAAAGGCAACTATCCTTATATAAGTTCTGTTGTGTACGGTGCGGGTGGTGGTGGTGGTGGAGGGGGGGGGGATGTTTTCAGGACATGTATGTGCAATAATGTCTGATGACACAGAAAAAAAAAGAAAAACGGTAGGCAACACAGTCATTAAGACAATCCCTCAGGCATTTCGTAATTTCAGGAATAACCACTGAAATGATTTGTTTCGAAAAGCAAAATAATTAGCTCGGTCTGGATATAAGTCGCAGATTGCCAGATGAAACGTTATTGACAGCCTTATCACTGCAGGAACTCCATTACGTATAACAACTTATTCACTAGGGAAACAAGCTCTAAATTTCCAGATTCAAGGAAGAATGGGTTTAACGTACACTAACATAGTGTCGAATTTTCTATTGCCCGGCGTAGTGTAGCAAATCGAGGTGACATCGCCAAAACAAGTCGTTGGAAGTCCGCTGCAGAAATGTTGAGCTGTGCCGCCTCTACTGCAGTCCGCAATTGCGAAAGTGTTGCCGATGCAGGATAATGTGCACTAACTGACCTCTCGATTATGTGCCATACATGTTCGGTGGGATTCATGTGGTGCGATCTGGGTGGTCAAATCATTCGCTCGAATTGTCCAGAAACTTCTTCAAACCAGTCGCAGACAGCGATAGTCCGGCGAAATGGTTGATTGTCATTCATAAAAATTCCATCGTAGTTTGGGAATATGAAGCCCATAAAAGGCCGAAAATGGTCTCGTAGTAGCCGAACATAACTATTTCCATTCAATGATCGATTCAGCTGGACCAGAGGACCCAGTCCATTCCATGTCAACACACCCCACACCATTATGGAGCCACCAGCAGCTTGCAGAATGCCTTGTGATAACTTGGGTTAAAGGCTTTGCGTGGTCTGCACCATACTAGAAGCCTACAATCGGCTTACCAATTGAAATCGTGGCTCATCTGGCCGGGTAGCGGTTTTGCAGCCGTCCAAGGTACAACCGATATGGTCACGAGGCCAGAAGAGGCGCTGCAGGCGATGTCGTGCGCTCACGACGATCGACTACCGCCATTTCTATATTTACACATCGCTATCCCATGACTTTTGTCATCTCAGTGTAATAACTCTGTACTGTAGATACTGTTTTAGCAGTAGTAGCCATTCATCACAATGGAAGCGGCATGAACAAAGAAGTGGATGCACAGCAAACTCCTTGAACGTCGACGTAATGTGTGGACACGAGATTGCGCATGCGTACAGAAAGTCCCTTCCACCAATTTTTGCCAGAGCGCTTTTGTTCACAAGCATCTGCGCTTGCATGCTAGGAGGAAGACCCCGTATGGACATACCGCAACAGAAACAGTGTGACCGGCCATTCTTCAACTCCTTTTTGATGTGAAGATCGTGCTTAGGTCCGTGCGCCATATCGAACGAAATTAGGCTACTTATTCGTTCCCCTTACATCCATATAAATCAACGCAGTAGTTTGTACCAGTGGCAGGGTCATTATTTCGACATCAGGACGCTTCTTTGGTTGGGTGACCGCAGGGGCGTCTGACTACACAAGGTGATTATTAAGTACACGAAAAATGTAAAAAAAATATGTGCAGGTAAATGGCCAAGAACAACTTAATAAACAATGCAGTACATGAAAGACCATATTTACAAATCTGGAACCTTCCTGCAGGGCTGATAAAAGGTTTTTGGCGAAATCGAAAGTCCTTGGTTGACTACACTTAAAGTTCGCGTTTTCTATTATCATGAAGAACACTAGTGGAAGCCTTATCAATGATATGTATATTCCGAAGTATACTCACATAGAATCACGGTTTTGTTCCTCAAGGGCTGATGGTACAGATTTTGTTGAAATGTAGTCACATATATTCCATATGTCTACGCTACGAAGTAAGTTTACTTTTATTTTCAGTAGGTAGCGACTTTGACTGTGTACAACACTTAGGTTCAAAACACTGTCAACAACTAATTAAAAAAATACAAAATCTTGACGCCTAGATTGCATTTACGTAAAAAATCAAAGTTCGATGACTAGCTAGTTTCTGTTGTAAGTAACAAACATCTTTAGATCATTCTCACATTAAATGCAATTTGAACACAAACTGGGTGTACCAGTAATAATCATTATGCAGTAAGATGCATCTGTGTAGGAAGCAAAATGAATAAGAAACTTGATGTTAATAGCAGCAACAAAACTGAGGCTGGATGAACACCATACTCGGATGAGACTCAGGTTGAACAAACTAGCTGGAAACCACCAGAAATCCCATAATCATTAACTTGCAGTTGTATGACAGGCCAGATCTGCAAAAAACTTTTATACAACGATGCGAAATTGAAAATGGTTCTCCAACCTGGTTGATAAAACCGTATAAGTCATGATATATGAAATGGCCATCGTTACATTATGTAACTCGTTGACAATGAGACCTGCTGGACTAACTTCACTGTCTCCACTAAAAGTCAAAACAATACTGAACAAAACTGACTTGACTACCCCTACTGACTACCATGGTCAGTTTTATTTTGACTATGAGTAGGGGTAAATTTATTCTGGCTGAACCCGTTGCCGACGAGTTACCCGACATAACGATGGGCATTTTATATCTCATGATTGACTTCGATTTCATCAGCAAGGGTGTAGAACTATTTCAAATTTTGTACGGTTGCATGAAAGTTTTTTGTCTCAAACTGCCCGTCATACAACTGGGAAATACTGATCGATGCAATTTGTACTGGCACAACCAGTTTGTTCAACCTGTCTCGTCCACGTATCACGTAAAGCCAGACCCGGTGTTGTTGTTGTTGTTATTAACACCAAATTTCTAATTCGTGTTCAAATGGTTCTGAGCACTATGGGACTTAACATCTGAGGGCATCAGTCCCCTAGAAGTTAGAACTACTTAAATCTAACCTAAGGACATCACACACATCCATGCCCGAGGCAGGATGCGAACCTGCGACCGTAGCGGTCGCGTGGTTCCAGACTGAAGCGCATAGAACCGCTCGGCCACAACAGCCGGCCCTAATTCGTGTTGCTTTCTACAAAATGAATGTTACTGCATAATGGTTTATACTGGTACATGCCAATCTAAATTTCATATAGGCATGATCTGTAGATGGTTGTTACTTACAATAGAAATCAGCTATTCATCAAATTTTAATTTTATTATTTGAATACGATGTAGGCATTAAGAGTTTTGTAATATTTTTTTGAAATATTAGGAAACTCTACGTAAAAAATTTACTACGCCAAGACTCTGTTGTATCATATGACGTTTGTACATCCATTGAAATGTTAAATGACTCTGAGATGTTCGAAGCGCCTGACTATATTTGTTTGTCTGTAAGAAGCTTTTGATGCATTAAGCACTTCGGAAGGTGGCAACTATTCGCATAAACCGGCTATGTGATTATATATATATATATATATATATATATATATATATATATATATATATATATATATATATATATATATATATATAAAAGTGACGTAGTAAATTATTATATAAATATTACAAATCTGAGTGCTTACATGTAGCAATATGTAAATTTTTATTACTTTAACAAACTCTTTTCTTGTTTGGTCTCTTTGGTGGTAGATTGCTATCGGCACCTGACGATTTGCTGTGTAAGGGTGTGTGGAAACATATTTCGGTTCAATCATCAGGATTGTACTTGTATTAAAATATTCGAAAATATTCGTTATTTATCCCAGGAACATACGTGTTAATAATACTGCGACTGTGGATTTTCGTGTGCGCTCAGTTTTGTTCTGTATATTATGGGCAAGATGGTAGAGCATTAAACAACAAATTAAATATTGAAAAGTATTATATTCCAAAAACAGGTCTGGTTTTGTAACTTCCCGGATTGAAAAGATGTTTCAAAATTAATGAAAAATTCATTTAACCCACGTACCTTGATGAAAGGCAAATGCCAGATAGATACGTTGGAAGAATCCGAATGAAAGGCACCCTTAGCGGAAGTAGGTCAAAGATCCTCGTCCGACCAAATCTTGAATATTTATCAATAGCCTGTGATCTTTACCATTGGGATTAATAGAAGAAGTAGATGGTGGTGGTGGTTAGTGTTTAACGTCCCGTCGACAACGAGGTCATTAGAGACGGAGCGGAAGCTCGGGTTAGGGAAGGATTGGGAAGGAAATCGGCCGTGCCCTTTCAAAGGAACCATCCCGGCATTGGCCTGAAACGATTTAGGGAAATCACGGAAAACCTAAATCAGAATGGCCGGAGACGGGATTGAACCGTCGTCCTCCCGAATGCGAGTCCAGTGTGCTAACCACTGCGCCACCTCGCTCGGTAGAAGAAGTAGAGAATGTTTAAAGACGAGCAGCGCGTTTCGTCACTACTTAATTTAGTATGTATGTGAGAGTATCACGAAGCTGTTTACACATTTCGGCCGGCCGTTGTGGCTGAGCGATTCTCGGCGCTTCAGTCTGGAACCGCGCGACCGCTACTGTCGCAGCTTCGAATCCTGCCTCGGGCATGGATGTGTGTGATGTCCTTAGGTTAGTTAGGTTTAAGTAGTTCTAACTTCTAGGGGACTGATGACCTCAGATGCTAAGTACCATAGTTATCAGAGCCATTTGAACCATTTTTTTATTTATACATTTCAAGTCTCAGACGCTGTAAGAGAGCCGTTGTGCGCCACGGAAAAGTTTACTTCTAAATTCCGAGAGTGTATTTTCCAAGTGACGAGGAAAATATTACGTAGTCCGACTTACATGTACTAAAGTGTAGTTGAAGAAAAGCAAGCTCATGCGGAGACTTACCGATGGCCATTCTTGGCACGCAGAATTCGCAAGTGGAACAGTACGGCAAGAGAATAAATTATAGTGGTACCCCAAGTACCGTGCTTAAAGAGATTTGCGTGATCTAGCTGGAGATATGCCAACGGCCTTGCCGCAGTGGTAGCATCGGTTTCCGTCAGATCACCGTAGTTAAGCGCTGTCGGGCTTTGCTAGCACTTGGTTGGGTGACCATCTGGTCTGCTGAGCACTGTTGGTAAGCGAGGTGCACTCAGCCCATGTGAGGCAAATTGAGGAGCTACTTGAGTGACAAGTGGCGGCTCCAGCCTCGTAAACTGACTTACAGCCGGGAGAGCGGTGTGCTGACCACGTGTTCCTCCATATCCGCATCCAGTGACGCTTGTGGGCTAAGGATGACACGGCGGCCGGTCGTACCGTTGCACCTTCATGTCCTTTTCGAACGGAGTTTAGTTTAGTTTAGTTTAGTTTAGATGGAGTTAAGCTGTAGACGCTCAGTGCATTTTTCTTTGCTCATAATCGCTCTTTTGTCAAGGAGGATAGGCACTGTAATTTTTTTCTCTATTGGTTAACTCCCAAGTTAATAATTCCTGAGAAAAGCTCATCTGTAGAGTGTTTGATTTGTAAAAGGCAGAGAAATACAGGGAATGATATAAATTGTGGCAAAAGAAAGAGAAAAATGTAAACATCGAAAAAGAAAGAAAACGTACAAGTGTTTACTAATTTTTGCTCGCTTTAAACAAAGTGTTGCACATCAATCGGAAGCTAATTCAGAAACCAGCGGTGAGTGCAAGAAACAGGCTGTCCTCTTTAGGGCCTTATCAAGCGAGAACCTCTGAGCCCCACAGTGCCAGGCGGCGACCATGAATAACAGTGAGAGATAGGCTCAGAAGCGAGCTACACAAGCGGCATCATTTCGCGCGCAGTCTTCACGGAAATATCAGTGTAGCTTCTCGCACAGTAATGAGAGCAGTGGTTCACTGGAGCACTCTGAGGTCCTCTAGCCATTGTAGAACGGGAATCGCTTCTCGCGCGAAAATGGTAAGCATTATTCTTCTCTTGATTCCTTAGCTAGCACGTTGTGCTTCGGTGTGAGTTAGAAACTGCAGCAAGCAAATATTTTAGTCTCAGGTAGCTCAAATGGTATCATTAATGGTTTAGACTTGTTATGTAGTCATCATCAGGGGATCTACATCCATACTCCGTAAGCTGCCTGACGGTTTGTGGCGGAGGGTACCTTGAGTACCTCTATCGGGTCTTCCTTCTATTCCAGTCTCGTGTTTTTCGTGGAAAGAAAGTTGGTCAATATGACTCTGTGTGGGCTCTAATCTCTCTGATTTTATCCGCACGGTCTCTTCGCGAGATATACGTAGCAGGGAGCAATATACTGCTTGACTCCTCCGTGAAGGTATGTTCTCAAAACTTCAACAAAGCTACTGAGCGTCCCTCTTGCAGAGTCTTCCGCTGCATTTTATCTATCATCTCCGTAACGCTTTCGCGATTACTAAATGAGCCTGTAACGAAGCGCGCTGCTCTCCGTTGGATCTTATCTATCTCTTCTATCAACCCCATCTGGTACGGATCCCACACCGGTGAGCAGTATTCAAGCAGTGGGCGAACAAGTGTACTGCAACCTACTTCCTTTGTTTTCGGACTGCATTTCCTTAGGATTTTTCCAATGAATCTGTCTGACATCTGATTTACCGACGATTAATTTTATGTGGTAATTCCATTTTAAATCACTCCTAATGTCTACTCCCAGATAATTTATGGAATTAACTGCTTCCAGTTGCTGAACTGCTGTATTGTAGCTAAATGATAAAGGATCTTTCTTTCTATTTATTTGCAGCACGTTACACTTGTCTACATTGAGATTCAATTGCCATCCCCTGCACCATGCGTCAATTCGTTGCAGATCCTCCTGCATTTCAGTACAATTTTCCATTGTTACAGCCTCTCGATATGTGTTTGAAAAAAAAGGGTGAAATGCTAGGGAACTAAGTTATAAATTTGTTTTCCATATACAACTATCCGTAGAGAAATACCTTACATAGCAAATCGTCAACAGAAGAGGGCTGGAGAGCCATTTACAGTGCAAACATATCTGTGCTCAGTTGACAAGATACAATGTGACTGCTTCCTGTGTAACATATTCATGTATTTTTAGCTGCGTATGGAAGTTCGATTCGGAATTCAGGACCAGGGTACAAAACTATCATCCTTTTCCTTTCTTCTCAAACAGACCATCTGATGATGTCTGGTACGAAACTGAAACCGGTAATGGTACTATTTGTGTCATGTGAAATTTGTTGTGGCTCTCTCAGTAACTGGCCAGAAAGACTAGGTCTATCCAACATCGAGTTCGCAAGGGCACATTTCACGCTGAATAACAGCTCTGTGAATATGGCTGGGGTTAACCGTCCGTAAAAAGAGGACTAAAACAAAAATCCTCTGCTAGGCGCAACGGATGAGTACCTCTTCTTGGGGCCCTAAATTCGCATTTGACTACCCAAAACATACGTAATTCCTACAATAGCAAAAGTTCCTTAGCTCAAGGCGAATAACAATTCGAAGAAGTAAACCACTACATGCAAAGAATAATTTTCTTCTCTTGCAACCCATCTCAAGCTTTAAGTGAATGGCAATTTGCACTGTACAGTGAGGTAAAGAAAATCATGAGATACCCGTGTCGAACCTACTTATGCCTGCATAGCGCAGCAAATTGACGTGGTCTGGACTCAAAAATTCGTTAGAAGTTCCTTGCAGAAACAATGAGCAATGCTGCTTCAATAGTCGTCCACAACTGCGAAAGTGTTGCGGGTGTAGGATTTCGTTCACAAACTGATCTCTGGTTTATGTCCCATGAATGTTCGATGGGATTAATGTCGTGCCATCAGGATGCCAAGTCATTCGCTCGAATTGTCCAGAATGTTCTTCAAACCAATCGAAAACAACTGTGGCCTTGTGACGTAGCACAGTGTCATCCACAAATATTCCATCGTTGTTTGCGAACGTGAACTCCATGAATGGCTGCAAAAGGTCTCCAGTTAGCCGAATATAACCATTTTCAGTCAATGATCGGTTCAGTTGGACCAGAGGACACAGTCAGTTCCATGCAAACACGGCCCACACTATTGCGGAGCCACCACTAGCTAACACAGTGCCTTGTTAACAACTTGGATACCTGCTTCGTGGGGTCTGCGCCACACTCGAACCCTGCCATCAGGTCATACCATCTGAAATCGGGACTCACTTGACCAGCCCACGGTTTCGCAGTCGCCTAGGGTCCAATCGATACGGTAACGATCCCAGGAGAGGTTCTGCAAACAATGTCGTGCTGTTAGCAAAGGCGCTGGCTCGATCGTGTACTGTCATAGCCCATCAGCGCCACGTTTCGCCGCACTGTCATAACGGAATGGTTTGTCGTACCACATTCGTTTCTGCGGTTACTTCACACAGTGTTGCTTGTCTGTTAGTACTAACAACACTGGGTCGTTAAGTGATGGCCATCAGTCACCGCGTTGTTCTTAGTGAGAGGCAATGCCTGAAATGTGGTATTCTCGGTACGCACTTGTCACTGTGGTTCGCAGAATATTTAACTGCCTAACGATTTCCGAAATGTAATGTCCCATGCTTCTAGCTCCGACTACCGTTGCGGGTTAAAAGTCTGTTATTTACCGTCATGCGGCCACCTGAGTACAAATGACAGCTATTCCAGTGCATTGCCATTTTCTACCTTATGTACTCGATACTATGTCCATATGTTATCCCACGACTTTTGTCACCTCCTTGTATTGTAATAAATTTAAAATAAGTTCATCACATAGTCACTCAATTCTAATACCAAATAAAATATATTCTGATACGACATACATAATGACTGTGCCATATAAACCCTAACTATCTTTCTTATAATACAGACAATATTCAGTTGAATGTAAAAGATTCTGGTCTAGCGCGACTAAAAGTATTACTACAATCATGTAGATATCAATTCGAATCTGAGGCTGGCGTTAACAAATTGTTAGTCTTCGTTAGGTCGTCGAAAGCTTCTGCAAGTTCTGTGCTTCCCGGGTCTATATTGCGTTGCCGTCACGGCTCACATCTCCAATCTGGCAGGTTTAAATATTGTGTGCGGCTCGTTAGTCAACATGAAACGCATTTCCAAAGCAATTACTGAAACGATCAACCCCACCCAACATTTGTAGCCTTATTCCAAATACTTTTGCAGCGTCGACGTAGCATCACCACTTTAAAGGTGGAAATAAAAAAGGAAATGTATGGCCGATACCCCCCCCCCCTCCCCCCCCCCCCCCACACACACACCTTAACTCATGCTTACTGTTGACGTCAGTATTATCTAGAGGTGTGGCTCAGTGATAAGTTATTACGAGGATGTTGATTTAAAACCCTGTCCAGCTATAAACATGTAAATTTTCATAATTTTCCTACACTGCTTATGACGAATGCCAATATGGTTCCTTTGACGTTGTGACACATCACTGCAGACAGCCGCAGATCAGGTTATCTAAATATTCTCAACAGTGTTTCCCGAAAAGAATGTCACATTCTCCCCAGGAATTCCCATTTGAATTCACGTTGCATTTCTGTAGCAGAAGCATTTTGATCGGAACTACTGGAAACAAATTTAGAAGCACACGTATGAACTGCTTCGATGTCTACTTTTAATCTGACATGTTGAGGATCCCAAACACTAGGGCAGCACTCAAAAACGAATTTTACAAATATTATATAGGCGCTCTTCTTTATAGAACAGCTACCGTCTCCAAGAATTCTCCCATAAACCAAACTCAGCCATTCGCTCTCTATTATAACCTACTAGTCACAATTAGTAACACATTTTTCGAGCTAATAGCGTACCTGCTTTTTTGACTTCACTATTAATTTGTACTAGTTTCTTTTTAGATCCTTGGCTATACATTATTTTTTCTCATTGTAATTAATTTTGACGGCTACAGATGGTTATGCTATATTACATTCTCTCGTATGATGCTGCAGTTTGTCTGCATTAGAGGCATTTTATTCGTATTAACAGAGGGATGTTAGTTGATACAGTACGTTGGTTTTAAATATTATTCCAGACTGGTCTTTAATATTCGTTGCAGTATTAAAAATGATGTAAATTTCGTCACTGGGATAAATCTGGGCCAATTACAATGATAGGAATAGGATCTTTACTTGAAGGGCTTTGGAAGAAGAAACAAAACACATACATGCAGCAATCCTCTTCCATCGACATCTACAACTACATCGATATCTTTAAATCACTGTGAAGTGCATATCAGATGGTACTTCCCATCCAAGTCACATATGGAGCACTGGAACAAAGATTGCTTGTACGACTGTGTTGAATCTTTAAGTAGTCTAATCTTGTTTGCGTGATACCTACGGGAGCGATCTGTAGGGGATTGTAGCGTATTCCTAGATTCAACGTTTGAGGTTATCTCTTGGAACTTGCGCGGGACATATTATGTCTATCTTCAAGAGCCAGCCAGTTAAGTTCTTTCAACATCTCAGTTACACTCTATTGCGTCCCAAACAAGAGAGTGACTACTTGTGCTGCCCTTCTCTGTGTACGAACAGTATTCTAGGATAGGTAGTATGAGTCTTTCGTAACCAATTTGCTTTTAGAATGACTGCACTTTCCTAGAATTCTACCGATGATCGAAGTCTGCCTCCTTCTTTACCTACAAGTGAGCTTAGGCGATCATTCCACTTCATATTCCTACAAATTTGTATGAGTTGACTGATTCTAGCTGTGACTCATTGATATTGTAGTCACAGGATATTATATTTTTTCGTTCTGTGAAGTACAATATTTCACATTTATGAGCATTCACAGGAAGGTGCCAGTCTTTGCACCACTTCGAAATGTTATCAAGATCCGACTGTATGTTTGTGCAGACTGTTTCCAGACAGTATTTCGTTGTAGATAACTATGTCACCTTCAGAAAGTCTGATGTTGCTATTGAAATTGTTTGTAAGGGCATTTATGTACTACACGAAGAGTAAGGCTCCCAGCACACATTTAAGGGGCACATCTGCAGTTACTTATGTTAGATTAGGTTAGGTTAGGTTACATTTGTCGATGACTCTCCATCCAAGATAACATGTTGCGTCCTCCCTACCAAGAAATCCTCAATCCAGTTACAAAGTTCTATTTATAGTACGTAGGATTTTACTTTAGACTGACACAAGAAAGTTTCTCATGCTAGTCGACCTTAAGGGGAGATGTCTTATGTCGGATGCTACCAATATGAAATTACCAAACTCTGAGATCCATTATCTTGGAAAGTTTTTAAGACACCAACTACCGATATTCAATAATTAATGGATCTATTTTGTAAATAAAGGAACATAAAAGAAATGCAATAGAAAATCTTTATTATTCTAGTTCTGTGTGTGTTAAGCCCTATTCTTGGGTCATTCCTAGTAAATAAAGTAGTTCCGAGACATTGAATTTTAAGATTTTCATTTGCAAACATTCGCGCTGACTTACTGTTGTGACTCTTTCATGCGCTAGGATTGTCAGGGTCCACATTCAATGTCCTCTTCAGGGTCACAATCACTCAATGCTTGCCCTCTTCTTTAATTCCCTGCTTTTTTATCATTTGATGGGCAGGGAACTCTGCTTGGTTTATATGAAGCACATACAGTCCTCACATTTTTCTATCTTTATTCTGCTCTAATCTCACCCCTAACCCTTCCAGAACCTTCAGTCCTCAATGGTTCCCACCGTAAATGTTATCACATTGTGGGACACTGCTGACTTTAGAGTCATGAAGGCAACAAGCATATTTTAGGTACACGGCACCACACAACATTATTGAAGGGAATGTCACGTTATGGGTTTCCCAAGCAAACATTTATTCAGTAGTTCTGGATTTTCCACATCTTTGAATATAGGTTTGATTGCCTCCATTAAAATCAGAGGGAGAGAATATTTATGTGTAATTGCATCCAGATTACCAGAAAACCCAGTTTGCCTATATTTATACACGAAGCGCTATGGGGCGGAGCCACTACAGAAATATTTTTGTGGTTATTTACACTTCATTTCAGGCCCAAATTCATATTTCAGATATCCGTTACCAGCAATTTTGCGTTTTTTTAACGCTTAGTCATTTTATATACATATACAAGAACAGCATATGTATAAGTGCATTAAAGAAATCGCTGCCTAGCACATTGTTATCTAATAAACTAGTGCCAGAATCAAAGGACTGATTTGATTAGTTGTAATGCCAACTAGAGGTAACAGTGGTGTCAAAACTAAGCAGCCCACAGCCTTTAAGACTGTGTAGTATCCAAGATGTGATTGGTCAGCTGTGACAGTATAAATGAGATGGTGAATACTGTCAGTCACATGTCAAATTAAAAAGATATTATTATATACACCAACATTTTCAGGACAGCCTGAGGTACATTACAGAATAGAAAACAGAACTATTTCTCCTTAAGTGGGACGTTCGTGAAACTGACCGAAAATGCCTATTTTCAGTTTATTTTTATTTATTAGTAGAACTCATGTCAATAAGTTCCCGAAGTTTCAGAGATTATATCACATCCGAACTGCCTGAAATATAGTCAAATGTGAGACGCAACCTTCCTGCTCTGACCATTTTTCGAAGCAACCCTTCAATACTAGCTAGGTGAACAACGATTCCGTGGATTACTTTCAAGAAAACTAGCAGAGGATACATCTAGAAGGCAACAACATATACTCTTTGGTTTTATAGATCATCTTTGAATCTTGTCAGTGATATGAAAGACAAATAGTTGGAAGATGGAAACGGCATTGTTGGACACGAGAGACTCACAAAGAAGATGACAGACCCTCTTCAAGCGTAAAAAAGGCAAGGCTATCAAACAGATTGTGTCTGATGTAAGTGGTAAGAAAAATACAGTTTGAGATACATATTACCACATGTTGTCAACAGATGAACATCCAATTAATCACCTGTGCCACACCGTTGTTGTTGTTGTTGTTGTTGTGGTCTTCAGTCCAATCAGAGGTCTTCAGTCAGCAGATCTCCATGCTACTCTATTCTGTGCAAGCTTCTTCATCTCCGAGTACTTACTGCAACCGACATCCTTCTGTGTCAGCTTAGTGCATTCATCTGTTGGTCTCCCTCTACAATTTTTTCTCTCCATGCTGCCCTTCAAAACTAAATTGGTGATCCCTTGATGCCTCAGAACATGTTCTACAAACCTCTCCCTTCTAGTCAAGTTGTGCCACAAATTCCTCTTCTTACCAGTTATATTCAGCACCTCCTCATTAGTTACGTGATCTACCCATCTAATCTTCAGCATTCTTCTGTAGCACCACATTTTGAAAGCTTCTATTCTCTTCTCGTCTAAACTATTAATTGTTCATGTTCCACTTTCATACATGGCTATACTCCAGACAAATAATTTCAGAAAAGACTTCCTCACGCTTAAATCTATACTTGAAGTTAACAAACTTCTCTCCTGCAGAAACGATTTTCTTGCCATTGCCAGTCTACATTTATATCCTCTCTACATCGACCCCAAATAGCAAAACTCATTTACTGCATTAAGTCTCTCATTTCCTAATCTAATTCCATCAGCATCACCTGATTTAATTCGACTACATTCAATTTGTCCTTGTCTTCTTTTATTAATGTTCATCTTATATCCTCTTTCCGAGACACTATCCATTCCGCTCAGCTGCTCTTCCAGGTACATTGCTGTCTCTGACAGAATTAAAATGTCATCGGCAAAGCTTAAAGTTTTTATTTTTTCTCCATGGATTTTAATTCCTACTCCGAATTATTCTTTTGCTTCCTTAACTGCTTGCTCAATGTACAGATTGAATAACATCGGGTATAGGCTACAACCCTGTCTCACTCCCTTCCCAACAACTGTTTCTCTTTCATGCCGTTCGACTGTTATAACTGCCATCTGGTTTCTGTACAAATTGTAAATAGCCTTTCGCTCCATGTATTTTACCCCAGCCACGTTCAGAATTTGAAAGAGAGTCTTCCAATCAATACTGTCAAAAGATTTCTCTAAGTCTAAAACGCGAACACGTACGTTTGACTTTTCTTAATCTATTTTCTAAGATAAGTTGTAGGGTCAGTATTGTCTCACGTGTTCCAACGTTTCTATTGAATCCAAATCGATAGTCCCCAAGGTCGGCTTCTAGCAGTTTTTCCGTTGGTCTGTAAAGAATTCGTGTTAGTAGTTTGCAAGCGTGACTTAGTGGCTTCTTAAACTGATAGTTTCGTAATTTTCACACCTGTCAATACCTGCTTTCTTTGGGATTGGAATTATTATATTCTTCTTGAAGTCTGAGGCTGTTTCGACTGTCTCATACATCTTACTAACCAGATGATAGAGTTTTGTCATGGCTTCTCCTTCCACCTTTCGGCTTTCCCTTCTTTGCTTTTTTCAAATGTCTCTGAGCACTATGGGACTTCACATCTGAGGTCATCAGTCCCCTGGACTTAGAACTACTTAAACCTAACTAACCTAAGGGCATCACACACATTCATGCCCAAGGCAGGATTCGAACCTGCGACCGCAGCATGCGCGCGGTTCCGGACTGAAGCGCCTAGAACCTCTCGGCCAGCGAGACCGGCCCTTCTTTGCTTAGTGCTGGTTTTTCATCGGAGCTCTTGATATTCGAACAAGTGGTTCTGTTTTCTCTAAAGGTATCTTTCATTTTCCTGTATGCAGTATCTATCTTACCACTAGTGATATATGCCTCTGCATCCTTACATTTGTCCTCTAGCCATCCCTGCTTAGCTATTTTGCACTTCCTGTAGTTCTCATTTTATTTCACCTCTCAAAGCTACCCGTTCTTCTTTTATTGTATTTTTTCCCACGTTCTCGTCAATCGTTCCCTAATGCTGTCTCTGAAACTCTCTACAGCCTCTGGTTCTTTCAGTTTATCCAGGTCCCATCTTCCGCTTTTTACAGTTTCTTCAATTTTAATCTACAGTGCACCGAGGTTCGTCGTCGAGTACACCATCGCAGGCGCTCCTGTCTGTGATGCAGCGTCAAGGGTAACCGCAGTCATGGTCTCCGAGCTGATAGTCCATGCTGCTGCAAACGTCGTCGAACTGTTCGTGCAGATGGTTGTTGTCTTGCAAACGTCCCCATCTGTTGACTCAGGGATCGAGATTTAGCTGCATGATCCGTTACAGTCGTGCGGATAAGATGCCTGTCATCTCGACTGCTAGTGATACGAGGCCGTTGGGATCCAGCACGGCGTTCGGTATTACCCTCCTGAACCTACCGATTTCATATTCTGTGAACAGTCATTGGATCTCGAGCAACGCGATCAGTAATGTCGCGATACGATAAACAGCAATCGCCATAGGCTACAATCCGACTTTTATCAAAGTCGGAAACGTGATGGTACGCGTTTGTCCTCCTTACACGAGGCATCACAACAACGTTTCACCAGGCAACGCCGGTCAACTGCTGTTTGTGTATGAGAAATCGGTTGGAAACTTTCCTCGTGTCAGCACGTCGTAGTCGTCGTCAGCGGCGACAACCTTGTGTGAGTGCTCTGAAAAGCTAATCATTTGCGTGTCACAGCATCTTCTTCTTGTCGGTTAAATTTCGCGTCTGTAGCACCTCATCTTGGTGGTGTAGCAATTTTAATGGTCAGTAGTGCGTATACAGTATAATCCGAGGAACTTGGTGCATCTTTTAAATATGTTTTCATGAACGTCTCCCCTTAACGCAGTGCTGCTCTCCATGTCGACAGATGGCGTTGCTGTTGGTGGTGGCGCTGTCGCTGCTGGCGCAGAGCGCTGTTGCCGCCCCCTCTGCTGCAGCTGCGGCTGCTGCCTCACCAGCGGCCAGCCCTTGGGGCTCGTGGTGGCAGCGCTGGCAGACAGCCGAGTGCCAGGGGCCCGGCGCCTTCCCGGACACCTCAGACGCCTGCTCGCCCGTCTTCCGCATCTGCGTCTACATGGGACCCGTGCGCGGGCTACAGCCCATCCCCAAGTCTTGCCCCGCCGGATTCGTCTTCAACGTCGTCACCGGCTGCACCTTCAAGCAGGAGTGCTTCCAAAAGCTTTACCCCCAGGCGGCTGCCGGCTGGACTGCTTAGCTTGGAAACCTCCAGATCCACTAAAGCCCGTCGAGAACTCTGCGTACTACGAAAACGCAAGGATAGAAACCTCACTCAAACTTTCCACATAGCGTCTGTAACAACAGAACAAGTACTGTGGTACTCTGGCAACCTCATGTCACACTAGAGTTTCTACGTATTAGTGATGTTCAGCTCCCGATTCTCATATATTCTTATCTTCCAGAAATTGACACTTTGCTGCACATATACATAGAATCTATAGCTTCTCTCCTAATGGAACCATCTTTCTTCCATCTTTTCATGTATCTGTGTAACTTGCTCCGATGAAAATGATACCAATAAAGTTTAATCAAACCTCATAAATGTTGAATTGGAACTCTTATTGTACGTATTATATTATACGAGGGGCGTTCAATAAGTAACGCAAAAAATATTTTTCTGGAAGTAGTTTGATTTTATTCAGGAGCCCAATACACCATATTATTCCCAAATCTTTTGAGCTACAAAACTCTGTCTTTCAACACAATCTCCGTTCAATTCGACGACCTTACGCCGCCTTTCTCTTAGGGCCTATATGCCAACAAGGTATCACTCTACTGGTCGACTTCGGAGCCAATGTCTTGCTACATCAATAACCTCCCCATCGTCCACGTACTGCGTCCCTCATAGACAGTTCTTCGTTCTTGTTTATTGTCTATCATTGGGCGGCGATGAACCCACCGGGCATTTAGCTTTGAGTGCCTCAACTAGTTGCTGAGTGTATCGTCACCGCCAACAGAGACGTCCAGTTGAGCAGCGAGGTGTTCGATTTTGATCTGTCGATCTTCTAGAATGAGAGTGTCCGCACGTTCCAGTATTGCAGGAGTAACAGGTGTGTGCGGCCGTCCGGCACACGGAATGTCAGGCAGGTCTGCGTGACCTTGTTACGATGATAACAGACGCCGTACGACTCACTGTGCTTTTGTTCATTGCCAGGTCTGTGTAGAAATTCTGCAAGCGCCTGTGAATATCTTACATACCCTGGCTTTCTGTCAAAGGAAACTCAGTGACAACTCTCTGCTTGGAAATCACCTCCGTCCGTTCCAGACACCATCTTGCAGGTTACGTATAGCGCCGCTATCCATCGGAACTTCATGAAACCACAGGGGCCGAAGCGAGAATATTCCACGATCACCCACAACAAATTTTGAGTTTTTTCAACCGAAATTGGCCGGCAAAAATTGTGTTGCATTACTTTTTGAACGCCTGTGTGCCTGACCACTTGGAATGGCATAGTATGTATCTTCCAAGACATTACAGCTTTAATGGAAGAAAGGTAACAAGTGTGGAGTGGATCCTTATGCCCTCATGCATCCTTTAATACTTAGAATTTGTTTTGAAACGAACATTTCAAACTATTTTGTCGTGCGTTGGAGGTTTCGAGACAACGCGCGAAGATACACGAGCATCAGGGGCCAGAATCCGCTGGACGTGCAGCGTGCCAAATTACACGATGTAGTTCCCCGCGGATTTAACTGTAAACGCTTACGTCGGTCTCGGATTAAATCTTTGTACTGCTACACATATAAATAAAGGTCGCCAGTCTCGCTTTGACCTATGATGCGTGATGAAATTTCACCACTCAAACGTGAAATATTTAAAAATTCTCTAGCAATCCTCTGCTTTCATAAAGTGTCGACCGCTGGACTGGAATATGTTCACCGCTAACACCTCAAACCCCGACCGCCACCAACTGGTCCCGAAAAGCTGCCATCGAGCATCTACATACAACAAGAAATAACTCCGATTCAACTGGAAGAAGCGTGTATGATGAGAAACGGCGTTAAATCTCACAACCTTTGTTGTTCTATGCCTGAAGGCTGATATACACTTCTTTGGTTACCAGAAATTGTTAGGGGCAGATGACATCAGTGACTTTGCTATAGGACTGCTGGTTGGCTGTATGCTGGTTCTTTACATATTTTTAATTTATATTGAACCTGTGTGACCATCTCCTCGCATTACCTTAGAGAACTGTACTCAATTTTGCGTCCTGGCTGCTAATATACAAGGGCCATAAGAAATGGTGTCTATATTGTGACCCTTATTTGATTAACTTGATAGACAAATTAATTATTTTTGAAATATGCGCAACGGAAACTGGTGCGAGATAACACGTTCTGGGGTGGTTGAACTCATAGCCGTCCTATAGCAGCTGGTAACCTATCTAAATTAACATTGAAGATTATTTCTGTCTTTCATTAACTTTAGAAAATCGAACTGAATAAGATACATCCTACCCATTTCATGTGTCAGGTGACTGGGGGAATATATCTTAACTGAAATGCTGACTCTCATTTAATAGATTTATTTTCTACTTTGATGAAAACTTTAGAAGCCGACACATTACAATATTTCTTTAATTACAAAACTTATGTCTGAATCAGCTTTACCTCTCATGTGTAGGACAATGACAAAATGAAAACACTACACGAATAAATTCATGGGTGACACATCATTTCATAATAACACAAAAAATATATGACACATAATTTCATAATAATAGAAAAAATACGTAAGTGAGCCACACCGTCTTTAGCGGGAAAATCGTCATTCATTTTCTAAGACTCACTTATCGTCATGCATGAATTACACCACTAGAAATTTAAGGTAGGCCACTGCTGAAGGTAGATCACCTCTATCACAGAAAAGATTCTGGGCAAAAATGAAGTACTATTGGCCCCAAAATGAAGTGCGAACTGAACTCACAAAGAAAGTACCAAAAATAATTAAATTTCGCAACAGAAATTTCTCGATCTACCATCCGATACGCAATCTGCACTCATTGAGCTAAAAGTGAAGCTTATAACTCGGGAAATAGCTACATGAACTGATGGTTCCTGTTGCATGCTCACTACCACAAAGAAAAATTTCACGAACACATTTCAGAGAAAACTACTGTAAATAAATTAAAACGTAACCTGTACCAATGAAGGTATGTTGAATGCGTGCTATGAGCATACCCTGTCGCAAATTTTTAGCCATATTACCTCATTTCTGTCTCACCAAATCTGCGAGCTGCTGTGCTCCCGCGTCCGGTCCGTCTCACGGGTGGCCCCACAGTGCTCTCCACGCGCCAAAATCCGACCAACGTTCCCATTCAAACGCGGTGGTGGGGAGACCCACCTCACCCTCGCACCAACTTTGTAACCTACCCTCGTGCCTGTTTTCATCTTTGTCTGCTGCTCTGGTCTACCTGCCGTTATTCTTGTAATGTTGGCAATAACTCCTATCCCCTTAAACTGTTCCCTTTGGCCCATGCTCCCGCTACACTTGACTTCCATTCATACCCATGCATACTCATTACAGGGTGGAACAAGGAGTATACATATAAACAGCGCGTGACCTCTTTGTGAAATGATGAAAAGAAATAAATAAATGCGTCAAATATTCCTTTCACCCAGCGAAATATTGAACCTGCTGGCAATCAAAGAAAAACTTATATCTCGATTTATAAAACATAATTACTTCCTACTGTAATCTGAGGCAAAACGAAACTAACGCCTCAACTTTTGTCCATCAGCAGGCGTGAAGTGAAGTGCGTAGCGCCGTTGGCTGTCATGGCCGGTTGTAAGTGATTGTTGAAATGCTTCTCTGTGTGCCTGTCCACTTGGAATGACGTAGTACTCGTAAGTATCCGCATTTATATATTTGCTGCGAGCGCCAATTGTAACACCCACGCAAGCTGTTTCGGCATCACTATTCATTCCACAAATTATTTTTACATGAAGGAGGAAATTAGAGTCGACAGTCTCTTTCTTGGAATCCACGTCAAAATAATCAATCTTAGTGCTTCAGTGAACTAGCAATTTATTCTTCAATTCTTTTAAATTCGTTTAAAAAAGTAACGAGTAAATCTTATCAAAATCGTGTACTGACTTCTCTTTGGTTTCTGCATGTATCTGTCTCATCTTTTGTGACAATGTCTACAGAAGGCCATAAATTCTCATACTAACAGAATTGAAATTATTTTTAATTTTTCTGACCCACTGCAACATGACCGAAAGAACAGACACCAAACTGCGATACGCGCTGGAAGAGAACCTGTGTGTTTCTGGAAAATACCGACAGGGATGTGGAGCCATGTCGCCTCCAGTTCCGTGGCCATCTGCGTTAAGTTTCTCTGTTGGGGATCCATGGTGCGAGCAGTCCGATGGAGGTGATACCACAGATTCTCGATTGGGTGTAAATCCGCGGACTTTGATGGCCAGGAAAGTACGGTAAACTCTCCTATGCTCTTCGAACGAAGCAGGTACACGTCAAGATGTATCAAACGTTACATTGTCCTGCTGGTAGATGCCATCGTGTCGAGGAAAAAAAAACTCCCTGATTCCCAAGGAAAGATGCATACATGTGTTGATCAATTGTGCCTTCCACAATGGCTGGCCGGGGTGGCCGTGCGGTCCTAGGAGCTACAGTCTGGAACCGCGCGACCGCCACGGTCGCAGGTACGAGTCGTGCCTCGGGCATGGGTGTGTGTGATGTCCTTAGGTTAGTTAGGTTTAAGTAGTTCTAAGTTCTAGGGGACTGATGACCTCAGAAGTTAAGTCCCATAGTGCTCAGAGCCATTTGAACCTTCCGCAATGACGAAATCACTCACGTAATCATTCCCAAACCCTAACTTTCCCTTCTCTGACCTGGACTCTTGCGAGGGTTATTGCAGGGTCTTTGCTTCCAGCTGTTTCACATCTTTGTAGCATGAAATGTGGTTCGTCTGAAGGGGCCACCTAGCGCCACTCATTGGACGCCCAGTTTTGGTACTGAAGTGCAAATTTCAGCCTCCGCCGGCGAAGAACAGCTCCAGCATGGGCACGTGAACCAGATGCCTGCTGCTTGGCCCATACTCAGGAACGTTGGCTGAACAGTCGTTGAGGAGACACTGTTGGTGGCACCTTCGTTGATCTGGGCGCTGAGTTGCGTAACAAAAAATGCTTCAAATGGCTCTGAGCACTATGGGACTTAACATCTGAGGTCATCAGTCCTCTAGAACTTAGAACTACTTAAGCCTAACTAACCTAAGCACATCACACACATCCATGACCGAGGATGGATTCGAACCTGCGACCGTAGCAGTGGCGCGGTTCCGGACTGAAGCGCCTAGATCGGCTTGGCCACCGCGGCCGGCAGTTGCTCAGCACTGGACATCTGTTCGCCTGCACACATCCCCACAGTCATCATTGAACTGTGAGTCTTGGTGCGCTGCAGCTGATTCGGCCGCGTTTTCGGATAGCGCCATTTTGCAAGGCATGGTATATTTTAACCAAGGCGGCACAGTAACAGTTTACAAACTTACCCTTTCGGAAATGCTTCCACACTTGGCCCGAAAGACAATGATCACACGCTTTTGGACGTCAAATGAATCGCTTCATTTCACCATCAAGATAAGGACTGCACTTTTTTCAGTATATCCCTGCTACGCTTTATATACTCTTCACTACTAGTGCTGCCACCTGCCATTTGTAGTGGTTATTGCTCGTTGAAGTATACCATAGGCGGCGGTCACATTAATTTGACTGGACCTTTTGATATTTCAAACACTGAATACTTTTTCTCGTAGTGTTTGTCTTGCTGGGGGCAGAAATCACTAATGAATGACAAGCAGTCTTTTTATACTCGCTGGTAATTATTTTTAACTTGCTAATTGCACAGGATTATTGGATTTTCTTAGTCTTTTGCAAACAGAAAAGGAATAAGATGCATTTGAAGCACAAAATCAAAACTATTTGATTTGTATGTTTTTGATAGTAACAGTGTAGAATGGAACAACAATTACAAATTTATTATAATGTCATTCAACACAACGTGATTAAAAGCGGTTTTAGTTTCTACACTGTGAGCTCCACCAAGCCAGGTTTACAGGAATTCATGGAAGGCCCGGGCCGCAGGTTATGACATCATTCATCACTTGTCAAGTGGTTCACAATTGTTAAACAATCCTTTTCAAAAAAGGGAAAAATAATAAAATACAATTAAATAATATTTTAGATATTACTGGTTCTTAAAAAATCAGTGGAATGTTTTAAATTCAAAGGAGCACAACGCCTAAACCAATTGAACAACGATATCGGAATGTTTAAACGAATATGGTACCTTAAATGTCACAGGGTATCAAAATGGTTTTAAATTACAGACTGAAAATTTAACAGCTTCTTTTAAGGGACCTGACAAATTTAAAGCAAAATTTTTGAAGGTCAAATGTAACAACAACTAGCACAAATTTAGAAGCAGGTGAAATGTGTACACAAATTTAAATGTCCAAGCTAACTGCATTGTTTTAAATTAGAAACGAACATTTAACCCCATTCTTTAAGAGACCTGACAGATTTAAGCAAATACAAGGGCCCATAGTCCGGCTGACTACGGAAAATTTGATGCAGAAAGGGCACGGCACCAAAAGGGATCCAAACCAAAACGCAAGAAATACACTAACTCTGAAGCGATTTAGGGCAACGTGAACCAGTGAAGAAAAGAAGTTGAGCAGCAGCTACCATGCCGTAAAGACCTTCAAACAAGGCAACGGAAGCGGCGAATCCGAAATGCGGGCCAGTAATACCGTTCCGCTGGTGCGCCTACCCGTGTCAGGCAGGGCCAATTGCAAGCATAGACTGCAGAAACAGTAGCTGACCCATCAGCGAATAGCAGGGCGCTCGTAAAATAAGCGCCATGTGACGAGGAGATGCCTAGAAACACGAGCAGGTCAATTAGTACGATAACATACTTTTAGCAAATAGCTTCCTGAAAAAGCAATCTAGAATGAGGTACAACAGCCGGCAAACGGCGAGTAACAGATTAAACTAAGAATTTCAAGAAAAGTACATATTCAATACTGGCCAGAACCAAGAACAAGTATATTAATATAATTAAGGTACAAATATAGTCTAACTAAGTTTTTAAATAACAATTTGGAATTTCCTGCCGGGTTGAAATCCTGATTCTATTAATAATATATCGGTCAGATACCAGTATAAGACGGTATGCAGACCCAATGACGCTCCAAGAACCAGGTAAGGAATCTCGTCTAACATCACTCAAGGCTGCCAACACAGAAAATTTCACAGCTCTCCAGCGGCGCACCCTGTATACTACTAGATATGGCAAGATCAGAATCTAAAACATAATTAAAAGAGCACATTAATCACATTCCCACTGCTTGCACTTGCGGTGACAGTAATAATGTTAGGCATCATTTGACAAGGAGAAAAACAATTAAGGGAGACGATCCGCGACGCAGAAAATAACTCCACTACCGGAGGTATTTTAATACTAAACAGTAAAAAACTATCGCCACAGTGTCACATCCGGGGATCGCAACTCAGCTACTTCTCAGGCAAGCAACTCAGGGCGCTCAGCGAACACAGAGGTGGGCAGGCTCAGACAGTTTCTAAAGGGCGATACAGAACAGACCACACTAAAGGCGTATCCAAACTTCCCGGAAAGCGCAAATTCACAACTCAGGGAAGAATCTTATAGGGCAAGGCAGAAACAACACAGCCAGTTAACGCCGTTAGTTAGACCGCACAAAACGGCGAGATAAAAGGAAAGAGGTGCCCTTCGAGAGCATTGGAATTAGCTAATAATAATCAGAGTCGTTCCCTCAGAGCCAATCGGTCAAGACACTGTCCACCGGAGCGTGACAACACACGTTTCCTCCAACCGACTTCCCTGTTCCACGTCCCCCGTGAATGTGCGCTGTGTACTTGTCCGCCTCGAAAGCATTTCAAACCGGAAGACACGGTGCAAGGTCTCCACCAGAACAGAGATTCCATCTGAAAACCGCAATCGACTCGAACCGACGCGGCTAACAATGAATCTTTCCCCCTGCAACCGAGGGTGCCCTGTTCTGGAACTTTCTGGCGGCCGATACGCGAAGCTGTATCCATGCCTTTTGTGGACAGTGGCCTTACAAACTAACCTATCCACGGACTACTCACGAGCTGCCCTCGTAGCTTCCAATCTGCCAGTACCTCTCTTCTATTTTCCAAAATTCGCAGAAGCTCTCCTTCATACTTTTAGATACTAGCACTCCTGGAAGGAAAGATACTGCGGAGAATTTGATTGGTCTGTATTAGCGACAGGAAGACATTAGAAACCTGCAGAGTGCCTATGTGCAAACCGTAGACAAACCAAACTCCTGTGACCAGGCAGGCAGTCTGTTTTGACGACAAAACTCATGTTCTGGGCATCTGAACCATCACTCCTAAGATGTGTTTACTTTCCAGTGTAAATTAGGCAGGGGGACCCACAGCGCTCTGAAGGTAATATATCGACTGAGGCAAGAGAAGATAGAGAATACGTGGAATAATCGCGGCTAGATTCACATGACAAATACAAATGACCCTTAGGTTCTCTATAGTTTGTTGCCAAGTGTCACTAAGACAGAAGTCTCAACGTTTCACCTAAACAACTAGTTCTCGAACAAAGAGCTCACGGTCTGCTTGGAAGGAAGATTTCTCATACATAAAAAAACCCAAAATTTCTAGTTGGCATGCTTGACAGAACATTCATTTACAAACAACGTCTATTAAGAGCAGCTGCCAAAAAATATCGTTCTCCAGAAACTCTGTGACACATTATCGGGACTTCTGCATCGGCACTGCACACTTCAGCTCTGGGATTGATTTACCCTCTTAGGGATATTGCTTCCCAGCTGGGGTGAATAGTTCTCACACAAAAATTGTCGACGTACAGCACAACAATATCATGCGTCTTACAAACGATGCAATAAAAGCTGTACTTACTGTCTAGCTACCCATACGTAGCCTCATGCTAACCCCGTCTCCGTATTGGGAAAGTGTACTTATATGGAATTACAAAAAAAAAAAAAAAACTATAAATGATCCTCACCTTCCCGTTCACACAGACATTCCAACTATAAGTATAGAAAACTTCCACCCCTGGAAACTGCAAGGATATTAGTTGGCAACGGCGTTAACACTAATTACTGCTGGAGACACAAAAATGCTACGACGGAACAACCTAAGATAACGTGCATATCGAGCAAGCCACCTGGATTTGAATTGCCACCCAAGATCAGGTCGGTACTTAACCGAATAATAAGCAACACTTGCAAGTGTGCCAATTATCTGCACAAATGGAAGAAAATAACTTCTGCAAGTTGTGACCGTGATACTGACGTGCGGACTGCTCGCCATGTGGTTCCAGAATGTACAATGAAAGCTTTCCCTGAAGATCCTATACAGCTCCTGACCATGACAGAGGACCAATCGTGGCTTAAATATTACTTTGTAATGTCAGATAATTGTAAATATTAATTTCAGTTGTGCAGACATGTGTAAATAAAATTCATCCATAACACCCATATAATGCTGTATCTAGCAGCTTAAGTAAATATTATATTATTTTTGATTGTTTCTTGTGCTTAAAAGACACAGCTGAACCTAAACTAATTTTTATACTGAAGGAAGTAAAACAATTACTCTTTTCGAATTTTCCAAGTCACCTCCTCAGTTCGCAATACATTTTCTCAACCACTTTAGCCGTAGACTGTACAGAAGCCGCCATAGACACATCGCACAAGGAACCACCGTGTGAGGATAAAGCACGTACTTTCCCTGAATTCTGACTTGCTCTGGGTGATTTCGTGGCAAAGTACGTACTAATTTTTTTGCATCTTACTACCCTTCGCAAAATAACACTGGTCGGCTCCAAAACGAAAAAGAAAAAAGTGTTACGTAAGGGATCTAACAACCTGACATGAGGGTTCTGGTGCAGTCATCCAAAAATAAGATAGCGATGCTATTTCATGTAATCAATTTGAAGTACTTTTCCCATGAAATTCTACACTGCACGGACAATACTTTCTACATCAGAACTGTACTTAATACCGACCTTATGCAACACTAATCAATGAAAATCAACATAAAACGCGTCGTATAAACTAAACCTGAGCTATCATTAGACTGTAAAAAAATCTTACTAAAACCGAATTCATGCAGCTGAAACACAGTGTGGCCCCACCCGCGTTAATGCGCCAAAAGCCTCTGGAGCACGCAGGATTCCAGCATTATACACACAGAACCTTTGTCAAGTCGTCGGCTTTTACCGGATTCATGTAACATCGGGAATTATTTCACGAAATATCAGTTTAATCGTAATTAATAATGGTACTAATGAAAAGTATGAGGGAGGAGACTAGTTTTCAAAAAAAAAAAAACTGTGAAAGAAAATATTTGTTTGTTACAAATCATTTTATTGTTCCTGCTAAAATTTGCCTTTAAAATTTATATACTTCTATAAGCATTCCAACCAATTTTTAAATCATTTCGGCTTCTATGCTGGTACTTGAACAACACGGTGTTGAAATGTAGTCCCGTGTGAAACGAACGGTGTAATACGGTAAGGGTACTTTATTTAAACAACTGATACAAAATGGCAAGACAAATCCGCGTTACAAGATGGTAGACCTTACGGTCATTCCGCACAGTACACAAAGATTATCCTCTGTAAAGAGAGATTACTTGTTACTCGCGTTACTTTGCATGTCATTCCTCCAGAAAGAACCAGTTTTTGTGAGATCGAAAGCCTTATCCGCGCTTTTTCTGTTTGACATACAGGAAGAAAAACAAATCTGTAGGAGGTAAATCGGGTAAATGCGAGCAATGAAACACTGACTGGATTTTTGTTCTTCATTTAATCAACAGTTGTTTGACGTGCTGTCTGACATCCAGCACTAACACGAGTAAGAAATCTCGAGACGTTTTAAATGTTTTTGACAAATAAATTGTTGTGTGCCATTTGGCATAACCTATTCTTCGATCCTCATACTGCGACACATCTAATCAAAGAGGCAAGTGATCAGTTTCTTGAACATGCGAACGAACCATTTTTGGCGGTTTCTGTTTACCTTGGAACATCCAAATAATGTGCTTCGTAGTTTCTAGCTTTTATGAACATATAAAAATTTCGCCTCACGTTACAATGTTGTGTATGGATTTTGCAATTCAAGTTTTTGAGCACATCCTTGTACCAACTGAAGCGAGCCTGTTTGCGAGTGTTTGTCGAATTGTGTGGAATCTGTCGTGGGCTGGTCTTTTTCACATCCAACTATTCACGCAATGTCGAATGTGCTACTGTTTTGGATATGTGTGAAGAATACTCCTTTGAAGTATGATACACAGAAGTTACATACCAATCTGCTTGAAACTTTTTTCAGCATTTCATCTGCAAACGTATTATAGCCTATATCAACATTACCTTTTGTGGCGTACATTTTCTATGCATATTAAGTGTTAAACAAAGTGGCTCGATGTGTTATACAAGTGGTTAGGAGAGATATTCTTTGAAATTGCTACTGCCTGGTAATAATAAGATAAATAAACAACAGATTATGTAATTATAGCAACAGTGCTAGTAAACGACAGCGCTGTCCGTTCTTTGAAATTTCCTTCAGCCAGTCCGTTTTCACAAGGTACCTCTTTGCAAATCTAGTAGGAACCATGACCAAATTTTATAATTCGACAGAAATGTATAAGGTAGACACATTCATTAGATCCCAGCTGGTAAAGGATTTAGCCGCTTTCCTTAGAAACAGTGAAACGTGTTTAAATCTGAAACTTCCTGGCAGATTAAAACTGTGTGCCAGACCGATACTCGAAATCGGGACCTGTGCCTTTCGCGGCCAAGTGTCCTACCAACTGAGCTAACCAAGCATGACTCACGAGGTCCCGAGTTCGAGCCTCGATCCAGCACACAGTTTTAATCTCCCAGGAAGTTTCATATCAGCGCACACTCCACTGCAGAGTGAAAATCTCATGTTGTTGTGTTCTTCAGTCCAGAGTCTGGTTTGATGCAGCTCTCCATGCTACTCTATCCTGTGCAAGCTTCTTCACATCCCAGTACCTACTGCAACTTACATCCTGCTGAATCTGCTTAGTGTATTCATCTCTCGGTCTCCCTCTATAATTTTTACCCTCCACGCTGCCCTCCAATACTAAATTGCTGATCCCTTGATACCTCAGAACATTTCCTAGCAACCGATCCCTTTTTCTAGTCAAGTTGTATCACAAATTTCTCTTCTCCCCAATTCTATTCAATACTTCCTCATCATTTATGTGATCTACCCATCTAAGCTTCAGCATTCTTCTAATAGCATATTTCGACAGTTTCCATTCTCTTCTTGTCTATACTATTTATCGTCCATGTTTCACATCCATGCATGGCTACACTTCCAACAAATAGTTTCAGAAAAGACTTCCTGACACTTAAATCTACACTCGATGTTAACAAATTCCTCTTCTTCAGATACCCTTTCCTTGCCATTGTCAGTCTATATTTTATATCCTCTCTACTTCGAACAACATTAGTTATTTTGCTCCCCAAATAGCAAAACTCATCTACCACTATAAGTGTCTCATTTGCTAATCTAATTTCCTCAGCACCACCTGATTTAATTCGACTACATTCCATTATCCTCGTTTTGCTTTTGTTGATGTTCATCTTATATCCTTCCTCCAAGACACTCTCCGTTCCTTTCAACTGCTCTTCCAGGTCCTTTGCTGTCTCTGACAGAATTACAATGTCATCGGCGAACCTCAAAGCTTTTATTTCTTCTCCATGAATTTTAATTCCTACTCTAGATTTTTCTTTTGTTTCCTTTTCTGCTTGCTCAATATACAAATTGAATAACATCCTTCCCAACCACTCCTTCCGTTTCATGCCCCTCGATTCTTATAACTGCCATCTGGATTCTGTACAAATTGTAAATAGCCTTTTGTTCCCTGTATTTTACCCCTATTATCTTCAGAGTTTGAAAGAGAGTATTCCAGTCAACATTGTCAAAAGCTTTCTCTAAGTCTACAAATGCTAGAAACGTAGGTTTGAATTTCCTTAATCTATTTTCTAAGATAAGTCGTAGGGTCAGTATTGCGTTATGTGTTCCAACATTTCTACGGAATCCAAACTGATCTTCCCCGAAGTCGGCTTCTACCAGTTTTTCCATTCGTCTGTAAAGGATACGTGTTAGCATTTCGCAGCCGTGACTTATTAAACTGATGGTCTGGTAATTTTCACACCTGTCAACACCTGCTCTCTTTGGGGATGGAATTATTCATATGGTTGAAACGGCTCTGAGCGCTATGGGACTTAACATCTGAGGTCATCAGTCCCCTAGGCTTAGAACTACCTAAACCTAACTAACCTAAGGACATCACACACACCCATGCCCAAGGCAGGATTCGAACCTGCGACCGTAGCAGCAGCGCGGTTCCGGACTCTAGCGCCTAGAACCGCACGGCAACAACGGACGGCATGGAATTATTATATTCTTCGTGAAGTCTGAGGGTATTTCGCCTGTTTCATACATCTTGCTCACCAGATGGTAGAGTTTTGCCAGGGTTGGCTCTCCCAATGCTATCAGTACTTCTAATGGAATGTTGTCTACTCCCAGGGCCTTGTTTCGATTTAGGTCTTTCATTGCTCTGTCAAACTCTTCACTCAGTATCATATCTCCCATTTCATCTTGATCTGCTATTGAATGCAGTTCCCCCCTTAACCAGCTGCCGAGGGAACGTTCCGAAGGGACTACTTGCAGCGGACGTCTGAATGGTTTGCTGGTTGGTTGATTCGGGGGAGGGGCCCAAACAGCGAGACCTTAGGTCCTAGCGGATTAGAGAAGGTTGGGGGAAGAAATCGCTCTTGCCCTTTCACAGGAACCATCCCGGCATTTACCTAAAGCGATTTAGGGAAATCATGGAAAACCTAAATCAGGATTGCCGGACGCTGGTTTGAACAATCATCCCCCCGAAAGCGAGTCAAGTGTGCTAACGACTGCGCAACTTCGCTCGGCCTAGGCTCTGGAGTTACATACCTCGCGAAAGGCCTTCGCTCGCTGCGGAACATAAAACGGATCGTCTGTAGTGGGCGAAACAACACAGAAACCGGTCAGTTGCTGAGTGGTAGTACGGTCAGGCGAGTCGCTATTTTGCCCCTTTTCGCATGACGCAAGACTCGAGTGTAATCATGGCCCAGTATGTCGTTCAAACCGCGGTGTGCAAAGTGTAGTTCGGTGGTGGATCTGTGATGTTTTGTGTGTGTTTTTCGTTGCACCACTTGGAGCCATTCTTTCTGATTACCATGAATATAAACCAGGAAAGTTGTTGTATGTCTATGCTTTTGACTGAAGGTTTGTGGGGTTTCAGCGATTTACTTACGTAATAAAATGTAACCCCTGCAGCCGTCCTTTGGATCTTATTTATTACATAGTAACCAGTTTTGGTGACTTACTAAAACAACGTCGATCCAGTCAGCGTCAGTTAAGGCCCGACGGTGGTTGCTACATAATAAATAACATCCGAAGGACGGGTTCAGGTGTTTAATTTTATTACAGAAACCGGGAAGTTTATTTCAACATTCTCGATGATCAAGTGTTGTCTTTTCTTCTACATCTTCATCATTAGTACTGTGCTGTATTGTAGCTAGTGTAGATTACGTCCGATGGAGGTCGAACAGATACCAGAGCACACATATAAATTATTAGTAATTTACTGAAACTTGAGTATGACAAATACTGAACTCGGAAAAAAGAATTATCGTGCCTACAGATGATATACATCTAATAACATCACTGGCATAACATTAAGCACTTCGCTCATTGGTAAATGGCAGTTTCACGTAAGAGAACAAGTGTCTACAACTTGATAGAAAGTTCTGAATAACTAATCTATTAGAAAACAATCTGATCTGTGCTAAAATGATAGCGACGTCTTAAGCGGTGATTACGAGTGGTCGCTGATTACATAGAGACTGCGCTCAGGAAAAAGATGACTGACAGGTTGCGGCGGCGTAAGGAAACACATGGGAGAGTGTCTACGCCGACCTCTGTGATTCGATGATGCATCGGGCTGCGACTGCGTTTTCTTGTGGTGCTGCCGTGTAGTACTAACTTTTCCATGAGGCCTCGTTCTGCGGACGACACAACTAATATGATGTGGACACTATCATGTTAAGATTTACTGTATGGACAGTTCCCTGAGTTGACGAACACTCAAGCATCCTATCGAACATCAAGAGGCTCTTTAAACCACTCCATCATGAAAAGTTTAGGGCTATTTGGAACAGTGGATGGAAAGTAGCAATTAACTTCAAAGCAATTTGGAAAGAATAATGTAAGTAGGCTGTTTAGATTTTTATGTGGTAACGCCACGTAGCGCTCTGTATGAAAATCACTGACTGTGCTGTGTGCAGTCTGTGGCTAGTGTGCATTGTTGGAATATTTGCTATTGTAGTGTTGGGCAGTTGGATGTGAACAGTGCGTAGCGTTGCGTAGTTGGAGGTGAGCCGCCAGCAGTGATGGATGTGGAGAGAGAGATGGCATTTTTTTGAGAGCGGACGATCTGGACTTGTGTCCGTCAGAAAAACGAAATTTGTAACACTGGATCTCATGAACTGATATATATAATGACTTTTGAACACTATTACGTTAAATACATTGTTTGTTCTCTATCCAAATCTTTCATTTGCTAAGTATGCCTATCAGTAGTTAGTGCCTTCAGTAGTTAAAACCTTTTTTTTTTTCTTGCAGTATTGGCGTTCGCTGTATTGCATTAGTTAGAGTAACGAAGATTTTTGTGAGGTAAGTGATTCATGAAAGGTGTAGGTTATTGTTAGTCAGTGCCATTCTTTTGTAGGGATTATTGAAAGTCAGAGTGCTCTGAGCTAAAAATATTGGGTGTCAGTTTTGTGTTGATCAGAATAAGTAAAGAGAGAAATGTCTGAGTACGTTCAGTTCTGCTCAGCTGCTTGAAAGTCAAATAACGTAAGAGGTTTATCAGCACAGTAATTCAGTTCTTTTTGTTCAGTTCTTCAGTTTGTGCTTGCAGCAGATATGTCTTATCTAAAAAAACTTTCTCCCCTATCTAAGGCCATTATCAGGGCTAGAAATGGTGGTTCACGGTATTAGAACTGTGTCTCCAGAGGCCGACTGACTTTTCTCCAGTGTGCGTATTTTTTACCTTCATATTGTGAGCCAGAGAGCGCTAACGATCCACAAGGGCCCGGTGTACCATCGTCGTCTTTAGGTAATAGACGCCACATTATAAGGACATCAGTATCGTCTACAACATTGCTTACGTAAGAACGAGCGACTTGTAGACCGTGTGATTGTGTGACACTCCCAGTAAAGATCTGCTGGTTTTCATACACTTCTACAGCTATAGTTTGTTTTAGTCCCGTTATTTTCCTTGTACACTGAGGCTTCGAAAGTCATGGCATAGCGATATGTAAAGATGGCTGCAGTACCACGTACATGATGTACAAACGAGCATTGTGTTGGCGTAGGCGTCATTTGTCCTCAGGTGATTCGTGTGAAAAGGTTTCAGATGTGATTATGGCAGCACGACTGAAATGAACACACTTTGAACGCTGAATAGGGTATTTGAAGCTCGACGAATGGAACATTCCATTTTGGTAATCATTAGGGAATTCAATATTCAGAGATCTAAAAAATGGTTCAAATGGCTCTGAGCATTATGGAAATTAACTTCTGAGGTCATCAGTCCCCTAGAACTTAGAACTACTTAAACCTAACTAACTTATGGACATCACACACATCCATGACAGAGGGGGGATTCGAACCTGCGACCGTAGCGGTCGCGCGGTTCCAGACTGAAGTGCCTAGAACCGCTCGGCCACTCCTGCCGGCATTCTGAGATCAACACCGTCAAGAGAGAATACCAAATTTCAGGCATTACCTCTCACCGTAGAGAACACAGTGGCCGACGGTTTCACTTAACGATCGAGGGCAGCACCATCTACATAGAGCTGTGAGTGCTAATAGACAAGCAACAATGAATGAAACAGCTGAAGAAATCAATGTGGGAAGTACGATGAACGTATCCGTTAAGACAGTACAGTGAAATATGGCATTAATATGTTATGACAGCAGACGACCAGCGCTAGTGCCTTTGCTGATAGCACCACATCGCCTGTAGGTCCTTTCCTGAACATGTGCCCTTATCAGTTAGACCCCATACGACTGGAAACCGTGGCCTGGTTCGATGAGTCCCGATTTCAGTTGGTAAGAGCTGATAGTATGGTTGGATTGTGACGCAGACCCTAGGAAGGCATGGACCCACCTTGGTCTGGTCAGTTGAATCTCGATTTCGGTTGGTAAGAGCTGATCGCAAGGTCAGAGTGTAGAGCAGACCCTACGAAGCCATGGACCCGAGTTGTCAACAAGGCTCTATGCAAGCTGGCTGTGGCTCCATAATGGTTTGCACTGTGTTCACATGAAATGGGATGGATTCTCTATCACAAGTAAACCGATCGTTGAGGAAAGGGTTATGTTCGGCTATTTAGAGACAATTTGCAGGCATTCGTGGACTCCACGTTCCCAAACAAAGATGTCATGTTCCCGGGTCATAATTGTTCGAGACTGGTTTGAAGAACATTCTGGACAATTCAAACGATTGATTTCTGACCTGAATCCCACCGAACATTTATGGGATATAATTGAGAGGTCAGCTCGTGCACAAAATGACGGCTATAGAGGCAACATGGCTCAATATTTCTGCAGAGCACTTCCAACGACTTGTTGAGTTCAACCCACGTCGAGCTGCTGCACTACGCCGGGAAAAAGGAGGTCCGACGTGATATGAAAAGGTATCCCATGACTTCTGTCATCTCAGTGTGTAGTGTTACCTGCCATTAAATCTTGTTTCGATTTCCTGATTATTCTTCGAATAATGTTGAAGACTGTAACATATTATTAACGTATGGACTAGACATTGTTTCAGTTGTAATTTTTTAAAATCATCTGAAGTAATCTTCATTGATAGAATCTGTTCAGTTACAACAAAACTATTTGAATGATCAAATGCCGTTTGCATAGAAATTAAAATATTAACTAATTACTTCTGGCACATTAAAATTGTTTTCACATTGTGTAGTCGTACTAATATTGTAAGGAGACCACCTGGCACTCAGACGTTTGTAATTTTTTATATTTATGGTACGTGAAATTCACAACTCAAAGTAGTTCGATGCAACTCTCAAAAATTCTCGAAAAAGTCGATTCTGAAGTATTTCGAGGAGCTTTACTCCACTAAAAATTAAGGTGGATGTTAAAGGTGCACTGTGTAGATCAGTTGTAGCGTTGGAAAATGAAAAGCGTGTAATCTATTATCGCTGGTTCCAACCCCGTTGTGGACTTTTTGTTTAGTTTTATATTTTTTCAAAAAATGGTTCAAATGGCTCTGAGCACTATGGGACTCAACTGCAGTGGTCATTAGTCCCCTAGAACTTAGAACTACTTAAACCTAACTAACCTAAGGACATCACACACATTCATGCCCGAGGCAGGATTCGAACCTGCGACCGTAGCAGTCGCACGGTTCCGGACTGCGCGCCTAGAACCGCGAGACCACCGCGGCCGGCTATATTTTTTTTTTTTTGGATCAATTCGAATACATACATAATTTAAATATAAAATTCATCAATACACGACAATTAAAATGTATCTAATAATTTTGATGAAGGTTGCATGTCTTCTTCTTTCTAATTACATATTGTGCACAAAATTCCAGTGTTCCTTGCAAGTGTGAGTCATATTTACAGATGTTTTATAAAGGATTTTATAAAGGATATGTAATGATTTTTCTTAAATTTAAACATTTTTTACCAACAGTCTTTTAGAAAGTGTCGATAATTAAGAATTTTATTTGCAATGAGTACAATACTTTGTTAGAAACAAAATGAGTGGAAAAATGCATAAAAACGATAATTAGTTGTGTCTTAATTAGCATACATATGATAAACCTTATATTTAAATGATATAAGTATTCGAACCGAACGGAAAAAGAATAAGGGGAAAAAAGACCACTGAAATATTCGAACCAGCGATCCACTGATTATAGAATTAACATTCTCCAACACTACCAGGTGGGCCACCGCGCCCTTATAGAAAAACCACCGTAATTTTAGTGAAAATTGCCCGTAAATTTCATAGTCTATTTTCCCGATAATTTTTGGGAGTTTGATCGCCCTCCTTTGCATCACTGACATTTGAGTTTTTAATTTCTTGCATCATAACGACAAAAAATTACAAAAACCTGATTGACGAATGGTCCCCTTGTGTCGTTTTTGTGTATGTGTGTGTAAGAAATATTATGAATTATTACATTAATTACTGTAAACCCAATCCAGCATGTATATTTTTCGAAAATACATTTTTTTTCAATTTGGGTGTTTACTTTTGCTCTTCGCACTCTTTAGTGTGCCGTAGTAAAAATTCAGCGTCCTCAGAGTTCCTAAATAACTGTTAAGGCAACCAGTTTAGAATATGGTGTAGTTTATCCGTAATGAGCTGGCGGACACTTGTTCACTTTCTTTGACAAACTGAATTTGTGAGCAGTTGAAAGCAGTTCGGGCTTGGCTGTGAAGTACGTTAATAACTAAATTCATTACACATTTTATAAAAATCTTTAAGTTGTGGAACGGAGTACTGGCACTTTGACGGCATTTATGTACACTCTTTTCCACGATTCGTTTTGCGGACCCATTAGATGCTATACCAAAGGGTCGAGTCGTTTACCGATATGAGTAACGGAGAGGTTACAGCCCTCGTACATTGTCGCTATTCTCGTTTCCAATGTCCCGATTTCCGCAGGGTGACCTTATATTTAGGCGTATCATAAGCCGTCCCTCGTTAGCTTTACGTGGGACCACCAGCGCCCCGAATTCTAGACACTGCTATCAACCTGAAATGAAATTAGTATTTCCTTAAAAAGTGGTCGAGTGCATGAAAGTTGCTAAACCAGCTTCTGAGCTCGTTGACAACAGTAAACAGGGAAGTTATGTACTGAAAAGATAAAGAAGCTGGTACACCTGCCTAATATCGTTTAGGGCCCCCGCGAACACGCGAGAGTGCCGCAACACGACGTGGCATGTATTCGACTAATGTCTGAAGTAGTGCTGGAGGGAATTGGCACCATGAATCCTGCAGCGCTGTCCGTAAATCCGTTAGAGATTTCTTCTGAACAGCACTTTGCAAAGCGTCCCAGATATTCTTAGTAATGTTCATGTAAGGGGAGTTTGTCGGCCAGATGAAGTGTTTAAACTCTGTGGCAATTCTGGATGGATGGGGTGTCGCGTTGTCCTGCTGTAATTGCCCAAGTCCGTCGGAATGCACCGTGGACATGAATGAATGCAGAAGATCAGGATGCTTACGTACGTGTCACCTGTCAGAGTCGTATCTAGACGTATCAGGGGTCCCATACCATTCCAAATGCAAACGCTCCACACCACTACACAGCCTCCACCATCTCGAACAGTCACCTGCTGACATGCAGGATCCATGCATCCATGAGGTTGTCTTCATACCCGTACACGTCCATCCGCTAGATACACTTTGAAACGATACTCGTGCGACCAGGCAACATGTTTATAGTCATCAACAGTCCAATGTCGGTGTTGACGGGCACAGGTGAGGCGTACTCATTACTCATTAAGAGTACACGAATGGGCCATCGGCTTTGAAAGGCCATGTCGATGATGTATCGTTGAATGGTTCACACGCTGACACTTGTTAGTGGTCCAGCATTGAAATCTGCAGCAATTTGCGAAAGGTTTGACCTGCCCGTCTGTTACGTTCAACGATTCTCTTCATTCATCTTTGGTCCCGTTCTTGCAGGATCTTTTTCCGGCCGCAGTGATGACGGATATTCGATGTTTTATCGGATTTCTGATATTCACGGTACACTCATGAAATGGTCTTACCGGAAAATCCCCACTTGCTACCTCGGAGATGCTATGTCCCATCGCTCGTGCGCCGACTATAACGCCATATTCAAAGTCACTAAACTCTTGGTAACCTGCCATTGTACCAGCAGTAACCGATATAACAACTGCACCAGACACTTGTTATATAGGCGCTGCCGACCGCAGCGCCGTATTCTGTATGTTTACATATCTCTGTATTTGAATACGCATGCGTATATCAGTCTTTTTGGCGCTTCAGTGTATATGTGATACGAGGTCACGACCAGCCTATGGACCGATGCAGACTCTTTAGTGGATACCCCAGCTGTTAAGGAAGTTCTGAAAGAAGTAAGTATTCGATAGTTTTGTTTGGATCCCGAATACTTCTAGAACTGGATTATTCTCTCAAAAATTAATTCGATATCGAAAGGAAAAGAGCTTGTATCGAATCGATTTTATCCCTAGTAATAGTTGCCCCAGTTGTTGAAAACACTCGTTGCGAGGACGATAACATATTGTTGAACATATTCGTAAAAACATGGATAAATGAGTAATGTCTTCTCATACTATAAATGCATTGTATTTTTAAAGATATTACAGAGTTGGCCAACAGAGATACTTCGTCACTTTGGTGTGTTTCCTTTTTTTGTTGCTGCCGTGCGCTAGCTTTTTACAGTGTTTCCAAATTTGTTGTTCATCAACCATACTTTCGAGTTTTTTGTATTGTACCATGTCGGCACTTAGCGATAGCCGTATCAAGAGGTGTTGACCTCTCTTCGGTCTGAAAAGGTCCGGAGGTTCTCTGGTGCTGTCGTTGGTCTGGGAAGGGGGGGGGGGGAGGAAGAGGAGGAGGACATTGTTGACTTGCTGTGGGGCAAGCCTGATGAGGGCGAGGCGTGGCTAGTGGGCAAAGAGAATTGGCCGGGGTCAAGTGGTGCGGTCGGTGCCCTGCTCAATCATTGTTAGTTCAGAGATATCAGAGCTTGATCGGAAAACGTGATAACTGCATTTTACGGCGGTGTAAGCACTTACAAAGCCATCGTTTCCATTATGATATGATTGTAATTTGCCTCTGTTGAGAGGTTACTGTAGAACCCTATTGAGCCGGCAGCTGTGGCCGAGTGGTTCTAGGCGATCATTACGGAACCGTGCTGCTGCTACGGTCGCAGGTTCGATTCCTGCCTCGGGCATGTATGTCTCTGTTATGTCCTTAAGTTAGTTAGATTTAAGGTGTTCTGAGTCTAGGAAACTGATGACCTCATATGTGAAGCCCCATAGTGCTTAGAGGCATTTGAAACATTTTTTTAGAACCCTCTTAAAACTGTTCACTGCTGTCTGTTACATTCTACTTCTTGTGAAATACCGAGTACAATTTGAGGTTCGGAGACATGGTGCTGAATTTAACAGTGGGCAGTCCTTTGTAGTTTTCGGAACAGTCTGATGCTACTGGCCTCGTTACGGGTTCTAGCATATTATTTTCTAAGCCGATGAAATGTTTTTGTCTATTGCAGTTATTGAAACCAATGTCTGAGTGATATGTATGCCAGGGAGCGGTCTATGCTGCAGAATTACTGGTCAGCAAAGCGGCAGACGTTGAGGAGGTATTCAACTTTTAGCAGTTTTATCCTGTTAGTCATAGTTGTATTACCTTGTAGTCATTACGTTGTGCTAGTTATGCTATTTATACTTTGTGTCACTATTGTGCAAAGTGACGATCAAAACATTTGATAATATATTGTACAATCGATCAATCGACTCCACTTGCAATTATTTTGGGGGCCAGCTCACAGCTTCCATTACGGTATGGTTCGCCCGCATGCTGCTGGATCTTGAGAATGCAGGCCTTTAAATAGAATATACAGTAGAGCAGCAGTTTCAGCACTGACATTTATTTTGTTTAACCCATATCGCTTCTTCAGCTCTCTCAATAAAACGTTCGTGCGTTCTTTGATAATTGTTGAGACTGATATGATACTATTAAGTTTTGAAGACAAACAATTAATCATTGGTATAATTTTGGATATTGTAACTGTGGTGTCACCGCTAGACACCACACTTGCTAGGTAGTAGCCTTTAAATCGGCCGCGGTCCGTTAGTATACGTCGGACCCGCGTGTCGCCACTATCAGTGAATTGCAGACCGAGCGGCGCCACACGGCAGGTCTAGAGAGACTTCCTAGCACTCGCCCCAGTTGTAGAGCCGACTTTGCTAGCGATGGTTCACTGACTTCTACGCTCTCATTTGCCGAGACGATAGTTAGCATAGCCTTCAGCTACATTATTTGCTACGACCTAGCAAGGCCCCATAATCAGTTATTATTGATATTGAATCATGTACCGTCAAGACTGACGTTCGTCATTAATGGATTAAAGTTAAGTATTCCACCAGCTACGTCCGTTTTTCTCAATTCTAATACCCTTGTCATGTTCCAGATCTCACGCCAGCCTGCGTGAGCTAAAACGCGTGCATTTCGGCCTCCTTTAGCAACAAGGTGTTGGCTCTCCTGCCAACCACAACAGTAACATGCTTTAGCCAAGAAGCTTATCTTGAGACATATTCAAAAATCTTTAGTAAAGCTGTAAGTTGGATGTGTTTCCATCTGTGCAGCTGTGTAGAAATAAGTTGTCTCCCAAACATTCACAGCAAATCTGTTTGGGAAACCTTCCAATAGGTGACGTCTTGTTTGGAATGATCATTAATGAAGAAATAAAAGTCTTCAGTGTGTTCTAATAGACTACATAAAACAAGTGGTAAAGTAAAATATCATATACAAGGAGTTCCACCTAACACTGCAATATCATATATTTCCAGAGTGAAACAAAATGTGAAGAATGCATTTGACCAAGGATGCACCTATTTCAGGAGCTCACACAATGGACAGAAATGCACATTCCATAAAATTACAGAGATCTCACTTTCGAAACAAAGTTACGTTCTTTTAAATGCCACATGTATGTTCCTTCTACCGAAATGAAAACTAGAGGTACAATTGGTGATGGCAGACTTGGTTTCGTTGATCTAAACCTCATACCATCTGAAGACTTCAAAGGATGGCAACAGCTTCTCAGTTTCTGCCGTAATGCCATGGTGCGGTTGCCTGAACTGTTTTGAAGCCTACTGTCCAGAAATAATATACTGACGAGCCAAATAAACTGCTACACTTGTCTAATATCATCAGGGACCACCGCGATCACGCAGAAGTGCCGCAACACGACGTGGCATGGTTTCGAGTAATGCCTGAAGTAGTGCTGGAGGGAACTGACACCATGTATCCTGCAGGGTTGTCCATAAATCCCTAAGAGTACGAGGGTGTGGAGACCTCTTCTGAACAGCACGTTGCAAGGCATCCCATGTGTGCTCGATAATTTTCATGTCTATGGAGTTCTGTGGTCAGCGGAAGTATTTCGACTCAGAAATGGTGTCGCGTTGTCCTGCTAGAATTGCTCAAGTCCGTCGGAATGCACAATGGACATGGATGGATGCAGGTGATCATAGAGGATGCTTACGTACATGGCATCTTTCAGAGTCGTATCTAGGCGTATCAGAGGTCCCATATCACCTCACCTGCACACGTCCCGCACCATTACAGAGTGTCCACCAGCTTGAACAGACCGGTGCAGGCATCGGTGTTATTTAAAGACGTAACATTTGTGTGGTCTTGGCTATTTGAATTTGTTGTTGGCTCTTCTCGGTGGAAGCCACATTATGCAAGAAGCTTTCTGATCCGATAAATTGCCTGGTGATGTTGCCTGTGAAGGGGTTAGGATAACGTATAGCAGCCGGAGATAATTGTTATAGCAATTCAATTTTCCATGTCCAGCAGTGGATTTGGTGATTTGGTAATGCTGTACATTATTTTAAGTGCGACAATGTTTATCCTTAGACCATGTTTTTCAAGAGCATCATCTGAAGTCCTATTGATCTGCACGAATACTGTGGTCATGGGGCTGTATTAAATGACAGTGAAATTTAGATGCTCCCTTAGTGTGCTCCAGTTTTCTACTAGTGTGGCACACTTTGACTGTCTTGGACCTGGACCCAATGCGTGCTCATAGTATTATAGCTATTAACGTCGCTTTTGTATATCGGCTTCATGGAATGCACCGCTGCCGGCTACCCATGGGATATATTCACGCAGGTTATGTAAATTACTTTTTAAATTTTTCTATTAAAATTGTGTACATACTGATGTTTGGGGCTTTTCTGAGTCTACTGATCTTGTTGGACATAAAGTTGTGCCCCTTTAAGATGGCCACCTGTTGCTCGGTTATGTATGAATCACACGTGTCATATTGAGATGTCGTTTGGGCTTGAGAAAATATAGCCCGTTGATAATAACTAACTGGCACCTTTGAGGTTCGCGGGATGTAAGAAACAAAAAGGTATATAACTATTAAGTCTTAAGATGCTCTGAAGCTTACTTATTTGTTCGTTCTCTAGCCATTTGTGAGTTGAAGAGCAAAATAAATTTATTCCCTCTCTCAGGGCGAGTTACAGTTTACTAGACCTAATTGTTCAACTATTTGGTATTTAAATGTTTTCATGGGGTGACCTTTTCTCATATTTGATTTAAACTTACCTTTTCCTAGCAGTTGGTTCTGAGTTCCAATTACTGCTGCTCTTCCTTTTTAAATGGCGTTCTTGAGCTGCTATGCATACACGTTCACTTACTGAATCATTTACGTTTTTTCTAGGGTATACCTTAAGAGAACTTTCACTATCTGTCTGAAGGCAGCTACATCAATTTTTGGACATTCGTTCTCTTATTAATTATTTAACTGATCACTGGGTGAGATTTAAGGAAACTTGCTCTGACTGCCTGAAAGTATCTCTATAAATTTGGCATCTGTTTACATTATTAAATTATCTAGAAGCCCTTGGAGGTGTATTTTAAGAATTATTTTTCTTAGTTGTCTCGAGGCGGCTGTAAGTTACTCCGTGCTACTTATAGCTATTAAGTTTTTAATTTTTTGAGGTGAGTTACACTTTTATGTTTTCATAAAGAGTCATCTATTTCCAAATATTAATTACTTGTTCATTTGTTGAAGCATTTTCTGAGTTGTGCTGCGGGAAGGTAGTAATTTTGAGTGTGGGATGAAAGAACCGCTGTCAGACACATGTTTTGTCACTAAACTGAGGTGTGTAATTTCTGAAACCTGAGGAGTTCTGAGTGTTGTTTGTTATCCTGTTAATTGGCTCTCTCTGATTTTAGTTACTTTTCTTAAATAAATGTGTTTAATAAACAATGGTCTGCCAGGTACTGGCAGAAGTAAAGCTGTGAGGACGGGGCGTGAGTCGTGCTTGGGTAGCTCAGTTGGTAGAGCACTTGCCCGCGAAAGGCAATGGTCCCGAGTTCGAGTCTCGGTCCGGCACACAGTTTTATTCTGCCACGAAGTTTCATATCAGCGCACACTCCGCTGCAGAGTGAAAATCTCATTCTGGAAACATCTCGAGGGGGTTACGAATCTCATAGAAAGTTTGAAGTGGGACACTCTTGCAGATAGACGACGCGCTAAACGGAAGGGGCTGCTCACTAAATTCGTAAGTCTGATCTTTGACGAAGATGTAAAGCATATATTATTACCACCAACTTTGAAATCGGGCAATGATCACCATTCAAAGATAAGGGAAATTAGAGCTCGTACTGAGGCGTTCAGACAGTCGTTTTTCCCTCGCACGATCCGCGAGTGGAACAGACGGGGGAAATAAGGCTTTGGCGAGAATTGTGACCTCCGCCACACACCGCTTGGTGGCTAGCGGAGTATATATGTAGGTGTAGATGTTGTTTGACAGCCACTTCTCGCTGTCGTGAACGGAGGATGACGCCCAGAGGGATACTGCGGAGTTGTGGGCAACGAATGCAGAATGCCAGCCTTCCATCTTCTTGCTGCCATATGTGGAATAAGCCAACTGCTTAGGTTCTATGCCTGTCGCTTCGGAGTAAATGAGTTGCGGAAGTGACGGGATCATACAGTGACAGAAAAAATAAAACACAACACCAAAAATTACGAGGATGAGTCAAATGAAAACCTTAAATTTCGAATCCCACTCCTGACACAGATTTATGGAGGTGCCTGACCCACCTTCCAGCCAGTGATTACGACAACGGTGACTACGTCAGATGTTACACGCCAGCCAGACATCTCTGCCGGAACATCAGTGCCAATGGTGGGAGCACGCCCCCAACATTACCGCATAGCGACGATGAATCTGGCCACCATTCGGGCCCCCCATAAACTGGCAATGTTCCGTGAGACCATTTATGCTGCTGATGTCGACATTGCCCTCCTCCAAGAAGTGTTTGTCGCCGATTTCCATGCCCCCACTGGCTACGTGGCACACATCTCCCATGCTTCTGACAACGGTAGTGGAGTTGCCATCCTCCTCCGTTCTGGACTCCCTGCTGAAGATGTAGTGTACCTTGCTAATGCTAGGGGTATGGCTCTCACGCTGTTCGGCGTCCGTATCCTCAATGTATATGCGCCGTCCGGCTCCAGTCGACGTCGTGATCGACACACTTTCTTTGCTGCCGAGGTAACGCCGCTGTTTGAGGGTCCCCTAGATGATATGGTCCTCGGTGGCGATTTCAACTCCACGCAAAGGCCTGAAGATCAATTACCGCATCATTCCCCTTGTGCGGCCCTCTCCGTCATCATCGACAGACTCCAGCTTGTTGACACATGGACAAAGGTGCATGGCACCCGTGCAGGTTTCACATATTATACGGCGCATTCATCTAGTCGTCTCGATCGTATATACCTCACACGTTCCCTTGCTGCCGACACTCGACATGCCGAAGTATGGCCTCTGGCTTTCTCTGACCATGACGCCTACATCTGCGATGTCGTCCTCGCCCGCCAACAAGTGTGGCACAGCCGCGGCTTGTGGAAATTCAACGTTTCCCACCTGACTGTCCCTGACTGCCGACGAATCGTTGAGGATGCGTGGGCCCTCTGTCATCGTCGTCGCCCCGCCTACGCATCCACCTTATCGTGGTGGGTATCATGCGCGAAACCAGCTCTGCGCAGGGCGCTGATAGGATAGACTTCAAAGCCTGGCAAGCGAGCACCATGGACTTTTATTATGCAGTCCTTCGTGACTGCACTTCGATGGCCTTCTCTCCTGATCGTCAGATGATGGTGCATCGTGCTAAAGCGCAGATCACTTCCCTCACGCGACGGCGCTTAGAAGGGACTCTTGTCAGATCCTGCACCCGTGACCATATGCCTCATGAAACGCCATCGATGTACCACCTTCTCAGGGAACGCCGACGTCGTCGTCGAACCCTCATCCACGATCTCACAGATGCGGAAGGACGACGACACACTACGCAATGCGACATTGGTCACGCTTTCTATTCTCATTTCCGTCAACTGTTCGCTGCCGTCCCCCATCCCCAGACCTTAATTGAGGAGGTGGCAGCAATGACTGTCAACACCATGCCAGAGGATGTGGCTCAAGAACTTCAGGAACAAGTGACCTCTGATGAAGTCCTAGATGCAATCAAGGTGGGGGCTGCCAACAAGTCCCCTGGACCTGACGGCCTCCCCCTCGACTTTTACAAGTATTTTAGCTACCTTTTGTTACCTGCTTGGACGTCCATCTGTCGTGAATTGATGTCACCCACAACGATGATCCCAGCCACCTTCCTTGATGGGGTCATCATCCTGGTCCCTAAGCCACATGGGCGATCACGGATCTGTGATTACCGGCCCATCACTCTACTCAACAGTGAAATGAAAATTTTCACCCGTTTGTTGGCCTCACGCCTCAAGAAGGCAGCAAGATCCGTCACCTCCCTTGATCAGACTTCGTTGGGCGGTGACAACAACATCCATACGGCCCTTTGCCGTTATAGGGACATGATTGCGCTCGCGCGCTCGCGACATTTACCTGGCGCATTGGCATCGCTTGACTTCCGTCAAGCTTTCGACCGTGTCGACCATACTTTTCTGAAATCGGTCCTCCAACACATGGGTTTTCCGGTTCGTACAATCACCGTGGTAATGCGGCTCTTGAGCGGCGCAACTTCAAGAATACTCTGTAATGGTCGCCTCACCGCGCCTCTAGCGATCGAGCGCTCTGTCCGACAGGGATGCCCACTTTCCACGATACTGTATGCTTTGGCATTAGAGCCCCTCCTACAGGGGCTTCGCCAACGCCTGGTGGGCCCGACATTGCATGGGCACCGCTTCTGTTGTACAGCCTATGCTGACGATCTAGTCCTCTACCTCCGCAATGAAGACGATGTTCGCGCTGCTCTGACTTGGGTGACGACTTATGGGGAGGCATCGGGCAGTTCTCTTAACATTTCCAAATCGAAGGTTCTGCTCATTGGTGAGGGTCTACCAGAAAGATCTGTCGCTCCTCTAAGTGTGGCCACCAGTGTCCGCTGTTTGGGCATTGATTTTATGAATGACCTCCGTCGCTCAGCGGCAACCAACGGTCGACGTCTCCTACAAACGATCAGGGCTGGCCTTGTGGACCACCGGCTTCGATCCCTCGACATTATACAGCGCGCGCAATACGTGAATGTTTATCACGTGGCACAAGTGTTCCCGGTTCCGATTACCCTCGCACGTCGTATGTTGATGGCGATGGGATCCTTTGTCTGTGCCGGGATGTTATTTAAAGTTCAATATTCCTCCCTTGCCCTCCCGCGGGAGCGTGGTGGAGTGGGCTTATTCCATGTGCCAGACAGAGTTACCGCACTTTTTGTTAGCTCCCAACTGAAAGTCTGGCGTCGCTGCCCGACGAGCCTGACCGGACTGCTTTTGCGTGAATACGCACCAGTCTCCATGTCAGCCCCGGTCATGTTATCCGACATTCCACCCCCCTTTTATCACTTTCGGTACTTCTTCTTTGAAATCAGTTACATTCTGCACTCCTTACCCCTTCTCCGTATACTCCAGACAAAGACTGTATACGACACCTTACAAATGTGTCAAACCCCCAACCCCATTGAACACAAGTTTCCCCAGATCATATGGCGCCGTGTGTGGAAAGCAGTGCATGCTAGTTACCTCGACACCAGCGTTCAGTCCACCTGGTATATCACCGTCAATGGCAAACAGGTCAACCAGTCTCGTTTGCACCGCATCCGCCTTGCTGACACACCACTCTGTGTTCACTGTGGTGTAGAGGACACGGACGCTCATCGGTTCTCATGTGGTCCGTCTGCTGACGTCTGGAGGCTCGCGCAGCGTATCCTGGCTTTCCTCACCCGACAGCCGCCTGCTCAGATTATTTTCCTGACGCTTCTATTCCCGGATGTGATTCATTACCCCACAACAAAAACTAATGCCGTGAATTGGATACGCGGTCATACAGTCCGCTACCTTTTTGGGCCCGATGAGAAATCAGAACTAGGTTATTGGACGTACCTTAACGATCGACATTGTGCACTTGTTCGCAACCCCAGATACAAGCAGTTCTTTTCCAATTTTCTACGGAGCGCCTTTCATGACCCGCCTTCCAGCTGGAACGTCCAAGCCATGAGATGCTGATGCTTTTTTGCCGATATGATGTTCTGAACGTACTACACACGGAATCCCCACTAAAATTTCGAGAAGACACGTTTGGATGTTCCGCCAATCAGACGGCGCAAGCGACTCCTAGAATTCTGGTGCAACGACTGCCATAATACAAACAAATGAATAAATAAAAACATACATACAAAAAAAAAACAAAGAAAAATAAAGAAAACAAAAATGCAATACAATAAACTAAAAAAAAAAAAACAAAAAAAGTTCCTGTTCACAACAAATTTCATTTTTTTATCGCTACTCTCTATGTTTCTTCCCCCCTACTTTCTTCCTTTCCTACACCTTTGCAGTAATAGGTTAGTTGTTTTGGAATAGGTGTAGATAGGTGCCAACGCCTGAAGAGGTGCATTTAATTTTGTTTTTTTGTTAGAATACAAGTGGCGGTGGCAAATAGACATTTTTTTTGTAGTTTTTCCTTTCCCGTCCAGAAAAAAAGGGGTAGCGTCTTATTAGAAATTAAAAAAAAAAAAAAAAAGTTGGTAGAGCACTTGCCCGCGAAAGGCAAAGGTCCCGAGTTCGAGTCTCGGTCGAAAAAAAAAAAAAAAGTTGGTAGAGCACTTGCCCGCGAAAGGCAATGGTCCCGAGTTCGAGTCTCGGTCCGGCACACAGTTTTATTCTGCCACGAAGTTTCATATCAGCGCACACTCCGCTGCAGAGTGAAAATCTCATTCTGGAAACATCTCGAGAGGGTTACGAATCTCATAGAAAGTTTGAAGTGGGACACTCTTGCAGATAGACGACGCGCTAAACGGAAGGGGCTGCTCACTAAATTCGTAAGTCTGATCTTTGACGAAGATGTAAAGCATATATTATTACCACCAACTTTGAAATCGGGCAATGATCACCATTCAAAGATAAGGGAAATTAGAGCTCGTACTGAGGCGTTCAGACAGTCGTTTTTCCCTCGCACGATCCGCGAGTGGAACAGACGGGGGAAATAAGGCTTTGGCGAGAATTGTGACCTCCGCCACACACCGCTTGGTGGCTAGCGGAGTATATATGTAGGTGTAGATGTTGTTTGACAGCCACTTCTCGCTGTCGTGAACGGAGGATGACGCCCAGAGGGATACTGCGGAGTTGTGGGCAACGAATGCAGAATGCCAGCCTTCCATCTTCTTGCTGCCATATGTGGAATAAGCCAACTGCTTAGGTTCTATGCCTGTCGCTTCGGAGTAAATGAGTTGCGGAAGTGACGGGATCATACAGTGACAGAAAAAATAAAACACAACACCAAAAATTACGAGGATGAGTCAAATGAAAACCTTAAATTTGTAATAACAAATCGAGATTTCGCGCCGTTATCCTGTAAGTTGGTAAGCGTGCTGTCAACAGCGTGCAGAATGGCCTGTACGTGGCAACATAGTGCAGATGCACACATTCCGTCACAGTGTCAGTATAATAATGGCCGCCCGACTTGCGACTTGCACCAGAAAGAGCAGCGTTCTGTTATTCGGTTCTTGCGTAGTGAAGGTTTCAGACCTATTGAAATTCATTGACGAATGAAGATTCAGTACGGTGATGCATGTTTGTCACAGCAGCAAGTCTAAGAATGGAGTAGGAATTTCGCAAATGGTGTGACTTCAGTGGAAGATGGTCCTCGTCCTGGTCAGGCACAACAAGTTGTGACCACAGAACATTGCAGCAGTTGAAGCCATAGTGAAGGAAAACCGCCGAGTGACACTGAATGACATTGCACCATGTTTACAGATTAGTCATGGGTCAGCACACCACATTGTGCATGATGTGCTCCAGTTTCACAAAGTGTCTGCAAGATGGGTGCCACGGCAGCTGACTCCTGGAATGAGAGAACGACGTGTTGATGCTTGTGAAGAACTTCTTCGGCGCTTTGAACGAGAAGGTGATGGCTTCCTTGCAAGAATCGTTACTGGGGACGAAACATGGGTTCACTTCCACCAAGTGATTTCCATATGTTTGGACCATTCAAAGACGCACTGAGAGGAAAGAAGTTCAGTTCTGATTAAGAAAAATGCCAAGCGGTGCATGAGTGGTTGCGCGGACTACAAAAAGAATTTTTTTCTAAAGGAATTTATGTACGAAGGCTGTCCAGAAAGTAAGTTACGATTGATCGCGAAATGAAAATCACAGTGAAAATCAGAAACGTTTCATTTGTAACAGTTAGCTACACCTTTCAGCCTCTTCTCTACATAGTCACCGTTCTGACTCAGACATTCGTCGTAGCGTTGTACCAACTTTCCAGTACCCTCATCATAGAAGGCAGCCGCCTGTGCTTTCTCTACGCTGGCCTAAAGCTCGTTGTCTGTGCCAAAATGTTGTCTTCATAGCGAGCGGTTCGTTTGAGCGGAGATGAAACTCAGTGGGAGACAATTGCGGGCTGTATTGTGGGTAACCAAACATTTCCAATTGAAACGATGCAGGAACCTCTTCATTGCCCCTGCAGAATGAGGCTGAGAATTGTCTTGAAGAAAAACCCGCAGGACAGTTATGTAATTTTGGTTGCATAGCTTCAGGGGAAAATTCTCACCAGGCCCTTGTACTTGGCGGGAGACAATATTTTCTATAACATCTTTCCGCGCTCACTAAGAGCTCAGGAATGAAAAGAGCGACATAATTCTACCTAGAGTCATACTAGAGACACTGTCCAACACATCTTCGCAAAGCTTAATCGGATTTTCATAGTCGTTTCCATTTCGCGACTGATCGTAACTTACTTTCTGGACAGCCCTCGTACTTTGTAAGCGCTGGAGGACTTGCATTGAACGCAGAGGAGATTATGTTGAAAAGTGATAGAGCTTTGTACCACTTTTGCACAATAAATAATATTTTAAAAAAATATTTAAACTTTTCATTTGACTCACCCCCGTAATCAACGTATAGTAATGAAATTTGGTAAATACATTTGTCAAGGTAAATTATTTAACTGATTCATATTGCAAGATCGCAGGTTAATGAAAACGTGAGATAAGTCATTGCAAATGTGAAATGCTGGCCAGTGTACCCGCCAGATTGTTGAATGCAAGCATGTAAACATGCTGTCATTGTATTGCACAGGTGTCGTATGACAGTTTGCGCGATGGGCTTCGATGCTTGTTGCACTTGATCGCCCAATAAAGGGATGGTTAATGCTGTTTGTGAATGAAGCTGGTGTTGTACGATGGTGTTCCATATGTTTTCGATCGAAGACAGATTTCGAGATCGAGCAGGCGAAGGCTACATGTCGACACTCTACAGAACATGTTGAGTTACAACAGCGGTATGTGGACGAGCGTTATCATTTATGAAACACCCCCTGGAATGTTGTTCATGAATGGTAGCGCAACTCGTCGAATTACCTGACTGACGTACAGTTTTGCACTGAGGGTGCTTGGGACAAGCAGGAGAGTGCTCCTACTGTAAAACGAAATCGAAGATCCAGCGTGTACAGCACGCAGATTGGTTGAAGGCCCTGGTATGGCCTCCTAACCAACACACGGCCGTCACTGGCACCGAGGCAGAACCAGCTTTCGCCAGAAAACACAACAGAGCTCCACTCTGACCCCAATAAACTCTTGCTTGACACTGTTGAAGTCGCAAATGCAGGTGGTTTGGGGTCAGTGGAATTCACGCTACAAGACGTCTGGGTCGTAACTGTCCTCAAAGTAAATGACATCTAACAGTTGGTTGTGTCACTGCTGTGCCAATTGCTGGTCAAACCGCTGCAGGTGCAGTAAGATGGGCCAAAACCATACGATGAAGACTCTCGGTAGTACCAAGTGAGCTTCTGGAGCCCAATCTTCTTGTGACTGTATATTATTGTAACCGCTGCTGCCAACAGTCGTGTAGAGTGGATACCTTCCGTCCAAGTCTTTTATATGCTATCGAAAAAAGAGCATTCTGCTTCTCGAAGCCCTACTACTCGTCCAGACTCAATGAGTTGTTGTTAATGGCGTCTTTGTCGCCTTAAAGGCGTCTTTGACCAACATCAACTCATCATGTCCAATCTCAGAGGTAACTAACCCTCACGACCGTTACAGCGTGTATTTAAAGCAAACCTGAGTTGCACCCCCATAGTATAATCATAATAATGGCGTGTGACGAGGGCCTCCCGTCGGGTAGACCCCTCGCCTGGTGCATGTCTTTCGATGTGACGCCACGTCGGTGACTTGCTCTTCGATGGGGAGGAAATGACGATAATTAGGACAACACAACACCTAGTCCCTGAGCGGAGAAAAATCTTCCACCCAGCCGGCAATCGTACTCGGGCTCTTAGGATGGACCGTCTGTCGCGCTGACCACTCAGCTACCGGGAGCGGATATCCCAATGGTAGGGATACTAATGCCTCTCTTACGCGACTGGTATGAAATCTGAATAGACATCACATCTCAGATGCAGAAACACACTTACCAACTATCGTTTACGTCCCAAAACTTCTTGGTGTTATGGTTTCTTTTAACGCCAGTGCATTAGCATGATGATCAGGTGTGCGTGCAAAAGAACAGACAGCTGCCATGACCGTAATCGCTGCAGTGAAGTCATTGTCTGCTTGTTCACGGTGGTACACCGTGCGTTTTGTTATAATAGAGGCTGTTTAGTACGTCTTCATCCTTACTGTTGTGGGATGGTGAAGCAGTGGCACAGGTACAATGGGTAGTGATATGTCAGTGAGCGATATTGGTTGGCAGACGTTAATGTTCCCAGAATGAGATTTTCACTCTGCAGCGGAGTGTGCGCTGATATGAAACTTCCTGGCAGATTAAAACTGTGTGCCCTACCGAGACTCGAGCTCGGGACCTTTGGCTTTCGCGGGCAAGTGCTCTACCATCTGAGCTACCGAAGCACGACTCACGCCCGGTACTCACAGCTTTACTTCTGCCAGTATCTCGTCTCCTACCTTCCAACGTTTACAAAAGCTCTTCTGCTAACCTTGCAGAACTAGCACTCCTGAAAGAAAGGATATAGCGGAGACATGGCTTAGCCACAGCCTGGGGGATGTTTCCAGAATGAGATTTTCACTCTGCAGCGGAGTGTGCGCTGATATGAAACTTCCTGGCAGATTAAAACTGTGTGCCCGACCGAGACTCGAGCTCGGGACCTTTGCCTTTCGCAGGCAAGTGCTCTACCATCTGAGCTACCGAAGCACGATTTATATTTGTTCCTCTTTGTAGATCTCTTTCTAGAGCAGGAATCCCTTAAAGTTTCCCTCCCTTCTGGTCTAGAAAAGTGCAGCCTGACTTACAGCGCCATAGCATTATTTAAATGGACACGTCCGAAGAAACACAACGCATTCTGTGCCAAGAGTAATATGTGTGCCCAATATGGCCGAGCATGTCACATGACGCTACTTCAGCCAATCGCGGATCTCGGATTGCTGAGAATGGCGAGCGGCTGTGGGGGGGAGGGGGAGGATGTAGTTTGATCATGGTCGAAAGACTACTTTTACAAGAAAAAGGTAATATACACTCCTGGAAATGGAAAAAAGAACACATTGACACCGGTGTGTCAGACCCACCATACATGCTCCGGACACTGCGAGAGGGCTGTACAAGCAATGATCACACGCACGGCACAGCGGACTCACCAGGAACCGCGGTGTCGGCCGTCGAATGGCGCTAGCTGCGCAGCATTTGTGCACCGCCGCCGTCAGTGTCAGCCAGTTTGCCGTGGCATACGGAGCTCCATCGCAGTCTTTAACACTGGTAGCATGCCACGACAGCGTGGACGTGAACCGTATGTGCAGCTGACGGACTTTGAGCGAGGGTGTATAGTGGGCATGCGGGAGGCCGGGTGGACGTACCGCCGAATTGCTCAACACGTGGGGCGTGAGGTCTCCACAGTACATCGATGTTGTCGCCAGTGGTCGGCGGAAGGTGCACGTGGCCGTCGACCTGGGACCGGACCGCAGCGACGCACGGATGCACGCCAAGACCGTAGGATCCTACGCAGTGCCGTAGGGGACCGCACCGCCACTTCCCAGCAAATTAGGGACACTGTTGCTCCTGGGGTATCGGCGAGGACCATTCGCAACCGTCTCCATGAAGCTGAGCTACGGTCCCGCACACCGTTAGGCCGTCTCCCGCTCACGCCCCAACATCATGCAGCCCGCCTCCAGTGGTGTCACGACAGGCGTGAATGGAGCCATTCCACAGGACTACATCCAGCATCTCTACGATCGTCTCCATGGGAGAATAGCAGCCTGCATTGCTGCGAAAGGTGGATATACACTGTACTAGTGCCGACATTGTGCATGCTCTGTTGCCTGTGTCTATGTGCCTGTGGTTCTGTCAGTATGATCATGTGATGTATCTGACCCCTAGGAATGTGTCAATAAAGTTTCCCCTTCCTGGGACAATGAATTCACGGTGTTCTTATTTCAATTTCCAGGAGTGTAACTTGAAATTTTGAAGCAGTGTCAAATAAAGTGCTAAGCTCAGAGTGCCAGCCGCCGTGGCCATGCGGTTCTAGGCACTTCAGTCCGGAACCGCATGACTGCTACGGTCGCAGGTTCGAATCCTGCCTCTGGCATGGATGTGTGTGATGTCCTTAGATTAGTTAGGTTTAAGTAGTTCTGAGTTCTAGGGGACTGATAACCTCAGATATTGAGTCCCATAGTGCTCAGAGCTATTTTTTTTCCATATAACAGTAAAATCTTCTCTTGCACCGTGTGTTGTGAACCAACTGTTACTGTACACCGTGATTTTTGCTCAAATGCTCCGTCGTGAAGTTACTAGCTCAGGATTTGTACTTCAGTTTGTGTAAGTTATCTTACTTTCATATTATGTTCTGGCCTTTACTCAGCGTGTGATATATTGCTTCCTCCAGCTTTCTGTTATAGCGAAGACCATTCGTAAGCTTATGTGAAACAGACATTTTTTGCGAAGAAGCACAGAAGAGACAATTTTGTGTTGGAAAAAAATGATGAAATGACAGACTAAAAATACAGAGATCCTGGATATGAGGCCCATTCGACCTTTGGATTTTTGTGGCGCTTAAAGTGACTTACCGTTTTTCATAATTGTGTCAACTACTTCATGCTTTCGATTCTCATTTATTCGATTTGTAACTTATTAAGAGAACTAAGTGATAGGTCTATGAAAGGCAGGAGCATACAATTTCCAAGTAGAAAACGCAAAATGAAGTACAGTGGCGTCAAATCAAACTTTATGTTGATGATTGTATTACTTTTACGTAGAGAGTTATAAATGTTTTTAGGGTTGCCAAGGAAATATTGCGAATAACATGAGAGTGCATACAACAGTTTTATTAATGACAACAGGAGGGCACAGTTCATACATAGTAGGTCGAAAAACACAGAGAGACATGAGAAATCCTGAAAGGCAGTTTTATACACCTGCAGAAGTGAATGATGTGATCGTTGTTGACGACATACGTTATAGATTACATTAACGACACTGAACGTTGAATCACAGACATGAATAATTATAAACATAATTTTTCACATTACATAGTATATCAACAGTACAAATATTATTTTATCACAAATGTTTAGCTAATAAAAAAGTAAAAAAAAGCGCCATTGACAGATTTACGCATTATCGCACAGCACTGAAATATTTTTCAACGATTGGACGAAGCGTTAACTTCCATTGAAAAGAATTTTTTCTCTTTCGTTTTGGAGGGACACCGAAGATTCGTGATGTGCTCTTGCCTTAAAACGTAGACCCTGAAAAAGAAAAAAAGCCATATCACTAAACAATACAAATAATATTACAACCAGAATAAGGATGTAAATTATGGAAATTTTTGAGTATTGCAAATAAATGTAAATATTTTGTTTATTTCCTTCGGGCTATACAACAAAGACCACAACCATCTAATATTGTGAGCAACATTACATGGTAACTTTCCATTTGGTACTTATGCTAACAATATAACACAAAGAGCGGTCATAAAAAAGCTCCAAAGTGTAGCATATTAGATAAAACTGTAACAGTTAGAGAGCCATTCTGTGTACAAATATTAACCAATAGGTGGGTTAGTTCAGTAATTTCTCATTTATGATCTGGTCTCACTCATGAGGACATATATGTAGAATACAAAAATCGATGTACCCAGAACACTCCTTCCACGACTGAGGATCAGTAACGTTAAACAGATGGTAAAGCGAAGAACAAGTGTCATTTGTGGAATATCAACACATACGTGTTTGTTCCTGCACACATACGGTTGATGCCACTTCAGACGGCGCGATTCCAACACAAGCTGGTCAGTAGTACAACCAAGAAACATATACTGATTTTGTTAGAGTTAATCTCGAACTTTCCGATTCGTTAAGTGTTCAGACAGAAATCGGAAACCACGAGGGTAATCCCTGGTACTGAACAAAATGGTTGTTAGAAACTACAGGGTGGGGCAAAAAAAAAAAAAAAAAACTGGCCCGGTCGAGTGGATACGGCTGGACATGAATTTGCGGTCGCATTGACGGGAAAGGAAAATACTTTCAACTGGATGAAGCAATTGCCCTTACAACTGGCCGAACTCTGAAGCACATTTACACAAGCTTCACCACTGACAGAGTTGTTAGAACAGATCAGTCTGGTCGCAGCCCTAGCTGGCCACCCAGGTCACCCGACCTGTGCGATTACTCTGTGCGGGGAGCGCTCAAGTCTAAAGAGTATCGCAACAACCTTATAGTCTTCTAGAACTCTGACAGAACAGTGCGGATGAGATTGCAGCAGTTAGAGCAGTCCAACTTCGATCCGGCTTCAGAAACTTGCTGACCATGGCCCCCGAGTGTCAAGAGATAAATGGTCGTCACTTTCAACATCTGCCGGCCGGTGTGGCCGAGCTGTTCTAGGCGCTTCAGTCAGGTTCGAATCCTGCCTCGGGCCTGGATGTGTGTGATGTCCTTCGGTTAGTCAGGTTTAAGTAGTTCTAAGGTCTAGGGGACTGATGACCTTAGATGTTAAGTCCCATAGTGCTCAGAGCCATTTGAACCATGTTTCAACATCTGGTATAGTCATATTAGTACTGTAATTCCTTCCTCTGATGTGTTTCTCTGTACCCTGTAACTCTGTTCTCAGGGCCCTGTACTTTAGCACTCGGCAGTGAATACTCATTCAGATCGGGGAGGGCGGGAGGAGTGGGAGGGAGGACATCTGGCACAAATCAGATGTTATTGTCGTATGTCATATGTTTCACAAGTTGACTAGTTTGTGTTGAGGAAGTAATGGGAATGGGTAGGGGTCACAGCGGTTCAAGAAGGGGTGTTGTGTACATAGTTCCGCGTAGTCAGCATGTACACAACTTTCCCACTAGACGCGCCCCGCTAAGCACAACAGCGCAAGCGCAGTGCTCGCCTGTCTCCTCACTACAAGATGGCGCTGCTATAGAGACGGACCAAATTCTACTTCCGCCGATCCGCGTATTAATATGTAACGCAGCCAATGAGATTGCTGCTAATGTAGAACCCTTTCTCCTCGCGGATCACACTCGCGCAGTGATACATGAATGCTCGAGGTATTATAACGAGTGTACAGACCTCTGATTAGTCAGTCTGCATTTGTCTGCACCAGTCTATACCAGTCTGCATTAGTCTGTACCACTCTATAGTCAAGTTTCAGTCTGCGCCCAATAAGATTACCATATTCCTGTACATAGCCATGAAGATAAATGTATAGACACTTTTGTCAAGTATCAGAGATATATGTGAGAATAAGATTAACGTACCAATACCAAAGGAACTTGAGATTGTCAATTGTAAATAGCACTCAGAACCAAGTTAAGTAATTTTTATGCTTGTTATTATTTTAATAAATGTGTGTGAAAATTAATCAAGTTCTGTTTAAAGTTAGTCACTGTCAGTCTGCTACACTAAGCGTGCAAGTGGCATTTCTATCGTCTGACCTAACGGCAGAAGATAAACACGCCACGATAAGACCACGAGACATATTGCTGACACTCGCCTACTTCGTTAGAGCGACAAGTCAAATAATCTGATGGTGTGTGTACTGAAGGTCTTACAGTACGTACACCACAAGGGGGTTGCGTTTGGCGGAGTGCTTTACCTGTGAAGTTTCGATATTGTAATGTCGAAGAGGAGTCGGAATCATATTACTTCCTTTCACTTATTTTCGCAAAAAGATTACGCCGCGAAAAACCAGAGAAATGAGAGGTCATACGGCGGTTTATCGATAGCCGTTGTCTCCATGCGTCATTCGCGAATGGAAGTGGAAGGAGGCCAAGGATAGTGTCATGAGAAATACCCTCTGCTTCACATCGCATGACGGCTTCCGTAGTATGGATGTAGGTGTACTTAAAAATATAAGGAAGTTACCTAATATCCAGAATGAGCTGTATCATAGATTCACAAGACATCGAATAAGCTGGTGTGCAAAACTTGAGAATGAAATTAAATTTCACATTATGTCTCACTGCCAAGTAAAACAGTTCGATGAAACTTGGATCACAAGCAGAAGTACCTGCTACAGTTAGTACAGAAGTAACTGTAACAAATACTCACAGAGACGAACAAAAAGGACGCTCTCTTTCAAAGACAATAATTATACTGAAGTCACTGCGAATTATGAAGGTCGTCAAGACCTTACAAGAGACGGGATATGCTGTTTAGTAGGATGTGTGAACATAACGGATGGTAATGCATTTTCTGCAACTTGCTCCCATGCCAGCGGCAAGTTTGGTAAGGAGTGCTTGTGTTAATTCGTTCAATTTCTCCACCAGCGTGGTTGGCAACTGCTAGATTGCTAGATAGTCGTTGGTTCATGTGGACATGCTCCAATATGCATGGGCGTACCCAGCGAGGGGCGGGGGGGGGGGGGGGGGGGGGGGGAGGGCAGCTGCCCCCACCCCTAGAAGATATTTGCAGTTTTTCACTAGTTTACTGTTTTATTTAATAAGAAATGCTGCATGTTTTCTCGGATTGCACAGATGCATTCTTGTATTTAAAATGTTTATTAAAAGCAGTTTTTCACTGGTTTACTGTTTTATTTAATAAGAAGCGCTGTATGTTGTCTCGAGTCCTTGTTTACTGAGTCCAGTATGACCTGCCCCCCCCCCCCCCCCAGTTCAGATCCTGGGTACGCCCTTGCCAATATGTTTTCCCAAAGCATCGCTCACGTGCTCGAGGGATGTTAGTCAGATAGCTGGAAGGGCAGTTATTTCGCCAAATATCCTTTCCTTCCAAGAGCTCGTCCGCCTGCGCTGTTCGATGCGGTCGGTCATGGCCATCCATGAAGAATGAATTTGGGGCGAATGCATCCCTAAAAGGACCCACACGGAGAAGGAGCACAGTCTCACAAGAACGTTGCCGGGTCAGCGTACCACGTTCAAAGATGTGGAGGCAACATTAAACCTCCCCAGACCACAACACATGGACCACCAAGACGATCACGTCCGACAATGTTCGCGGATGTATTACGGTTCCCCGCTCTCACAATATCACTACTCAGACTGAACCTACTCTCATCCGAGAAGAGCACACGGCCTCACTCCCTATGCTCTTGGCACCGTCACAAACGGTGTCGCCGGTGTGCCAGTGACAACGAAACACAAGGTACTCGTCGTTGGCCAGTCCCATGCAGTCGCCGTGCAGCTGTGAAGCGTGAGACTGCGTGCTTTGCGGTTCTGTTTAATGTGCCTGAAATTGCACAGCCTATTTGACGTGGCTCCCTTCTTGTCTGATGCTCAAAGTAACTGAGCCATGCTGCGGCTCTTGTTGGTGCTGTTTGTAGGTTTCCACCCTCTGCTGAGGCCAGACGGTATCGTTCAGTTATCGATATGCAGTAACTGTGGCTATCTTTGGGGCGATTTCGTGGTTCTTTGAGGTTGTATCAGTGTGCAGTTCGGTTGAGGACTCAGGAAGAGCCAGGTCTGCGCAGTGACACAACACGCTGGGACCGCTGGCGGCACGCATGGACTGCCGGATGGAAGGGCTGTGGTCACGAGGGTGCACGACCTCGTCGTAAACCGTATCCAGCAAGCTTTAAGATGAGTGCATTTCTGAACAAGTAGAGAAACCTCCACCATTGTTATATCTTGCGATTCTCCAGTGACTTGGGTTCGTGTTGCTGCTCGTAGTGTCGATGAAGCGAAGAGCAGCGAGTGGAGTTCTTGGGGAAGGCGGATCTGATTAGATTTCCTCGACTTCTCATTACTATTTACTGAGTTCACTTGTTACAATTTGTTAAGTTGAACCAGCGGTATTTTCCTGCCTGGTAACCGCGACGCCCCAGTTATCTGCCGTGGGGCGTTAGTGTATGTAACGGCAGTGCACGTTTCCTCGCCTTGACGCTGCTGTCCAGCAAGGCGTGTAGTTTTGACAGCTTTCTTGATTGTAGGTCGGTTGGTGATTCTTGTGCTCTGGTGGCAGTGATTCCTGTCTCGTTCCGGGCGCTCTAAACACAGTATTCTGGGGACGTAGTGCAGACCACCGGTTCCGACTTCGGCGTGTTGTTCCGTCGTTACATTTGGTTTATAGGACGTCAGGTAGCTTCAGCAAGATTATCATTAGTTACTAGTCTGAGTTACCATTTTGTGAAGTGAATGCAACTCTTGGATGCCTATCTCATCGCTCGCGAAAGTGTTTGTTGCCGGACCTTCTCAGAGGTCGATTCCAGGAGCACCGTCTGCGGCCCCTTGGTTCTTGTAAGACATGTATGTTCTGAAAGGAGGTCTGATGACAAGTAGTTCAGTGTAACGCTCCTTCAGCCTACGCCTTCTGCGGTTATAATCTGCCTCAGTACCCTTTAAGTTGAAATGGCTCCAAACACTATGGGACTTAACATCAGAGGTCATCAGTCCCCTAGACATAGAACTACTTAAGGACATCACATACATCCATGTCCGAGGCATGATTCGAACGTGCCACCGTTGCAGCAGCGCGGTTCTGGACTGAAGCGCTTGGAATCGCTCGGCCATACCGGCCGGCTACCCTTTAAGCAACTTATGTACTCGTCCTTGAGTTTTGTTATCGTATTATTTATTGCAATACCTTGTAATGCCTACATTAAAGGCTATATATGTCTAGTGAATAGTTGTGGTCGCCTTCTGGAATAAATTTGGCAGTGTAGCGTTCAGTGGATGTTAAGGGTTGTGTTACAAAGTTTACCATCATCTTATTTCACCCGTTTGGTGACCAGTTGCTTGTTTTTTAATTAACCTTTGCATTTGTATTTGCTGTTTTACAGCAGGTTTCTAAATTTTTTATATTATTGCCGTTCCTGGCGTGTAAGGCCTTCAGTCTTGATTCTGGTCACTTGCGTGAAAATTCTACTTTGGTTTTTGTATTTACGTAGTAAGCCTTTAAAACCTTATTTACTGCCATTCCTGGCATCTGATGCCTTCTGCTGTGTTTGTGGGGACTTGCCTTTAATATTTCAATACATGTAAGTTGTAAATTGCAACGAGTTTTAAACAATTGTTAATTTATTGCCATTCCTGGCGTGGAAGGCCTTCTTCCCATATCACAGTGGCTGCTTTTAAAACATTATCTGCTGTGTCTGTATTTAATGGTGATTTGCTATATTGTAATTCACTGAAAACGCTGTTATTTACACAGTTGCTTATTCCTTCGTTAATAACGTGTGGCATTTTTATTTGATGTTGAGTCTGGAATTACTGGTTTAAATAAATTGTGTGTAACTGTAAAAGGCAACCAATAGTAACTGATTACGGCCCCGTCCACAATCGTAACCAAATCTTGCCTTCCCTTGACTAACAGGTTTTAGTAGCTGCTGTAGCCGGCCGGAGTGGCCGAGCGGTTCTAGGCGCTACAGTCTGGAACCGCTCGACCTCTACGGTCGTAGGTTCGAAACCTGCCTCGGGAATGGATGTGTGTGATGTCCTTAGGTTAGTTAGGTTTAAGTACAAGGTGTATTCAAGTTCTAAGGCCTCCGGTTTTTTTTCTAATTAACTACTCACTCGAAATCGATGAAACTGGCGTTACTTCTCGACGTAATCGCCCTGCAGACGTACACATTTTTCACAACACTGACGCCATGATTCCATGGCAACGGTGCAGGCTTATTTAGGTGTCTGTTTTGACCATTGGAAAATCTCTGAGGCAATAGCAGCACGGCTGGTGAATGTGCGGCCACGGAGAGTGTCTTTCATTGTTGGAAAAAGCCAAAAGTCGCTAGGAGCCAGGTCAAGTGAGTAGGGAGCATGAGGAATCACTTCAAAGTTGTTATCACGAAGAAACTCTTGCGTAACGTCAGCTCGATGTGCGGGTGCGTTGTCTTGGTGAAACAACACACGCGCAGCCCTTCCCGGACGTTTTTGTTGCAGTGCAGGAAGGAATTTGTTCTTCAAAACATTTTCGTAGGATCCACCTGTTACTGTAGCACTCTTTGGAACGCAATGGGTAAGGATTACGCCCTCGCTGTCCCAGAACATGGACACCATCATTTTTTCAGCTCTGGCAGTTACCCGAAAGTTTTTTGGTAGCGGTGAATCTGTGTGCTTCCATTGAGCTGACTGGAGCTTTGTTTCTGGATTGAAAAAAGGCATCCACGTCTCATCCATTGTCACAGCCGACGAAAAGAAAGTCTCATTCATGCACATTGCTTGGCAACATGCCACACGGGCAGCCTTGTGGTCGTCCGTCAGCATCGTGGCACCCACCTGGATGACACTTTTCGCATTTTCAGGTCGTTTTGAAGGATTGTGTGCACAGAACCCACAGAAATGCCAACTCTGGAGGCGATCTGTTCAACAGTCGTTCAGCGATCTCCCAAAACAATTCTCTCCACTTTCTTGATCATGTCATCAGACCGGCTTGTGCCAGCCCTAGGTTGTTTCGGTTTGTTGTCACACGATGTTCTGCCTTCATTAAACTGTTGCACTCACGAACGCACTTTCTACACATCCATAACTCCATCACCACATGTCTCCTTCAACTGTCGATGAATTTCAATTGGTTTCACACCACGCAAATTCAGAAAACGAATGATTGCACGCTGTTCAAGTAAGGAAAACGTCGCCATTTTAAGTATTTAAAACAGTTCTCATTCTCGCCGCTGGAGGTAAAATTCCATCTGCCGTACGGTGCTGCCATCTCTGGGACTTATTTACAATGAACGCAGCCTCATTTTAAAATAATGCGTATGTTTCTATCTCTTTCCAGTCCGGAGAAAAAAAAATCGGAGGCCTTAGAACTTAAATGCACCTCGTAGTTCTAAATTCTAGGAGACTGATGACCTCAGAAGTTAAGTCCCATAGTGCTTAGAGCCATTTTTTTAGCAACTGCTGTAGCTGACTGTGGTCGACACCCCCTCTCCTTCGGAGGGTAATGCCTGAGGTTCGGAGCGCTGCACATCCACGTGAAACAATCCTTTGAGCAACCCCAAACTCCTGGGCTACACTCGTCAAACTTCGTCCTTCTTCCAGTTTTTGATCATTCTCCCTGTGAAATTATCCATATGTTGTCTTTAGGTCACGTTGTAATGAAGAACACCACCACACGTATCTGCTCGCTAACTGATACATGCTATCTTTTCCCTTTCATTCAAGTACCTAGTATTGGGGAACGAGTCCCATCTTGCGCTGTAGTCACGCTAACCTGACGCCTTGTGACTACCAGCCTCCTGTGCGTGACTAGGAGATCTCTGGCAACATCCTCCCATACTTTCATTCATTTCCACCGGTATTTAATATGTAATATTACTTTATCTTTCTCCTCCTTATTTTCTGCAGACCAGTCGGCTTATTGACAAATGAAACTCGAATGAAGTCACAGCCTTTGAAGGACAGAAATGCAAGAAATGTTGAAGGAACTCTAGTTAAAGAGTGTGTCTGCTACAAATTTTCAAAAAAATATCATCAAATCAGCACACCGGTCATTTAGTCAACCGTTTTCAAATGGTTCAAATCGCTCTGAGCACTATGGGACTTAACATCTGAGGTCATCAGTCCTTTAGAACTTAGAAATACTTAAACCTAACTAACCTAAGGACATCACACACATCCATGCCCGAGGCAGGATCCGAACGTGTAACCTTAGCGGTGGCGCGGTTCCAGACTGAGGCGCCTGGAACCGCTCGACCACTCCGGCTCAACCGTCTTCAGTGGAAGGTTTGTGTGAGTGTAACGTACACCAAAGAAGAGAATGTAGAAATGCTCATGATCTACGCAGAATGTAAGTTAGCAGAACAATAACTGCAATAACGTTTTCTTATTTACAGTGCGGTTACACCTAGCAGAGGACTGTAGAATTTTCGTACAGTAAAGACGTTCGTTGATTAAAATCTGATTCATCATTACTTTTTACATTGCGGTTGGAGGTTACCGTAATGCTGCTCAGGGAGAGGAAGTATACAGAGAGTGATATCCTGACAAGAGCCCACCTTCCCGGCATGTTTTCTTCCTTTATTGTGACACTTCAGGGAACGAAACGAGAAGTTTCAACCAAAGGCAACCGAAGGTGAACTACGCTTCGGACAGACGAAGCCTCCGAATTCATTGTTCTCGATTCTGTTGAAATTAATCCACATGTGAGCAAATGACAGCTTGAACAGGAGATTGGCATCTCAAAGACCAATTACATCGCATTCTGACACATCAACAAATCCATCCTTAACATGAACATTAGCACCAAAACATGGTTCTCATCGTTGTAAAATAATCTAAGAATGAATAAACAGCTAATTAGCGTTGTAATGTTAATATAAGTTAATAAAAACTTTCGGAAATTCATTATTAATTCAGACAAGAGGCCATGGAATTTTTCATGATAATGTCAAGTATGAAGTTTTTCCGTTTTGAAGCCACATCATTTTTGGGTTGAACTCGAGCTTTCGAAAATATTCATCTTCATGGACAATTGCCATTACTTCTCTAATAGTAGGCCTGACCACTGTAATTGACACACAACACTCCTGGCAGTTGATCAGCTACTCACGATCAATACAGTCCCAATCTTCTACAGCAAGAGTTTGAACTCAAATACTTCGCAGCTTGAACAAAGAAAAAGTTTTATTGAAGCCAAAGAAATTTTACGCAAATTTTGTTCGCTGCCCGAAGGACATCTGCCAGTCATCAAGCCCATGAATCGACGTTATATCCACATGTTAAATACCTCTGAAGAGTGACTGGTAAACGTTCATGCATTGGTCACAAACGTGATGCATATAACTGAATTTGAGTAAGATTGTCTAAGCTGCACAGTTGTCAATATTAAAGGCCCGTTGACTAATGTTTGAAATGATACTATAGAAGGCTGTAGTTCTGCCAGCTATTTTTATGGTTGTGAGATGTGTAACACGGCCAAAGAAAGTATGTTATAAACAATAAAACAGAATTAGACTCACTGAAAATTGAAATCTTATACAGCCTCTTGCAAATTCCAATGGTTCCTCCACGTGAGCAACACATTTCTTCAGAATGTAACATAGCAGTTCAGCCGTAATTTACAAAAAAATTGCATATTGTAATTGGTTCGGATCGGCTCGTGATTCCTAACACTTTGTCTGTCTTCGGTATTTCTCATCCTATTTGCGAAGAACTTGTTTTTGGATCGTAGTTAGGCAGTTATTTGCAGAAGGTGACCTACATTGAGCGGCCAAAAGTAATGGGAAGACATTGTCCGCTCTGTCAATAATGAGTCCCTCCTCTGAGAGCGTCGAAACTGCAGTAACAAGTCGTAGCATCAATTTTACGAGGTGTTGGAATCGTTCTAGTGAAATACTGATCCACACATATTCCAGTTTATTGTTTTGTGCGGTTCGTGCTTGGCTCATCATGCGCAAATCAGCATCCAGTAAATGCATGACTGGATTAAGATTGCGTTATCTGGAAGGCCAAGCCACTGTTGAGAATTCGCTCAAGTGTAAAACCAAAGAGCAGTAACATGTGGTATTCTCTTGTGGAATACCGCTATCAGAGTCCTCTAATGCCAGAAAGGGACGCAGATTATCAGCAAACCCTTCCACATAGCATGGACCCCTCAGTGATCATTGCAGCCGCACAATGAGGTCTAATTGCGACTATATGAACACAGGTAAGATCATAAGTGAGTCACCTCCTGCCTGGATAATCTTGTCAGCATGCAGGATCCATGGCTTCGTACGACGTACGCCACACTTTCAGGCGCGCATAAGAGCGATGCAGCTGAATCCTGGATTGACCAGACGACTATGTTCGAGGATCCATATCAGTAGTCGAGACTGTGAAGTCTCAGCAAAGGGACACGTGTTGGTTGTTGCTCGCTGAAGCCTTTCCGGTGCATTTTCTCCGTTCAGTCCTGGTGTAAATGGATTTCTGACAACGCACGTTGAAATCGGGCCCGAAATAATTCACAGTAATCCGCCCTTAACCACGAGTGGTTCTGAGGCGGCGACGTGATGTTTCTTCCTTTGCCGGCCAGTGTGGCCGAGCGGTTCTAGGCGCTTCGGTCTAGAAATCGCGTGACCGCTACGGTGGCAGGTTCGAATCCTGCCTCGGGCATGGATGTGTGTAATGTTCTTGGGTTAGTCAGGTTTAAGTAGTTCTAAGTTCTATGGGACTGGCGACCTCAGATGTTAAGCCCCATAGTGCTCAGAGCCATTTGAACCATTTTCTCTTCCACTGTGTGGAGGTCTACGCTTGTACGCTGTATTTTTGATATGCGTCTTTTACCGATTACCATTCCCCATCATGCTGCCATGTTCGGTGCACACCTATCTGTAGGAGGCTGCTGAGATATCGCGTCTGCACTCGCTATTTGATCAAAAATATCAGGACACGCCTATCTAATGCGGAATTGTCCAGTAGATGTCGTGAGAAACAGACCCGTCTGAGTAAAAGTAGGAGGCTGGTATACTGTGGTCAGCAGTAAAGCAGTAACAACAGAATGGGTTCGTCGAGAGAGCTCAGTAACTTGGAACGTGGATACCTGAGTAATCCATCAGGGAAATTTCAATCCTTCTATAGCTGCCCAAGTCGACTGTTGGTGACGTGATCGTGAAGTGGAAACACGAATTGAACAACCGCGTGTAAATAAAGCCCAGACACAAAATGGTTCAAATGGCTTTAAGCCTTATGGGACTTAACATCTGAGGTCATCAGTCCCCTAGACTTAGAACTACTTAAACCTAACTAACCTAAGGACATCACACACATCGCCGGGTGGAGTGGCCGAGCGGTTCCAGGCGCTTCAGTCTGGAAGCGCGCTGCGGCTACGGTCGCAGGTTCGAATCCTGCCTCGGACATGGGTGTGTGTGATGTCACTAGGTTAGTTAGGTTTAAGTAGTTCTAAGTTATAGGGGACTGATGACCTCAGATGTTAAGTCCCATAGTGCTCAGAGCCATTTGAACCACTTGAACATCACACACATCCATGCCCGAGGCAGGATTCGAACTTGCGACCGTAGCAAGTGCGCGATTCCGGACTGAAGCGCCTAGAACCGCTTGGCCACAGCGGCCAGATAGACCAGACAGATTTCATGTACTGATGGACAGGGACCATTGCGATAGGTGATTGTAAAAAATTGCATGAAATCAGCGAAAAGAATCAAACGTGAGCTCGAAAGCGCTACCACGAGTCCAGCTAGCACAGTGACAATGATTAGGGTGTTAAGAAGAATGATGCACAATGGTCGTGCATCTCCCCACTCTGCCAGTAAAGGCAGTCGTTGATTAAAATCTGAATTATCATTACTTTACTTTTATTGCGGTTGAAAGTAGGCGTAATGCCGCTCAGGGAGCGGTGATGTACAGTCATTGCTAAGCAAGCATTGTCCAGAGGATGAATGGGAACGAGTGATTTGGGGTGATGAATCACGTTATTCCTGTGGCAGTCTTGATGAAAGGGTCTGAGTTTGGAGAGTTGCTGTAGAACCTTTCCTGCCATCATGTGTATCGCCAACAGTGAACTACTGAGGAGTTGTGTTATGATACAGGAAAGATTTTCGTAGTTGGGATGTGGTTTCCCCATTGCACTTAAGGAAATGCTAAATATGGAAGGATATGAACACAGTTCTCAGCATTGTGTCCTGTGTGTAAAAGAGTAACAGACCATGAACCCAATGGAACTCCATCGGAATGGATTAGAATTTTTACTTCGATCCGAACCCCAGAGTCAGTATCTTCTCCGGTTTCGGCTCTTAAGGAAGACTGGATTGCCATTTCTCCATAGTTATTCAGACTTCTCACTGAAAGCGTCCTGAGGACAGTTCAAGCGAGGGCTGCTCATATCCCATATTAATGTCCATTAATACGTGTCTGAGTACCTTTCATCACACAGTATATTCCGCCTCTAGCCAAAATTTAAGGAAAACCCTGCCAGTGGCTTCTAGCCACTCATCTTGCTACTGTTATACTCCAAAAAGACGGAAGATTATGTGTAAAAATAAGGTTATCTATGAAGTGTTTCTTTGTATTGGAGTCTTTCCAAATTCATCCGAGTGTTGGGCTTATTCACCTCGTACGAATGAGTCTCTTGTTAAATGTACTTTTTCATTGCCAGTAAAGGTGAGATGATAATCACATTTGTTCGTTTGAAGAGTGTTTGCAACTATTTGGACCGAGAACCTCATGACAAAATCCTTGTAGCTCTAAGAATAGGTAGCAAACACCCAAGTTCATTTTACAACCTAAAATTAACCACACTTGACAGTAAAATTTCAAAGGTAGGTCTCTGATGGTAATGAGGACAAATCAGGTGATACGATATAAGGAGTTTCTTCATTTTTCAATTCTGTTCTTGAATGAGAGAATGGATCAGGGAACAGTCTGAATGACCAAAGTAGAATCCAGTTGGGCCACAAGGAAGAAGCTCTGAGAGCATACCGTTTCTCTTTTGCAGGCAAGACAGTATATTAATTTATACAATGAAAGCCTTCAAGACCAGGTATATTCGTCGCTGGTGACACTTCCGTGTTGTATGGCTTTGGTCCAAGAAACCGTGATGACTAACCGGCAACGCAGCGTTATTTATTAACTATCAGCAAACGGTGGAATCTCTCCTTGATTTCCTGAGCAGGCGAGCAGCCAAAGCGGTAGTCCAAATATCACTAGAGAAAACCCAACTCTGCGCCAGTTTCCCCAGGCTGACATAGAGATGTCACTGCAACATGGCAGAATCAAGAGAACAAGGAAATTTAAATGTTAAATGGATAGGAATCGTCAGAGAATGATGCCAGCTTTGCGAGAGTTAACGAGACGGAACTAGCCTAAATATTATTTACAATTACCGACAATTAGAACTGCTTACAGCTTAAACAGCAAAGAACATTCATTAGTTCTTCAATACCTCGCGATTTCTGTCATGAGGTAGAAAATACTGGGAAAAATGACAGTAACTGAGAGAAACATTGTCACAATGATCATGAACCCAGTATCGGAAGCTATTTTTCTCGATGGAAGAACTCTCCAATGAGTGAGGTAAAGGAAAGTAAATTTCAATGGTATCTGAAAAGCTGATCTCTAAATAGACTCAGTCAGATCAGTTATTGGCAAAATAATAATAGGGACTGATGTAAACAGAAAATAATAACTTATGTAATGTTACCTTTCTCTATTAATAATAATAATAATAGTAATAATAATAATATACTACATTTTCACACTTGTTTGAAAAGTATAATAGCGAAGTTGTTGTCACCAACAGAAAATATTCTTTTATTGTACTTTATATTTATATTTCTTACATTTCCTTTAGTATTTAGTTGTTGTTTAAATTTATTTACTTTACTTTTTCAGTTATTGCTCTCGAAAAAAAGGACTGAAAAAGTTTTTTTTTTGTGTCATCGGTCTTCTGACTGCTTATTTCTTCAATTTTGCATTGTATTACATGTGAACTAAATGTTCACAGCTGTGTTAATTTGAGTTAATTATTAAATGTTTATACAATTAACAATTGATAATATTGGCGAAATTCCAGTAAGCAGCTGTAGTTGTACAACACATACATGCAAATAATGTTAGTTTAAACAGTTATCTGTAACTTAAGGGTGAAATTTATGAAATATAACCCCCTCCTCGATTCGGTGGGGTGGCGTATGTGTTTCAACAATACAGGTTTCTAACCCTTGATTGCAACCACTTAAAAAGAGTAGCTATGGAGAGACCAGAGCAACCTGTGGTTTCTGAAGAGTGGCGCAGCTTTTTCTGGATGACTGACTGAGTTGATCTTATAACATTAGCCATCATGACCACGCTACATTGCTGTTGTAATCAGCTGAAACTACAGCTGTTTCCTAAAAATATGCAGCTGGACTGTATGATTTAATGATGAAGGCATCCTCTTGAGTAATTTATTTAGGAGGCTAAATAATCACTCATACGGAATGTGAGAAAGCGACTATTCAAGAGGCCATTGTCATAAAATAATAAAGGTCTGTGGATCGGAAGGTCTAACGTTAATTCCTTTACAGAGTACGTAGGTTAAATAATTTGAAAAGGAAGTTGTACGGATTGAAGTTGCATGTAACAGGTATCAGTGAAGTAGAATAGCATGGTGAAGAGAGTTTCTGGTCAGGTGAGTTCAGTACTTTGAAAACAAAATCGTATAAGGCTAATGGTACACAAGCTGCTCGTATACCGTAACATATAGTGCAGCAGCTTGTGAGACAGTGAGGTGAACCAGACCCGATTCGAATTGGGCGGCATGTTAACGAACATGGGATGGTACACTGGCCGACATATAACACACACAACAAAATCTACACTATTCACAGACAGATAGCGCACACGATTTTCCTCCGTTACACGACATGTTATCTTGATGACTGTGGCGTCAGGGACATCTGGCCACAAATCCTGAAGAGAGGATCCTATACTAGACGGGATAAACGAAAGGGTAAAGAACGAAAGCAAGAACGAGTAGGCACAATAATTAGCAAGAAAGTAGAAATGCGAATAAATTTACTATGAACGGCAGAGTGAAAGGGGTATCATAGCCAACGTAGGCGCAATCTCACAACCCCTCAAAGTAATATAAACATTCCACCTTACTACCTCTACAAACGATTAAGAGATGTGTTGTGACTGACAATTCACAATTTTTCACATACACAACTTTTATTGCTGTAAGTTCACAAGGTTGATGACTGGACAACAAACGAAAGGTAACAATAACGATGCCAGTAAAAGTCTCCTAATTGAGGGAAACAAAAGTTCACTTCTAATTTTCCACAAAGGTTCGTGGTAAAACACACACACACACACACACACACACACACACACACACTAGTAACAGTCCAATTCCGAAACGAAGACGTAATCTTCAACGGTCGCGGTACACGAGGTCGGCATCCGGCATGAACTGACTTCGGTCCTGGTTCTGGCCCCTAAATAACAGTCACCAGCCAATCAGGTTTTGGCTTAGTGATACTTCCTGCAGGCCGTGGCTCGAGCTGGCATGTCCTCTGGTAGGATGAGCACAGGGTTATCAGGACAAAATGTAATAGCGTTAATGTAGGAATAGGTCTCGTGATGAATAAGAAAATAGGATTGCAATTGAGCTACTACGAAAAGCAAAGTGAGCTTGACATAGCAGTCGCCCCAAAGCTTTCACCCGTGACAGTGACATAACCTAATATGCCTAAAAGCTCCTCGTATGTTCAAGAGATTGAAGGAATGAACGATGAAATTAAATAAGTTACGCAGAGATTTGAAGAAGACGAAAATTTCGCTTTGATGAGGGACTGGAATTCGATAGTAGAGTCAGGAACAGAAGGGAAAATCGTGGGACAATAAGAACTGGGGAAAAGAAACGGAAATGGAGCCACTTGGTACAATTTTACACTGATCACGATATAGTCGTTGAAAACACTTGGTTTAAGAGTCACGCAAAAAAGTTTAAGACGTCGACATCTACGTTAACCTATGATGTCAACTTCCAGTTGATTCCGTGATAAATCATTAAACTTCCTAGTTCCTTGAACAGATAATGTTACCCTGAAGCCGAACCCTAGAGGTTGTAGTAGTTCATTAACGGAAAGCACCATTCATGAAACGAAAATATTGGTAGAATAAGGTCGAAATGTGGCACAGTGTATGAAAAGTGGCGTACGAAACGCAGGGGCGCTACTGCAGGGCGTCAGCCGAACAGATGTACCCTTGTGGGTGGCTCCCAGCACGATTAGACAGGGAAGGAATAGGCAGGGAGACGGATGTGAGCAGACGACAGAGATGGACAGAGAAGCTGGGACGGGCAGATAGAGAGAAGTGGCTGAGAGAGTTGAGACAGCTGATTTCGGAAGAGTGGAGATGACTGGTACTAAACTATGTGAAGGAAGAAGCGTGTTGATAAGTGATCGAAACAGTCGAATTTTAACAGGGTGGTACGTAGTGTGCATAGACTGGGTGAGAGGTTATTAAAGTGTTGCCTAAGTTTTGATGTCTGTATTATTTGCATCAACCATATACCTACGAGAACAACGCAAGGAAGGTTCGCCCGCAACACATCGGAATGCCACCACATTTACAGACAACAAAGAACTGAATACTAATGCATACGTACAGAACTTTTCGGCTGACACTGAAGATAATGCAGAGACGCTAATCATTTGAAAGTAGCAGAGAGTTAAATAATATTTCTTTAAGTCGGACTGCATAGTAATCACAAGGCACCAAATAATTTTTTCTTGAAGTCAGATTCCAATCGCAGAGTTTTAAATAACTTTCCTTGATGTTAGGTTCCAATAGCAATCACAGATTTCAGTAATAAGTATGGTGAAAAAATGTGCACAGACGTATTAATTACGTGGAGCGTAAACAACATTTAGTAGACAGATAATAGTAGTCACACTAAACTTCTTGAGGTGGGCCAGTGTAATATAGCATGTAATATAGCTTACGGTACAAAAATTTAAACAGAGTGATAACGATAGATAGCTATACACGACTATCAATGGAATAATAAACAGCGACATTACTGTTGGTGCTATACTCGTATTATCAAACAGCAGTTATCCGTATTATACTTGGCTCAACATACCAGAATAAAACTCATTTCGTTATCAACGACATTGTGTGCCAAGTAAAACACTGATATAATGAAAAAGTACGTTGCACGTGGCTCATCCTGAGATAAGGATACGTTGAGAGACGTGGAGAAACGAGAAAGTTTGAAGAGACTATTCAGTGGCAAGAGAATTATACTATAACCAGGTTTTAAACTACAAAGTCTGTCACGCAGCAGATGCAGGCTGTGATCGTAAATTATTGGTCAGTAAATGCAGATTAAAGTTAAATAAATTGCAGGAGGTTGACACAGAGAGGGGAAAGAGGAAGTGTGTTCAATATATGTATCGAACCATCTATGGGCAAAGCTTTTGTGACAAGGCATTGCAAAGGACTTGGAACAACGTCTGAACGGAACGAAGAGTGTTACTTGAAGAAAGTAAACAGAAGTAAAACATCTACATCTACATCTACATGGATACTCTGCAAATCATATTTAAGTGCCTGGCAGAGGGTAGGGACAGCTGATGAGGGGAGTCTTTGGATTATAGCAACAACGAGGTGATATTTAAATTTTTGTGGTATTTTTAATATTACGTCACAGTTTAATTTAACTTTTAATTTTATTTAAATGAGTACTCTTAATTAAGGTCTTAAAAGCAAAAGAATTTGAGACTACCAATTCCATCAAGAGAAACCCAGCCTGTGACTGAGGAACTGAGATCGACAGACTAAGCGAGGTGGGGCAGGCATTAGCACAGGAGGACGACGGTTCAGATCCCCGTCCAGCCATTGAAATTAATTTTCCGTGTTTTCACCAAATCGCTCAAGGCAAAAACCAGAATGCTCCGTTTGATAAGAATAGGCGTATTTTTTTCCCCATACTTATCACAACAAGGCTTTGCGCTCCGTCTCTACTGAGCCTAATCTTCCTTACTCCTTCTTTAAATTCAAGTGTATAGTAGACCCTCCGGCAGGCACTGAAAAAAGTTGTTGATCTTGTGAGGGCATTTTGAAAGAAGCGAATCAGGAGAAAGCAAGGAGCAAATGAAAATGTATGAGAATACTGAGCCAACTGAACAAACATGACCGGACATTAGACTATTTGAAAAAAGAAAACTGATGTATGTTATTAAAATGTTTCCTCTGTATTTCTACCATAGTGTCCAAGGAAATTTAATACCGAAAGTTATATGCTCCTAATGGCCAATATGCTGCTAATTAGTAGTCTACGTTATTTGAGCAGTTTTTTCTGAATTTGTTTCAAGCGCTCTAAGAATATAAATCTTTTATCTGACTAACTTTATGCATAGATAATTTATGTTTCTAGTGAAATCCTTTATAGAACTTTCGGATGAACAACTTTTCTTCGCATTTGAGTTAAATGGTTCAAATGACTGTAAGTACTATGGGACTTAACATCTGAGGTCATCAGACTCTAGACGTAGAACAATATAACCTAACTAACCTAAGGACATCTCACACATCCATGCCCGAGGCAGGATTCGAACCTGCGACCATAGCAGCAGTGTGGCTCCGGACTGAAGCGCCTAGAACCGCTTGGCCACAGCGGCCGGCATTTGGGTTAAAAAGATTAATAACCGCTTAATGAGCAAAGAGCACTTATAAAACTCCTGAAAGTAACAAACCTTACAAAAAATGCTTTTGTTCTATTAGGGTATTAACTGTTTCTCTTTCCTAGAATAACTCGCCCGACAAAGCTGTAATAGCGTATTTGACCTTAATTGCCGTGACCAGTACAGTTTCGTATTTAACAACGGGATTCAGGGAGAAAATATATCGGCGCAGCGGAACGATTAAAAGCGTCGAAAATAGATCCGTAGTGCGAACTCACTAAATACAGAGCAGCTGGCTTTGCGAATTCCGGCCATCGCAATGCAATTGAGGAGAGTGCAGCGCACGGCGCCATTTGTTATCGTTACAACTCGGTGCCGGCCCACTGGCTAAAGAACTGCCTAGATCCTAGAAACACTCTCTAAAGACTTCACTCACTGGGCTTCCATCTTTCGAAGGAGCGCTCAAACTGTCTTAGGCATGAAGTGTAGTAGTGAAGAATGCCCGGATGGCATTAGGAAAAGATTTAGTTATAATAATGTCAAATTAAAGAAAAAACGTGGCTACAATTACCGAACCCGAAATGCATCACTTGACGCATCGGAACATGTGGAGGAAAAAACCTATGGTAGTAGCATTCAATCTAGGAAGAATTTTAGTATATTCCGAGTCTAGCATCTAAGAAATATTCAAATGCTTGGCCTGGGGTAAATACTGATACCATTTCCTGGACCACTTCCGCTTACCAGGTGACATAGTTCTCATAAGGGAAGAAACGAAAAACCTATCTACAGTGATGCAAGAACTTGACTTTTCCCTCGCAGTAGTTGGTTTGGAAAGGAATATCGGAAAAACAGGTTCTGGGCCTAGATATACAACGAGCCAAAATTTACCATGACGATATTAAGCCTTTTCGGAACTGACTTGTCTTGACCAGAAATTTCACCTAGCGAAAGCCAATCACAAGGGCAGAAATACCACGAAGAATGAACTTGAGTCGAGCGGGGTTTAGAAAAGCTTTAGTTTTTCCTGAGCAATAAGGAACCCCCGTTGACAGTAAATATAAAAGTGTACAAAACCCGAGTACTATCTGCAACAACTTACAGCACTAACTGTGAAAAGGAGGGTGCTGGTAAGTTACAAGAGTGCAGTGAGCTGTAAAGACGCATATACTGCAATTCACCTACAGGGACAAGATTAGGTACGTAGTGATCAAACGAGAAACAAACATTACAGACGTTGTCTCGAGAGGTACCATGTTCAAATGGTAACTGGCTGGCCACAAAGTGAAACAAGACACTGAACAAATGGAACAATAATACGGTTCGTTGGAGAGTTTTCTACACCCAGAAGAAGCCCTTAGAGACCTCAGAAGGCACCATCAATGTTAAGAACGGCAGCAAAATACTTTTTTTGCAAGAATAACGGCATGCAGATTGGAAAGTATCTGAGCAATCAGCATCAAAAATGTGGAGAAGCATCAAAGATGTGGAGCGCAAAGAGATAAAATTCAAAATCACCCGTTCTTTCACTTTCGACAAGTAGATATGAATATCGTTCTAAAGGATGAGAATGAGCCGCCGTGGTTTCATCGACTTATTGTAGAGTTGCTGCGAAGAAACAATGTATAACGGACAAAATACTTTAGTTGATCGATGAGAGAAGAGAGTACAAAAATGTTCAGGAAAATTCAGGAGTACAGAAATACAAGAAATGAAATTAAATAAATAAGAAGTGCATGGAAGCTAAGGCGAAATGGCTGCGTGAAAAATGTGAAGAAACCGAAAAAGAAATTACTGTCGGAAGGATTGGCTCATTATGCAGAAAAGTCAAAACAACCTTCGGTGAAATTAAAAGCAAGGGTGGTAACGGTGACATTAAGAGTGCAATGGGAACTGCACTGTTAAATGAAGAGGGGAGAGCGAATATATGGTAAAAGTACACTGAAAGCCTCTGTGAGGAGAATACTTGTTTGATGACGCTATAGAAGAAACAGCAGTCGATATGGAAGTGATAGGGGATCAACTCTTAGAATCAGAATTTGAGAGAGCTTTTGAAGATTTAAGATCGAATAACGTGGAACGGATAGATAAAATTCCATCAGAATTTCTAAAATGAATGGGGAAGTGGGAAGAAAACGACGATTCACGTTGGTGTGTAGAATGACTTTCGGAAAAACATCATCCACACAATTCTGAAGTGCGAGAATTATAGTACAAGCAGTTTAAATATTCAGAGAAAGGGGGAAAGAAAATTGAAGATCTGTTAGATCATAATCAGTTTGGCTTTAGGAAAGGTAAAGGCTCGAGGGAGGCAATTATGACGCTGCGCTTTATAATGAAATGAATACTAAAGGAAAATCAAGACATGTTCATAGGATTTATCGATCTGTAAAAAAAAAAGTTTGACAATGTCAAATAGTGCAAGATATTTGAAATTCTGAGAAAAACAAGGTAAGCTATAAGGAAAGACGATTGATATACAATATGCACAAATTCCAAGAGGGAACAGTGGAAGACTAACAACGAAGTGCTCGGATTGAAAGGGAAGTAAGGCAGGAATGTAGTCTTTCGTCCCTACTGTTCAATCTATCCATCTAAGAAGGAACGACGGAAATAAAAGAAACGTTCAAGAGTGGAACTAAAATTCAAGATGAAAGGATACCAATGACAAGATTAGCTGATGATATTGCTATCCTCAATGAAAGTGAAGAAGAATAAAAGAATCTGGTGAATGGAGTGAACAGTCTAATGAGTACAGAATATAGACGGAGAGTAAATGAAAAAAAGACGAAAGTAATGAGGAGTAGCAGAAATGAGAATTGCGAGGAACTTATCATCAGAATTGGGGATTACGAAGTAGATGAAGTTAAAGATTTCTGCATCTTAGGCAGCCAAATAACCCACGACTGACGGAGCAAGGAGGACATAACAAGCAGACTAGCACTGGAAAAAAGTGCATTACTTACCAAGAGAAGTCTACTACCATCAAACATAGGCTTTAATTTGCGGAAGAAGTTTCTGAAAATGTACGTTTGGAGCACAGCATTGTATAGCAGTGGAACATGGACGGTGAGAAAACTTGGAAAGAAGAGATTCAAAGCGTTTTAGGTGTGGTGCTGCAGGAGAATGTTGAAAATTAGATGGACTGACAAGTTAAAGAATGAGGAGATTCTCCGCAGAATTGGCGACGAAAGGTATATGTGGGAAACACTTACAAGAAGGAGGGACAGGGTGATAGTACATCTGTTAACCACTTATGTAATACCTCTCATGGAAGTAGAGGGGGCTGTAGAGTGTAAAAACTGTCGACGAATACGTCTAGCAACTAACTGAGAACGTAAGTTGCATGTGCTATTCTGAGATGAAGAGGTAGGTGCAGGAGAGAAATTCGTGGCGGGCAGCTGTGTCAAACTAGTCAGAAGACAGATGACTAAAAAAAAAAGAAAATTGCTACGGTAGCAAGGAGACCTTGGTTGCAGTGATTTCTGAAACCTTCATCAAAGATTCAAGCAAAGTTAAAACCTAGCTGAAAAATAGAAAGGGAACGAAGTGAAAATATGTGTAAGGAAGGAGAGCAATAAGAGATGCGTTCAATGAATTTCAAAATAAAATTCTGGAAACCGATCTGAGAAATTTCGGCCTCATGTAAAATCACTGAACACACTGGCACCAAACGTAAGACAATAGAGAAAAAATCAAAGTCCTTATTTCGGTCTTCTGAAACTGTATCGCCGCTGAAGATCGTAATACGGTCTCGATAATCTCAGACCGCCAATATGGCGGACACTGAGACAAGTAATCGCAGCGTAGAAATGCAACTACAATTACTTAACAGTGGAAAGGCATCAGAACCAGATGAGATACCTGTTACATTCGGCAACACACCTTTGAGTACCACATCCAGCGGACCGATATGTCAGCATTACCAGCAGAAACGTCCAGTTGTGCAACAAGGAGTGTCCTCAAGTTCCAACGTTGAGCGACCTTGTTGCGATGATTTGTGTTCCGATGAATATAGGATAATATCAACAGCAGCAGAAAATGGTATAATGGGAGTAGAATTTCTTATGAATAGGAAGGTAGGAGAAAGAGTGGGTTACTGTGAACAGTTCATTCTCATCAGAATGGACAGCAAACTAACACCGACAACAATAGTTCAGATATACATGCAAACTTCGTAAGCAGCAAATGAAGAGATAGAAAAAGTATACGAGGATAGTGGACAGGTAACTCAATGTGCAAAGGGAGATGAAGATCTAATAGTTGTGGGGTTTGAAATGCACCTGTAGAGAAAGAAATAGGAGGAAGGGCCAAGGGAGGTAGGAACAAGAGAAGCGAAAGACTAATTGAGCTCTTCAAAATCCCAGATGGTATGAATCACAAGAGGAGGGTGTATACTTGGAAAAGACGGGTTCCATATGGATTACATCATAGTCTGACATAGATTCCGACATCAGATAATAATCAAATCACATTTTAGTAATGGTGAAAAGTAGACTGAAGTTTAAGAGGATCGTCCGAAGGAATCAGTGTGAAAGGAAACTGGATAGTGAAGTCTAGGAAATACCGAGATGCGTTTGACGTCCGCTAAGAACGTGGATACTACGATAAGGACGGCAGCGTAGGCGGCTCAGTTGAAGAGAAGGTTACATCTCTACAAAGCTCAATCACAGGTGTTGGCCAGACAAACATGGGTACAAGGAAGCCAAGAAACTTTGGAGAAGAGAGGAAATACTTCAACTGATTGGTGAAAGAAGAAAGTACAAAAACACTCAGCAATACAGCAGTACAAATTCCTTTGGAGTGAATAAATAGCCAAGGCGAAATGGCTGCAGGAAAGATATGAAGAAATCTAAAAAGAAATGATAGTCGTGAGGACTGATTCAGGATTTAGAAAAGTCAAAACAACTTTCGCTGAAATATCAAACAAGGGTGGCACCATTAAGATTGCTATGGGAAAACGCAGAAGAGAGAGCTGATAGATGGAAAGAGTGTACTGAAGCCTTCTTTGAGGGTGGGGGGCTTCTGATTACGTGATAGCAGAAGAAATAAGAGCCGATAGAGAGATTTGTAAGACTTAAAATCAAATAAGGCAGCAGGGACTCATAACTTTTCATCGGAATTTCTAAAATCATCGAGAGAAGTGGCAACAAAACGACTGTTGACGTTGGTAGATAGAATGTAGAGGAATGGCTCAAAACATCGTTCACACGATTGCGAAGACAGAAAGAGCAGATAAGTGCGAAACCTGTTGCACAAACAGCTTAAAAGCACATGCCTCCGAACTAATCATAAAAAAAACACACAGAAGAATGGGAAAGAACATTCGGGATCAGTTAGATAACGATCAGTTCGGCTTTAGGAAAGGTACAGGCACGAGGGAGGCAGTTCTCACGTTGCATTTGACAATAGAAAAATCAAGATACGCTCATAGCATTCGTCGACCTGGAGAAAGCGCTCGACAAAGTAAAATGGATCAAGATGTTCGAAATTCTTAGAAAAATAGAGGTAAAATGTAGGGAAATACCGGGAATATACCACATATACAGCAGGCCAAGTGGCCGAGCGGTTCTAGGCGCTACAGTCTGGAATCGCGCGACCGCTACGGTCGCAGGTTCGAATGCGCCTCGGGCATGGATGTGTGTGATGTCCTTAGGTTAGTTAGGTTTAAGTGGTTCTAAGTTCTAGGGGACTGATGACATCATATGTTAAGTCCCATAGTGCTCAGAGCCATTTGAACCATTTTTGAACCATATATACAAGAACTAAGAGGGAACAACGAGACTGAAAAATAAAGACCGGGTTTCTCGGATTAAGAAGGATTTAGCCTCTACTGTTCGATTTATACATAGAAGAAGTAATGACAGAAATGAAAGGTTCAAGAACGGGATTAAAATTCAGAGTGAAAGGATATCAGTGTTATGGTATTATGTGAAGAAAACTTGCAAGATCTGTTGGACGGAATCAACCGTCAAATGATTATACGAATAGGGAGTAAACCGGAAAAAGATAAGGTAATGAGATGTAGCAGGAATATGAATTACTAGAAACTTCAGAACTGCGAATCACGATGTAGACGAAGTTAAAGGAATTTTGCTACCTCGCAAGCAAAATTTCAGCGATGGACGGAGCAAGAAGGGTATAAAAAGCAGACTACCTCAGACAAAGAGGGCATTCCTGACCAAGAGAAGTCTTCTAGTATCAAACATAAGCCCAAATTTGGGGAAGAAATTTCTGAGAAGGTATTTTTGGAGTAGAGCATTGAACGGTAGTGAATCACGAACTACGGGAAAACTGGAAGAGAAGAGGACTGAAGCCTTTGAGATATGGTGTTACAGAAGAATGTTGAAAATAAGGTTGACTGATAAGTAGGGAATGAGGAAGTCTTTCGCAAAATCAGCAAGGAAGGAAGACATTGAGAATAAAGACAAGAAGCACAGGATGATAGGACTTGAATTAAGGCATCTGGGAATAACCTCCGTGTTAGTAGAGGGAACTGTAAAGGGTAAAAACTGTAGGAGAAGACGGGGATTTGATTGCATTCACATTTTTTTATGCACACTCGGTTTTGTATCTGCGTGCAATAACATCGTGTTTCCGGGATTTGGGGAGGCACGCTGGACTCGGATCGAATCCTCCAGGTGGACCAAGGACGAGGGTAGGCGTGTTGGATGTGTTTTTCAGACTTTTCCCACAGCCGTTCAGGCGAATATCGGACTGGTACCCACGTCCTTCTGTACGATTCGCAAACATTTCGAACACGTTCCCACGCTTTTACATGGGATGACACTAGACGCAGACAGATTGGTTGCACAAATTCCGTCCCGGGAGGGGGGGGGGGGGATACTGGGGAACACAATGATAGGGTCCCACCACCTTTTACCATTAACAATGCCAAATCCAGATTAACATATCGATATACTTAAGATACGGGAGAAACTAGGAAAGAGAAGAGCAACATGTATGTATTGTTTTTGTTTCCTACTCGAGTACATAGCTACTGCGCATGTCCAGTCACAATGTTGGCACGTGGATGGTCATATACGAGTTACCACTTGTAAATGAGATTTGGCCCGAAAACATCCAGACGGTTTGATGTAAAGAACAGAATGTTGCTATTGAAATAACAGCTATGGCGGAAACAATATCGTTAATGTGAAACATACACACACGCCCTCTTGATCTCAACAAACTCGGATATCTATGCATCACAAGGATACACTGTAAATCACAATTAAGTGCCTGTACTTTAAAGTACTGCATACAAAAGTGGTATGTATTTAGGTGTTAGAACAAACCTCCTGTGTAGACGCATCCCTTATCTTTTTTTAAAATATAGTGGTAGCAGATGGTTACTACAAATAGCATTGTTCAAGTGTGCATACGCATCAGACCACATTCACGTAAATTGGTTAGTTTTCTGCTGTCCATGGTGTAACTATACTTAACGGCTTCCTTCTGCTAGAAGGCAATGGTTGTTTGCTTTCACCTTGAATTTGTCTGCCAACTGAGGATCGAAGAGCCCGAAGGGTCAGTGTAAGTTACTTGCTACAACTTTAAAGGATCAAGAGGCCTTTCTGTGCGCAGAGAACCAAGTTCCAATTATCGACCGAGGGCGATCCACGCATTTATTGGAATGAGTGCTGACTTTTACTGCTTCACCTTAAACTTCACGATCGGTTCATCATTAAAAAGTCCATAACAGTTCACCGCCAATGCCTGCCTAGCGCTTGAATTTGACGATCAGCTTTCTTCGGAGAGAAATTAAAGTCGTAAAAAGTCTCTGTAGTAATGACATTTTCCAGAAAATACGACTTACCTTACTTTCACTTATTAAAGAATGTCTGAGAGTCAGACAGAAAGGCGCATACCGCAAGTGAAAGACCTTGTTTTGTTAGAGTTTCAGTCACTGGAGGCCTTCTTACGGAAAGAAAATATTTCCGCGGTCTTTCCAGCTTACCTACAGTGAATCCTGGATCAGAATATTCCTACTTCATTATTTCTTGTTGCTAATTCCAGCAGAAATACTGCATTTATTTTTGCTGTACTAGCACCGCTGGCTTCTTAATAAAAGTTGGCGCCTAGGCATAGTATGTAGGTCAATAGATTTACACAGTGTGTTAACGACACCTACACGACAGAGTTCTTTTACCAGAAGAATATTTTTAAAAACGGAACAGATTCATTACTTAACAAGTTATTTGTAAAAGGATACTCGTGACGATTTAAACTAAAGGACATCCAGCAAACCTAGGTCATCACCATGTAAATAAGATACAACCAAAAGTTAGAGATTCAAATTAAAATCTGAAGAGGTACACACCAATTAACGACTTATAGTACACAGGAACGTGAGTACTCGATGCAGTATGCCACATTATCTCGCAGTTTCAGCACGCAAATTCTAAAAATTACAATTAACCAGTCAGCTGGAAGGGAATTGTTAGCAGAACATCGTTTTATATACCTCTACTGTCACGAAGAATGCAGAACAGAAAGGTTCTCACTTTAATATTAACATGCCATGCGTCAAGTCCTCCTCTGTAGCTTAGTGGCCAACGGGCAGGACTGTCATGCGGAGTAGCCGGGTTCAATTCCTCGTGTTATTAAGGATGTTTTCCTTGTTGAGAGGATTGGAACCGGACACACTCAGGCACGTAATATCAATTGAGGACCCACTTGTAGCAGAAGTAGGTGCTTCAAGACCTGGAAAGCACCAACCGGCGGGAGAGCGGTGAGCTGACCCCATGTCCCACCATCCCGCATTCGAACGGCGCGGGGTGGCACGGCGGTTGGGCGCCACCTTGTAGTCCTCCGGACACAGTCACAGAGTTTTTATGATACGCATCATCTTCATCGAAGATGACCTTGCACCTTTCTTATCTCACTGCAAAGGTCATGCAGGATCTCTCCTTCCAAAATATGTCTTCTAAGTGTTTGCTAAAACTTTACGTAACTGTGTCCTGGAATAATTCGAGTTCTGTATTTATCGACAAAATACAAGAGTTTGTTAATAGACAAGTAGGAGTGAGAATTTATATTTCACGAGTGGAATCTTCTGGTGTCTGTACAATTATCGATTCGTGACGGGTCGAAACTAACGGCCATAATGAAAGATTACCTGAGCGGACAACATGAAACATTCACATCCAGTACTGAAAATGTTGACCATAAATAAACGGTTCAGCGGTATTGTAAAATACACTTTAGATGTCGATGAAAGTTGTGAGGGATGGGAAAAGCTTCCCACGGTTCGACAGCCATGTCACGACGGCTGCTTCGCAAGCTAAGTGAGTTTCATTGTAAATTTAAACGTAGCTACAGCATCACAAGAAAAGAAACAGAACGAAGCCAAAATTAAATTACTAGAACCATGCATGAACCGTTTAACCAAGCTCAAAACAAAATTCTGTCTACCGACCTGACAAAGTCCTAAGAAGTTTTGGTCATATGTTAACTCGGCAAATGAATCGAAGCCATCTGTCCAGACACTCTGCGACCATAATGTACCGAAACGAAGGATGGCAGGTAGAAGGAAGCAAGACTAAGCTCCTTTCTCCGTAACTGTTTCGCTGAGGGTGATCGCACTGCAGTTCACCCTATGAATCGTCGCAGAAATGTGAACGTTAGATATCGAAACAGAAATACCTGTTGAAGTCGTTCAGTAGAGGGAAAGCCATTGGACCTTATGGGAAACCGATTCTACATAGACCTACTGGTAGAGTACCCAGCGTTTCCCTGGTATATATTTATTTGAATTCTATGAAACCATCTCCTTTTGCCCCTACCTTTGTCTATCTCCTCGTCTCTCTGTCCGTCTCCTCCTCTTCCCTTTCCCTGTCCATTTCCCCCTCCCCTCTCTCTATCCATCTCATCCTTCGCCATAACTACGTCCATGTTCTCCTTCCCTTCTCTGTCTGTCCATCTCTTACTGCCCCTTCTCTCTACACGTTATCGTCGCACCCCAATAGGAGGTTGCTAGTTCTTACCTGGTTAACAACAGTATTGCTTTCCAGATAGTAAGTAATATGCGTGCTAAGTTTAATTCATACCGATCCTGTGGTTTAGAAGGTGTTTTTGTACCTCTGACTTCGCCCACGTTTGGACATGGCACATATATTTCACGTGTTTGTACACAAATTTCGCCTGTATCACTAGCGAATTTCGCCGAGCAGTTTCGTTTTCACTCAGTTGTATGATGTCATGTGTCCTGAACTATGTGTTGGATTTCCTGATGAGTTTAATTTACTATCTTCTTGAGATATTCTGGAAAACTACTGCAGATACACGTCTGGGACATGTTTTATTAGATTCACCAGATCAATAACAACAAAATAAATGGAAATCGTGCTCTACTTCAACCACTTACAGTTTCGCGATGGCTTCATATTAGCGGAATGGCTAAATTTCAGTCAAAATCTTTTATTAGCCGTAACTCAGTAACTAAATATTTGCAGACCTATGTTTATATCAACTTTTTTCTTTAGTTTTACTTGTAGAATAACATATTAAAATATTTGCATGTCTTCGTGAATCACCCTGTATAAATTTCCAAGTTTCGGAATACTTTCCCCTGATTCTCCCCTCATTACATTTCCCAATGATAGATTAATTTATAGTCATGTATGGACAAGTAATTGGGTGCCAAGAATCGACCGGCATCGGCGGCAGTACATCAGACAAGACACAGGGTAAATGCACTTCAGAACAGTAAAGGCTTATCATAATTACGTCTGAGGTTTCAGAAGACAACTGCGTGAAAACAACAAAACCTAAAACTATGTGGCACATATTGATCGACAGAGCGTGTCTGCAACTTTCGATTCGTAATAGGTGACGCGGTGTAGTTGCACTAGGGCAGTGGTTCACAACCTGAGAGGAATTCATTACCACCTGAAGCGTAAAATGGAATTTTCTGACGGATAAAAACTAAAAGATTCAATTCTGTTTCATTCTCGAAACTAAATTATTTTCTAAAAATCATTCTTATTATGTCCGTATTGTAAGACTGTAATACTGATTATACAAGTTATCAACAATTACTTTTTCCTAGTGAGTAGCATTAATGCGATGGAGGTTACAGGTTCCTCACATAGTTCATCGACCACATACATACGTTGTGCTTTGTCCAGTACATCACTGATAATAAAAGTAGACAAGTACATAACAAACGCTAAATACACTATGTGATCAAAAGTATCCGACACCCCCAAAAACATACGTTTTTCATATTTGGTGCATTGTGCTTCCACCTGCTGCCAGGTACTCCATATCAGCGACCTCAGTAGTCATTAGACATCATGAGAGACCAGAATGGGGCTCTCCACGGAACTCTCGGACTTCGAACGTGGTCAGGTGATTGGGTGTCACTTGTGTCATACGTCTGTACGCGAGATTTCCACACTCCTAAACATCCATGGTCCACTGTTTCCGATGGGATAGTGAAGTGTAAACTTGAAGGTACACCTACAGCACAAAAGCGTACAGATCGACCTTGTATGTTGACTGACAGAGACCGCCGACAGTTGAAGAGGATCGTAATGTGTAATAGGCAGAAATGTATCCTGACAATCACAAAGGAATTCCAAACTGCATCAGGATCCACTGCAAGTACTATGACAGCTAGGCGGGAGGTGAGAAAACTTGGATATCATGGTCGACAGGCTGCTCGTAAGCCATCCACTACGCCGGTAAATGCTAAACGATGCCTCGCTTGGTGTAAGGAGCGTAAACATTGGACGATTGAACGTGTGTAGAGTGAAGAATCACAGTACACAATGTGACGATCCGATGATAGGGTGTGGATATGGCGACTGCCCGGTGAACGTCATCTGCCAGCATGTGTAGTGCCGACAGTAAAATTCGGATGCGGTGGTGTTATGGTGAGGTCGTGTTTTTCATTGAGGAGGCTTGCACCCCTTGTTGTTTTGCATGGCACTGTCACAGCATAGGCCAACACTGATGCTTAAAGCATCTTCCTGCTTCCCACTTTTGAAGAGCAAGTCGGGGATGGCGATTGCATCTTTCAACACGACCGATCCCCTCATAATGCGCGGCCTGTGGCGGAGTGGTTACACAACAGTAACATCCCTGTAATGGACTGGCTCCACAGAGCTCTGACCTGAATCCTAAAGAACACATTTGGGATGTTCTGGAACGCCGACGTTGTGCCAGGCCTCACCGACCGACATCGATACCTCTCCTCAGTGCATCACTCCGTGAAGAATGGGCTGCCATTCCCCAAGAAACCTTCCAGTACGTCATTGAACGGGATGCCTGCGAAAGTGGAAGCCGTCATCGAGGTTAAGGCTGGGCCAACACCATACTGAATTCCAGCATTACCGATGGAAGGCGCCAGTCAGGTGTCGGGATACTTTCGATAACATAGTGTATCGCAAGGAAATTTCTTCACCGAGTTGTAGATAATACCTTTAGTAGTGTAGGAACTGCTTCATTACTCACTTGGAAACAGATAAATGAATTAATTGACAGCATGACACAGCACTAACTATGTAAGGGCTACTATAGTGCTGTACACAGTATAATTTTATTATTACTATTATTATTATTACTAGTACTATTAGTGGCTGTGGTTAGACACAAAGCATTAACAGCCCAAAGGGCACTGTTAAGTGCAGTAGACAGAGCAGATAGGTGGAAAGAGTACTCTGAAGGGCTGTGTGAGGAGGAAGTCTTATCTGGTGTGACAGAAGAAGAAACAGCAGTCGATATACGGTAGATGAGATAAGGGATCCAATATTAGAATCAAAATTCAAAAGACTTTGAAAAACTTTAGGTAGAATAATGCAAAAAGGATATATAATATTTTAATAGAATTTTTGAAATTATTGTGGGAAGTGGCAACAAAACGACTATTCACGTTGGTGTGTAGAATGTCTGGCGATATACTATCTGAGTTTAGGAAAAATATCACCCACACAGCTACGAAGACTGCAAGAGCAGACTAGTGTGAGAATTATCGCAAAATCAGCTTAAGACTTCATGAATCCACGCTGCTGACAAGAATAATATACAGGAAGTGGAAAAGAAAATTAAAGATCTGTTGGATGACGGTAAATTTCGCTTTGAGAAAGGTAAAGGCATCAGAGACGCAGTTCTGGCGTTGCACTTGAAAATGGAAGCAAGACTAAAAAAATCAAGACACGTTCATAGGATTTGTCGACCTGGAAACCAGACAATGTAAAATGGTGCCGAAAAAAATAGAGGCAATCTATAGGGAAAAATGGGTAATAAACAATACGTACAAATGCCAGAAGGAAACAATAAGAGTGGAAGACCAAGAATGACCGGTATCGTAGTCTTCCGCCCATACTGTTAAGTCTGTACTTCGAAGGAGAAATGACGGAAATAAAAGGATGGTTCAAGAGTGAGATTAAAATTCAAGGTGAAACGATATCATTGTTAAGAGTCGCTGATGACATTGTTATCTCATTCAATCTGAAGGAGAATTGCACTATCTGCTAGATGGAATGAGTAATGAATGTTGACTGAGAGTAAATCGAAGAAAGACGAAAGTAAAGAGAAGTTGCAGAAACGAGAACATCGGAATTGGTGATCACTAAGTAGATAAAGGAATTCTGCTACCTAGGCAGCAAAATAACCCAGACTGAGAAAGAAGGGGACAAAAAGCAGACTGGCACTGGAAAAACGGACATTCCTGCCAAGCGTGTCTACTGTTATCAAATAGAGGCCTTAAATTGAAGAATAAATTTCTGAGAATGTGCGCCTGAAGCACAATATTGTATGCTAGTGAAACATGGACTGTTGAAAAACCGGAACACAAGAGAATGGAAACATTTGAGAAGTGGTGCTACAGAATAATGTTGGAAATCAGGTGGACTTACAAGGTAAGGAATGAGGAGGTTCTACGGAAAATCGGCAAGGAAAGAAATATATGGAAAACACTGGCAAGAAGACATCTGTTGAGACGTCACGGACTGACTTCCATTGTACTAAAGGGAGGTTTCAGGGTAAAAACTGCAGAGGAAGACAGATACTGGAACACATCGGGCAATTAATTGAGGACGTAGGTTGCAAGTACTACTCTGAAATGAAGAGGTTGGCGCTGAGACGAATTCGTGGCTGACCACATCAAACCAGGCTGAAGGCTAAAAAAAGAAAATTAGAGACCCTGACCTTCGGAGAAGTCATGCAGTAATGTATATTGTCAGCTCCTGGGGAACACCCTCTCGATAAAACCTTAGGTAGCGAATAAGCTGTGTATCGTATACAATTATTCATCTCACTGCCTGTATTGTTGAGCATACAGCTATAGGAGGAGATCTCTTAGTGGTTGGAAGTAGTTTAAAACGAGTTATGCTATCCATAGCGATTCATTTTATTGCCCGTAACCAAGTTTGTTCTCGTAAATGTCAACAATAGTGAACATATAGACTACTCGGATACTAATCCATTCGAGCGTTTTGCGGGCAGACAATAAAGAACTACGAAAAGGAGTTTTTATTTCCAGCGGGCCTTCGCATATTTACATCATTTTTATGTTCTGCTGGAAACGGCTTTCTGCAACGGTCGTAAACCGCCACCAGCCGTAACGGAAGTTTAGATCGTTACGTTTAACACCCAGCCAAAGATCTTAGAGGAGAAAGCGGCGGCTGTTTCTCATGCTTCCTAGTTTATTTCCAAGTCCTTCTGAGATTACTTGGCCGACTGTTTACTTTCTCTGGTTTCCCTCCGCTGCGAGAACGGAGACAGACATCTGTGGCAACGGATGTTAATATGCAACTTGAATTTTACGTTTGAAGCGCTTTGCTTATAAGTGCTTATAAGGTAGACTGAACCAAAGATGCTAAAGTATGGGAAATATAGGGGTGCTATGGGTATAGGTACAGATATTGTCATAATTAGTAGCTTACTACGTACCCACTTCAGCGTGTTAATTGTTTTTTCTCTGCAATTAAATTTCTTCCCACAAATACATCTCGTAATTTACTACCTGATATATTCTAGACGATTGTTAACTGCATCGTGAACTGGACTACTACTATCCATTTTGCGCCCACTTATCCACACTTGAATACCCGATCTGCTGTCCAGGGGAAAGCAGATACTGATAGCCTGCTTGTGACTTTGAGGTACTAACCAATTTAAAAACATACTACTCGTAATAGCTATAGTTAATAATCTGCGGATGAACTAAATACTGATGTAACTTTGTTTAAGTATACTGTCTTTAGTCATCACTAGAGGAATATGCACGTATACCCCCAACAGCCTCTATGTGATATGAAACGTCACTGTTACATGTAAACCAAGAAGATAGTGTGAACGTATTAAGCAGTTGCCAGACCAATGTACTATCTAGACACAAAATGAATGAGAGCGCTTCCATTAGTAACCAACTGTAGGCCGAATGCTTTTCGTCCTTGCACTGTTCGTTACGCTGCGACAGGTTTCATCAGAATCGGTCAGTTCAGGGGAAACTGACGAACAGTTTTTTACAGACTTGTTCTTCGCTTCTTACCAATACAGTAAAGTTTATCTGTCAAAAATGGAGAATCCGTAATTGCAATTATATTTTTATATTGCTTTTTGAACGGTAATAATGACAACATAGTCAGACAGCGGCTGATTTCAGCTGTGTGTTTCAGATCAAGAAATATAAGATGGTATATATTCTAAACATAACGAAAGTATCGCTGTTGCATAAATAAGCAAAACAAAGCATTTGACATTTGCTGTTATGGGAGCTTACCAGGAATTAAGTAATATGATAAGATAATGAAGGAGTTGGTTTTACGCAAGACCGGCGAGGAAAGTGGAAACACTAATATTGCAAAAAGAGGTAGGATAAGGGAACAACTGTTAAGACATCAGGGAATAACTTCTGTGGTATTCGACTGGACAGTAGAGGGAAAACTGTTGGGGAACGTAGGGACTGAAGTAGATGTAACAAATAATTCGGGACGTTGGGTGTACACTATCTGATTATAAGTACCCGGACACGCCTATGTAAGGAGGAATTGACTGGCAGGTGTCACGAGAGGCAGACCCGTCAGTATAAAAGGAGGTGAGGAGTGTTGTGTTGTTAGTAGCGGAGCACTAACAGCAGAATGGATCTGTGTGGAGAGCTCAGCGACTTCAAATGTGGACTAGTAACCGGATGGCACCCGCGCCAGATCCTCAGGGATATTTCCCTGGGTCCTAGGTTCGAAACTAGCTACTGCTTCAATTCTGAATAAAAAACATCAGCGACAACGGCTGAAGACTTCTGGCGTAAGAGATCACCCTCGTTTTGCCAATAGTCTTGTCAAAGAGGGCAGAGGAACGGAATATAGCTTCAGCGCACTCTCTTGCCCTTGGGGTGGGGAAACTGCTCCTCAAAGGCGGAAGAATCTGCAATGATCAATGGCATGAGGACGCAGAAGGCAATATAAACCACTGCATTAAAGACTAAAACTAAACTCCTCCCGAACAGGTCACACAGGCCCAACTGTACCGACCTTCCGCCGTGTCATCCTCAGACCAAGGGCGTCACTGGATGCGGATATGGAGGGGCATGTGGTCAAACACCGCTCTCCGGGCCGTGTGTCAGTTTACGAGACCGGAGCCGCTACGTCTCACTCAAGTAGCTCCTCAGTTTGTCTCACAAGGGCTGAGTGCATCCCGCTCGGCAGACCGGTTACCCAACCAAGCGCTAGCCCAGCCCGACAGTGCTTAACTTCAATTATCTCACGGGAACTGGTGTTACCACTGGGGCAACACCGTTGGCTTCATTAAGGACTCATAAGGTATATCAAGAGGACAGGAGATCTGCAACTGGCAAAAGGTTCCGGATTAGCCCCCCCATTCGAATCGGGACTGCAAAGAGGAATGTGACCATGAGAAGAAGGTAGATTATCCAACAAAAAGGGTAATATTCTACAAGTCATAACGTGGAATGTCAGTAGTTTGAACTTGGTAGGGAGGCTGGAAAATCTGAAAGGGAAATACAAAGGCTCAATCAATAGATAGATACAGAACGCAGCATATCATTCTCAATGGAGAGAAGTCTTCCGAAGTAAAAGTGATTTCAGGTGTGCCGGAGGGGAGTGTCGTAGGACCGTTGCTATCCACAATACATATAAATAACCTCGTGGATAAGATCGGAAGTTCAGTGAGGCTTTTTGTGGATGATGCTGTATATATCGAGAGGTTGTAACAATGGAAAAATGTTCAAATGTGTGTGAAATCTTATGGGTCTTACCTGCTAAGGTTATCAGTCGCTAAGTTTACACACTACTGAACCTAAATTATCCTAAGGACAAACACTCACACCCATGTCCGAGGGAGGACTCGCACCTCCGCCAGGACCAGCCGCACAGTCCATGACTGCAGCGCCCTAGGCCGCTCGGCTGATCCTGCGCGGCTGTAACAATGGAAAATTGTACTGAAGTGCAGGAGGATCTGCAACGAATTGACGCATGGTGCAGGGAATGGCAATCGAATCTCAATGTAGACAAGTGTAATTTGCTGCGAATACATAGAAAGAAAGATCCTTTATCATTTAGCTAGAAGATAGCAGGTCAGCAACTGGAAGCAGTAAATTCCATAAAATATCTTGTAGTAGGCAGTAGGAGTGATTTAAAATGGAATGACAATATAAAATTAATCGTCGATTCAGAAGATAGACTGAGATTCATTGGAAGAAGGTCACTGTACACTTGTTCGCCCACTGCTTGAATACTGCTCACCGGTGTGGGATCCGTACCAGATAGTGTTGATAGAAGAGATAGAGAAGATCTAACGGAGAGCAGCGCGCCTCATTACGGGATCATTTAGTAATCGTGAAAGCGTTACGGAAATGATAAACTCCAGTGGAAGACTGCAAGAGAGACGCTCAGTAGCTCGGTATGGTCTTTTGTTGAAGTTTGGAGAACATACCTTCACCGAGGAGTCAAGCAGTATATTGCTTTCTCCAACGCAGGAGCGTATATCTTGCGAAGAGACCATGAGGATAAAATCAGAGAGATTAGAGCCCACACAGAGGCATACCGACAGTCTTTCTTTCCACGAACAATACGAGACTGGAGTAGAAGGGAGAACCGATAGAGGTACTCAAGATACCCTCCGCCACACACCGTCAGGTAGCTTGCGGAGTATGGATGTAGATGTAGATAGCGAGGTCAGTGAAATGAAATGGAGATAATATATGGATTTATGCAAGATTTTGTATTCAGTTGGGACACAGATGATTGCAGAGGTCAAACATCGCTCCAATTACGTCATTCTGATTAATTTGCTATTAAGTGTGCATCTTGTACTGGACCGTTAATTGATAGAGTCTCAGCGAGCTTTTGCAGCATCGGGTTGTTGCGTTGACCAGAAAGTGCAGTCTCGCTGCGGATCGACTTTCAAGAGTTCTAAGAGCTCCGCCACGGCTGAGAGCACCTCCTTCACCCAGTGGGTCAGGTGCGGCTGTCGGTCACCGGTCAGCTGAGCTTTGTGTGCAGGATGTCGCTTTGGTGGTGCAGGCACATTCACAGAAACTCAGCAGGCATCTGCCAAACAGTGTGCACAAAATAGCCCACAGCAGTTTGGAATAAATGAATCCCTGGAACTGCAGGGGAACTGTTGTATTCAGCCAAATAGTACCCTGTAGCGCCTGCTGGGCCCACAGACCAGGCACTAGTCGTAGGGGACCTAAGCGTTTCTTTACAGTCCACGGGCAGCTGACTCGAGAGATAACATCGCCAGGTGCACAGTATTGTTAAGTTAGAGGAATGTTCGGAACATTTTTTGAAGGAGCGCCGCCGTGTTTTTCTCTTGCCAGGACTCGAAGAACATTCAGCCATCTCATGTCATTCTCAGGTTGAGACCCTATGATTGGTCGTTGCCTAACAAAGTATATAGTGCGGGAGACAGGCGTCGATTCGGAAGCGTATGTAGAAAGCAAGATTACTACGAGATGCTTTCCTCGCCCCCTTTCCCGCGGACGTTTCCGCTCACTATCTTCTTATGTTAAATGGATGAATTGTGCAGACACTGTTGTCCAAATTTCTCTTATCTTATGAAGACATCACTATTTCGTCCGTGAATAAAATTTGTGGTGCTCTGGGTAGCCGAGTGGTCTAGGGCACCTTGTGTCGGTTCGTGCGGCTCCCCCTGTCGGCGGTTCGAGTCCTCCCTCGGGCATGTGTGTGTGTGTTTGTGTGTGTGTGTGTGTGTGTGTGTGTGTGTGTGTGTGTGTGTGTGTGTGTGTGTGTGTGTCGTCCTTAGCGTAAGTTAGTTTAAACTAGATTAAGTAGTTATTAACCTTAGGGACCGATAACCTCAGCAGTTTAGTCCCAAAGTCCTTACCAACAATAAACGCTTTGGTTTTCCTCCTGTACCATATACTAATAAATGATGGTCAAAGTGGACTCACATTTGATTTCAGTACTCATATAAACGCTTAATTCCTTTAATTACTATTAATTTTTGCAAGGACCACACCCACGACTCATTTGTCAGGGCCATTAATTCCCCATCATTTCAGTTGTGCGTAATGTGCCGTATCACATTTGAGTCGATGTGGTGGTAGGGTGGGTAGGTGGAGGGGGGGGGGGGGGCGGCGGGTATCTGCATGTCGAAAGGGTTCACTAAGTTCTTATCATAGGCACACCTTCCTACTAGCCATAGCCTAGTGGCACTTTGAATTCACACGCTAGACTCACCTCGGTGTCTTGCAAGTTCACTGGCAGAGTTGTTCTCATGATATTCGACAGCAAACCAACACCGATAACAACAGTCCAGATGTAGACGCTGACGTCACAAGCAGAAGATGAATAGATAGAAATAGTATAAAGATGTATTGACCGGATAATTTAGTACGTAGAGGAAGAAGATAATCTAATAGGGATTGGAATGCTTTTCTAGGGAAAGGAACATAAGAAATTTGGTAGTAGAAATGAGAGAGCAGAAAGAAATCCGTTGAATTTCGGTTACGCGATAATTACAAGATATCAATTCGAGTATATTCCTAGAAATTACAATTACAAACAACGTAAAGTGAACGGTCACATTCGTAATGTTGTGCGGAAAACAAAATAAAGACTGCTTTTTGTTAGCAGAACACTCAGAAGACGCAACAGGTCTACTACGTAAGTTGTACAAAGACTGCCGACACTACGCTTGGTTGTCCTCTGCTAGAGTGCCACTGTGCTGTGTGGGAGCCTTACCAGACAGGATTGGCGGATGACATCGAGAAAGTTGAAAGAAGGGCAGCTCGTTTTGTACACTCCCGGAAATGGAAATAAGAACACATTGACACCGGTGTGTCAGACCCACCATACTTGCTCCGGACACTGCGAGAGGGCTGTACAAGCAATGATCACACGCACGGCACAGCGGACACACCAGGAACCGCGGTGTTGGCCGTCGAATGGCGCTATCTGCGCAGCATTTGTGCACCGCCGCCGTCAGTGTCAGCCAGTTTGCCGTGGCATACGGAGCTCCATCGCAGTCTTTAACACTGGTAGCATGCCGCGACAGCGTGGACGTGAACCGTATGTGCAGTTGACGGAGGCGAGGGCGTATAGTGGGCATGCGGGAGGCCGGGTGGACGTACCGCCGAATTGCTCAACACGTGGGGCGTGAGGTCTCCACAGTACATCGATGTTGTCGCCAGTGGTCGGCGGAAGGTGCACGTGGCCGTCGACCTGGGACCGGACCGCAGCGACGCACGGATGCACGCCAAGACCGTAGGATTCTACGCAATGCCGTAGGGGACCGCACCGCCACTTCTCAGCAAATTAGGGACACTGTTGCTCCTGGGGTATCGGCGAGGACCATTCGCAACCGTCTCCATGAAGCTGGGCTACGGTCCCGCACACCGTTAGGCCGTTTTCCGCTCACGCCCCAACATCGTGCAGCCCGCCTCCAGTGGTGTCGCGACAGGCGTGAATGGAGGGACGAATGGAGACGTGTCGTCTTCAGCGATGAGAGTCGCTTCTGCCTTGGTGCCAATGATGGTCGTATGCGTGTTTGGCGCCGTGCAGGTGAGCGCCACAATCAGGACTGCATACGACCGAGGCACACAGGGCCAACACCCGGCATCATGGTGTGGGGAGCGATCTCCTACACTGGCCGTACACCTCTGGTGATTGTCGAGGGGACACTGAATAGTGCACGGTACATCCAAATCGTCATCGAACCCATCGTTCTACCATTCCTAGACCGGCAAGGTAACTTGCTGTTCCAACAGAACAATGCACGTCTGCATGTATCCCGTGCCACCCAACGTGCTCTAGAAGGTGTAAGTCAACTACCCTGGCCAGCAAGATCTCCGGATCTGTCCCCCATTGAGCATGTTTGGGACTGGATGAAGCGTCGTCTCTCGCGGTCTGCACGTCCAGCACTAGCGCTGGTCCAACTGAGGCGCCAGGTGGAAATGGCATGGCAAGCCGTTCCACAGGACTACATCCAGCATCTCTACGATCGTCTCCATGGGAGAATAGCAGCCTGCATTGCTGCGAAAGGTGGATATACACTGTACTAGTGCCGACGTTGTGCATGGTCTGTTGCCTGTGTCTATGTGCCTGTGGTTCTGACAGTGTGATCATGTGATGTATCTGACCCCAGGAATGTGTCAATAAAGTTTCCCCTTCCTGGGACAATGAATTCACGGTGTTCTTATTTCAATTTCCAGGAGTGTATTTTCGCGCAATAGGGGAGAGAGTATCACAGCTATAAGCGAGTGATGATGGTGATCATGAAATCCAGGCGTTTGTCGGTGCGGAGAGGTCTTTTCACGAAATTGAAGTCCCAAACTTTCCCCTCTGAATGTGCAAATTGTTTGGGGTTATCAAACTACATAGGCAAATTTGATCATCGTAATAAAATAAGAGAAACCAGAGCTCGTACACAAGGATTTTAGCGTTCATTTTTGCCTTGCGCTGTTAGATAGAGGAACGGTAGAGAAATAGTCTGAAAGTGAATTGAAGATCCCTTTGCTTAAATCTGAATTGCAAAATAGTCATGTAAAAGTAGATATAGGTGTGGAGTTCTGTAATAATTTTAGCTAGTAGTAGCAAATACACTGTTTGAAAATCACAAGAGGAAGAGGTGTATTTGGAATAGGTCTTTAGATGCGAGAAGGTTTTAGTTGGTTTAAATCACGGTCAGGCAGAATTTCCGAAATCAGATACCGGACTGTAAGGCGCAGCCAGGAACAGATATAGACTCAGATCACAATTTAATAGTGATGAAGAGTAATTTTTAAGAGAATAGAACGGAAGAATCAGTGTGGAAAGAAGTAGGACACGAATATACTCGGGAATGATGAGACGTATTTGAAGTTCGCTTAAGATATGGATTTGCAGTGATGAATACCACAGTACGCAATTCAGTTGAAGATGGCTAGGCTTCTTTAAAATGAGCAATCTGAGACGATGGAAGGACGAACATTGGTACTAGGAAGATTACCGCGAAAGAATCCTTAGTTAACAAAAAATGGCTCTGAGTACTATCCGACTTAACTTCGGAGGTCATCAGTCGCCTAGAACTTAGAACTCATTAAACCTAACTAACCTAAGGACATGACATACATCCATGCCCGAGGCAGGATTCGAACCTGCGACCGTAGCGGTCGCTCGGTTCCAGACTGTAGCGCCTAGAACCGCACGGCCACTCCGGCCAGCCCTTAGTTAACAGATGAAATACTTCAACTGACAGACGAAACATTACATTACATTACATTACATTAATACTTGTTCCGTAGAGGATGAATACGACATATCGTGACGATGTGGGACGTGTCAGTTTAACATAAGATTTCTGTATACGATGTACTTTTTTTTACAATTTTTACTTCATATTTAAATAATTTATCTAGTGAGTAGAAGGAGTTATCATTTAGAAAATATTTTAATTATTTTTATAAATCCTGGTTGGCCATCTGTCAGACATTTAATGCTATTTGGTCAATGACCAACGATCTTTGTGGCAGCATGAGTCACCCATTCCTGTTCCAAAGTCAGATTTAACCCAGAATAGTGAAGATTATCCTTTCTTCTAGTTCTGTAGCTTTGCTCTTTGGAAGTACGAAAGCATAAATCGCTCAGGAATGAAATAAACAGTAAGTGCCACAAGCCTAGGAGAAGTACCCGAGAAAGAAATAAACGCCGGAAGAACTGACTCAAGATTCAGAAAAATCAAAACAACCTTGCTGAAGTTAAAAGCAAGGGTGGTAACAGTCAGTGTGCAATGAGAATTCCACTGTTAAACGCTGAAGGGAGAGCGAATAGGTGGAAAGAGTACACTGAAGGCCTCTATTAGGGGGAGAAATTCTTTTGTGACGTGATAAAAGAAGAAAGTGAAGTCGCTATAGGAGAGAAAGGGAATCCAGTTTTAGACTCGGAATTTAAAAGAGCTTTGGAAAACTTGAGGTAGAAGGAATAAATAATATTCGATCTAACTTTCTAAAATCATTAGGGAAGTGGGAACGAAATGACTACTCAGATTGATGTTTAGAACCTATGAGAGTGGCGACGTACCAGCTCACTTTCGGAAAAATATCATGCATACAATTCCGAAGACAGCAAGGGCAGGTAAATGCAAGAATTACTGTATAGTCAGCTTAACAGCTCATGCATTCAAACTACAAACAAGAATGACATACAGAAAATGGTAAAGCACATTGGGGATGACGGTCAGTTTAGCTTTAGGAAAGGTAAAGGCAGGAGAGTGGCAATTATGACGTTCAGGTTGATATAATGGAAGCAAGAATGAAGAAAAATCAAAATACGATTATAGGATTTGTAAACTGAAAAAACATTAGACAACGTAAAACGGTGCATGATGTTCGAAATTCTGAGAAAAAATGGGGTAAGGAGCAGCGAAAGAAGAGTAATAAACGATACGTACAAGAACCAAAAGGGAAGAACGATGTGCTAGGATTAGAAAGAGAGTAAGACAGGAATGTAGTATTTCGCGCCTACTGTTCAGTCTATACGTCGAAGAAACAATGATGAAAATAGAAGAAAGGTTGAAGAGAGGGATAAAAATTCAGAGTGATTGGGTTGAGGGTAGCGAGAAACATAACATCAGACTTCGCGATCTCGAAGTACGCGAGGTTAAGCAATTATGCTCCTTGGACGGAAAATAGCCTATTAGGGACGAAGCAATGAGGACATAAAAAGCAGACTAGGACGGGCGAAGATGGCATTTCAGACTAAGGGAAGTCTACTGGGAGAATTTTCTGAGAATTTACGTTTGGAATCATGGACATGGGGAAAACCGGAACAGAAGAGAATAAGCGTATGAGTTGTGATGCTATAGGAGAATGTTGGAAAGCAGGTGGACTCATAAGAGATGAACAGGTACTCCAGAGAATCGGCGAAAGGAAGATATGGAAATCAGTGGCCAGTAAGAATGGACAGGATGATAGGACATGTACACTATTGGCCATTAAAATTGCTACACCAAGAAGAAATGCAGATTATAAACGGGTATTCATTGGACAAATATATTATATTACAACTGACATGTTATTACATTCTCTCGCAATTTGCGTGCATAGAACCTGAGAAATCAGTACACAGAACAACCACCTCTGGCCGTAATAAATGCCTTGATACGCCTGAGCATTGAGTCAAACAGAGCTTGGATGGCGTGTGCAGGTACAGCTGCCCATGCAGCTTCAACATGATATCACAGTTCATCAATAGTAGTGACCGACGTATTGTGACGAGCCAGTTGCTCGACCACCATTCACCAGACGTTTCCAATTGGTGACAGGTCTGGAGAATGCGCTCGCCAGGGCAGCAGTCGAACATTCTCTGTATCCAGAAAGGCCAGTACAGGACCTGCAACATGCGGTCGTGCATTATCCTCTGAAATGTATGGTTTCGCAGGGATCAAATGAAGGGTAGAGCCACGGGTCGTAACACATCTGAAATCTAGCGTCCACTGTTCACAGTGCCGTCAATGCGAACAAGAGGTGACAGAGACGTGTAACCAATGGCACCCCAGAGCATCACGCCAGGTGATACGCCAGTATGGCGATGACGAATACACGCTTCCAATATGCGTTCACCGCGATGTCGCCAAACACGGATGCGACCATCATGATGCTGTAAACAGAACCTGGGTTCATCCGAAAAAATGACGTTTTGCCATTCGTGCACCCAGGTTCGTTGTTGAGTACACCATGGCAGGCGCTCCTGTCGGTGATGCAGCGTCAACGGTAACCGCAGCCATGGTCTCCTTGCTGATAGTCCAACCTCCTGCAAACGTCGTCGAACTGTTCGTGCAGATGGTTGTTGTCTTGCAAATGTCCCCATCTGTTGACTAAGGGATTGAGACGTGGCTGCACGATCCGTTACAGCCATGCAGATAAGATGCCTGTCATATCGACTGGTAGTGATACGAGGCCGTTTGGATCCAGCACGGCGTTTCGTATTACCCTCCTGAACCCACCGATTCCATATTCTGCTAACAGCCATTGGATCTCGACCAACGCGAGCAGCAATGTCGCGATACGATAAAGCGCAATCGCGATAGGCTACAATCCGACCTTTATCAAAGACGGAAACGTGATGGTACGCATTTCTCTTCCTTACACGAGGCATCACAACAATGTTTCACCAGGCAACGCCGGTCAACTGCTGTTTGTGTATGAGAAATCGGTTGTAAACTTCATGTCAGCACGTGTACGTGTCGCCACTGGTGCCAACCTTGTGTGAATGCTCTGAAGAGCTAATCATTTGCATATCACAGCATCTTCTTCCTGTCGGTTAAATTTCACGTCTGTGGCACGTCATCTTCGTGGTGTAGCAATTTTAATGGCCAGTAGTGTAATATTTGTTCTACCTATTGGAGTACCTCGCTCCAGTATGGCAGGTGTACTGACCGAGCCGTCGCTTCCGCCGATGTCAACCAACTGCTGGAGGAGTCGTCGGCTTGGACCCGCCGAAGGCGCGGAGCGCAGCAGGAAGGGTGGGGGCGTTCAGACGGTGGTCGCTCTCACCACCTGCACGTGCGCCTCCTTCTCCTTCTCCCCGGACAGGATGCGGCGCACAGACGAGTGCAGCGGCTCTGCAACAGGCGCCACACACCGCGGCCACTGCAGCGGTCAACTCATGGTACCGGGAGAGAGGGGTGGTGATGTAGTAGCTGGCGAGCGCGTCTCAAGTGGGCCCGTATAGCTGCAAAACAAGACAGTGACTTGATAAGTTAATGGCTTAGTCAGGTTCATCCAGAGGCACCTCGCCCTTGTCAACGGATTTGTGGACACGAGTTGCAAAATTGTTTTGTTCATGCAATTGACTTTTATTCCACTGTACTAAAACACAGTGAACCAAACTGCAGGAAAATGTGCACCGTTCATTCGGCACTATTTACTCTGACCACCCCAAGTGAGTGGCATTTGTACCTTCTGTTCGTTCCTGTACATTGTATTCACACAAACCTTTGATATTATAACTTCCTGGCAGATTGAAACTGTGTGCCGGACCGCGATTCCAACTCGGGACCTTTGCCTTTCGTGGGCAAGTGTTCTACCAACTGAGCTACGCAAGTACGACTCACGTCCTGTCCTCATAGCTTTACTTCTGCCAGTACATCGTGTCCTACTTTACAGACTTTACAGAAGCTCTCCTGCCAGGAAGTTTCATATCAGAGCACAGTCCGCAGCAGAGTGAAAATCTGATTCTGGAAACATCCCCCAGGCTGTGGCTAAGCCATGTCTCCGCAATATCCTTTTTTTCAGGAGTGCTAGTTCGGCAAGGTTCGCAGGAGAGCTTCTGTAAAGTTTGGAAGGTAGGAGACGCGGTAGTGGCAGAAGGAAAGCTGTGAGGACGGGATGTGATTCGTGCTTGGGTGGCTCAGTTGATGGAGCACTTGCCTGCGAAAGGCAAAGGTCCTGAGTTCGAGTCTCGGTCCGGCACATAGTTTCAATCTGCCACGATGTTATATATCAGCGCACACTCCGCTGCAGAGTGCAAAACTCTTTCTGGAAACCTTTAATATTGCTTGATGCAGTTTTCATTTTCCTTCTGGAGAAAAGGTATAGTTGTCGGTTGTTTCAGCAGATACTTGCAATTCCATATTTGCGATGTGTAAATGCAGTCAGCCGAAACAGATCATGTTGCCCATTGTCGAGGAAAGAGTCGGTTTCTTTCTAATTACAAACAAAATGATTTAAAAAGCGGAAGTTTACGTGTCCATTCGATAGAGCGACAGTAAAACACGAAGAATAACTAAGTCTCCAGGAGCGACGGCAGCACGCTGGTTCGTGCCGACTGCTACCGCTATGTAGCACCACAGCTCAATCGCTGCTGGAGTACAGGTTACTCTTCATGTTTTACTGCCCCTGTTAACACATATCGTTAAAACGATATCGTACTAGCATAATGTTGGTTCAAATGGCTTTGAGCACTATGGGACTTAACATCTGAAGTCATCAGTCCCCTAGAACTCAGAACTACACTCCTGGAAATTGAAATAAGAACACCGTGAATTCATTGTCCAAGGAAGGGGAAACTTTATTGACACATTCCTGGGGTCAGATACATCACATGATCACACTGACAGAACCACAGGCACATAGACACAGGCAACAGACCATGCACAACGTCGGCACTAGTACAGTGTATATCCACCTTTCGCAGCAATGCAGGCTGCTATTCTCCCATGGAGATGATCGTAGAGATGCTGGATGTAGTCCTGTGGAACGGCTTGCCATGCCATTTCCACCTGGCGCCTCAGTTGGACCAGCGCTAGTGCTGGACGTGCAGACCGCGAGAGACGACGCTTCATCCAGTCCCAAACATGCTCAATGGGGGACAGATCCGGAGATCTTGCTGGCCAGGGTAGTTGACTTACACCTTCTAGAGCACGTTGGGTGGCACGGGATACATGCAGACGTGCATTGTCCTGTTGGAACAGCAAGTTACCTTGCCGGTCTAGGAATGGTAGAACGATGGGTTCGATGACGATTTGGATGTACCGTGCACTATTCAGTGTCCCCTCGACAATCACCAGAGGTGTACGGCCAGTGTAGGAGATCGCTCCCCACACCATGATGCCGGGTGTTGGCCCTGTGTGCCTCGGTCGTATGCAGTCCTGATTGTGGCGCTCACCTGCACGGCGCCAATCACGCATACGACCATCATTGGCACCAAGGCAGAAGCGACTCTCATCGCTGAAGACGACACGTCTCCATTCGTCCCTCCATTCACGCCTGTCGCGACGCCACTGGAGGCGGGCTCCACGATGTTGGGCCGTGAGCGGAAGACGGCCTAACGGTGTGGGGACCGTAGCCCAGCTTCATGGAGACGGTTGCGAATGGTCCTCGCCGATACCCCAGGAGCAACAGTGTCCCTAATTTGCTGGGAAGTGGCGGTGCGGTCCCCTACGGCACTGCGTAGGATCCTACGGTCTTGGCGTGCATCCGTGCGTCGCTGCGGTCCGGTCCCAGGTCGACGGGCACGTGTACCTTCCGCCGACCACTGGCGATAACATCGATGTACTGTTGAGACCTCAGGCCCCACGTGTTGAGCAATTCGGCGGTACGTCCACCCGGCCTCCCGCATGCCCACTATACGCCCTCGCTCAAAGTCCGTCAACTACACATACGGTTCACGTCCACGCTGTCGCGGCATGCTACCAGTGTTAAAGACTGCGATGGAGCTCCGTATGCCACGGCAAACTGGCTGACACTGACGGCGGCGGTGCACAAAGCTGCGCAGCTAGCGCCATTCGATCGCCAACACCGCGGTTCCTGGTGTGTCCGCTGTGCCGTGCGTGTAATCATTGCTTGTACAGCCCTCTCGCAGTGTCCGCAGTAAGTATGGTGGGTCTGGCACACCGGTGTCAATGTGTTCTTTTTTCCATTTCCAGGAGTGTACTTAATCCTAACAAACCTAAGGCCAACACACACATCCATGCCCGAGGCAGGATTCGAACCTGTGACCGTAGCGGTCGTGCGGTTCCAGACTGAAGCGTCTAGAACCGCTCGGCCACATCGGCCGGCCATAATTTTCGATCACTCATTAATTGAGTACGTAAAATCATTCTATTTGTAACGGCAAACAAACAGGCGCTTTTAGTTAACACTACGCATCACATGAAAGACTTCAGCTAAACACTACAAAAACGAGATTGCAATTATCTGACGAAACACCGGACAAAATGCGCCGACGATTTTTTGGAGGGACACCCGGTATGTATCAAGCACGTGAACTGATCACTTGCTTGCTCAAAAGCTGTTTACGTAAGCATGAGTATGTACACGCAAGTTTTATTCAGTCCCTTCTGTTGTGCTAGAAATTACCATATCATTCCAGTTATAACAATCTCAGCCGACTACGTATCTCTCTCGTATGATATAGGACCATGAGAAATTAGGTATAGTTACACTTAATATCGTAGGCCCACCTTCTTGCTGCACATAACGACGAGTTCCAGCACGAGCGCCCAGTGGGCTGAGTTTAACCGCGTGTTCGCCAGCAGCATAACCCTACCCGCTTTGATTTCATGCCACGACGTCTAGAGGCTCTGACAGCAGCACGTTACAGCTTGACACTATAGTGAACTCTCGCAGTTGAAGTGCAAGTACAGCTCTGCAGTTGAAATCACTTGTGTATTGATAATCTGTGGAATAAGTTTTATGGTAATCTCATGTCTCCTTTTTTGCTGCAGTCTGAACATTAGTGTGTAAATTTATGGTATATCTAGGTCTTGACCAGAGTTGGAGGTCACAGAACTGATAGCTCCAGACGGCAAAGCGTTTAGAAAATGCGGATCGGGCGAAGCATGAGTCTCCTGTATTAACGTGCTTTGGAGGCAGCGTTTGGCACAACGGAGAGAATGCAGAAAGGCAACCGAGTCCCTGTATGGAAACTGTTTTATTTTTACGTTACCTACTCACACAGCAAATAAACAGAAATACTGATCAATATGTTGTATTTGATGTAAGTAAAGAGAACAAATCTCTTTTGTTAATTGACTCGTGGGAGCCACAAACAAATCCATAATTATAGGACGAGCATTTTCAAGATGATGAAAGGTTGCCGTCTTGCATTATTAAAGTGCAGTCCTCTACTAGTGCAACCCTGTTATGTCGTTTTTAATCATCAGCCAAAGATGAATACAAAGCTTTATCCCATCGAGAGAGAAAAAGAAATCACATCTACAGTAGACTGCTTGAAAATACATCACACCACACATCACGAGCTATCCTCGTCAATATTTGCTGGAGCGAAGTGTTAGGCGTAGTTAACTACGAAACTAGGTTACGAGAGAGAATCTTTTATGAGTGTAGACGAAGTTTGTTTTTGATTATAAAGTTTAAAACCAATATGTAATTGTGAAAATGCGGCGTCTACAACGTTTGATAAATGTCGAGAAAATTACTGTTCCTCCTGTTATTAAGATGAATATTACCCCAGCACATGTAAATCATCAAGAGTGAAATAATAAAAGTATGCAGTTAAATACACACTGTAAGACAAAAAATTAGTACACACTTTCACAGTTTCAAATTCTTTCAAAATTTATTGTTGTAACAGTGCATACGAGGTGCGAGTAATGAGACTGATTTTCTTTGCAAGATGTGGCGACCCTGCAGGCTTGCGTAGGCACAATATCTTTGACCTTGGTCTATAAGCTGCTGCTAGTCTAAGCGGCACATTGATGCAACTGCTCAATCGTGAGTTGTGCTGTAATAAGTTAAGATGTGTTTGTGTCTCTCGTCACGGAAATGGAACCGCATAATATTGCGCAACTGTATGCCATTTATTTTTGCGTTAAATTGGGTGAAAACGCTACAATTTACTGTATGCTTTAGAAGGTTAGAAGGCTTTTGGAGAGGAGGTTATTTCAAAAGCTAAAGTTTCTCGTTGGCATGAAATGTAGGATGAAGACCGCAGTGGACGAGTATCAACGTCACGGACGGATGTCAACTTGGCCAGGGTGCGTGAACTGGTACGATCTGATCGAAGATTATCCGTGAAAGTGATTGCAGAAGAAAGACTTCGTAAAAGAGTTCTTCGTGTCCGTGCCAACATTGCTGATAATTGGATTCTGCATCACGATAATGCGCCATCCCATACTGCTCTGTCAGTACAGCAATTTTTAACCTCAAAACAAATTTCGGTACTACCACAGCCACCCTACCAGATATCGCTCCGTGTGACTTTTTTCTATTTCCAAGAGTCAAAACGGCAGTCAAGGAACACCATTTTCAAACAACACAAGATATCCAAAAAAGCTTTGACGAGGGTCTTGGAGGATATTACAGAAGATGAGCTCCAGAAATGTTACCATCAATGGCAGAAGCGCTAGAAAAAGTGGGTGCAGTCAGAAGGGAACTACTTTAAAGGAGACAACACTAAACTTGATTAAAACGGTAAGCAACTTTTTTTTGACATCTGCCTCATTACTTTATCGTCGCACCTTACATGATGTATACGACATGATTGAATTTACATATCACTTGCACAAGTGGTTTTCAGCCACTAGGTATCGACCTACGCTGAAAGACTCATATTAGTACGTGGCGTAACCTCCAGGGAGGCAATGTAGGCGCTGATTCTGGCATCCTGCGGGTCATACAAATGGCGAACAGTGTCCTGGTATACGCTGGGCTACGCCCACTAGACCTGTTCATAGTTCTATACGAGTTGCTGGTTGGCGAAACGCAGGAGTCCTATCATATCCCACACATGCTCAATTGGAGATAAGTGCGGGAAACGTCCTGACTAGGGAAGTTACTGCACGTCTTGGAGAGCATGTTGAGTTTCACGGGCACTGTATGGGCGAGCAGTATCCTGTTGGAACAAAACATCACCTTTCTGTAGCAAAACGGCAAAAGAACCGGTGTAACAACATCCTGCTCGTTCACAGCGCACGTTAGTGTCCCCTCCCGAAACACCAAAGATGAAAGAGAGTTCCAGAATATCGCACCCCAGACCATAGGGCCTGTGGTGAGGCCAGTATGACTTGGACGAATACACTCTACGAGACCGCACTTACCAAGTCTACATAGTACGCGCGAACGACCGCGGAATCTACTTACGTCGCTGAAGATCATGGCGCGCCATTCTATCTTCCAAGTCGCCCTCTGACGGCACCTGTCGAGCCGTGCTCATCGACACTGTGGCGTCAGTGAAGGACGGACTAGATGTGATTGCGCCCGTAGTCGCACTGCTAATAATCGGTTCGCAAAGTTCGTGTGACATGCCTGAGCTCAGAAGACCTCTTACCTGCGCTGTGATGTACAGAGTGTATCATAATTAATGAAGTAAACCCGTACAGTTGATAGTACATGATACTAGAAGAAAGAAGTCTCAGTAAACATAGGGTCGAAATGCATCCCTTAAGAGCTACGAGCAATTTTTTTATCTTCGATACTGTGAAGCAAATCTCTTCTACTGCAAACTCTTTGCTTTCCACATTTTGGGAAGTAGTAGTATGGACCAAAACAAGAAAAAATGTCCAGTAAACATTTGCTCTAAAGTGCATACCTTAAAAGTTAAGAGCAATTGTTCATTAGAAGAGTTGTGTTTCCAAGTAGCCAAGATGAGCACGTGCTCATAGCTCTTAAGGTATGCATTTTAGAGCACACGTTTACTGGACTTTTTTCCTTGATTTGGTCCATACTACTACTTCCCAAAACGTGGAAAGCAAAGAGTTTGCAGTAGAAGAGATTTGCTCCACAGTATCTAAGATGAAAGCTTGCTCGTAGCTCTTAAGGCATGCATTTCGAGCCTATGTTTATTGAGACTTTTTTGCTTCTAGTATCGTGTACTTCAACTGTATGCGTTTCCGCCATTACTTATGACACACCTTGTATGTATGACCTGCCACTGCTCCCTTACAATGTGAAGATCCTGGCGGATGTCTGTACTGCGTGGACGTCCAGAACCTCGTCCACGGACGTGAGAATGTTTATGTGTTCGCCGATACCAACATCATTGCACAGCTGATGCGGGACGTCCAGTTTGTGTGGCAATTCTCCGAAATGACCACCCCACCAAGGGGAAGGCCATAACATGACCCATTTTAAATTCGCTCAGTTGGCTATAGGAATGACGAGAGCATCTCCCTGGCATGGTTGTCTGCTTTCTTCACACGTTTGCAACACACTGAACTTCCTGGCTGCGAGCATTCCATATTAAAGAGTAGACACAGGCGGTACTCTGGTAGCTAGGCCACTATGTTATCTGTTGGCAGACGACATTGAAATCATTATCAGTATACGTACTATCCCCCAGGTGGTATATACCGTCTTCGGATTAAAATCGACATCGTCTTTCCAGATGCACTGATCTTTTTCCCGACAGCGTACAAAATGTACTTGTGTACATCTTACAATACCTTCCTCGAAATTTATTTGCAATCCCTAATTTTTCTTTTCCTTTCCTTTTCATGCTTTTTATGGAAAAATTAATAATTATAGTATAATGAGCATAATTTAAATTTTTTGCGTCGTAAGTTAGGTAAAAATTGAAAAAAAAATAAATATTCTGCATGGGGACTTGGTCCCACAACCACTAAATTACCATTCCACACTCCTTAGACTGTGCCAACCATTGCCTGAATACTATGCTAACATAAATGGTTTATACCACGTCCGTTCCGCTCCAAAAACTCTATTTTTCCTAAACGCTTGGCCATTGGAGATCCGACGTCCGAGACTTCCATTTCAGACCGAAACCTAGATATACTAAGTCTGGAGAAAATCGGTGATGATGAGTAGCCACAGTCCGCTTGTGAGCTTGGCCCTGTGTGCCTCGGTCGTATGCAGTCCTGATTGTAGCGCTCACCTGCACGGCGCCAGACACGCATACGACCATCATTGACACCAAGGCAGAAGCGACTCTCATCGCTGAAGACGACACGTCTCCATTCGTCCCTCCATTCACGCCTGTCGCGACACCACTGGAGGCGGGCTGCACGATGTTGGGGCGTGAGCGGAAGACGGCCTAACGGTGTGGGGACCGTAGCCCAGCTTCATGGAGACGGTTGCGAATGGTCCTCGCCGATACCCCAGGAGCAACAGTGTCCCTAATTTGCTGGGAAGTGGCGGTGCGGTCCCCTACGGCACTTCGTAGGATCCTACGGTCTTGCCGTGCATCCGTGTGTCGCTGCGGTCCGGTCCCAGGTCGACGGGCACGTGTACCTTCCGCTGACCACTGGCTACAACATCGATGTACTGTGGAGACCTCACGCCCCACGTGTTGAGGAATTCGGCGGTTCGTCCACCCGGCCTCCCGCATGCCCACTATACGCCCTCGCTCAAAGTCCGTCAACTACACATACGGTTCACGTCCACGCTGTCGCGGCATGCTACCAGTGTTAAAGACTGCGATGGAGCTCCGTATGCCACGGCAAACTGGCTGACACTGACGGCGGCGGTGCACAAAGCTGCGCAGCTAGCGCCATTCGACGGCCAACACCGCGGTTCCTGGTGTGTCCGCTGTGCCGTGCGTGTGATCGTTGCTTGTACAGCCCTCTCGCAGTGTCCGCAGTAAGTATGGTGGGTCTGGCACACCGGTGTCAATGTGTTCTTTTTTCCATTTCCAGGAGTGTACTTAATCCTAACAAACCTAAGGCCAACACACACATCCATGCCCGAGGCAGGATTCGAACCTGTGACCGTAGCGGTCGTGCGGTTCCAGACTGAAGCGTCTAGAACCGCTCGGCCACATCGGCCGGCCATAATTTTCGATCACTCATTAATTGAGTACGTAAAATCATTCTATTTGTAACGTCAAACAAACCGGCGCTTTTAGTTAACACTACGCATCGCATGAAAGACTTCAGCTAAACACTACACAAACTAGATTGCAATTATCTGACGAAACACCGGACAAAATGCGCCGACGATTTTTTGGAGGGACACCCGGTATGTATCAAGCACGTGAACTGATCACTTGCTTGCTCAAAAGCTGTTTACGTAAGCATGAGTATGTACACGCAAGTTTTATTCAGTCCCTTCTGTTGTGCTAGAAATTACCATATCATTCCAGTTATAACAATCTCAGCCGACTACGTATCTCTCTCGTATGATATAGGACCATGAGAAATTAGGTATAGTTATACTTAATACCGTAGGCCCACCTTCTTGCTGCACATAAGGACGAGTTCCAGCACGAGCGCCCAGTGGGCTGAGTTTAACCGCAGCATGTGATTCCGGCCTCCTTGCCACTCAGTTTCACCTCATTTCTCAGATAAGTTTATGAAAAATTTCTCTTCCGACATTAACAAACGTTATACTATCGCACTAGTCATTTCAAGAGCTTTCAAAAGTCATTCGTTTAGAAATCGTGTTTGCTTCAAAACCTCGGTTGACACATAAAATGATTTATATTCAACAATATTACGCCCCCTCCCCTCTCGGTCCTATAATGTATCTAAACCCTCGTTTCGGTGTCTTTAACGTCTCTCGAAAGGGGTGAAAGTGCTGGGTAATCATTCTATGGTATGGAAATCGCTAAATGTGATGTAAGAGTAAAGTCAAACAAGCACTCCGTCTAACAAGCACTCCGTCAAACAAGCACTACCGGGACCATCCGATCGCCGTGTCATCCTCAGTGTTGTATGCGGATAGGAGGGGCGAGGGGTCAGCACACCGCTCGCCCAGTCGTTATGATGGTATTCTTGATCGAAGCCGCTACTGTTGGGTCGAGTAGCTCCTCAATTGGCATCGCGAGGCTGAGTGCAACCCGGAAAATGGCAACAGCGCATGGCGGCCTAGATGGTCACCCATCCAAGTGCCGACCACGCCCAACAGCGCTTAACTTTCGGGATCTCACGGAAACCGGCGTTTCCAATGCGGCAAGGCCGTTGCCAGAGACAAACAAACGATAAAAATTTCTGAAAAATTAGATGACTTATTCGACAGAAAGAGCTTCACAAATTGAGCGAGTTAATAACGTGTTGGGCCATCTCTGGCCCTTATACAAGCAACTATTCGGCTTAGCGTTGGTTGATAGAGCTGCTGGGTGGTTTCCTGAGGGATATCATGCCAAATTCTGTCCAACTGGCGCGTTAGTTCGTCAACATCCCGAGCTGGTTGGAGAATATTGCCCATAATGCTCCAAACGTTCCTAATTGGGGAGAGATCCAGCCATATTATAGGCCAACGCAGGTTTATCAAGCACGAAGACAAATAATAGAAATTGCGGTCATGTGCGGGCGGGCATTATCTTGCTGAAATACCCGTATAAGTCCAGGATCGTTTACTATGTAGGGCAACAAAATTGGTCGTAGAAAATCATTGATGTACCGCTGTGCTGTAAGAGTTTAGCGGTTGACATCCAAAGAGGGCCTCCTTTGAAATGAGATGACAGACCAAACCATCACCCCTGGTTGCTTGCCTTATGATGGGCGACGGTTGTGCTGATATCCAGTCATTGTTTGGAACGTCTCCAGACAGGTCTTTGCTGGCCGTTGTAGGTCAGTTCGAAGCGGAACACATCATTAAAGACAATTCTATTCAAGTGAACGGTATTCCAGGTCAAATGGCAGATTTAAAGATGTGCAACAATGGATATTAACAACGTGAGCTCTTCCTGTAGGGTTACCAGATATATGGCTATCATAAGACAGAATGGCCCGTACCTCCACACGTTGTAGCTCACGTATACATGACAGCGTGATGTTGCTATAGCTTCTCTGTATAACTAAAACGAAGAAAGAAAGAAAAAAGACACTTCTGGAAACACTGGAGGTAAATAAATACCTGAAACGAACTAACAGAAATTTCTCTTTCCGCTGTGTTAAATGAAGTTTCATTTATGTACTTGTGACAAAACTATACAACTATACCATTAAAATCAGATTTGAACATTATAAAATCAATAAACAATTTCAGATTCACAAACGTAAGTGCTGCAACATCTGAATCGCAACAGAGGCATGACAATTATAGCTGCTAGTAATAAGAGGGCTCGCAGTACAAGATAGTTTATACAGCTAGCAATTATAACTGCACTTTTTGAGTTCATTTACCTTCTACTATGCATGTTAAAAAGACTAATTATTATTGTAGTGGCAGCAGCATTCACATCCAGACCACAAGAGGCAGATCCAGCTCGCAATCATTGAGAAGAAAATAGTACACACTACTCTGTTAGTCATTATTTAAAGAATATAGAATAACTATTGCTGAAAAGTTAATATAAATGTTAATAATAAACACCTCTAGAATTCTACAGCATGCAGAGAGAATACAGTACACGTTACCATAAAATATTCCGGCCAAGGTCAGTGATGCATAATTATTAACACCCTTTTCATTTACCTGTGTTCAAACTCTCCTTCATCTGCGGAAGATTGTTGACAACGTTTTCTAGATAGATAGGAAAGGACGAAGAACATAATACAAGGACAGAAGTGCCATCATTTTGCTAATGCCGGCCGCACGCCTATGTAGCGTGCGTGCGTGGTAAATGGCATACATACATTTTGAGATTATTGGTTAACTCGTATATAAATATGCACAAATAAAAAAAATGTACACAGCATATAAATTCTTTTAGAGGGCAATCTGTTAGTGACAGTGTCACTTAACGGATAAATTACTTTTTTGATTACTCATCTTTTGTATTATCTCTGTGCAACAGATTTGTGGACGGATAAAATAACTAAATTACTAACATCTCCACCTGTCCTATATTACTTTACCTCCGCTTGCAACAACTGTCACCCAGTAATGGCTAAAGACGAAAATTAGCGAAGAAATGAAATTTCATCAGGTTACCTTCCATTGAGAAAGCTGTTGCACTCAGCGTCTGTTACATTGACTTGAAAATTATAGATTGCAGTGATCAGTCACCCTTTTCAAATTTTTGTTTTTATTGTGCAGATCTAGATTTCGGCTAGGAGCTAGCCATTCTCAATGCACTACTATTTTCGCTCAATGCATGTAATTCCCTGTTGTTCGGGCTTCATCCACAGTATTCAATGAACTGTGGATAAATGGCTAGCTTCTAGCCGAAATATATATCTGCACAATAAAATTAAAAAAAAGACAACTGATCGCTGCAATCTATAATTTACAAACAAAATTTCTTTCGAGCATTTCAGCGAAAAAGGTCATGTCCATAAAGACATGAAAAATGCAAGGAAGAAAGATTGCAATTTCCGGTACTGTCGAGAAGGATGTCACTAGACATGACACACAAGATGCAGTAGGTCAATAATGACAAGGGAAATCATGGCATTTGCCTTAACCAATTTGCAGGAACTGCGGTAAAGTAAATTTGTGTGACCAAACGAAGATCTCGACCTACCTTAATTGTTGCATCCCCTCGCTTGGACAGGAAATAAGAGAAAATGGGGCTGCAGTGACAGGTGTGATATGGAAGAACGCAGAGGGAACTCTTCAGAGCTGTTGTTGAATGAAATTATCTTAATTTTTGTCAGCATCGCAAAAACAATTTTGGTGTCGTTCATGGAATTTTGTTTTAATTGCGAAATTCTCTAGACGACGAACAAGATGTTGGACTGGAATCCTTTTACAAGATGACAGAATGGCTGAGCAGTCTTGACTGTTCAGAAAGCGAAATTCCAATACTACCGGTAGACATAACAGAAGAAGAAAAAACTATTCCTGAAATAAATTGTTGAAGAATGTACGCGTAGGGCACAACGTTGAAGTAGGTGAACCGTGAAGTGTAGGAAACCAGAAAAGAAGAGAATCAGAGTATCTGAGACGTAATGACACAAAAGGATGTCGAAAATTAAGAGGGCTTGTAAGATAAGAAATGAGGAGATCTGTGCAGAATGGGCGAAGACTGACTTGTGTGGGAGGTACTAACTAGCAGAAGGGACAGGATGATGGGGATGTGTTAATACATCAGGGAATAGCATCCATAATACCTGAGAAAGTCGAAAAGAACAAAGACTGTATGAGAGGACAGAGATTGGAGTATATCGAAAAAGTAGTTGAGGAAGTTGATTGAAAGTTTTGGTATCGTACGATGTAGAATCAACTAGGACTATAAATAAGAGATTCTAGAGGTGAACGAGTAGATAACAATTCGATCCTCCCATGGGAGGCTCTCAAACCGTGTCAAACGACTAGACGCAGCACAAACAGCTAACGGCGGTAGGTACCGAGCGCAACAGCCTGACATTAGCTCTTCAAATACATCATATGAAGCGATCTGTTACGGTCCAGTCATTATATTGGAACCGATCCGCCTACACTCACAGTCTGGCTTAGGACCACTCACTCCGCCTACACTCACAGTCTGGCTTAGGGCCACTATGTGTTCTACGTTTGGTTGAAGACGACATTGTTTAACACCCCCCCCCCCCCACCCAAAAAAAAAAGAATTGTTTCTGTCTCAAGTCACCTCAGTTTCTGTTGCACTAAGTTGGCTCCTTCCACCAAGTACCAATTTTCTCCAGAGCATTCTCGCATCCCGTCAATCTCCTGGTCTTAAAAAACCTCTTTCCTCATTTACTTAGTTATATTTTAACTATTTTTTCATCAGTAGTATTGTTTTATTTACCCAAATTTTCATTCTGATTATCTTCTTCCTTTTTTTAGTACAATTTTTACTCTATTTCTCTTTTTTACCCCATTTTTCCCTTTTGCTTTCCTCCTCTTTCTATTTTCGCTCTCCTGCAAAACTTTCAGAACTAGCACTCCTGAAAGAAAGGATATTGCGGAGACATCTCTTAGCCACAGCCTATCTTTCAGGAGTGCTAGTTCTACAAGGTTTGCAGGAGAGCTTCTGTAAAGTTTGGAAGATAGGAGACGAGGTACTGGCGGAAGTAAAGCTATGAGGAGGGGGCGTGAGTCGTGCTTGGGTAGCTCAGTTGGTAGAGCACTTGCCCGTGAATGGCAAAGGCCCCGAGTTCGAGTCTCGGTCCTCCACACAGTTTTAATCTGCCAGGAAGTTTCATATCGGCGCACACTCCGCTGCAGAGTGATAATCTCATTCTGGCTTTCCACTCCAATCCCATTTTTCTCCCTGACGAAGGAATTAATATTTCCAAAAACTAGGAGCAGGTTTTTCTACTTTTCATATGTCTATTGGCAATACTGGGATGTCACATCCCCCTCCTTCGTTCCTGCCAACCACTGTAAATATAACATTTCCTCAAGTGAATTAATTCTTCTTTTGATACAATATGAGTGTTTTGTCATACGTGACTTCAGTAAAACTTTTGAAAACTGTATAAAATGGCATCGGATCAAAACGAAAGAGCTATTTTTATTTGTTTTGTTCTTAATTTGACTTTTCAAGATTTTGACAAAGAAGGGTATGGAAGCTAATGAAACGTAAATTGAAGGTCTGTTTTATTAAACTTTTCATGAAAGCTATTTAGAAGTTCAAGTGTGGTATCGTTGAGTTACAGAGAGCTGTGTGCCGTAGGCGATAGTTGCTAAGACATAATGGGAAAGGTATCCTAGCTAAAGTTCCCGAATGCTGGAGGGCGGGGATAATGTAATGGGTACATTATGTATCGTTCCTTATATTTCGTGTAGCGGTTTCGGGACTATACATGTAGACAAACAAGGAGATGTGCGGAAATTACATTTATCCTCGTTGGAGGAACCATCTTGCTATTTAATTCAAATGATTTTAACTAAGCTAACAGTAATGTGTATGTTCATATACAATCACTTGCTATTTAATTTCGTAGGTGTTACAAACCTGTATCAAAAATATATGACCCTTATGCACTATTCTATAACACATTATTATGAGCTTAGAAGTAGTTGTTTTTATTATTAATATATGGTACGATTTCTACACGTAACGAGGAGTCGCCTGTTATTAGAACCAATAAAATGCAAAAGTTCAAAAAATGTCCGGCAGATAGCGCTTCATCTGATCAGAATAGCTATAATTAGCATAACAAAGTAAGACAAAGCAAAGATGATGTTCTTTACAGGAAATGCTCAATATGCCCACCATCATTCCTCAACAATAGCTGTAGTCAAGGAATAATGTTGTGAACAGCATTGTAAAGCACGTCCGGAGTTATGGTGAGGCATTGGCGTCGGATGTTGTCTTTCAGCATCCCTAGAGATGTCGGTCGATCACGATAAACTTGCAACTTCAGGTAACCCGAAAGCCAATAAGCGCACGGACTGAGGTCTGGGGACGTGGGAGGCCAAGCATGAATAAAGAGTGTGAGCGTATGGCATTGGTGGCCGGGAGACCACTCTCGGGGCGGTGCGGCCGCCGCTCCACAAGTTCTTTGACGCCACTACGGCGACTTGCGAGGGAATGAGGATGAAATGAGATCTTTCACGCGTCTAGCAATATGGGGTGGTTCTAATAAAACCCCATGTCATTCCAAGCATGTTGTCAATTTTTACCTCTCTATCTACGTTATTCCGTGGTTTATTAAGTTTTCAAATTTATACTGACTTTTTGATCACCCGATACATTATGGACACTCATCACAATCCTTGCGAGTAACACAAGGGGCGCGATTCCAGTTATACGAGGTCAGTGTGTGCTTCAGACAAAAGTCTCTTACGTTGTTTGACCCTAGAAATCCGTTTTTAGACTGTACCAGTCTCTTCTTCTCTATGCATGAATACAGATTAAGAAGTCAGAAATAAATATTGTAGTGAATTATACTCCTTCAGAGACATAAAAAAAACTTATTTGCGGCGGTAATACATGATCCAGGGACCTGCTGCGGGTAAACTGGTACCAGGCAACTATCCAAGTTTCTATGGGGAATTCTGTAAATTTGTAAAATGAACTACCTGATACAAATTCCCACCGGTTGTGGGATCAGAGGTATGGAATGCTCGGAAGTTGAAACATGAACGGATTTACTGAAAATTGTAGGAAGTGAATATTAATAGCTGTCACCAAGTCTTAAATATTAAGTTTGGAAGGTAGGAGACGAGGTACTGGCGGAATTGGAGCTGTGGCGAAGAGTCGTGAGTCGTGCTTGGGCAGCTCAGATGGTAGATTATTTTTCCGCAAAAGGCAAAAGTCCAGAGTTCGAGTCACGGTCCGGCACACTGTTTTAGTCTGCCAGGAAGTTTCATATCAGCGCACACTCCGGTGCAGAGTGAAAATTTCATTCTGGCTTTAAATGATACCTGGAAAAATGAAGTTCTGTGACACGAGAGTTGCATGCAGCTTCTTCTCAATAAAGAAAGCGAACCATCCGCGATGAGCGTAAACACTTGGTACAAAACATGTTTCCTCTACACCGCTCCTCTCACTAGCAACACTGTGTCACCAGCACCCCGCATTTATATTTACAATCAGTCATCGACATCTACATACATACTCCGCAACACCTCGTACGGCGCATAGCGAAAGATACACCGCACCACTACTAATCATTTGCTGTCCCGTCCCACTAGCAAATAGAGCGGCAAGAAACTGCTGTATATAAGCTTACGTACGAGCCCTAATTTCTCTTCTCTTCGCCATCATTACGAAAATGTGCATTAGCGGAGATAGACTCGTTCTGCAGTCGGCCCCAAATGCCGGTTCTCTAAATTTCCGTAGTGGTTCCTCGCTTACAGAACGTCGTTAAGTTGCGCTACGCTTACTTTGTAAATGACTTGATTGCTAGACCTCTCACTTTTGATCTGATAGAAATTGTAACACTTCTAGCTTAGTGAAAGGCTAGAGGAGAGTAACAACGGTAATAACAGTAACAACAATAATAAATGAACATGTCAAATGGATGCATCTCAGTAGATTCACAAGTGAATTTCTCGCGTACTGGAAAAAGAGGGAGAGCAAGACAGTATAATTGATAGAACTGGTAAAAATATACCGGAACGGGGAGGTAAGTAAAAGATCAGATATCTCTTAGGACAACGGTTGAGCAAGTGAGGTTACAGAACAGATCACCAAGAAAGACAATATATCCTATGGACAAAGCAGAGAATGGAACAACGTAACGAGAGGATGCGCAACTACTTGGTGAAAATCAAAACCCATTGGAACAGAATAGTTCAATGTCATGGCTCTACTGTGTTGGCACTACAGTAGTGTAGTAACCATTACTTAGATGTTGTTGTCAAGTGCTGTCAGTCAGTTTATTTATTCTCAGCCAAGTGAATAATGAAGGAATTTCTGGTCCACTGAGGGAATTACTCACAACTCAGATAAGGCATTTTATATTTAAGTCTATGGGATGTATATGTCTCAATTTTACTGTCATAGATGCATGGCATAAAGTAAAAAGTGTGTGTGTAGTCGGTGAATTATTTGAGAAAGACGTTTGTTCATACAGTCGTTTCACAAGCTATAACCCCCACCACATTGCGTCATGTGTTAATGCTGGTATTTAAAAATGCAATTATTGGCAGTCCATGTCATTAATATCACAATCCTACGAAATAGCGATAATATCCATAACCTTTTAAAAATAATTTAGTCTGATCGAAATATAATGGAACCCTTTTGTTTTTACGCAACAGAAAATTTCATTTTACCCCTCATGGGGGTAACTATCTCCTAAAGAGCCAAAATTCAGGCTTCTGCAACCAAGGCCTCCGCGAAATCATCCATCGTTGGGCTACATGTGTCGAATGACGGCGAATTTGTAGAGCAGGACTAATACCATTATACATGTTTCATTGCTACTGCTTGATTCTTTTGGGGCTACAATTAAAACTTTATCACCATCCTTTGTACAGAAATTATCAAAAGGAATTTGAGAAACTGACGCGAGATTTTCAAAAAGGACGAGAAAATGTCCATGACAAAACTCATCCTGGACGTCCATCGTTCGTCAGACGTGATTTGAGGAATCATCTCGGAAGACCGGCTACTTTTAAAACTGCAGGGTAAGCCTAGCAGGTATAGCAAATAATATTAGGGTTCCAACCCAAAAAATGATTAGGGGAACTTATGATTACTAATTGAGACATAAATAACAATTACTTTGAATTATTCTTATAAAATAATTGACAAAACAAATGACAAACAGTGCCGATATTAATATAACAAGGCCTTTGCCTGTCTGACTTAGTGGTCAGGGTAAAAGATGCTAATAATCGCGTAAGTGAATTAATTGTAATCGCAAAGTGCTCAGTGACTGTCATGATGTTAATTGAAAACTCATAGTACCACAGAGGGAATACGCCACACCTGTGGTAAGAATTGAAAGCAGACTGTTCACTGCCAGTAGAATACAAGTCTTCAGAGAGAAGCTTGAGGACATGGAATTACTATAAAATGAGTTTAATGGCGCTATACATTGTCTCGTGGTTGCGGCTCGATCTCACCATACCATCAGAAGTGGAGGCTGAGGCCGGTGCGGAAACAATCATTGGCGAAACCAATCATCTTTACTAGCGGGTTAATGCAGATCAGCTCAAACTTTTCCCAGTGCCCAGCTCAAGCTACACAGCAGGCTTGCGGAGTCTACGGCTGCTCTCGTTGTGGAAGTCTGATTTCTGATAGAATGTTCATTAAAAGGAAACCTCGCATTGCCGCACTTTGCGTATCTTCCTAAATTCAGATTGGCTGGGCTCTGGATCTTCTAAGAGCAGACTAGTGGAAATGTTCCTTAGGAAACACTGGTCCCCTTCCAATAGCTGGTTAACCAATAACATCTCATACCATCTTCCACAAAAAAGTCGCTTAACTCTCTCTCTCTGTGTCTGTCTCTCTCTCTCTCTCTCTCTCTCTCTCTCTCTCTCTGTGTCCAGTGAAGTGGTTACCTGTCCTCATCGTTCCATTATTCTCACTAACATGTAGTTTATTTACGTTAGGCAATGCTGGTGGTTCTTACATTGCGATTATTTTGCAGGATCAATACATTTAGCGGTGTCTCACGTTTCCAAAAGCTCTAAACTGCGAACTGAGGGACCCGAATATGTCTTTGAGATGTTCATCTCCGGCAACCGGTGCTTTCCGAAGAAACAGTCAACTTTCTATATTTGAGCACAATAATGGTTTCTGCAAGAAAGTTAACCTTCTCGCTCCGCTGCCAGGTTGTAAAATGTTTCTGCTAGGAGTTTGTACCACGGGAGATACTATCTGGTTCGTTCAGAAGAACGTTGGACATACTGACGCGGCGCTACAAAATACTGCTTTCAGTTTTCTCTCACTTCTACACGCATCCAAACCCGAATCAAGAGTAAAAAAAGTGTAAGGCTCAATTAATCAGTTACCTAAAGTCGCTAGTACTGCTCGTTATCATATTCCCTGGATTCAATTAGATATTCCCATCAAACGTGTCTTTCATTGTAAATCTGCGTATGTTGCGGGACTGTTTCTGGAAAAATAGTCACTTAACAAACTGAAGAACGAAATTGTGGAAGACAGACGTGTTACTCTAGACAACTTATACATTTCATTCACAAATATTTTTCGTTCTTTACTTCCTGAAGATCTTGACTATTGCAAAAATTTGAACACGTTGGGATCCCCGGCACCTGAGTAACCATTACAAAATAATAAAGAGGTGCATCAATGACATCTCAGTGCTGTACCACACAGAGGCAAAAACTTTTCTTGTCGAAACTATTAAGCGTGATAAGACGTGAGTGTCCACTCGGCAGGCCTCACTCCCACAACCAAGATAAATGGAATCATAAAGCTGTGTACGTGGTATACATGGTAAACAAGATGCCTTCCGGGCGCTTATGACCCCAGTTGTTTTTCCGCCCTAAAACGAAACAAACAAACAAGACCCCCTTCCTAATTGAGAACCCTAGTTACGCAGTAGCATTGTAATGGTGTCAAGAGAATATCAGATAAATATCACTCTTCAGGTTAGACAGTGTTTCATGCTTGAACTAAACACTATTGTGTAACTGATCATACAGGAAAACTTATCAAAAATGGTTCAAATGGCTCTGAGCACTATGGGACTCAACTGCTGTGGTCATTAGTCCCCTAGAACTTAGAACTACTTAAACCTAACTAACCTAAGGACATCACACACACCCATGCCCGAGGCAGGATTCGAACCTGCGACCGTAGCAGCAGCGCGGCTCCGGACTGGAGCGCCTAGAACCGCAATGCCACCACGGCCGGCTAACAACTTATCTAACGACCGATAAAAAGTTGATCCCACATCGAAGCAAATAGCGAATGACTGACAAATACATAGCTGATGGTTCTTCTCATTGTATCACTCAAAGAGCTTCTTCCCGTCCCATACACGTACGGAGTGCGAAAATAATAACTATTTAAATTCTTCAATACGAATTGTAGTTAGATGACTTATCGATTCCTATGGGAGCGATTAGGGCTGTACTAGACTATTGTCTGTGTAAGTTGGAAAAGACAGAAGGAACTGTCTGACTCACTCCAAAACCGGTGGATGTGTAGCGCAGTAGAACTGTAATATGTGATTAAGGCAGCAAAGAGACAGTGTATACAGAAATCCAGAAGCGTTACTCCTTTGTGTGCCGTGACAGGTTATTGTTACGCCAGACTTACTTCGAACGAGGCCGTCAAACGAAGTGGAAAGGTGCCTTAACTATGTCAAAGGGCGCAATGTCAGCACCTGCGGGAGTTCGAACAGGATAGGATGATTGGCCTCTGGGAAGTGGGTTTATCGCGTCGTGACACTGCGGCTAGTAGAGGTCCCGCTGTCTGTGACAGTGATGTGTGTGTCGAACCAATGGATAGAAGAGGATCGGACACAGTGACGAGCAGGTACCGCGCCGCAGCGCGAGATGACTGCCCTATTTGCAGTCATGGACTGTTCGGCTGGTCCGGGCGGAGGTTCGATTCCTCCCTCGGGCATGGATGCGTGTTTGTCCTTAGTGGAATTTAGGTTACGTAGTGTGTAAGCTTACGGACTGATGACCTTAGCAGTTTCACTCACATTTGAACATTTTGACTGCCCTATTGTCCGCGTGGCCGTAACTGGTCCACAGTGTTGACGCGACGTCGGAGCTCTGCAGCGCGTGTAGACACGTGTGTGTCGACGGGTCGATGCATTCCACTGTGCCGGCTTCCATTGTCGGTAAAATACGAACGCCTCAGACTGATATGGTCAAGTGAACACCGTTAGTGGCTTGCTGAGTAGTAAAGTTCAGCGCTTCCAGACGAATCCTGTTTCAGCTTATACTGCAGTGGTGGCAACATAGTCTTTACCGTGGGATGTCCGCAGCTCGTGGTCTTGCGGTAGCGTTCTCGCTTCCCGCGCATAGGGTCCCGGGTTCGATTCCTGGCGGGACCAGGGCTTTTCTCTGGGTGTTGTGTGTCTTTCATCATCACTTCGTCCTCAGCGACACGCAAGTCGCCGAAGTGGCATCAACTCGAAAGACTTGCAGCAGGCGAACGGTCTACCGGACGGGAGACCCTAGCCACACGGCGTTTCCATTTTTACCGTGGTGATAACTGACGGGCACATTGCAATGTTGAGCTGTGTGGATGAAAACGCAGAATGTGATGGTTTGGTGCGCCTTTAGCTATAACATGCCCTCTCGTCTCTTACATGCAGGGCAATCACTGCTGTAGCAATCGCCACATTTGGGACATCTTAGAGCTCGAGGCACTGCCCCTCTGGCAGGCGGAACCACACTCCATATTTCAGCACGGCAATGCCCGGCCACATGAGCCGAGGAACACGCAGGCTGTCTTGGAAGAACGACGAGTACTATTGCAACCCAGGCCTATCAGCTCGTCTGACAAGTCGTCAGTCGATCAGGGATATGGTCGGTCGGGAACTTTTTGGTTTTGGTCCTTCTGCAACCACCGTCGCTGATCTGTGGAAACTCAAACAAACCGCGTGTTCCCCAGCAGCATGTCCCTACCCGCTTTGATTCCATGCCACGACGTCTAGAGGCTCTGACAGCAGCACGTTACAGCTTCACACTATAGTGAGCTCTCGCAGTTGAAGTGCAAGTACAGCTCTGCAGTTGAAATCACTTGTGTATTGATAATCTGTGGAATAAGTTTTATGGTAATCTCATGTCTCCTTTTTTGCTGCAGTCTGAACATTAGTGTGTAAATTTATGGTATATCTAGGTCTTGACCAGAGTTGGAGGTCACAGAACTGAGAGCTCCAGACGGCAAAGCGTTTAGAAAATGCGGATCGGGCGAAGCATGAGTCTCCTGTATTAACGTGCTTTGGAGGCAGCGTTTGGCACAACGGAGAGAATGCAGAAAGGCAACCGAGTCCCTGTATGGAAACTGTTTTATTTTTACGTTACCTACTCACACAGCAAATAAACAGAAATACTGATCAATATGTTGTATTTGATGTAAGTAAAGAGAACAAATCTCTTTTGTTAATTGACTCGTGGGAGGCACAAACAAATCCATAATTATAGGACGAGCTTTTTCAAGATGATGAAAGGTTGCCGTCTAGCAATATGAAAGTGCAGTCCTCTACTAGTGCAACCCTGTGATGTCGTTTTTAATCATCAGCCAAAGATTAATACAGAGCTTTATCCCATCGAGAGAGAAAAAGAAATCACATCTACAGTAGACTGCTTGAAAATACATCACACTACACATCACGAGCTATCCTCGTCAATATTTGCTGGAGCGAAGTGTTAGGCGTAGTTAACTACGAAACTAGGTTACGAGAGAGAATCTTTTATGAGTGTAGACGAAGTTTGTTTTTGATTATAAAGTTTAAAACCAATATGTAATTGTGAAAATGCGGCGTCTACAACGTTTGATAAATGTCGAGAAAATTACTGTTCCTCCTGTTTTTAAGATGAATATTACCCCAGCACATGTAAATCATCAAGAGTGAAATAATAAAAGTATGCAGTTTCATACACACTGTCAGACAAAAAATTAGTACACACTTTCACAGTTTCAATTTCTTTCAAGATTTATTGTTGCAACAGTGCATACGAGGTGCGAGTAATGCGACCCTGCAGGCTTGCGTAGGCACAATATCTTTGACCTTGGTCTATAAGCTGCTGCTAGTCTAAGCGGCACATTGATGCAACTGCTCAATCGTGAGCTGTGCTGTAATAAGTTAAGATGTGTTTGTCTCTCGTCACGGAAATGGAACCGCATAATATTGCGCAACTGTATGCCATTTATTTTTGCGTTAAATTGGGTGAAAACGCTACAATTTACTGTATGCTTTAGAAGGTTAGAAGGCTTTTGGAGAGGAGGTTATTTCAAAAGCTAAAGTTTCTCGTTGGCATGAAATGTAGGATGAAGACCGCAGTGGACGAGTATCAACGTCACGGACGGATGTCAACTTGGCCAGGGTGCGTGAACTGGTACGATCTGATCGAAGATTATCCGTGAAAATGATTGCAGAAGAAAGATTTCGTAAAAGAGTTCTTCGTGTCCGTGCCAACATTGCTGATTATTGGATTCTGCATCACGATAATGCGCCATCCCATACTGCTCTGTCAGTACAGCAATTTTTAACCTCAAAACAAATTTCGGTACTACCACAGCCACCCTACAAGATATCGCTCCGTGTGACTTTTTTCTATTTCCACGAGTCAAAACGGTGGTCAAGGGACACCATTTTCAAACAACACAAGATATCCAAAAAAGCTTTGACGAGGGTCTTGGAGGATATTACAGAAGATGAGCTCCAGAAATGTTACCATCAATGGCAGAAGTGCTAGAAAAAGTGTGTGCAGCCAGAAGGGAACTACTTTAAAGGAGACAACACTAAACTTGATTAAAACGGTAAGCAACATTTTTTTTTCACATCTGCCTCATTACTTTATCGTCGCACAGTTCCCCACAGTCGTTTAATGAACAAAGTAAGAGCATACGGACTATCAGATCAATTGTGTGATTGGATTGACGAGTTCCTAGATAACAGAACGCAGCATGTCATTCTCAATGGAGAGAAGTCTTCCGAAGTAAGAGTGATTTCAGGTGTGCCACAGGGGAGTGTCATAGGACCGTTGCTATTCACAATATACATAAATGACCTGGTGGATGACATCCGAAGTTCACTGAGACTTTTTTCAGGTGATGCTGTGGTGTATCGAGAGGTTGCAACAATGGAAAATTGTACTGAAATGCAGGAGGATCTGCAGCGAATTGACTCATGGTGCACGGAATGGCAATTGAATCTCAATGTAGACAAGTGTAATGTGATGCGAATACATAGAAAGATAGGTCCCTTATCATTTAGCTATAAAATAGCAGGTCAGCAACTGGAAGCAGTTAATTCCATAAATTATCTGGGAGTACGCATTAGGAGTGATTTAAAATGGAAATGCAATCCGATAACAAAGGAAGTAGGTTACAGTACGCTTGTTCGCCCAATGCTTGATTGCTGCTCAGCGGTGTGGGATCCGCACCAGGTGGGGTTGATAGAAGAGATAGAGAAGATCCAACGGAGAGCAGCGCGCTTCGTTACAGGATCATTTAGTAATTGCGAAAGCGTTACGGAGATGATAGATAAACTCCAGTGGAAGACTCTGCAGGAGAGACGCTCAGTAGCTCGGTACGGGCTTTTGTTAAAGTTTCGACAACATACCTTCACCGAAGAGTCAAGCAGTATATTGCTCCCTCCTACGTATATCTCGCGAAGAGACCATGAGGATAAAATCAGAGAGATTAGAGCCCACACAGAAGCATACCGACAATCCTTCTTTCCACGTACAATACGAGACTGGAATAGAAGGGAGAACCGATAGAGGTACTCAGGGTACCCTCCGCCACACACCGTCAGGTGGCTTGCGGAGTATGGATGTAGATGTAGATGTATACGAAATGACTGCATTTACATATCACTTGCACAAGTGGGTTTCAGCCACTAGATATCGACCTACGCTGAAAGACTCATATTAGTACGTGGTGTAACCTCCAGGGAGGCAATGTAGGCGCTGATTCTGGCACCCTGCGGATCATACAAATGGCGAATAGTGTCCTGGTATACGTTGTGCTACGCCCGCTAGGCCAGTTCGTAGTTCTGTACGAGTTGCTGGTTGGCTAAACGCAGGAGTCCTATCATATCCCACACATGCTCAATTGGAGATAAGTGCGGGTATCGTCGTGACTAGGGAAGTTACTGCACGTCTTGGAGAGCATGTTGAGTTTCACGGGCGCTGTATGGGCGAGCAGTATCCTGTTGGAACAAAACATCACCTTTCTGTAGCAAAACGGCAAAAGAACCGGTGTAACAACATCCTGCTCGTTCACAGCGCACGTTAGTGTCCCCTCCCGAAACACCAAAGATGAAAGAGAGTTCCAGAATATCGCACCCCAGACCATAGGGCCTGTGGTGAGGACACTCTACGAGACAGCACTTACCAAGTCTACATAGTACGCGCGAACGACCGCGGAATCTACTTACGTCGCTGAAGATCATGGCGCGCCATTCTATCTTCCAAGTCGCCCTCTGACGGCACCTGTCGAGCCGTGCTCATCGACACTGTGGCGTCAGTGAAGGACGGACTAGAGGTGATTGCGCCCGTAGTCGCACTGCTAATAATCGGTTCGCAAAGTTCGTGTGACATGCCTGAGCTCACAAGACCTCTTACCTGCGCTGTGATGTACAGAGTGTATCATAATTAATGAAGTAAACCCGTACAGTTGAAAGTACATGATACTAGAAGAAAGAAGTCTCAGTAAACATAGGGTCGAAATGCATCCCTTAAGAGCTACGAGCAAGTTTTCATCTTAGATACTGTGAAGCAAATCTCTTCTACTGCAAACTCTTTGCTTTCCACATTTTGGGAAGTAGAAGTATGGACCAAAACAAGAAACAATGTACAGTAAACATTTGCTCTAAAGTGCATACCTTAAAAGTTAAGAGCAATTGTTCATTAGAAGAGTTGTGTTTCCAAGCAGCGAAGATGAGCACGTGCTCATAGCTCTTAAGGTATGCATTTTAGAGCACACATTTACTGGACTTTTTTCCTTGATTTGGTCCATACTACTACTTCCCAAAACGTGGAAAGCAAAGAGTTTGCAGTAGAAGAGATTTGCTCCACAGTATCTAAGATGAAAGCTTGCTTCTTAGCTCTTAAGGCATGCATTTAGAGCCTATGTTTATTGAGACTTTTTGCTTCTAGTATCGTGTACTTCAACTGTATGCGTTTACGTCATTACTTATGATACACCCTGTATGTATGACCTGCCACTGCTCCCTTACAATGCGAAGATCCTGGCGGATGTCTGTACTGCGTGGACGTCCAGAACCTCGTCCACGGAAGTGAGAATGTTTATGTGTTCGCCGATACCAACATCATTGCACAGCTGATGCGGCACGTCCAGTTTGTGTGGCAATTCTCCGAAATAACCACCCCACCAATGGGAAGGCCATAATATGAGCCATTTTAAATTTGCTCAGTTGGCTATAGGAATGACGAGAGCATCTCCCTGGCATGGTTGTCTGCTTTCTTCACACGTTTGCACCACACTGAACTTCCTGCCTGCGAGCATTCCATATTAAAGAGTAGACACAGGCGGTATTCTGGTAGCTAGGCCACTACGTTATCTGTTGGCAGACGACTTTGAAATCATTATCAGTATACGTACTATCGCCCAGGTAGTATATACCGTCTTCGGATTAAAATCGACATCGTCTTTCCAGATGTACTAATCTTTTTCCCGACAGCGTACAAAATGTACTTGTGTACATCTTACAATCCCTTCCTAGAAATTTATTTGCAATCCCTAATTTTTCTTTTCCTTTCCTCTTCATGCCTTTTATGGAAAAATTAATAAGTATAATATAATGAGCATAATTTAAATTTTTTTGGGTCGTAAGTTAGGTAAAAATTGAAAAAAAAAATTCTGCATGGGGACTTGGTCCCACAACCATGAAATTGCCATTCCGCACTCCTTCGACTGTGCCAACCATTGCCTGAACACTATGCTAACATAAATGGTTTATACCACGTCCGACCCGCTCCAAAAACGATATTTTTCCTAAACGCTTGGCCATTGGAGATCGGACGTCCGAGACTTCCATTTCAGACCAAAACCTAGATATACTAAGTCTGGACAAAATCGGTGATGATGAGTAGCCACAGTTCGCTTACTGTAATCGTAAATTCAGCAGATTTTAGCGCAGTCGTTAGGCATTTCTACAGGTTAGTTGATACATTCTTTGCGTGTTCCGCTTGCGTTATCTAGGCACGGACTCGTGTTTCGGTAACTGTTGTTAAACATCGATTAGAATGGACAGGGACTGCGATTGCTGTGTTCGGATGAGGGCTGACTTGGCATCCCTTCGCTCACAGCTGCAATCGGCGCTGACTTCGGTCGCGCAGCTTGAGGCTGTTGCCAATGGGCACCACTGTGGGGAGCCGGACTCGGGTATCACGGGGATGTCAACCTCGTCCCGTCTGTCCCCAGATCGGTCTGCCGCTGTGGTTGCCCCGGTTGCTGCCCGCAGTGGGGCTGAGCCCTCGCCTGTGGTTGACTGGGAGGTCGTTCCAAGGCGTGGCAGGCAGCGAAAGGCGTCCCCGGAGGCTGATCAGAAAGCCTGCCCGGTGCGTCTGACAAACCGGTTTCAGACACTGTCTCTGGCTGAACCAGATGCAGCTGCCTGCCCTGTTTCACAGGATCATTCTCAGCCTTCAAGGTCCGGACAATCGCAGAGGGTGGGCTTACTGGTAGTTGGGAGTTCCAATGTTAGGCGCGTAATGGGGCCCCTTAGGGATACGGCGGCTAAGGAGGGGAAGAAATCCAGTGTGCACTCCGTGTGCATTCCGGGAGGAGTCATTCCTGATGTGGAAAGGGTCCTTCCGGATGCCATGAAGAGCACAGGGTGCAGCCAGCTGCAGGTGGTGGCACATGTCGGCACTAATCATGTGTGTCGCTTTGGATCTGAGGAAATTCTCTCTGGATTCCAGCGGTTATCTGATTTGGTGAAGGCTGCCGGTCTTGCTTACGAGATGAAGGCAGAGCTCACCATCTGCAGCATCGTTGACAGAACCGACTGCGGACCTTTGGTGCAGAGCCGGGTGGAGGGTCTGAATCAGAGGTTCAGACGGTTTTGCGACCGTATTGGCTGCAGATTCCTTGACTTGCGCCATAGGGTGGTGGGGTTTCGGGTTCCGCTGAATAGATCAGGAGTTCACTACACTCAGCTGGCGGCTACACGGGTAGCGGAGGCTGTGTGGCGTGGACTGGGCGGTTTTTTAGGTTAGAAGGCCTCGGGAAAGTGCGGGATGGGCTGCAATGTCAAAGGGTGCTTGGCAATTACAGGACGTGCTTGGATCAAGGAACAGTCGGAATTATAGTTGTAAATTGTTGTAGTTGCGCTGGAAAAGTCCCTGAGCTTCAAGCGCTAATAGAAAGCACAGAAGCTGATATCGTTATAGGTACAGAAAGCTGGCTAAAGCCTGAAATAAGTTCTGCAGAAATTTTTACGAAGTCTCAGACGGTGTTCAGGAAAGATAGATTAGGCAGAATTGGTGGTGGAGTGTTTGTGTCTGTCAGTAGTGGTTTATCTTGTAGTGAAGTCGAAGTAGATACTCCGTGCGAATTGGTGTGGGTGGAGGTTATACTTAAGAGCCGAATTAAGTCAATAATTGGCTCCTTCTACCAACCCCCAGACTCCGATGATACAGTTGCGGAACAGTTCAGAGAAAGTCTGAGTCTCGTAACAAATAAATACCCCACTCATACGGTTATAGTTGGTGGGGACTTCAACCTACCCTCGGCATGTTGGCAAAAATACTTGTTCAAAACCGGTGGTAGGCAGAAAAGTCTTCTGAGATTGTCCTAAATGCATTCTCCGAAAATTATTTCGAGCAGTTAGTCCACGAACCCACGCGAATTGTAAATGGTTGCGAAAACACACTTGACCTCTTGGCCACAAACAGTCCAGAGCTGATAGAGAGCATCATGACTGCTACAGAGATTAGTGATCACAAGGTCATTGTAGCTAGGCTCAATACCATTTCTTCCAAACCCATCAGAAACAAACGAAAAATAATTTTATTTAAAAAAGCGGATAAAGTGCCACTAGAAGCCTTCCTAAAAGACAATTTCCATTCCTTCCGAACTGACTATGCGAATGTAGACGAGATGTGGCTCAAATTCAAAGATATAGTAGCAACAGCAATTCAGATATTCATACCTCATAAATTGGTAAGAGATGGAACGGATCCCCCGTGGTACACAAAAAAGGTCCGAACGCTGTAGCAGAGGCAACGGAAAAAGCATGCGAAGTTAAGAAGAACGCGAAATCCCGAAGATGGGCTAAAATTTACAGACGCGCGAAATTTGGCACGTACTTCGATGCGAGATGCCTTTAATAGGTTCCACAAGGAAACATTGTCTCGAAATTTGATAGAAAATCCGAAGAAATTCTGGTCGTATGTAAAGTACACAAGCGCCAAGACGCAGTCAATACCTTCGCTACTCAGTGCCGATGGTACAGTTATCGACGACTGTGCCACAAAAGCGGAGTTATTGAACGCAGTTTTCCGAAATTCCTTCACCAGGGAAGACGAATGGAATATTCCAGAATTTGAAACACGAACATCTGCTAGCATGAGTTTCTTAGAAGTAGATACCTTAGGGGTTGCGAAGCAACTCAAATCGCTTGATACGGGCAAGTCTTCAGGTCCAGATTGTATACCGATTAGGTTCCTTTCAGATTACGCTGATACTATAGCTCCCTACTTAGCACTCATATACAACCGCTCGCTCACCGATAGATCTGTACCTACAGATTGGAAAATTGCGCAGGCGCACCAGTGTTCAAGAAGGGTAGTAGGAGTAATCCATTTAACTACAGACCTATATCATTGACGTCAGTTTGCAGTAGGGTTTTGGAGCATATACTGTTTTCAAACATTATGAACCACCTCGAAGGGAACGATCTATTGACACGTAATCAGCATGGCTTCAGAAAACATCGCTCTTGTGCAACGCAGCTAGCTCTTTATTCGCACGAAGTAATGGCCGCTATCGACAGGGGATCTCAAGTTGATTCCGTATTTCTAGATTTCCGGAAAGCTTTTGACACCGTTCCTCACAAGCGACTTCTAATCAAGCTGCGGAGCTATGGGGTATCGTCTCAGTTGTGTGACTGGATTCGTGATTTCCTGTCAGGAAGGTCGCAGTTCGTAGTAATAGACGGCAAATTATCGAGTAAAACTGAAGTGATATCAGGTGTTCCCCAGGGAAGCGTCCTGGGACCTCTACTGTTCCTGATCTATATAAATGACCTGGGTGACAATCTGAGCAGTTCTCTTAGATTGTTCGCAGATGATGCTGTAATTTACCGTCTAGTAAGGTCATCCGAAGACCAGTATCAGCTGCAAAGCGATTTAGAAAAGATTGCTGTATGGTGTGTCAGGTGGCAGTTGACGCTAAATAACGAAAAGTGTGAGATGATCCACATGAGTTCCAAAAGAAATCCGTTGGAATTCGATTACTCGATAAATAGTACAATTCTCAAGGCTGTCAATTCAACTAAGTACCTGGGTGTTAAAATTACGAACAACTTCAGTTGGAAGGACCACATAGATAATATTGTCGGGAAGGCGAGCCAAAGGTTGCGTTTCATTGGCAGGACACTTAGAAGATGCAACAAGTCCACTAAAGAGACAGCTTACACTACACTCGTTCGTCCTCTATTAGAATATTGCTGCACGGTGTGGGATCCTTACCAGGTGGGATTGACGGAGGACATCGAAAGGGTGCAAGAAAGGGCAGCTCGTTTTGTATTATCACGTTATAGGGGAGAGAGTGTGACAGATATGATATACGAGTTGGAATGGAAATCATTACAGCATAGACTTTTTCGTCGCGGTGAGACCTTTTTACGAAATTTCAGTCACCAACTTTCTCTTCCGAATGCGAAAATATTTTGTTGAGCCCAACCTACATAGGTAGGAATGATCATCAAAATAAAATAAGAGAAATCAGAGCTCGAACAGAAAGGTTTAGGTGTTCGTTTTTCCCGCTCGCTGTTCGTGTGTGGAATAGTCGAGAGATAGTATGATTGTGGTTCAATGAACCCTCTGCCAAGCACTTAAATGTGGATTGCAGAGTAGTCATGTAGATGTAGATGTAGATGTGAGGTTGGATGATAGATATGGGTACCTCATACCATGCTACTTTCGCTCTGCCAGAGATCGTCGCTCGTAGTGGGTGGCGAGTGGTGACATGTTAGTCTCTCGGCAACCTATGATCATATTGACAGATAGCGCCACGAACCTCAAAGACAGACACAAAATGGTTCAAATGGCTCTGAGCACTATGGGACTAAACTGCTGAGGTCATAAGTCCCCTAGAACTTAGAACTACTTAAACCTAACTAACGTAAGGACATCACACACGTCCATGCTCGAGGCAGGATTCGAACCTGCGACCGTAGCGGTCGCGCGGTTCCAGACTGTAGCGCCTAGAACCGCTCGGCCACTCTGGCCGGCGAAGACGGACACAGCCAGTGGCCACAACAAGTCAGATATGTAGCACTGCATCTCTTACGCAAAACAGAAGTGATAGTTTTATTTCCCAAATGGCACCCCATGCCGTCACACCAGGGGCTCGCCCCGTACATTGTGACGAAAGCAGTCTGGCCTCACTCGTTATTTTCGGAACCTCCACAGACAGATATGCCCATCTTGATGCGATATACGATACCGGGCCTCATCTGGGCAGGCTACGCCGGCCCACTAACGTTTATACTGTTATCACTAGGTACACTTTGGTCGGTGTGTCTTTGTCTGCTGCTGCGACTAGGAAAACTGCATAACGGTCGCCGTGCTGACAGTCTGCTTCCGTGTTGATACTGATATTGCTACAAACAAGACCATCTACATCTACGTACATACTCTGCAAACTACATTCCTGAGTCACGGCCATCTAAACCTACCTAGATACTCCGCACCCTACGTTCTTGAGTCAAGGACATCTCCATTTACAGCTCCATAGATACTCTGCAAGTCACATTCCTGAGTCAAGGCCATCTACATCTACATAGACACTCCAGAAGCCACATTCTTCAGTCAAGGCCATCTACATCTACAGCTACACACATACTCTGCAAGCCACTTTCCTGAATCAAGGCCATCTATATCTACAAAGTCACTCCAAAAGCCACATTTCTGAGTCACGGCCATCTACATCTACATCCATACTCCGCAACCCATATTCCTGAGACAAGGCCATCTGCATCTACATCTGAATAGACACTCTGCAAGCTAAGTTCCTGATTCAAGGTGCGTGATGTGCCTGTACAATCCTGCATGGCTGAGCAAACAATATGCCTAATCTCTCGGGCTCTAGTCACGTGAAGCTGTTGAGATCCTGTATGCACTCAGTGTGGTCTTCCAGAAGCCACCCATTCCATTTTTTCTTGACAGTCCTGGGATGCCGACCTATGCGAGTACGCGAGTGGTAATGCTCGTGTGGTGGGACGATAAACCAATCTCGACAGTCCACAGCTCTCCGTAGCCGAGATCCGACATGTGCTGGCAGATATTTCTCCTTCTTAGATGAAGAATAACGTGATATTTTCACAGCCAGTCAAATGTGAACTCTGCTGTTTAGTATTTCGTTATATTCGGAATCTGGATGGCTTTGCTCCTACCTAAATTGTGCAGTTTGTGATATTTCTGACTTTGGAGCCGTAGGATTCCTTCCAGAGATTCACTTCATAGTTTGGTTGACATTTCAAGACATCTGCTGATGACGTAAGAGATTGTGTGAGTTGAAGATAACACATGATACAATGCAATTAATACCAATTGCATGAGAAATTGCACCAGTTTAGTAGCACGGTAATCTGCCGACCTAGGAACCAGAGTCGCAAGATTGTTACATTCGTTTATCAATACCTGATAAAGTTTGATTCAGATTTGATTGTCTGTCATGCGGAATACACTCTGAATAGCAAACTTTAATCCACTTATTTCAGATCTCAGTTCGCAGTGGAATAACAATATTTTCATGAAGTACTCCGAGCACCTTCACCTCCTGCCAAAAGTGCGCTATGAAGCGAAGTGATTCTGTCTGGTCAGTCTGGAACGAGGGAGGAACAACGGTACGATTCGCGATATTGGCAACACAATTAAGAGCTCGGATGCGCACCGCATAATATTGTATTCTGCGTGCAAAGCAGAGAAGAGCAAGGTAACAGTGTATATAGATTCGTGAACAAATTTTCTTAAAGACGTAATGTAATCCTATTCTGACAGTCTAAAATTAACGAAGGAACATGTGAAAAACGTTTTGTTAGCATTTTGTAACAGTATCTGTTACGTGTGTCGTAAATAAAAGAGAAAAGCTGTCGGAATTCTTAATTTGGAACGTATCAGGTCATTGAGAAGTATCGAGTGCCTTAGCCACCTCGTTAGTTATTTTATATTACTCTCTCTCTATCTCTCTCTCTCTCTCTCTCTCTCTCTCAGAGCTCAACATCTGCACTGGAACAAACAAATCTATATGAGGTATCAGTTTAGTGAACTGTAACAGCACTTACGTGTTCTACCTTGAAGTGACAGAACACCATTACGCTCTTCTATCATAGTTGGGGACAGTTACATACCATTCATGGTAGCACGATGGAGGGTAAGCGCAGGAAGAATTAATGTGGGGACTGAGTATTGATTTAGAAACAGACTATAATCGTTATATTCAATACTCAGCTCAGTTAACGGCCTGCTTGCGAGAAAGCCATAAGAAAACACTCATTTACATCCAAAGCAATTTTCTCGACACTCCAAACTTCCCCCTCCCCTCTCCCTCCCCCCCCCCCCCCCCCACTCCCACCATTTTCTTCTTTCGTACCACCGTAAGTTGCCCTGAAATGTTAACCATTTGTATGCATAAGGGTGTACGTAGTATACTCCACTAAGATTTTACGTTCATGGTACTGCAATGTTAGCGACAAGCGGTGCCGTTTTTTGCCACACATATCGATGTCCTCCGGAAGGTATGTCTACTGATACCGAATTATAAAAAGGACTGATCCACAACGAGGAAATTTATGACGGAGTCAAGCTCTGAAAAAGGAAGCGTGAGGAGAGAAATCAGAGGTGATCTTGACATAAGATCCACCCCGGATTTCGCCTTAACCGAGGCACGTTTTTCTGCAAGACTCGCGATATCAGCGTGTTTTCTCGTAACCAGTTAGTGGAGTAGTATCACATGAGGACAGAGCTTTGGTCGTATTATGGTGTTGAGAAGGTATCGTGATTGCTTCATGTAGGGAAAGCAGGCACCGAAACTGCATGCGAGAGTATTAAGGTAAGACTCTTAAAAATTGCAATAGAATCCATCAACCACCAGACTCACCTCCAGTTGCAACCGAAAACTTGAGTGAAAATCAATGTTCATTAGTACGTAAGTTCCCCAATCATACTGTCATCACTGGAGTAGGCTCTAGGCGCCCAACTATCAACTGGGAAAATTACAGTTTCGTTAGTGGTGGGCGTAAGAAGACTTTCTGCAGAACATTACTAAACGCCTTCTCTGAAAATTACCTTGAAGAGACAGTTTACAAGGCTATTCATGATGAAAATATATTGAGTCTAATCGCAACCAAATTTCTTTGAGGATGTCCAAACTGAAACTGGTGTCAGTGACCGCGAAGCAGTTGTACCAACAATGATTACCAAAGTACAAAGGACAATTAAAACAAGCATAAACGTCTATGTATTCAGTAAACTTTATAAAGAAATAGCAATTGGAACTCGAAGCCTTTAGTCCAGGACAGATGTATGTAGAGGGGCTAGGACTCAAGTTAGTTGAGCATGCAGTGAATAGATATGTGCCTAGTAGAACAGTTCATGATGGGACTCTCCGTGGCATACAGTCACTACAAACTTCTAAATAAACAGTGACTACAGCATGATATTTGTAAAACAAAGGCAAGGGGTGGAGCCTTCAATGACTACTGTTGGTGGCACAAAAGTTAATGTCCAGACACGAACGAGACAGGGTAAAAAACAAAAGCAGAAATCCTTAATTCCTTTTTCAGATGTTCCTTTACAAAGAAAAGCCCAGGAATACTACTAGAATTTGGTTCTCGTACCATTGCAAAAAAAGAGTGAAACAGATATTAGTTTCAATCGCGTTGAGAAATAGCTGGAATCGTTATAGCTTCAGGACTTGTTGGAATCCATAGCAGATTCTATGCCGAATTTGAAGCTTAAATAGCTCCTCTTTTAAGCATGATAAACCGCAGATCACAAGAACAACAACCTGTGCCCAGTGGTTAATACGAAAACATAGGTCACACCCGCTTATAAGAACGTAGCTGAAGTGATCGACACAACTAGAGCCCAGTGTCGTTGACACCAGTTTTTTGTCGAATCTTAGAACATATTCTGAACCAAAATGTAATGAGATACTTCGAACACAACGGTCTCCTCCATCCAACCAGCGTACATTACGAAACCATCCATCATCTGAAATCCAGCTGGTGCTTTTCTCCCATGACAGTCTGAAAGCCTTGGATGAAAGCAGTCAGCCACAAGCAGTGTTTCTTGACTTCCGAAAGGCATTTGACTTAGTACCACACATGCACTTACAATCGAAAATACGGCAAAATGAGTTCTCAAGGGAGATTTATGACTGAAGATTTCTTGATGGGGAGTAAACAATAATTTATTTTTATGGAGAGTCATCGAGAGATGTAGAAGTAACTTCAGATGAGCCCCAGGAAAGTGTGCTGAGACGGTTTCATATTCATGTTGTGTATTAATGAAGTTGTAGGCAATATTAATAGTAACTTCAGAGTTTTAGCATATGATGCTATTATCTATTACGAATTATCGTCTGAAAAAAGCAGCAAAACTGTCTTTCAGGAGTTAATAGATTCCAAAGTTGTGCAGAGTTTGACATTTCACTTTAAATATTCAGCAATGTAAAATTGTGCACTTTACCAAACAGAAAGACGTAGTATCTCATGACTACAATATCAATGTGTCACAGTTGGAGGCGATGAACTCGTACAACATCCTGGGTTGACAATTAGTAGTGATATGAAATGGTACGATTGTACAGTCTCAGTCATAGGTCAAGCAAATGGCAGACTTCGGTTGACTGGTGGAATACCAGGGTAATGCAGTCAATCCACAAAGGAACCTAATCTAACCTAACCTACAAAATACCATGCTAGCCCTTCTAGAATACTGCTCATATGTGTGGGATCCGTACCAAACAGGACTAATAGGCGATGTTGAATGGATGCCGAAAAAAGCACCACGGATGGTCACAGTTTTGTCTGAGCCAAGGGAGAGTGTGAAGATGCTGAAAGATCAGAAATGGTAGACGCTTGACGATAGACGCAAACTATCCCATCGATGCCTGCTTAGAGTTTCTAGCATCAGCTTTAATTGATGAAACTAGGAATGTCCCTACGTAGCGCTCCCATAGGGATCTCGAAGAAAAGATTAATTACCACTCGCACAGAGGCATCTAAGCAATAATTAATTCTTCTCGCACTCTATACGTGAATGGAAAGGGAAAAAGTCCTAAGTCGTTCACTGGGACGCGTCCTCTGCCACACATTTCACATTGGTTTGAAAAGGATAGGAAACAAGAGCGAGTACCGAATACAGAAAGGAAAATCTGTTTCAATCAATACGCCAAAATTTAGTGCACGTTCGTCAAGTCTGCCATATTCGAACTGATTAAACAGTTGTTTTCGAAGCCAAAGGCGAATGGATACCGTAAAATATAGAAATATGTGTTAATACTGTAGGCTTTACCGTCCTTGTAATGAGCTGTAGTACGAGAAAAGACGGCTAAGTCAGAGTCAGAGCAGTTTGGCCTTAATAATTACAGTCAGCCAAACTTCGATAGGAAAAAAAAAAAACGCAGAAATGCTCGTGATGTGAGCAAAAGTATTCTGTGTCCATACGTTGTAGACCACTGTGAAGGGGTCTTCTTGTTCATGTGCCTTTGTCTAACATTTTTGCAGGGTCGTCTTGGTTATGGACAAATCTGGTACCAGCGAGCGATGTAGCACAGTGGTTAGCACACTGGACTCGCATTGGGGAGGACGACGGTTCAATCCCGCGTCCGGCCATCGTGATTTGGGTTTTCCGTGATTTTCCTATATCGCTCCAGGCCAATGCCGGGATGGTTACTTTGAAAGGGCACGGCCGACTTCGTTCCCCGTCCTTCCCTAATACGATGAGACCAATGACCTCGCTGTCAGGTCTCTTCCCCAACAACAACCCAAAACCCCAACCCAACGCAAAGATCTGGTACGGTTAATTTAAGGGGTAGCCGGATGCCATTGCAGTTGCGACCCAGTGACGCGAATGATGATGATGATGAAATTATGAGGACAACGCAAACACCCAGCCCCTAGGCAGAGAAAATCCTCAATCCGGCCGGGAATCTAACCCTGGACCCCGTGATCCAGAGGCAGCGACGCTAGCCACTAGACCACGAACGGCGGACGAGAACAGGACGGATGATTGTTTAACTGCGTCTATGCTTCATACGCCTAAAGTTAAGGTGTCTTTTCAACTTTTGGTTTCATTTACTCTTTGACTTCCCCAACACAATTTTAAGCAGTTATTTTCTTAGAATGTACTAAATATTATTCATCTCTGCCTAATAATTCTAGGTAAGAAGAGAGAATACACCAATTACGATGTCTGATGAGCTATTGTTGTTTAACGAGGTGAATGTTAGGAAATGAAGAGAGATTAAACGTTACTCGAACTGTAGCATATGTTTTAAATCAGTATTTATTTGTAGTGCAAGAGAATGGATTGTGTAGTCTACGAGCGCAGATTTACTGTAGAAAAGTGCAAGATACTTAAATAAGAACTGCATAATATGTGGGGTACACTTAGAATATGGGATGTTTGCTAACGTTTTTAGAGAAGCAGGCAGAACGGTCGTTAACTCTTTACATAGTTTTCCTTCGTTATTGTTTTAAAAATTTTTAATTGGATTAAAATTAGGTGCAAGAAGGGGGGGCGGGTAAAATTGTGGGGGAAAGAACGGAACGCGGTACCCTTTCGTAAAAGTTTGACTGTCTTCCGTTCCCACTGGTACGAAATAAATTTATGTCGTTCGGGCTATTTTTAGTCATTAGGCTAAGCTTACGCACCGATGTGAGGGGGTAATAGATTATATTAGCTAGTCTTGGTCAAATTTTACGTTTCACTAGAGTTTCCTTTAGTAATTGTTTTCCTGTCGTTGAATATATTAGCTATGATTCGTAGAAATGTCCATTTCGAGCCGTAGTAGTAAGCAGCTGTCGCTTCGCGTTTAATCGCCTACAATATGGCGTCGAGCTCAACGCTTGAGGTAATACATATCTAAGGAGCCGCGCTCTGCTTTGTTTTCCGTATGCAGCCTACTCTGTGGTCTATATGCAAATCACATGGGTTGGCTCTTGACAAAATCCCAACATACGGTAATCTGTAAGAGCATATTATTAGGTTGGTGTACAAGTTCGTAGCGTTTTTGTTTTGTATGTTGATATTCGTGTTGCTATGGGTTTATTTATCGATTGTCGTTTTCTCGTCTTGAGGAGGATAGTTTTGACCAGGCTCGTCCAAACTGTGCCCCAAGGGCGTTAGCGCCCGCGGCCAGCGCCCCGGGCCAATTCGTACGTCGTCGGAGTCGCCGAGCCGTGTCGCTTAACTGGCCGTGCAGACCGCCCGACGAGCCTCGCCATGCCACTGTACGCACATATTGCAATAAATAAAAATTTATTTTGCGAGCACGCATCGCTGTCCTTTTCAGCAGAACTGGGGGAAAACACATCTAAAACCAATCTTTTTCGTTAGTTTTTTATTTGAGTTTCAATAAAAGAAACAATTAATTGTTAAAGTGATAAAAGTGTTTTAAAAACAGGATTGTTCAAAATTAATTTTGTGTTCTTTTTTGGAGTGGTACGAGCAGGAAACAGGTGGGCAAAGTTTGTGCGCAAGTTATAAATCATCGCTGAGAATTGGTAAAGCAGGGAAACCCCTTTGCTGTTGGGAATCTCATCAAGGATTATCTGGTCGACTCACAGAAAAATTTGAAAAAAATTGGTCTTTCGCCTCAAACTATTGCTCACAGAGTCGAAGATACGGCCTAAGATATGGAGCAGCTATTAATGGAGAGAGCGGCAAACTTCGCTTCACTTTCTATCGCTCTTGACGAGTCCGCAGACGTTGCGGACATATCTCAAAAAATGGTTCAAATGGCTCTGAGCACTATGGGACTCAACTGCTGTGGTCATTAGTCCCCTAGAACTTAGAACTACTTAAACCTAACTAACCTAAGGACATCACACACATCCATGCCCGAGGCAGGATTCGAACCTGCGACCGTAGCAGTCGCACGGTTCCGGACTGCGCGCCTAGAACCGCGAGACCACCGCGGCCGGCGGACATATCTCAGCTCGTCATATTCGTTCGAGGTGTCGACGACAATCTGCGTGTCACAGAAGAATTTCTCGACCTTATACCATTAAAAGACACAACCACGGGTTTGGATACTTTTCTTGCCGTGGAAAACGTGTAAAAGTCAATGGGTTTAAAATGGGAACGCCTGATCAGTGTAACAAGGGATGGAGCCCCTGCACTACGAGGGATACATACTGGATTTCGGTATTACGTGAGATCAAAAATGGCTGAAGTTGGCTGTTCCTTATTCGCGACAGTCCATTGTCTGATACACCAGGCGGCACTTTGTGCGAAGATTGTCGATATAAAAAAATGTTATGGACACAGTTCTTCGAACGGTTAATTATCTTTGCACGCATAGAGTCACACATCGCCAATTTAAAGAATTTCTGGCTTATATGGAAGCGGAATACCCGCACATCCCCTACCACACCGAAGTAAGATGGCTGAGCAGAGGAAAGGTGCTTCATCGGTTTTTCTCCTTGAGGGGCGAAATAAATACCTTTTTGGAAATGAAAGACGTCCAGAAGAATTACTTTGTGATCCTAAGTGGGTGGCGAATTTGGCTTTTTTGAGTGACCTTACTGGTCATTTAAATACTTTGAACATTTCACTCCAACGCGAAAATCATTATGTCGTTGATTTAGTACAGACGATTCAAGCATTAAAAAAAAAAAACTTTTTTGTGGGAATAACAGTTGCGCGAGAAGAATTGTGGACACTTTCCTGCACTAGACAGCGTTAAAGAAGATGTGGATTTTTCAGATTGTGCTGCAATGATTTGCGAATTACAAGAACGGCTTGAAAACAGATTTTTGGAGATAAGTGAGCTTCAGCCGGCCTTGTATATATATTTGTTCGTCCGTTTTTCCTTCGGCATAGGCCCGTGAACAACACCGATCACTCCTAACCTGAATCGTTAACGGTGACGAGAAAAGGTGTCTTTATTCTAACATTTAGAAAGAAAGGAATGGTCGAGCGTAAACAAAGCAGCAGCATCCGTATAAAGACCAGCGCGAATACACGAAAGACAATGTTATGCACCTTGTGGAACAGCGACGGTGTGGTGTACTACAAATTTCTTCCCCGATGTTTAATCATCATTGCTGACATTTATTGTCCAACAACTGAGACGTCTTGTAGACGCACTCAAGAACAACGGGCAGGAATACTGCGTGAAGTATTGCTACTCCACGATAAGGCCCTCCCGTGTTCTACAAAACTGACAAAAGGCACTAGGCTATGCAGGACCTGGGTTGGGAAGTCATACCGCACGCAACTTACCTGATCTTGCACCCTCAGATTTTCACGTTTTCAGCTTTCTATCGAACAATCTTTAAGGAACTTCCTTTCTGTATGAAAATGCGCTCACCTGAAAACCACGAGAGTTGTGTAGTCGTGGCATGGAGAAGTTGCTCCAGTGTTGGCGAACTTCTTTTGGTGGTGGTGGTGGTGGGGGGGGGGGGGGGGGGCGCTACCAATAGTGCAATAATTTCAGGCTATGGCTGGGTGCGGGGAATTTGAGTGTCTCTTTCATATGGAGTTGCGAGGTTGGGCGCGGCAGGCTTGTGCAATAGCGCAATGATTTCGGGCTGTAACTAGAGTTCGTGAATGAGTCGTTCATTTGAACGACTCTAAATAAAGAATCGTAAGAATCGAATCGTGATACGGGCGAATCGTCGTTCAAAAGAATCGTAAGAACGATTGCGTGTTTCCGAGTCGTGACGATTCCAAGTTCCAACGATTCGTTGATTCTTAGTACGCTATTCTTCGAAGGCAACTTCAGAATCATGCCGAGTCGTGCCGAATGATTACGACCGCCAGATGGCAGTCAAGTGGACAATGCATGTGAACAAAGGAAGCTCGGAACGAACAAACGAAGTTCGTGGGCCGTAATATTACTCGTGAAAACCAAGCTGACACTTGGCGGTGGCTGACGGGAACGAGCGTAAAGGCATTTCCCATTTACTATCGCTACCATCAGCCAGCTTCATATTAAATTTTAGTTAAGTGATGTGGCTGTATACGATTGAATCCTACTGTTTAGAAGTATGTCGTCTTCTCACGTAAATAGTAGTGATAGCGGCAAGTTTACAGACAAATTAAAAGCAAAGTACCTATGTTTTGTATTTAGAAGAAATGAAAGTTAAGCTGACTTTACTGTGTGGGAGGGCTCTCAGTTGCGTTATGAATTACAAGGGTGATGTGGACTTGAAAAGACATCTTAGCACAGAAAAACATAGGATGATATGAGCCCAACCACGTCTGCCTCACTGCTAGATTTTGTTACTGTAAAACAGACGTCTGTAGTTAGATACGTTCGAGCCACACAACCGAACTGGCATACCACGTAATTTTGCATCACCTTTCGCACAAATCGACTCCTCTTTCCTGGCATACTGAAATAAAACAAGAGATGCAATCAAATCAAACATGACCTTTCATCAATTAATGCATTACACGTATAAATCGAGAATCACACTTGTAACGTCATATACATGTTTACTCATAAACTATTTCTGTGATATCTTGTGACACAGTTCGATTCTAACCCCATTGACAATTTCAGACATGTCCTGCCATCTGTGAGTAACATGTGGAACTTTTTGCATTCCGTAAGATTCGTGCCATCGCAGACGAGAATGAATCTTGATCGAATCGTAGGAATCGATTCGCAATGTGATAATGAATCGTAGGAATCGAATCGGGAAAAATAATCGTGTTGTCCAATTTTAGCTGTAACTATTCGAGAGTCATGCTTGCTGGCGCGGGAAATTTGAATAATTACTACAGATTGCAGTGTCGAGAGTTATGGTTGTGGCTTAAGGAAATCGGCTTGCGGGGTACAGACAAACCAATTATTGTTATTCGACCGTGTAAACAATTCAACTGCGAGTAGGTATTCAGTTCTTTTCTGTGGAGACTAACACAGGACATGCGCAGTAACGTTAACTGCAGTGGTGAGTGTCGCAGTGCCGAAGTCGTTACGAGAATGAAGCCAGAGACTTCTTTCTTACTGATGCCCAAGTGCCAGAGCTCGTTTTCTGCCTCGCCAAACACTGACGTCCAGCTACGGTAAACACACATCTCCTTGGACCCCACGATTTTTCTCCCCTTTAATGTTGGTTGTTTCATTCCAGTCGCTTCATATCGGACGGTTATGAGCTGAAATAACATAAGTAAAAATGTGAATCATTTACCTGTGAAGAAATTCAGTAACAAAGTGATCTCTGTTTTCGATAGTGTTGTTATTTCATTAATGGAAGTTTAGAAGCACGACTTCATCATCATGGTGCTCAGATGGTTAAAACCAGAACGAGGTGCTGCAACAACGCGTTCTACCCGTAGGAGGTACAGTGCGTACTTAACACTATGCCGTACGGCGACACCACAGTGGTGTCGTGCGCGAAATAACGATCAACGGCCGGCGACACCACAATGGTGTCGTCTGCATAGTATCGCTCAGTGGCTGGCGACAGTCGACAGCATGTTAGTATCTTTTGCATTCTGTTGGTGTTTTGTTTAGGTAACAATAAGCTACACACGTCAACAAGTGTTTTGTAGTTATAAATACTTGTGCCCTTTCATCATGGAGGACGAAAGAGACAATAGCATTATTTACGATGAATGCGCGGACATCTTGTCTGACGTTCCGAACGACTTGGCTGGTTGGGAAGAAGACATTGGATATAAAAAAATTGAAAGTGAAGCAGAAGAAGATAGTGAAATACGTCCAAGAAGAATTCGGCAAATTCTACGGTTGCAACTGGTTCGACTGAATCAGAAGACAGTGCATAGTGGTCAGACTTTGATTTACCGAGGACCAGTAATAAATTTGAACAATCCCCGGGTCCAAACCTATTTCCGAAAGATACACAGAGCGTCGAGGATACTGTACAATTATATATTGGGAACGATGTATTTGAATATATTAGCAACGAAACCAAAAAGTACTACAGTCGAAATTGCAATAGAACGAAACTTGATTTACAAAATGCCAAATTTGTCGACGTTACGGGACTCGAACTTAGAAAATGGTTTGGGCTTGCTATCCTTATGGGAATTGTAAGAAAAGCAAGGATCAATAATTATTGGTCAACGAATCCGTTGATAGACACACCGATATTTCGCAAAACGATGTCCCGCAACCGATTCAGACACATTTTATAATTTTTACATTTTTTCCGGCACCAACAATAAATTGGATAGTGCCGACCGGCTTGTCAAAGTGCAATTCGGTTTTGATTATTTTTCCAAAAAGTTTAAAGAAACGTTTAATCTAAGTCAAAACATCTCAACTGATAAAGGAATGATACCGTGGCGTGGACGGTTAAATTTTAAAGTTCACGATCCATAGAAAATTGCGAAATACGGCATACTCATTCGGATACTTTGGGATTAGAGTACGGGATACATTTCCTCATTCCAGATATATTCCGGCGCTGGACAGCCTTTAGCAAAAACAGTGACGGAACAATTGACACCTTCTGATGGAAAGTGGCATCACCTCTGCATGGATAATTATTATAACAGTGTAGAACTTTCAGAGTAGTTACTTGAAAAGAAAATTCGAGTTTGTGGAACTGTACTGCAAAATAGAGGATTTCGGGAAAATTAAACCGCTCAAAAGTCAATGTGTTTGAAGCTTGTCATCAACGGAAAGGTGACAAGCGGCCGGCAGCAAGCCAAGTAATCCGACTTATCGCTGCCGACGCATAGAGAATAAATTTGTACGAGACGCGCGGACGGCAAAGGGTTGATTCAAACTTGCGAAGTCGTGGTTGAACATGTACAAGTTTACTGAAGAAAATATGTAGGCTTTTGATGAAAGATTGTAACTATGTGATATACACCGTTCAGCCAAAACAATAAGACCACTGCCCAAAGCGAGGATGGTTGTCAAAAATGGTCCAAATGCCTCTGAGCACTATGGGACTTAACTTCTGAGGTCATCAGTCGCCTAGAACTACTTAAACCTAACTAACCTAAGGACACCACACACATCCATGCCCGATTCGAACCTGCGACCGTAGCGGTCACGCAGTTCCAAACTGAAGCGCTTAGAACCGCACGACCACAATGGCCGGCTGTTATGAATGTTGATACCGTTCAGATACCGCCTAGAACCGCTCGGCCACTCCGGCAAACGATGGATGTCAACTGCTTGTGTTGCAGGCACGTGAGGTACTATGAAAAGTATGTAAGCGCAGCAGAGACGGATTGGGATCACCCCAGCGAAGAGATGTGTTGCAAATGGGGAAATCCACTGAAATAAGCGACTTTGTCTAAGGGCAGATGATTATTATGGCGCAGAGTCTGTGAACGAGTATCCCGAATGTTCATGTGCTACTGTCGTAAGCATCTACGGAAAGAGGTAGGAGAGTGAAACTACCACAAGACGCTAAATGATTGGACGTCCACGAATCTTCGCAGAACGTGAGATTCGTAGGTTTGTCTGCTCTGTAGAACAGGATAGATAGTGACCTGTGGCATCTCTGCCGACAGAGCAATGTGCTGATGCACGCACAAGTGTTTCGGAGCACACTGTTCATTGTACATGGAGCTCCGCAGCAGACCACTACTACCACTGGAGTGGGCACGGGACCAGCGAGATTCGACCATCGATCAATGGAAAGGTGTGAATCACATTATTGCTACACCAGGTCGATGGTCGTCTGCACAAAAGCCATCATCTGGGTGAACGGCGGCTTGAGACGTGCAGGACACCAGGGGCGCAGCGGTCTTGTGCGACGGGAGGCATTCTCGTGCGCTTCCATCGGACCTGTGGTAGTAATCGAAGACACCCTAACAGCTGCTAACCATCTGCATCCCTTCATGCTTGATGTTTCCGCGACGGAGATTTCAACTTTCAGCAGTATAATTGTCCGTGCCTAGTAGCCAGACCAGTGCTACAGTGGTTTGAGGAACATTATAATAAACTCACGTTGAAGACTCGTCGACCATATTCGTCTGATATAAATAGTATACATCCTATCTGGGTCGCTATTGGACGCCATCATCGCTTTCGCAAATCAGCGGCCCGTTGTTTACGCGAATTATGACCTGTGCGTAGACATCTGATGACAAATACCTACAAACCTAACAAGAAACTGTCGAATCCCTGATACTCTGAAACGGTGATGTATTTCGTTCCAAGAACGGAGAAACAAACTATTAAGCAAGTGGTCAAATATTTTAGCTCATCAGCGTATTTTTTCTAATTCTGTTCTCACACACTGTACTAGAATTTATTCGTATAAGGCAGTCTCATGACTGTTAAATGAGTTACATGGGTTCTGTAACCTGTAGCACTACTTATCATTTTTGATATAATCATTTTCGAAAGGACGCTACACCAAATTTTAGTTTTCAGTAACTAAGGAAAAAATTCTGCGATTGAGTATATGCAATGAAACAGGTTTGGTTTCCAGTGTTTACAGAACAGAATGAAATGGATATTTTACCATTGTTGCACTTGCTAAGTCTTGCAATCTCTTTTCAAAAGCAGTCTTTCTTGAGGATGTAATTCATACACATGCTCAAGCTACATTTTTAGTAGTGTCTTAAGTTGTTTCGTCTCTTATTTAAACATTTTAATAGTATTGTGACTCTAGTCAAAGCACATTAAAATTGGTTGCACTGGTCATCATCACCACCAGCACTGTTAGGAACAGGCCTTTCATCAAATCATCATGTTGTTGTTGTTGTGGTCTTCAGTCCTGAGGCTGGTTTGAAGGAGCTCTCCATGCTACTTTATACTGAGCAAGCTGCTTCCTCTCCCAGTACGTACTGTGGCCTACATCATTCTGAATATGCTTAGTGTATTCCTCTCGTGGTCTCCCTCAACGATTTTTACCCTCCACGTTGCCCTCCAATACTAAATTGGTGACCGGCCGCGGTGGTCTCGGGGTTCTAGGCGCGCAGTCCGGAACCGTGCGACTGTTATGGTCGCAGGTTCGAATCCTGCCTCGGGCATGGATGTGTGTGATGTCCTTAGGTTAGTTAGGTTTAAGTAGTTCTACGTTCTAGGGGACTGATGACCACAGTAGTTGAGTCCCATAGCGCTCAGAGCCATTTGAACATTTGAACTAAATTGGTGATCCCTTGATGTCTCAGAACATGTCCTACCACCCGATCTCTTCTTCTACTCAAGTTGTGCCACAAACTCCTCATCTCCTCATTCGTTATGTGGTCTACCCATCTAATCTTCAGCACTCTTCTGTAGCACTACATTTCGAAAGCTTCTATCCTACTCTTGTCCAAACTATTTGTCGTTCATGTTTCACTTCCATACATGGCTACACACCATACAAATACTTTCAGAAACGACTTCCTGACACATCTATACTCGATGTTAACAAATTTCTCTTCTTCAGAAACGCTTTCCTTGCCATTGCCAGTCAACATTTTATATCATCTCTACTTCGGCCATCATCAGATATTTTGCTCCCCAAATAGCAAAACTCCTTACTACTTTAAGTGTCTTATTTCGTAATCTAATTCCCTCAGCATCACCCGAGTTAGCTCGACTACATTCCATTATCCTCGTTTTGCTTTTGTTGATGTTCACCTTATATCCTCCTTTCAAGACACTGTCCATTCCGTACAATTGGACTTCCAAGTCCGTTGCTGTCTCTGATAGAATTACAATGTCATCGGCGATCCTCAAAGTTTTTATTTCTTCTCCATGGTTTTTAACACCTACTGCGAATTTTTCTTTTGTTTAATTCACTGCTTGATCAGTGTACAGGTTGAATAACATCGGGGAGAGGCTACAACCCTGTCTCACTCCCTTCCCAGCCACTGCTTCCCTTTCATGTCGCTCAACTGCCTTCTGGTTTTTTGTATAAATTGTAAATAGCCTTTCGCTCCCTGTATTTTACCCCCGCCACCTTCAGAATTTGAAAGAGAGTATTCCAGTCAACATATTCAAAAGCTTTCTCTACGTCTACAAATGCTAGAAACGTAGTTTTGCCTTTTCTTAATCTAACTTCTAAGATAAGCCGTAGGGTCAGTATTGCCTCACGTGTTCCAACATTTCTACGGAATCCAAACTAGTCATCATCATAGAAATACCTATATTCATGCGGAATATAATCAAGTATATGTTGTATGTTTCGCATTTTGCTCCTATTATTAGCCTTGTGTAGCTGACCAGACACTTCCCTCACAGCTGTCCATATGATTTTCATTTTAGCTTGTGAATTAGCTATTCTATTTGCGTACCACATACTCTTTGCCTTCCTAATAACATTTCTAAGCACTTTACAATAATGTTTCTAATGGGCTACTCTAGCTTGATAGTGACTACTTCTAACATTTTGATTTAATTCTCGTTATGTTCTACAAGATATCCTTATCCCACTAGTCAGCCATCCGGGATGCCTATTACGGCTAGTACCCCGTTTAGAACGTTCTAATTCAAAGCAACTCTCAAAGAGCATGAGAAATGTGTTAAGGAAAGGATTTATCATCTATGTTATCGACACAATAAACATCCTGTGACTCCTGTTCCCTGACAAGGTTTAAAAAGCTCTCTATTGCTGTTGGATTAGCTTTCTTACATAGGTTGTAATTATATGCGACATTCGTTTGAGTACAAAAGCCTTTAATGTTAAAATTTGTGCATCATGGTCTGAAAGTCTACTCACCCTTTTACTAACAGAATGCCCAATGCTGCAACTGCACGCCGCAAAATGTAAACACACTACTGAGGCGTGAGGCTTGCACTAACGACGTAAGCACACTCACGAATAGCAGACCACTCGAGTCAATTACATAGGAATAAATGTTGAGATTGACCAAAAATGCACTAACAAGTTACTTTTACAGCAACTGTTAACACAAATAAACTTTAAAATTAGTAAATGAAGAATAAAACTTTATAAAATATTGACGAGCAGCAATTTCAGCAGCAGTCCAACACAAGTGACGTCACACCAAAGAACTCTAGGCAAAAACCAGCCGGCCGCGGTGGTCTCGCGGTTCTAGACGCGCAGTCCGGAACCGTGCGACTGCTGCGGTCGCAGGTTCGAATCCTGCCTCGGGCATGGATGTGTGTGATATCTTTAGGTTAGTTAGGTTTAAGTAGTTCTAAGTTCTAGGGGACTAAAGACCACAGCAGTTGAGTCCCATAGTGCTGAGAGCTATTTTTTTTTTTTTTTTTTTTTTGGAGCAAAAACCAGCACTCGATCCTGAACACGGACACCGAGGACATGGACTTACAGCACCGAGCACAGCGTCAGATAATATGATTTTGCACTAGTAGTGTACCGTACATTGGCAAGAGTTCAGATGGTCCATTATGCACAGATTTCAGATGCATTTCTTAAGGGTGGTTCTGTGTCGAGGGTCATTCCAGGGCAGCAGTCAATCACAGGTAATTCTCACATTATCATATCGCCAGGCAGTTTGTAAGTTCTTGCCAGGGCGCTCCGTGTTGCGTGGATCCATGAAATTCGTTCCATCTTTTTCGCAGATACGATGCCACTGGGCAGTGGCGAATAGGTGCTTACATTTCAGAAGCTTTAGAGTTGTCTCTTCATGCCGGCACCACTATGGAACTTTCTTCATTCGTAGTTTGTAAAGGCATCTTTGTTTTCCATCAGTCTTCTAACCGGTTTGATGAGGCTCGCCACGAATTATTCTCCTGTGCTAACCTCTTTATCACATAGTAGCACTTGCAACCTCTACAGTTTTTGCCCTCTACAACTCCCTCTAGTGCCATGGAAGTCATTCCCTCATATCTTAACAGATGACCTGTCATCCTATCTCTTCTCCTTATCAGTGTTTTCCGCATATTCTTTTCCTCTCCGATTCTGTGCAGAATCTCCTCATTCCTTACCTTATCAGTCAACCCAATTTTCAACATTACTCTGTAGCACCACATCTCAAATGCTTCGATTCTCATCTCTTCCGCTTTTCCCACAGTCCATATTTTACAACCATACAATGCTGTACTCAAGACGTACAGACACAGTGTGGTGTGCGTACTGTAACACCTCCGGAACACACACCATCAGATTATTTGACTTGTCACTCTAGCGAAGTAGGCGAGTGTCAGCAATATGCCTCGTGGTCTTATCGTGGCGTGTTTATCTTCTGCCGTTAGGTCAGACGATAGAAATGCCACTTGCACGCTTAGAGTAGCAGATTGACAGTGACCAACTTTAAACAGAACTTGATTAATTTTCACATACATTTATTAAAATAATAACAAGCATAAAAATAACTTAACTTGGTTCTGGATGCTATTTACAATTGACAATCTGAAGTTCCTTTGGTCTTGGTACGTTAATCTTGTTGTTGTTGTGGTCTTCAGTCCTGAGACTGGTTTGATGCAGCTCTCCATGCTACTCTATCCTGTGCAAGTTTCTTCGTCTCCCAGTACCTACTGCAGCCTACATCCTTCTGAATCTGCTTGGTGTATTCATCTCTTGGTCTCCCTCAACGATTTTTATCCTCCACGTTGCCCTCCAATACTAAATTGGTGATCCCTTGATATCTCAGAACATGTCCTTCCAACCGATCCCTTCTTCTAGTCAAGTTGTGCCACATACTCCTCTTCTCCCCAATTTTGTTCAATACCTCCTCATTAGTTATGTAATCTACCCATCCAATCTTCAGCATTCTTCTGTGGCACCACATTTCGAAAGCTTCTATTCTCTTCTTGTCTAAACTATTTATCGTCCATGCTTCACTTCCATACATGGCTACACTCCATACAAATACTTTCAGAAACGACTTCCTGACACTTAAATCAATACTCGATGTTAAAAAATTTCTCTTCTTCAGAAACACTTTCCTTGTCATTCCCAATCTACATTTTATATCCTCTCTACTTCGACCATCATCAGTTATTTTGCTCCCCAAATAGCAAAACTCCTTTACTACATTAGGTGTCTCATTTCCTAATCTAATTCCCTCTGCATCACCCGACTTAATTCGACTCACATTCCATTATCCTCGTTTTGCTTTTGTTGATGTTCATCTTATACCCTCCTTTCAACATACTGTCCATTCCGTTCAACTGCTCTTCCAAGTCCTTTGCTGTCTCTGACAGAATTACAATGTCATCAGCAAACCTCAAAGTTTTTATTTCTTCTCCATGGATTTTAATACCTACTCCGAACTTTTGTTTCCTTTACTGCTTGCTCAATATACAGATTGAATAGCATCGGGGAGAGGCTACAATCCTGTGTCACACCCTTCCCAACCACTGCTTCCATTTCATGCGCCTCGACTCTTATAACTGCCATCTGGTTTTTGTGTACAAATTGTAAATAGCCTTTCGCTCCATGCTACCTTCAGAATTTGAAAGAGAGTATTCCAGTCAACATTATCAAACGCTTTCTCTACGTCTACAAATGCTAGAAACGTAGGTTTGCCTTTCCTTAATCTAGCTTCTAAGATAAGTCGTAGGGTCAGTATTGCCTCACGTGTTCCAAGATTTCTATGGAATCCGAACTGATCTTCCCCAAGGCCAGCTTCTACCAGTTTTGCAATTCGTCTATAAAGAATTCGTGTTAGTATTTTGCAGCTGTGACTTATTAAACTGATAGTTCGGTAATTTTCACATCTGTCAACACCTGCTTTCTTTGGGACTGGAATTACTACATTCTTATTGAAGTCTGAGGGAATTTCGCCTGTCTCATACATCTTTCTCACCAGATGGTAGAGTTTTGTTATGCCTGGCTCCCCCACGGGTGTCAGTAGTTCTAATGGAATGTTGTCTACTCCTGGGGCCTTGTTTCGACTTGTGTCTTTCAGTGCTCTGTCAAACTCTTCATGCAGTATCATAACTCCCATTTCATCTTCATCTACCTCCTCTTCCATTTCATTATATTGTTTTCAAGAACATCGCCCCTGTATAGACCCTCTATATACTCCTTCCACCTTTCTGCTTTCCCTTCTTTGGTTAGAAATGGGTTTCCACCTGAGCTCTTGATATTCATGCAAGAGGTTCTCTTTTCTCCAAAGGTCTCTTTAATTATCCTGTAGGCAGTATCTATCTTACCCTTCTTGAGATAAGCCCCTACATCCTTATATTTGTCCTCTAGCCATCCCTACTTAGCCATTTTACACTTCCTGTCCATCTCTTTTTTGAGACGTTTGTATTCCTTTTTGCCTGCTTCACTTACTGCATTTTTGTATTTTCTCCTTTCATCAAGTAAATTCTGTATCTCTTCTGTTACCCAAGGCTTTCTACTAGCCCTCGTCTTTTTACCTACTTGATCCTCTGCTGCCTTCACTACTATATCCCTCAAAGCTACCCATTCTTCTTCTACTGTATTTCTTTCCCCATTCCTGTCAATTGTTCCCTTATGCTCTCCCTGAAACTCTCTACAACCTCTGGTTCTTTCAGTTTATCCAGGTCCCATCTCCTTAAATTCCCACCTTTTTGCAGTTTCTTCAGTTTTAATCTACAGTTCATAACCAATAGATTGTGGTCAGGGTCCACATCTGCCCCTGGAAATGTCTTACAATTTAAAATCTGGTTTCTAAATCTCTGTCTTACCATTATATAATCTATCTGAAACCTTTTATTCTCACATATATCTGATACTTGAGAAAGTGTCTATGCCTTTCTCTTTATGGCTATATACAGGAATATGATAATCTTATTAGGCGCAGACAAACTCGACTATAGACTGATACAGACTAATGTAGACTGGTACACAGAGGTGCAGATAAACGCAGACTAATGCAGACTGGTACAGACAGGTGCAGATAAATGCAGACTGATGCAGACTGACTAATTAGAGGTCTGTACAGTCGTTATAATACCTCGAGCGTTCAGGTATCACTGCACGAGTGTGATCCGCGAGGAGAAAAGGTTCTACGTTAGCAGCAATCTCATTGGCTGCGTTACATATTAATACGTGGATCGGCGGAAGCAGAATTTGGTCTGTCTCTAAGACAGCGCCATCTCGTAGAGCGGAGATGGACGAGCGCTGTTGTGCTTAGTTGGGCTCGCTCTAGTGGGAAAGTTATGTATGTGCTGACTACGTGGAACTATGTACACAACACTCAGAAATTTCTTCCTCAAATTAAGGCCGATATTTGATATTAACAGACTTCTCTTCGCTAGGAATGCTTTTTTTTGCCATTGCTAGTCTGCTCCTGATGTACTCTTTGCTAGGTCCGTCACTGGTTATTTTAGTACCTAGGTAGCAGAATTCCTTAACTTCATCTACTTAGTGAGCATCAATCCTGATGGTACGTTTCTCGCTGTTCTCATTTCTACTACTTCTCATTACCTTCATCTTTCTGCGATTTACATTCAGTCCATACTCTGTACTCATTAGACTGTTCATTCCATTCGGCAGATCATGTAATTCTTCTTCACTTTCACTCAGGATCGCAATGTCATCTGCGATTCGTATTATTGATATCCTTTCACCTTGTATTTTAATTCCACTCCTGAACCTTTCTTTTATTTCCATCATTGCTTCCTCGATGTACAGATTGAGGAGTAGGGGCGAAAGGCCACAGCCTTGTCTTACACCCTTCTTAATCGAAGCACTTCGTTCTTGTTCGTCCACTCTTATTATTCCCTCTTGGTTGTTGTACATATTGTGTATGACCCGTCTCTCCCTATAGCTTACCCCTACTTTTTTCAGTATCTCGAACAGCTTGCACCATTTTATATTGTCGAACGCTTTTTCCAGGTCGACAAAACCTATGAACGTGTCTTGATTTTTCTTTAGCCTTGCTTCCACTATTAACCGCAATGTCAGAACTGCCTCTCTTGTACCTTTACCTTTCCTAAAGCTCAAAAGCGTATCCTCAATTTTCTTTTCCATTCTTGTAAGCAACTTGGATGCATGATCTGTTAACCTGATTGTGTGATAATTCTCGCACTTATCAGCACTTGCCGTCTTCGGAATTGTGTGGATGATGCTTTTCTGAAAGTCAGATGGTACGTCGCCAGAGTCATAGATTCTGCACACCAATGTGAATAGTCGTTTTGTTGCCAATTCCCCCAATGATTTTAGAAATTCTGAGGGAATGTTGTCTATCCCTTCTGCCTATTTGATCTTAAGTACTTCGAATTTCTCTCCTGATTCTAATGGTGAATCCCCTATCACTTCTAAATTGATTCCTGTTTTTTCTTCTATCACATCAGACAAATATTCCCCTTCATAGAGGCTTTTAATGTATTCTTTACACCTATACGCTCTCTCCTCTATATTGAATAGTGGCATTACCGTTGCACTCTTAATGTTGTCACCCTTTCTTTTAATGGCCCCGATGGTGACTTTCCTCTATGCTGAGTCTGCCCTTCCGACTATTATATCTTTTTCGATGTCTTCACATTTTTCCTGCAGCCATTTCGTCTTAGCTTCCCTGCACTTTCTATTTATTTCATTCGTGAGTGATTTGTATTTCTGTATTCCCGAGTTTCCCGGAACATTTTTTTACTTCCTCCTTTCATCGACCAACCGAGATATTTCATCTGTCACCCATGGTTTCTTTGCAGTTACCTTCATTGTACTTATGTTTTCCTTCCGAACTTCTGTGATGGCCCTTTTTAGAGATGTCCGTTCCTCTTCAACTGTACTGCCTACTGAGCTATTCCTTATTGCTATATCTATAGCCTTAGAGAACTTCAAACATATCTCGACATTCCTTAGTACTTCCGTATCCCACTTCTTTGCATATTGATTCTTTCTAATGACTAAAACTTCAGCCTACTTTTCATCTCTACTATATTGTGATCTGAGTCTATATCTACTCCTGGGTAAGTCTTACAAGCCAGTATCTGATTTCAGAATCTCTGTCTGACCGTGATATAATGTAACTGAAATTTTCCTGTATCACCCGGCCTTTTTCAAGTATACCTCTTGTAAGTAGGCTGCTTAGGTTTTCTTATTGGTAACACCACATAGCGCACTCTATGAAAAATCACTGGCTGTGCTGTGTGCAGTCTGTGGCTAGTTTGCATTGTTGTCTGTCACTGTAGTGTTGGGCAGCTGGATGCTAACAGCGCGTAGCGTTGCGCAGTTGGAGGTGAGCCGCCAGCAGTGGTGGATGTGGGGAGAGAGATGGCGGAGTTTTGAAATTTGTAAGATGGGATGTGATGAACTGCTATATTCATTATGACTTTTGAACACTATTGAGGTGAATACATTGTATCTTCTCTATTAAAATCTTTCATTTGCTAACTGTGCCTATCAGTAGTTAGTGCCTTCAGTAGTTTGAATCTTTTATTTAGCTGGCAGTAGTGGCGCTCGCTGTATTGCAGTAGTTCGAGTAACGAAGATTTTTGTGAGGTAAGTGATTTGTGAAAGGTATAGGTTAATGTTAGTCAGGGCCATTCTTTTGTAGGGATTATTGAAAGTCAGATTGCGTTGCGCTAAAAATACTGTGTGTCAGTTTAAGCACAGTCATGTACAATTTTTCTAAGGGGCGTTTCATATGTCGATCCTTAGCTGAGGATACCTTACTGGAATCTGCTGACTTTTTCTTGTAGTTTGTGTAATTAGTGTAGCTTTTGTTTATTGCTAGCGCTTAATTGCAGAGAGAATCTCCTTTGTAGTTGTAGTCTTTCATTGTTGTACAGTAAACAGGTGTGGCACGCATGTAAATTTGCACCAAGTGTTTTGCAGCTGCGCTTGCAATTAACTAGATATAATTTTCAGTGCTATGTTAACGTGTTCTCTTATTTTTGCTCTTCAAATAGTGTTTTTCTGTGTTGTCGTGTGAAATACTGTGACAATAACGGCGTGTGAAAAACGTAACACTAGGCTCCAAATTACACTGAGAAATAATAGTGACGACGAGCGTAGCTTACCAGCACCATTGTGTAATGAATTAACAGACATTCAAAGTAGTAATTTGGTAACTGTGCATAGGGAAATGGAGCGGGCGGCAAATAATAGTGTATACAGTGAAACAGGTAGTGAACAGGGAAGCATTATCGATCGATCGGTCGGCATCAGCTCGCCTCAGGAATCGGGAATGACAATACTGCAAATACTGTATATTCAGGTTTTGCGTCCTCGCCGTTTTCTCAAATAAATCAAGACGCATTTTCTGCTTTTCAAAATGCGAATATTGCCGGTTCATATGCACTGCCGAATAGCACTGAGGAACATGTTTCAGATACCAGTGCACTGTTATTACAGTCAGTGTAACAAATGGGACAAAGGCTACAAAAGTTAGACACAACGCTTGAACAAACTCAGAAACAAATGGGACAAAATCTTCAAAGGTTAGACACAATGGAACAAAATCATAGACAAACACAACAAAAGATTCAAAAGTTTGACACAATGGAACAAAATCTTCAAAAGTTAGACACAGTGGAGCAACACCGGAGACAAACACAGCAACAGTTAGAGACACTGGAACAACACCAGAGACAAATACAGCAACAGTTATACACAATGGAACAAAATCAGAGAGAAACACAGCAAAAGCTTCAAAAGTTAGACACCACACTTGAACAAACAAGTGAATATTTAACTACTGAGTTACATAACATTGAATCGAAATGTCAAAAAGTCTGTAATGACGTAAAAGCACAAATTTGTGAGCATTTCCAACCTATTTTTTCGTGTCATGAAAATGCATTACAGAATCACGAAGGAGCCATAAAAGATCTGCAAAACTTTTGTTCATGAAAATCACGACACCTTGCAAGCTAAAATTGACTCAGTTGCATCTACCGACTCAGTTACGCAACTTGCAAAAACTCAGGAAAACTTAAAGGACACAGTAGATACGATTTCAACACAAATGGACACTCTGAAACTTGGTTCAGAAAAACACACAGAGGAAATAATTTCACTATCGGATAAGGTAGCCGAACTTTCAGATCAGTTCACTAACTTATCTACAAAGGTAGATGATGATCTGAATGACACAAGACCTGTAGCCTTCACAGACACTGAAGAGTATGAACAAATTAGAAAATTCAAACAAAATCAAAATCAAATCAATACACAGTACAAAAGAGAAATCCGGGAAGTACAAGACAAGTTGGCACAAGTAATACAAGAATTACATATTTCAGAGACACTCGCGCTCCAGTACGGGAAGAGGGAATAGAAATACGGAACAGCCACAAAATAATAACACAGGGAACTTCGGAAATTATAAAAGAAATTGGCAAGGTACACCGAATTTTGAGATGGAACCGCCGAAACTACGTAACAATGACCGACATGCGGCCCGCCGACATGATGATTTTGTCTATAAGCAGTTCATTACTACACGTAAATTCAAAACATTTAAGAATTCTGACAACGACATTCATCCACAAGCATGGCTTCATCAATTCTGTCATTGTTTTCATCCAAACTGGTCATTGGAGCACAGGTTAGAATTTATGTGTGGCTATTTAAAGAATGAACCAGCAGTAAGAATGCGATCGGTCATTCACGATTGTCACAGTGAAGGAGAGTTTTATCATGCCTTCCTCTCAGCATATTGGTCTCAAGCTACACAAGACCGATTAAAACATAGCATCATAATGATGAAGCGTTTCGAACAGTCTGAAGTTTCCAGTCTTATGAAATATTTTGAAGACACGTTGCATAAGAATCAGTATTTTTCAAACCCATACAGCCCCTCAGAACTCATCCGCATATGCTTAATTGAACTACCTGAACATTTACGACATATTATTTTGGCAGGACGTTGCAAAGATGATATTGAAGCTTTTTAGGGACTGTTACAAGAATTAGAAATTGACGCTGACAATCGCGGAACGCGAAAACAGGAACACAACAATTACAGGTCACATCTGTCACAATTCCGCGATGAAAGAAATAATAACTGGATACGACAAGGCTATTCTCACAACACAAATCGTGGCCAAAACAGACACCACCCATGTGACAACCGTTGGCAGAGTAGTAATAATTACAGGGAAAGATCACCTCTCAGCGGTAATGACTATCACAGAGACTACCATAGAAACAGACAGTATGGGAACCAAAATAAATATTATCATGGGAGACAGAATAACTTCAGACGCGACGGTCCAGCGCGCAGTTACAATTCAGGAAGAAAGTCTCCACCACGTTACCGACAAGAAATTCATTACAGAAATTACCGACATGACGACAGATGATATGATCTTAACGACAGACCTGAATTGCATCAGAACTGGCGATCTTCAAACAGGGCAGGGCCTTCTCGTCAAGGTGAATTTGTAGAAATTAGGTCTCCTAATCCCAATAACGACGCGCGCCAACAAAGAGATAGCAGACAATGAGTCGCACCGCAGGCAGCCACGTCCGCCGACTGGCTCAACGAAAAACAATGTAGACGCTAACCTTGAGAAAAATTTTAGCATTCTTTACCGTTGTATACCGCATGATAACTGCGTTGAAGTTGAAACTCTGTGTACTATGAAGAGTGAAGGATTGCACCACATTTCACATGTAAAACTGTTTATTGAAAGATAATCTGCTTTTTAATTTAGTCTTTACCATAAAATTTTCCACTTCACGCTACTAGTACAATTTGTCACACTGAGAAACTGTTAACATGCAACAATGTTTTGAAGTTAACTATCCAGTCTAGAACCTAGGGAACATATTTAGACAGTATTTACGAGTGCATTGTTACAGTGAACAGACGACACAGTGTTATTGTATGTGTACATTCTTGCTTGTTAATTGCACGATTACGTAACGACTATAAGACTCACATACTAAGAACATATACTGGTACTGCGAATGAGATTTTAATGCAACATTTTGGTTTACTTGAAAAGACATTCTTTATTTGAAGTACTTTCTGTGAGATACCAGATGGCACAATGGTTAGTTTATGTGACAACTACACGATTTTATCACGACGCTACTAATGAGTGACAATTTACAATGTTGCTTTTGCGGTGTATCTGTTTTATATCCGCACAGTTTTTCTGAATTATTCTGGAAAGTAAAACATCTTTTAGTAGTAACTTTTGTGGTATAGCTACAATGAGACAGCCTTTTCCGTAGCACAACAATACATTACAGCACAGTACTTTCTTCATCAGGGCAATAAGCGTAATAACTAAGATATCTATACGCAAAGCATTTCACTTTTGTTTATCATGAGGTAAGTACATTGACTTCTGCAGAACTTAGCTTTCGGAGGACGATAACTACGACACTTCCACAGAGATTATCTTACAACAAGACGCACAGTTTAGCGCTACAGTACACGTATTTGAGTGATTAATTTTCTACTTAAAACATTTATTTTTAAAGATTTTTGAATTACAATGATACAAAGGTTTTCCCTGAAACATTTCATTCCATTGCTGTAATCTGTAACGCCTGAGGGTATAATTACATTAATCCTCAGGGGGGTACACACTTACTTTGTGTACCATGTGTATGGCAAGCACAAGGAGCCCTAGCTAATATGGTATTTGCTTATACAACTTTACACATCGGTACCATATTTCTCTACCACATAAATTACACAGCTATCTGATCATTTAACTGAGAGACAAACATTTTTTTTACTACATCAGTGACACATGTTTACACAATTACACAGTTGGATAGCTTGACACTTATGAAACTGTATTTTGTCTGTACTGTGTGAACTGTTCATATTTTTTCGGGACCATTGTGATACTATGAGAGCTTTGAATGATGTATTTGGTATGGGGATCATGATTTTTAAAGTACGTTTGAGGTAGATGACAATTTTTAAATGAGCAAAGAATTGTTTTAGATTTTGAAATTATTGCAGAAAGCTACAACGTTTTTGAGATTTGGCTGAGGTTTTATGATGTTATGATGACGATGTGTATTATGCTGTTGAGATATGTTTATGATCAGTAAGATGATGCTACCGTATATGAGGAATTTGATTATGCTATGTATTTCTTATGATGAAATATTGAAGAAGTGTCGACGAATATGTATATGTATGATAATGTAAGGAATAATGAGTGGTGGTTTGGGACTCTGATTTGTGGAAAAGGATGTTGGAAACTAAGAATCGTACTTTGTAATGCAAATTCTCAACCTGTGAAACTATTTTTATATGGGACTGTCAATGTAGTGGAAACTGCTGTCGTAAATATTTCAGTAATAAAGGTAAGTGACCTTGACGTAATGCGTTTTGGGCGCACAGCTGACAGATAGTCGTCTGACAAAAGAAAGCCACTAGGTGGAGAAAAAAAAGAGGCCATTATCCTCGCTATTGACATTTCTTTGCCGAAAGCAACGCAAATACAACACGCTTAAACTTGAAAACAAATGATTACACTGTGGAACTCTTAATTTATGACATTTACTAAAATGCCTAATGAAATGATGAGAAACATTTTACATCTATTGTCTTTGCAGTTGAGAGATTGCTCATTTTGTTTAATATCTAGTTTCTAGCTGCACTGCAGCATTGGTTAAAATTAAATTTTATAGATGTACTAATATAAATATTTTATACCTACAGATATAGTAAATAATAACTTTATAATCTACTTCAAAAAACGAGGGAGCACAAAAAGACATTTCCCTTCACAGGAATTGCATACATAACTTTTGTCAATGACTGGGTATTTAATAGTGTAAGTTAAGGTGATGCATCACCCTAGTGTTAAGAGGTGACATAGGTATTAAACATGGCCATTTTTACTGTGATATTTTTTCTGCTTGAGCTTTGTCATATTTAGATATAAGTTATTGCATTTGATGCTGCTTGCTTTGACAATTTCAATTTCTTTCATTGCTGTTTGTATTAATTGTTTTGTGCTACTGCATTGCCTCGTCCCTTAGTTTCACATCTGAGCTCAGTAGATTTAAGTTAGCTTAAGATGGGGTAGGCCATATAAGAGAACAAGATATGACGAATTGGAAGAAATGCATTGAAAAGCTATAAGAAAATGGTTTGGCCAAAAAAAGTAGTGTACAGTGGAGAAAAACTATTTTTGAAAGAGGATGTGAACAGAATACAGAAAGCATGCTTAGATAGGACTTTTTGCGAATCACGATGAACGAAGGGAGATCTCTATGCAAAATACTGCAGTAAAACAAACCCAGTCCTTTCCTTTTGTGTAAGCCCTCTATGTGTTTGTGTACCCTTGTGTATTTGTATTTTTCCTGTCTTTGTGTGTTTTGCTGATAAGAGTTATGTTGTAGAATTTTTCTGATAATATGTTATTTACCTTGTAAAGATGTTTAGACATTATTTATTCTGTTTTGATTTAATGCTCACGTGTGAAGTTGATGTTTCAAAAGTTATTCTGATCTATTATGTATGTACTTATATCATAATTCCTGTAACACTGAGGTATATGTATATTTCTATTCTTTTGTAAAGCATGTATTACTACAAATCTTACCTGTATTGTTATGTTCTTTAATAATGTATTTTGTACCTTTGTTATTGTATCCTCATGTTATAATATTGTTATTGACACCAGTCCATCAAATTAAGTAACTTGTTAACATTCATTTCACTGCACACATTTCTGTTGGTCATAGTATATGCACAATATGTGAAAAAAACGGGACTGTTAGTGTTTGGATGTGTGTTGATAATTCAGCAAGGGACTGGTTAACAGCATTTCTGTTTCTAAGGACAATTCAAATACTTTGTGAGTGCACAAGTGGTGGTTTATGGACTTGCTATATTCTCCACAAGGCTCTTTGATGGTGATTGTGCACCTGCACAGTCGCAACAGATGGCTGCTAGCCATCTCTACAAGGACTACAGTGAGTCTACACCTTTGATGATCCACCAACACCATTATTTCTACAAGGACTGCAGTGGGCCTGCACCTCTGGTGGCCCACCAATACCGTAATCTCTAACAAGACTACAGTGGTCTTCTCCGTGATGACCTACCTACCAATATTCTTCAAAACTCCGACTGACTCTGCTGTGGGTTTGCTCTGTTGTGGCCCATTACCTGTCTGCATGTCAAGAGGTAGCACTGTCTTTCCGTTGGAAGGACAACACTATTCCTTCAAGACTGCATGGAAATCCACTATTCCGAGTGCATTCTCTTTTGCTGCTCAGACTTTGAGAAAAACACTGCAATTTTACTGTGATGAACAATCAGGACTGTCTTTATGGACTATGAGAGAATTTTAGCTTTTGACCAGCGTTGTATTAATAAGTGTGTGCATTTGATATCTTTCTTACTGTAATTATGAAATTTTTTTTCAAATCTGTATTGGCCAGTGCCCAATACAATTTGTAAAATTTTTTTGTGGGTAGCATGGGGGTCTATATAAGTAGGCTGTTAGGTTTTCTTACTGGTAACGCCACATAGCGCTCGGTATGAAAAATCACTGGCTGTGCTGTGCGTAGTCTGTGGCTTGTTTGCATTGTTGTCAGCCATGGTAGTGTTGGGCAGCTGGATGTGAACAGCGCATAGCGTTGCGCAGTTGGAGGTGAGCCGCCAGCAGTGGTGGATGTGGGGAGAGAGATGGCGGAGTTTTGAAATTTGTAAGATGGAATGTGATGAACTGCTATATTCATTATGACTTTTGAGCACTATTGAGGTAAATACATTGTTTGTTCTCTATTAAAATCTTTCATTTGCTAACTGTGCCTATCAGTAGTTAGTGCCTTCAGTAGTTTGAATCTTTTATTTAGCTGGCAGTAGTGGTGCTCGCTGTATTGCAGTAGTTCGAGTAACGAAGATTTTTGTGAGGTAAGTGATTTGTGAAAGGTATAGGTTAATGTTAGTCAGGGCCATTCTTTTGTAGGGATTATTGAAAGTCAGATTGCGTGGCGCTAAAAAATATTGTGTGTCAGCTTAAGCACAGTCTTGTATAATTTTTCTAAGGGGGCGTTTCACTCTCCTGTGGTCCTTGAAGAGAGTATTCGCTATTACTAGCTGCAACTTGTTAAAGAACTCAATTATTCTTCCTCTCATTCCTTTTCCCAAGCCCATATTCTCCTGTAATCTTTTCTTCTACTCCTTCCCCTACAACTGCATTCCAATCTCCCATGACTATTAGATTTTCATATCTCTTTACATACTGTATTACCCTTTCAATATCCTCATACACTTTTTGTATCTATTCATCTTTAGCTTGCGACGTCGGTATGTGTACCTGAACTATCGTTGTCAGCGTTGGCTTGCTGTTGATCCTGATAAGAATAACCCTATCGCTGAACTGTTCACAGTAACACACTCTCTGTCCTACCCTCCTATTCATAACGAATCCTACTCCCGTTGTACCATTTTGTGGTGCAGCTGATATTACCCTATACTCATCAGACCAGAAATCCTTGTCTTCTCTCCACTTCACTTCATTGACCTCTATGATCTAGATTGCGTCTCTGTATATCCCTTTTCAGATTTTCCATTTTCCCTACCGTGTTCAAGCTTCTGACATTCCATGCCCAGACTCGTAGAAGGTTATCCTTCCGTTGATTATTCAATCTTCTTGGCAGTCCCCTCGAGATAATCTGAATGGGGGACTATTCCGGAATCTTTTGCCACTGACACTTCTTCAATTACAGGCCACATGTCCTGTTGATACACGTTACATGTCTTTAATGCAGTGATTTTCATTGCCTTTTGCATCCTCATGCCGTTGATCATTTCTGATTCTTCCGTCTTTAGGGCAGTTTCCCACCCAAGAACAAGAGTGTGCCCTGTACCTCTGTCCGCTCCTGCGGCCTCTTTGACAAGGTCTAGGCCGAATGAGGGGTGACTTCTTATGCCGGAATTCTTCGGCCTCCAATGCTGATTATCAATCATAGTTTTATCAGCGGCGGGATTAGATCCTGGGATGTAAGAGGTTTTGCTATCCCTAGACCATGGGTATTAGAATAAAGCATCGGTAGGAACTTGAAGTCGTCTCCTGTACACACGTAGTGTAAAACTGCTGCAACTTTGTTGGTCAATTGTTGGAGTATTTATTGCGTTGCTTTCATCCCTTGATCCTTGGCAGAAGTTTGTTTAATGATTTTTCTGATGTTTCACAAGCACGAGTGGCTAGATTCAACTACATCTTCTGAGGGCGGACTGGACTCGAGCCCCTGGCTGGAGGGTGAAAGTGCACTCTGCGCTAGAATGAGTGGAGAGCGTTTCCCTGATCATTATCGCTGTAGCTCCTCCATCTGAACTTGCAACAGTCGTTCGCAGCAGCATGGGAATCCAAGACCCTTTAACCCTGTGGCTTTCTTGTTTCTGGTTAAAATTGTTGTCATGCTTATGAGTTCTGGTGGGTTCTCAGAACAGATTGGCATGATAGCTCTTATCGACGGTGAGAACCCGAGTGTCATCATTTTTTTTTGCATCATCGTACACACACAGGGTGTGCTCCGACACAGCCAGATTCTCCACCCGCCTCAGTCTACAACATCACTCATGTTTACTGATCCTGTTATTGATGAGGCAACAGGTCATACCATTAGAGACTTTTCCACGCGCAGTATATTCCCGACATTGCTAGTGGGTCGAAATGGCTCTGAGCACTATGGGACTTAATTACTGAGGTCATCAGTCCCCTAGAACTTAGAACTACTTAAACCTAAGGACATCACACACATCCATGCCCGAGGCAGGATTCGAACCTGCGACCGTAGCGCGTACGAGGTACTGCGACTCACATGTGTGCTGTGTGTGCATTACGAGCTAATTAATGATATCTCCTTTTCGTCTCTGATAATGGTTTGATAGTTTGTGCAGTATCGATCCGTGTGCATCGGTTTTCGATGCACGCTGTGACCCAAGTACTCACCGTTCTTAGTAACCAGCACATCTGGAAAGAGGAACTACTGCTCCTTTTCTACCTCGATTATGAAAATATACTAATGATTTTCCTCTCTGTCGAGTCCTCTTAGCAGACAATAAAACGGCAGGTACCGTCTTTATATCGGTAGAGCAGATAATCCACAAAATAATTCACATCATTCATTCCATCACCATCGCTCCAGCGACGGTCCACCAACATTGTTGAAGTAAGTTGTGGCTCGTATAAGAATGATAGAGCTTGTAGCACAATGAAACCAGGCGAATATCAAAACTTTGGAATGAAAGTAACGAGTAAGATGGAACATTGCAGAAGATTTTTTCGCTTGAGTTCTGAGGTGTCGTTGTGGAATGAAAAAGTCTCTCCTTCGGTGGGGTAATGGAGCAAGTTTCTTCGTCGAGACGGAAATCTTCTTGTTACAGTTCTACCTGGCGTTTGTAAATACTCGTACAGATTAATCGCTGCACTCCTACAGGGCGGCGATAAAGTTTGCGCTGTTGCGGGAACCGTTATAATATATTGCCAACTGTGTGAAAGTGCCGTTCGAAGCTCCTGGGCTCACTGGCAATAAATTTTGCAAACCACTTAATCTGTAGCGTCGTAGCTGCTTCCAGGCAGTATTTCTTCTTCTGATTCCTACTGTGGTATGCTCTGCGTAAATAATACTATTTTTATCGACGTTGCTAATGACATATTGGTTATACCCAGTTTTGATTCTTACCAAGTTCAAAATGATGTATATTTTTAAAAAAATGTAACCACTGTTCGACGATCCATAAGTTATTTTACAAAACTGTGTTGTAGTTAACTTTAAGTGAGAATTGTGTTACATGTTCAGAGTAATCTCTAGCACCTTGTGGCGTATCTTCTGTCTACGGGCTCAAGATTGTTCTTGGTCATTAGGCCTGTAGTTCACCAACAGCCCGTACGATCTTGCATGGAACTGAGAAGATGCCACACAAAGAGGCCTGTACTATATCCCGTGGTAATCGCTATGTTAACAAGCCGTGCATTTTATTCTAATCAACTGACTTCGTACTCAGGGCGGAGAGTGATCGCAACTATTGCGATTGCAAAAATTCACCATTTCCACATAGTATCTAGTCGTCCTAAGAGTAAATAAACTGTCACTTCCTCTTACGGATTTAAAATCACTTATGAACTAGGAATACTCATCCATAAATTTCCACGCAACATGAACAATAACAAAATCACTTCAGAAAAGGCAATCTGCCGATCATAAGTCGTAAATTATAACTGTAGCACAATGATCTACATTCTTACAATTCTATACATATTGTACATACCGCCATTTTCGCCCTAGCTATTATAAAGTCAAGTAAGTACATTTGAAAGCAATAGTAATTAAGTCTGGCTTGGTGCTGAGCAGTTTGCAGGACAGCAGGTCATACAGAACTGATAACTGATAATATAATTACATTTCTTCAGTCCTTAGGTGGCACACACGGGCATTCATTAACTGCTACCGCATTATCGCTGTGTTGTTGGTTGCCTGCTGCCAGTGGCCAGTTATTGTCAGTCCATCGGTCGTAATGGTGGGAGCGGAGCTTAGTCAATTAAAGTAAGGCTACAGAAAATCAGGTATGGCAAAAAAAAACACATTAACCAAGATTACAATTTTCGTGACGCACGAATGTTACTTACGTAAAAATTACATTGCTAGAAAACAATAGTCAGAATTTCGAGCAGCTATGCTCAAGTCAAACGAAAAATCAAACGTTGTAGCTTTTGAAATGTGTACACAGCTGCCAACAACATCAGACTTATCGGCCCAGTGGCTTACATTCATGTAAAAAAAAACAAAAAAAAACGCGAACAGTAACACGTGTCCATTTGAAACATGCTAACAGAAATAATTGAAAAAACGACAGTTAATTTTAAAAAAAGAGAGTTTAGTGTATTTTTGAAATTGCACAGTGTTCAAGCAGATTAAGTATAATAGAGCCATGTCTCAGGCTTTACAGAAATTATTATTACGTTAAGGACAGAATGACATAGAAAAAACAGCTGTACAATCCAGAAAATATTTGCATGATGGTAACTTTAGCAGCACATATCTATGAGATTAGAAGAAAATAAAGTTTCGAAACCAGAAGCAGGAAAAATATAGTAAAAAATAGAGGGATAAAAATTCAGCGAGCAGTGGATTGAAACCACTGAAAAAAAATTGTTACGTAGTTGACACTCATAATTAAATGTTTCCCTGAAACATTTAAGTCTCTTTTTATCATCTACGATTATCGTAGTTGTAATTGTTCATTGAGGATGATACCATTGTTCTTAGAGATATGCTTTAAAATCTCTAGTATATCGAGCTTAAGACCATTCCTTTCTCTGTGTAAAGTGGAAATTTCTCGAACGCGTTTCAGTTTGTGTCCGAAAATTACCAGATGACCAGAAAAGTGGAATTGTGCAAATTACTGCCTCTTTTTCCCAACAAATGTTCTTTGTACCTCACACTAAAAGACCTTCCAGTTTGTCCTATATAATATATGAGATTTTATTCACTCCTGAATTGTGTATTGGAGCAACTGTGAGCTTAAGATTGTGGATGAGATTTTTTGTAAGTTATTATTCGCGGAAAAGGCAACTTTGAATCCATACTGTTCAAGAAGTCCCCGAAGCTGCTAATTTGTCGATCTCTCAGCAGATGTTATATTCAAACCCATCGAACTAGGTCAGCTATTAGAATAAATCAGGTCTCAAGAGGCTGTTTGTCATAACCTTCTAAACAACGCCGATGGCTCCGATCTTCAGGCTATCAGTGTATGTGGCACAATTGCAGAATATGGCTCTACGATTTTTGTGTAGCTCTTTGATTGTAGGTGGTTTCTCTCGAGAGATGCCATCCTTAAGGGTTCCGTCGAATTATGTTGAGGATTAAATAAATAATCTGCTGTTCGTTTGTAATAAGTATGAGGTGCATCCAGAAAGTAAGTTCCGATGGCCGATAAAGAAAAAAAACTCTAATTAAGAAATATATATCGAAATATTCACATAGATTCGCTGGCTGTTTCTCAACATAGTCACCATCATGCTATGGCATTTATCGTAATGATGTACCATTAAATGTATTACCAAGTCACAGGACTTTGCCTCGAACATCTGGAACCACGCTGTCATTCAGTTTGCATCTCAGCATTGTTGTGGAAACACTTCACGAGACGGAAGAGATGCAAGTTATTCGCGCGAGATCGGAGTTGAAGGATGGACGGTCTAAGATCTCCCATCCAAACTGATTCAACACATTACGTGTGCTGTTGGTACATGAGGTCTCGCATTGTTATGCACAAGCGTAATGCCTCTTGTTCTTCTACGCCTGACAATGCTGATTAGCATTTACGGTGTCCACTCGCGGTAAAAACTCTCTCAGGAGCGCACCATTCTGAATATAGCAAACATGATTTTTTGGACACAGACTATCTGCTTGAATTTGGTCTTCACTATGCCAGTGACAATATTGTCGAGATACTCGTCACCTTTCCCTGCGTACCGCTATAGGAATGTCAGTGGTGCAGCATACACTTTATGAAATCCAGGCCACCTGGAGAGAATGTGCTACAGCGACAGAGACGCCTGGTGAAAATGACGAGAGAGTTCTGAAGTTACGAAGCGCCGGTTTTGCGAAAGTGCTTGCTGCACACTTTTCATCAGTTCTGGTGTCACCAAGGACGGTCGGCCACTACGGTCTTCATTGTGAACGTTGGTTCGTCCTTCAAGTGAATTGCCCGAACAATGGTCTGACCTTGCTGTCGACCATAATGTCGCGTCCAAACATGTGGCACAATTGGCGATGAATCTCTGCTGCGGGTTGTTTCTCAGCGTGCAAAAATCGGAAACGCGCGAACATCCCAGTTCGCGGGAGACAATACCATAGCAGCCATTTTGACCACTGTCCATTTTTATTCGACTACTGATGCCGTCTCTGGACGCGATACGAACCTACTTTTTGGCGGCACCTCGTATATGCGTATACATCTACGTCTACGTGATTACTCTGCCATTCACAATAAAGTACCTGGCAGAGGGTTCAATGAACCACCTTCATGCTGTCTCTCTACCGTTCCACTCTAGAACGCCACGCGGGAAAAACGAGCCCTGATTTCTCTTATTTTATCGTGATGATTATTTCTCACTATGTAGGTGAGTGCCAACAGAATGTTTTCGCAATCGGAGGAGAAAACTGCCGACTGAAATTTCATGAGGAGATTCCGTCGCAACGAACATCGCTTTTCTTTCAATTCACGTATCATGTCTGTGACACTATCTCCCCTATTTCGCGACAATACAAAACGAGCTGACCTTCTTTGTACTTTTTCGATGTCATCCGTCGGTCCCACCGGATGCGGATCCCAACCAGCACGGCAATACTCCAGAATAGGGCGGACAAGCGTAGTGTAAGCAATCTCTTTGGTAGACCTGTTGCACCTTATAAATGTTCTGCCAATGAATCGCAGTCTTTGGTTTGCTCTACCCACAATTTTATCTATTTGATCACTCCAACTTAGGTTATTTGTAATTGTAATCCCTAAGTATTTACTTGAATATACAGCCCCCAGATTTGTGTGACTTATCGCGTAATTAAAATTTAGCTGATTTCTTTTAGTACTCATGTGAATAACTTCACATTTTTCTTTATTCAGGGTTAATTGCCACTTTTGGCACCTTACAGATATCTAATCCAAACCATTTTGCAAGTAGTTTTGCTCATCTGATGACTTTAAAGGACGGTAAATGACAGCATCATCTCCAAACAATCTAAGACGGCTACTCAGATTGTGTCCTATGTCGTTAATATACACTCCTGGAAATTGAAATAAGAACACCGTGAATTCATTGTCCCAGGAAGGGGAAACTTTATTGACACATTCCTGGGGTCAGATACATCACATGATCACACTGACAGAACCACAGGCACATAGACACAGGCAACAGAGCATGCACAATGTCGGCACTAGTACAGTGTATATCCACCTTTCGCAGCCATGCAGGCTGCTATTCTCCCATGGAGACGATCGTAGAGATGCTGGATGTAGTCCTGTGGAACGGCTTGCCATGTCATTTCCACCTGGCGCCAGTCTAGGAATGGTAGAACGATGGGTTCAATGTCGGTTTGGATGTACCGTGCACTATTCAGTGTCCCCTCGACGATCACCAGAGGTGTACAGCCAGTGTAGGAGATTGCTCGCCACACCATGATGCCGGGTGTTGGCCCTGTGTGCCTCGGTCGTATGCAGTCCTGATTGTGGCGCTCACCTGCACGGCGCCAAACACGCATACGACCATCATTTGGCACCAAGGCAGAAACGACTCTCATCGCTGAAGACGACACGTCTCCATTCGTCCCTCCATTCACGCCTGTCGCGACACCACTGGAGGCGGGCTGCACGATGTTGGGGCGTGAGCAGAAGACGGCCTAACGGTGTGCGGGACCGTAGCCCAGCTTCATGGAGACGGTTGCGAATGGTCCTCGCCGATACCCCAGGAGCGACAGTGTCCCTAATTTGCTGGGAAGTGACGGTGCGGTCCCCTACGGCACTGCGTAGGATCCTACGGTCTTGGCGTGCATCTGTGCGTCGCTGCGGTCCGGTCCCAGGTCGACGGGCACGTGCACCTTCCGCCGACCACTGGCGACAACATCGATGTACTGCGGAGACCTCACGCCCCACGTGTTGAGCAATTCGGCGGTACGTCCACCCGGCCTCCCGCATGCCCACTATACGCCCTCGCTCAAAGTCCGTCAACTGCACATACGGTTCACGTCCACGCTGTCGCGGCATGCTACCAGTGTTAAAGACTGCGATGGAGCTCCGTATGCCACGGCAAACTGGCTGACAATGACGGCGGCGGTGCACAAATGCTGCGCAGCTAGCGCCATTCGACGGCCAACACCGCGGTTCCTGGTGTGTCCGCTGTGCCGTGCATGTGATCATTGCTTGTACAGCCCTCTCGCAGTGTCCGGAGCAAGTATGGTGGGTCTGACACACCGGTGTCAATGTGTTCTTTTTTCCATTTCCAGGAGTGTAGATCAGTAACAATAGAGGGCCTATAACACTTCCTTGGGGAACGCCGGATATTACTTCCGTTTTACTCGATCTTTCCCTCTATTACCCCGAACTGTGACCTTTCTGACAGGAAATCACGGATCCAGTCCCACAACTGAGGCGATACTCCGTAGGCACGCAGTTTGGTTTGAAGACGCTTGTGAGGAACGGTGTCGAAAGCCTTCGGGAAATCTAAAAATATGGCATCAATTTGACAACCCCTGTCGATAGCACTCATTACTTCAAGAGTATAAAGAGCTAGTTGTGTTTCACAAGAGCGATATTTTCTGAATCCGTACTGACTATATATCAATAAATCGTTGTCTTCGAGGTACTTCATGATGTTCGAATACAGGATATGTTCTAAAACCCTACTGCAAATTGACGTTAGTGATATAGGCCTGTAATTCAGCGAATTACTCCTAATTCCCTTTTTGGGTATTGGTATGACTTGAGCAATTTTCCACTCTTTAGATACGGATCTTTCTGTGAGCGAGTGATTGTATATAATTACTAAACATGGAGCTATTTTATCAGCATAGTATGAGAGGAACCTGACTGGTATACAATCTGGACCGGAGCCCTTGCCTTTATTGTGATTTAAGCTGCTTTGTTACACCGAGGGTATCTACTTCCATGTTTCTCATCTTGGCTGTTGTTCTTGATTGGAATTCAGAAATATTTACTTCCTCTTCTTTGGTGAAGGAGTTTCGGAAAACCGTGTTTTATAACTCTGCTTTAGTGGCACTGTCATCAGTGACTTCACTGTTGTTATCGCGCAGTGAAGGTATTGATTGCGTCTTGCCACAGGTGTGCTTTATGTATGGCCAGAATCTCTTTGGGTTGTCTGCCGGATTTCGAGACAGAATTTCATTGTTGAAATTATTAAAAGCATCTCGCATTGAACTACGCACTATATTTCGAAATTCTATAATACTTTGCCAATCTTGGGGATTTTGCGTTCTTTTAAATTTGGCATGCTTTTTTCGTTGGTTCTGAAACAACGACCTGACCCGTTCTGTGTACCACGGGGGATCAGTACCATCACTTATTAATTTATGTGGTATATATCTCTCAATTGCTGTCGATACTATCTCTTTGAAAACATTCCACAACTTTTCTACACTTACGTGATCAGATCGGAAGGAGTGAAGACTGTCTCTTAAAAAGGCGTTAAGAGCATATTTATCAGCTTTTTTTAAAAATAGATATACTTTGCGTTTCTTTTTGATGGTTGTAGGTGTTACGGTATTCAGCCTAGCAGCAACTGCGTTGTGGTCGCTAATCCCTGTATTCGTCACAACACTCACTATTTATCCAGGATTATTTGTTGCTAAAAGGTCAAGTATGCTTTTGCAAACATTTACTCTTCGAGTGGGCTCATGAACTAATTATTCAAAATAATTTTCTGAGAAAGCATTCAGTACAATTTTGGATGATGTTTTATGCCTGCCGCCGGCTTTAAACGTATAATTTTTCCAGCACGTCGAGAGTAGATTGAAGTCACCACCTACTGTAATTGTATGATCGGGGTACTTATTTGAACTGAGACTCAAGCTTACTTTGATCTGTTCAGCAACTATGTCTTCTGAGTCGAGGTACGGTAAAACGATCCAATTAATAGTTTAGTCCGATTGTCAGGTATAACCTCTTTCTTTTTTTGGTCATCAGTCTACTGACTGGTTTGATGCGGCCCGCCACGAACTCCTTTCCTGTGCTAACCTCTTCATCTCAGAGTAGCACTTGCAACCTACGTCCTCAATTATTTGCTTGACGTATCCCAACCTCTGTCTTCCTCTACAGTTTTTGCCCTCTACAGTTCCCTCTAGTACCATGGAAGTCATTCCCTCATGTCTTAGCAGATGTCCTATCATCCTGTCCCTTCTCCTTATCAGTGTTTTCCACATATTCCTTTCCTCTCCGATTCTGCGTAGAACCTCCTCATTCCTTACCTTATCAGTCCACCTAATTTTCAACATTCGTCTATAGCACCACATCTCAAATGTTTCGATTCTCTTCTGTTCCGGTTTTCCCACAGTCCATGTTTCACTACCATACAATGCTGTACTCCAGACGAACATCCTCAGAAATTTCTTCCTCAAATTAAGGCCGGTATTTGATGTTGGTAGACTTCTCTTGGCCAGAAATACCTTTTTTGCCACAGCGAGTCTGCTTTTGATGTCTTCCTTGCGCCGTCCGTCATTGGTTATTTTACTGCCTAGGTAGCAGAATTCCTTAACTTCATTGACTTCGTGACCATCAAACCTGATGTTAAGTTTCTCGCTGTTCTCATTTCTACTATTTCTCATTACCTTCGTCTTTCTCCGATTTACTCTCAAACCATACTGCGCACTCATTAGACTGTTCATTCCGTTCAGCAGATCATTCTTCTTCACTTTCACTCAGGATAGCAATGTCATCAGCGAATCGTATCATTGATATCCTTTCACCTTGTATTTTAATTCCACTCCTGAACCTTTCTTTTATTTCCATCATTGCTTCCTCGATGAACAGATTGAGGAGTAGGGGCGAAAGGCTACAGCCTTGTCTTACATCCTTCTTAATACGAGCACTTCGTTCTTGATCGTCCACTCTTATTATTCCCTCTTGGTTCTTGTACATATTGTATATGACCCGTCTCTCCCTATAGCTTACCCCTACTTTTTTCAGAACCTTGAACAGCTTGCACCATTTTATATTGTCGAACGCTTTTTCCAGGTCGACAAATCCTATGAACGTGTCTTGATTTTTCTTTAGCCTTGCTTCCATTATTAGCCGTAACGTCAGAATTGCCTCTCTCGTGCCTTTACTTTTCCTAAAGCCAAACTAATCGTCACCTAGCGCATTCTCAATTTTCTTTTCCATTCTTCTGTATATTATTCTTGTAAGCAGCTTCGATGCATGAGCTGTTAAGCTGATTTTGCGATAATTCTCGCACTTGTCAGCTCTTGCCGTCTTCGGAATTGTGTGGATGATGCTTTTCCGAAAGTCAGATGGTACGTCGCCAGACTCATGTATTCTACACACCAACGTGAATAGTCGTTTTGTTGCCACTTCCCCTAATGATTTTAGAAATTCTGATGGAATGTTATCTATCCCTTCTGCCTTATTTGACCGTAAGCCCTCCAAAGCTCTTTTAAATTCCGATTCTAATACTGGATCCCCAATCTCTTCTAAATCGATGCTTGTTTTTTCTTCTACCCTCATAGAGGCTTTCAATGTATTCTTTCCACCTATCTGCTCTCTCCTCTGCATTTAACAGTGGAATTCCCGTTGCACTCTTAATGTTACCACCGTTGCTTTTAATGTCACCAAAGGTTGTTTTGACTTTCCTGTATGCTGAGTCTGTCCCTCCGACAACCATATTTTTTTCGATGTCTTCACATTTTTCCTGCAGCCATTTCGTCTTAGCTTCCCTGCTCTTCCTCTACCCATACTATTTCACATGAACTATCTACTTCAATTTCGCTACTAGGCAAACTACCTGTGACAGCAATAAGTACTCCACCACCATCTGTATTTAATCTATCGTTTCTGAACACTGTTAGGTCGTTCTGAAAAAATTTCGGCTGAACTTCTTTCCGGCTTTCGCCAGCTCTCTGTACCTACTATTTGAGGTTCAGTGCTTTCTATTAGGACCTGGAGCTCTGGTTCTTTACCAACACAGCTACGACAATTTACAACTACAATACCAATCGTTTCTACAACTACCTTACTGTGTTTTACCTGCCCACTTTTAGACGTACGTCCCTTCTGTGGTTCCCTGGTACCCTCTAACCTAAAAAACCGCCCAGTCCCTTACACGCAGCCCCCACTGCCTGTGTAGCCGCCTCTTGTGTGTAGTGGACTTCTGACCTATTAAGCGGAACCCGGAAACCCACCACCCGATGGCGCAAATCAAGGAATCTGCAGCCTACGCGGTCACAGAACCGCCTGAGCCTCTGGTTCAGACCCTTCACTCGGCTCTGCACCAAAGGACAACAGTCGGTTCTATCGATGATGCTGCAGATGGTGAGTTCCGCGTTAATCTCGGAAGCAAGACTGGCAGGCACTCTTTGCCATTTCCGCTGGCCGCCCGAAACCAGACAGAATCTGCTCCGATCCAAAGCGACATACGTCATACTCTTCATGGTATCTGAAAGCACCGTCTCCACATCCGGAATGACTCCCCCCGGAATGCACAGGGTGTGCACACTGGCTTCCTTCCCCTCCTTGGCAGCCATGTACCTAAGGGACCCCATTACGCTCCTAACGTTCGGGCTCCCAACTACGAGCAAACCGACCCTCTGTGAATGCCCAGACTTTGTGGGCCGAGAAGCTTCCTCTGGAACAGAGTGAACGACTGCATCCGGCTCAGAGACATCGTCAGCCACAGATAACGCCCGAAACATGTTCGCCAAACAAACCGGGGAGGCCCTACGATCGGCCTCTCGGAAAGTTTTTCGCTGCCTGCCAGACTTTGGAATGATCTCCCACTCGACCATGGGTGAGGGGTCAACCTCAGTGCAGGCAGTACCCGGGGAGGTCTCCGCAGTGGACCGATCGGAGAACACGTTGGACGTGCTCTACGTCCCTTGCATCCCCACTTCCGATCGACGTCGATCGGTGAGACCTGGCACGAAGTCAGCGTTCCAGAACATCCTAATGGTGTTCTACAGGATTCAGGTCAGAACTCTGTGCACGCCAGTCCATTACGGGGGGCTGTTGTCGTGTAACCACCCTGCCACAGACCATGCATTATAAACAGTGCTCGATCGTGTTGAAAGATGCAGTCACCATCCCCGAATTGCTCTTCAATAGTGAGAAACTAGAATATGCTTAAAACATCAATGTAGGCTTGTGCTGTGATAGTGCCACACAAAACAAAAAATTGTGCAAGCCCCCTCGATGGAAAACACGACCACAGCATAACACCACCGCCTTCGAATTTTACTGTTGGCACTACACACGCTGGTAGATGACGTTCAGCGGGCATTTGCCATAACCACACCTTGCCATCGGGTCACCACATTGTGTACCGTGGTTCGTCACCCCACACAACATTTTTCCACTGTCCAATCGTCCAATGTTTGCGCTCCTTGCACAAAGCGAGGCGTCGTGTGGTATTTACCATGAAATCCAAGTTTTCTCACCTCCAGCCTAACTGTCATAGTACTTGCAGTGGATGCTGATGCTGTGATGTGCTGGATTGATGTCTGTCTATTACACATTACGACCCTCTTCAACTGTCGGCCTGTACACTTCTGTGATGCACGTGTCCCTTCACGTTCCCACTTCACTATCACATCGGGAACAGTGGGCCTAGGGATGTTCAGGAGGGTGGAAATCCCGCGTACAGACGTATGACACAAGTCACACACAATCACCTGACCACATTCGAAGTCCGTGAATTCCGCGGGGCGCCCCATTCTGTTCTCTCACGATATCCAATGACTACTGATGTCGCCGATATGGATTACCTGGCAATAGGTGGCAGCACAATGCACCTAATATGAAAAATGTATGTTTTTGGGGGTGTCTGGATACTTTTGAACACATAGTGTATATCAACCGAACTTTGCAAGCATTGTGAGGCTAATTCGCGGGCAGAAGCGGTTTTATGGTAGTCCTCGTAGCAATAATAGTGATAACGTGTGTCAGCGCAGTCTATTGTCACTTCCTTGTACTACAATCTTTGACTGTCCACGTACGAAGTCGCTCCACGGTGAGATGACGGAGACGGATAAAGAAATACGTTTGCGCAGTGTGGAAGATACACGAAGGACTAGAAGAACTCTAGTTGCACGGTCCAGTATAGAAATTGATGAAGGTAATAGAGGCAATGATACATGCGACTGTAAGAGACGTTAGATCTTTTGAGAGTGCTCGACGATGCAATTCGGGATCTGCTTTCCGACACAGACCATGAGCCGACGCCGTTAAGTGCAAAGGGTAAGTCGACACAGTTAGGAGGGCAATTTTGAGCGCTACAAGAAAGAGGGCGGATAGTTTGTCCTCATCGGTTTTAGACCTGACAGTTGCGCCTGTTTTAGATGCGACAATAGCTCCTGTACCTGTGACGTATCATCAAGCTCCCAGCTATTTGATCAGAGCTATTTTCAGGAGACAGACAAGAGGAATTGATTTTGGTAGCATTTTCAGTCATTTCAGTCATCTCTAGACAACAATTCTTCAGTTTCTACTGAAGACAATCATGTTTTTCTCTGAGAGTACTTGAGAGTACTTGGTGGGAGAGATAAAAAATCTGGATGAAGATTGCAGTTTCGTATGAGGAAACGAAACCATATTGGTCGATCGATATAGAGATTAAAACCATATAATCCGTGTTCATCTCGATTATATTGAAAATAAGTAAACCGATGCCACTGCGTCAACAGATATTTTGAACACTACATATGTCGAATGTAACAAACGCATACAAGCCTTAGATGAAAATGTGTAAGATTAGCAAAATTCTGCGTGCGTTCGTAAAGGTATAGTTCAACGCTCGATTATTTATGCTAGAAGAGGAAGGATCTTGGGAAGCCACGTCACAAAGCTAATGGAAGTTTTGAATGATGGAGTGAAAGGAACTGTGATCAGACGCAGTATTTGAGATAGTAACATTTCCGACACATTCACATCCCCAGCTGCCGCTGCAAATATTCTGGAGCAAGACAAGAAGACGGAAGGAGAACAATCAAAATACTGAATGTATTGTGACTCACGTCTTCATTGGACAGCGAACTGTACGAAGATTTTTATACTGGGTTGTCAGTCTTCCGATAGTTTGAAAAGGCGTGCCACGAATTCCACCCCCGTGCTAATCTCTCCATCTCAGAGATGCACTATGTCCTCAATTCTTTGTTGAATGTATTAAAATCTCTGCCTTCTCCTTCAGTTTTTACTGGCTATTACTTGATGCCCTAACACATGTCCTATCACACTGTCCCTTGTTATTGTCAGTGTTTTCTATATGTTTCTTCCTTCGCTGATTGTACGGTGAACCTGCTCATTTCTTATATTATCAGTCCACCTGATTTTCGACATTCTTCCGCAGCGCCACATGTCTAACGCTCTTCTGTTCTGGTTTTCCCGCTATCCTGCACTACCATACAATGCTGTGCTCAAAAATTCTCAGAAATTTCTTCTTTACGTTTGATATCAATTACACTTCTGCTATCCAGGAATGCTCTTTTTGCCAAAGCTAGTCTGCTTCTTTTGTCTTCCTTCCTTCGTCCGCCATCGGTTAATTTGCTTCCAACGCAGCAGAATTCCTGAACTTCGTCTACTTCGCGATCACCAGTTTTGACCTGAAGGTTCTAGCTATTTTCATTTTTGCTACATCTAATAACCTTTTTTCGTTTTACTATTAGTCCATATGCTGTACTCATTAGATTTTTCTTTCCAACCAACAGATGTGTAATTCTTCACATTTACGGAGTATAGCAATGTCATAAGCGAATCATATCATTGACATCCATTCACCCTGAATTTTAATGCCGTTCGTCAACCTTTCTGTTATTTCCGTCATTGCGTCTTCGATGATTGGATTCAACAGAAGGGGTACAAGATTACTGCTCTGTCTTACTTAGTTCTTGGTCTTTCAGTTCCGTTGTTCACTCTTGGTTCTTGAACATATTGTATATTACCCATTTTTCCCTATAGCTAATTCCATATTTCTCATATTTTCTAACATTTCCCACTATTGCATGATGTCAAATGCTTTTTGTAAATCGACGAATGCTACGAGAGAGTCTTAGTTTTTTCAACCTTGCTTCCATTATCAGACACAAAGTGATAACTGCCTCTCTGGTGTATTTACCTCTCCTAAAGTCAAACCGACTGTCATGTTCTTCTTCCTCAGTTTCCTTTTCCATTCTTATATACGAGGGTAATCCCAAAAGTAAGGTCTCCTATTTTTTTATAAGTACGTAGACCTGTTTATTTCTACAATGGTTTACATCAGTTTACAGCTTGAACATTTAGCTATTTTTCGACATAATCACCATTTCTGTCGATGCATTTTTGTAGGTGCTGTGGCCCATGTTATACCAGCTCGCCGATTCGCTTTCCTGCTAGATGTTCTTTTAACGTAGGGACCAGGTGATAGTCACTGGGCTCCAAGTCAGGACTATAGGGTGGGTGGCTGATTATGTTCCACTGAAACTGTTGCAGGAGAGCAACGGTTTGCCGAGAGATGTGTGGGCGAGCGTTGTCATGGGGAATATGTCCGCCCTTGCTCAATGTTCCTCTTCTCCGCTTCTGAATTGCCGTTTGAGTTTTTACAGAGTCTCACAGTATCTGTCGGCGTTAATTGTGGTCCCAGCGATTCATCTCCGACGATGAGGTGAAAGAAGAGGTTCTTAACTTTCTGAACAGCATGGCAGCGAGCTGGTATGACATGGGCATACAAAAACTGCCACATCACCTACAAAAATGCATCGACAGAAATGGTGATTACGTCGAAAAATAGCTGAATGTTCAACCTGTAAACTGATGTAAACCATTGCAGAAATAGACAGGTCTATGTATTTATAAAAAAAATAGGAGACCTTTCTTTTGGGATTACCCTCGTATATTATTCTTCTCAGCAGCTTGGATGCGTGAGCTGTTAAGCTGATTGTGCCATAGTTTTCGTACTTACATGCCCTTACTATCTTCGGAATTGTGTGGATTATGTTTTTCCGAAAGTCTGATGGTACGTCGTCAGTCTCCTAGATTGTACACACCAACCTGAATAGTCGTTCAGTTGCCACTTTCCCCAATGATTTTAGAAATTCCGATAAAGTGTTGTCTATCCTTTCTGTCTTACTTGATCGCAAGTCTTCCAGAGGTCTTTTACATTACGATTCGAATACGGAATCTTCTATGTCATCCCCATCAAGTGCAACTACTTCAAGTAACATATCATCAAACAAGTGCTACCCTCATAGAGGCCATCACTGTTCTCTTTCCATCCATCTGCTTCCTTTCCTCCATTTAACTGGGGAATTACTGTTGCATTCTTAGTGTTGCCAACATTCCTTCTAATTTCACCGAAATAACTTGTTACGGAAGTGCTATATCTTACTCTTCACATGTGATACTAAAAGAGCTCTTGTATAAAATATGTGAAAGTTTGGTGTCTGTTCTTTCGCGTAGATGGGCAGCGGATCCACCTTCTTCAGTGGGGATGCTCAGTTCGTACGTTAGACCCCTTTAGGGTATGTCAGAGTAGCGATCGTGGAGGAAATGGGCAGGTTGCGGTCGCCGGGGTTGTGGGTCGGCTGTGGAACGAGCCGTGGTAACACTGTGTCCCGGATGTCGCAGTGGTTAACATACCTGCATAGTAAGCAGGAGATCCCAGGTTCGAATCACAGCACAGCACACATTTTCACACATCGCCGCTGATTCCACATACTACGATATCCAGATGCAGCTGACATCAGTAATCCCTTTCCTTTCCTGCCTTCCCCCACCATCAGTTTACATATGGTATAAAATACGAGCATAAGCAAATTTTTAACGTATTCCGAAGTTTTACTGCGAGAAGAGCGTAGCCAGACATTATTTATTCGGATAACGCACAAATTTTTGACGCTGAGAACACAGAATTAAAAGATTTCACTCACTTGTTGCAGTACACTAAGATCAGCTACCACTTAGGTGTTTCTTGGAAGTTCACTTAGCCACAGACAGCTGGGTTGGAAGGCTGGTGGGAGCATAGGGTAAGAACAACGAAGCGCTGCCTGAGAAGGGTTTTGGAAAAATCGCTAATAGGTGAGGAAACACTTATGACTTTATTAGTGGATACAGAAACCACCATCAACTCGCGACCAGTTGCAATAGGGTGATTCTGCAGTACTTTCACAAAGTCATTCCTTAACTAGAAAACGATTGACTACAATACCCACCGGTCCTGAACCGAGTACACAGGCTAAGTAAAGATAAAAGCAGCAAAATGACTCCATGACATGAAACCTATTACGTGCCGGGTGGAAGTTACGGTATTTTGCAGGAAAGTAGACAGCTGAGGCACAAGTGGAAGAGAGCCCACATAATTGAAAAAAGGCCAGGGAGAGTGAAATAGTGCGGACCTCGGTTCTTCAAACCCCGAAGGGAAAAAATATTAATCTGCCGGTACAAGTCGTCATTCCACTTTAGACTGACCAGGGTGGGGACGCTGTTGAGTGAGATGGTGCGCTGCTGGCGCCACTCTCCATCGATTGTCATCCCGATCGTTGTGAGTCGATTTTCGATGCCTGCTTGTCTTCTTCGCATCTTTGGCGGATGGCTAATTAACTGCTGCGCGCGTTCTCTGCTGGGGCTTGAGTTCGGGTATCAGCTGTGTGAGCAACAGTGGCGTGTGGAGCTGTGGATGTAAGCAGCGTGGCGAGTGGCCGAGTGGGTAGGTACGACGGAGGAGCGTGGGCAGCTGCTGTGGCGTGTTTAGCCGTTGGAATGCAGATCCGTTACCTACGGTGACTGGGATTTCCTTGAGATTTGAAGGACATACTTCCTTTACGTGTGTTACATGTCACTCAAATTGAATGAACTGGAGTCGTCGAATTGTTCCTTGGTGAGTTCTGTTCATGTTAATTGAATACCCGATTGCACTGAAAACTACCTTGATTGTTTCAGTTTCTTGTCACTGTATTTCGTCTGACCCCCTGATATGTTGACGGAATTTAAGATAGTGCTAGGTAAGCACAACTACACTGCTGGCCATTACAATTGCTGCACCAAGAAGAAATGCAGATGATAAACGGGTATTAATTGGACAAATATATTATACTGGAACTGACATGTGATTACATTTTCACTCAGTTTGGGTGCGTAGATCCTGAGAAATCAGAACCCAGAACAACCACCTCTGGCCGTAATAACGGCCTTGATACGCCTGGGCATTGAGTCAAACAGAGCTTGGATGGCGTGTACAGGTACAGCTGTCAATGAAGCTTCAACACGATACCACAGTTCATCAAGAGTAGTGACTAGCATATTGTGACGAGCCAGTTGCTCGGCCACCATTGACCAGACGTTTTCAATTGGTGAGAGATCTGGAGAATGCGCTCGCCAGGTCAGCAGTCGAACATTTTCTGTATCCAGAAAGGCCCGTACAGGACCTGCAACCAGCGGCCGTGCATTATCCTACTGAAATGTAGGGTTTCGCAGGGATCGAATGAAGGGTACAGCCACGAGTCGCAACACATCTGAAATGTAACGTCCACTTTTCAAAGTTCCGTCACTGCGAACAAGAGGTGACCGACACCTGTAACCAATGGCACCCCATACCTTCACGCTGGGTGATACACCAGTATAGCGATGACGAATACACGCTTCCAATGTGCGTTCACCGCGATGCCGCCAAACACGGATGTGACCATCATGAAGCTGTAAACAGGTTCGTCGTTGAGTACACCGTCGCAGGCGCTCCTTTCAGTGATGCAGCGTCAAGGGTAACCGCAATCACGGTCTCCGAGCTGATAGTCCATGCTGCTGCATACGTCGTCGAACTATTCCTGCAGATGGTTGTTGTCTTGCAAACTTCCCCATCTGTTGACTCAGGGATAGAGACGTGACTGCACTATCCGTTACATACCTGTCATCTCGACTGTTAGTGATACCAGGCCGTTGGGATTCAGCAGGGCGTTCCGCATTATCCTCCTGAACCTACTGATTCCATATTCTGCTAACAAGCATTGGATCTCGACCAACCCGAGTAGCAATGTCGCGATACGATAAACCGCAATCGCGATAGGCTACAATCAGACCTTTATGAAAGTCGGAAACGTGACGGTACTCATTTGTCCTCCTTACACGAGGCATAACAACAACGTTTCACCAGGCAACACCGGTCAACTGCTGTTTGTGTAAAACAAATCGGTTTGAAACTTTGCATATCACAGCATCTTCTTCCTCAATTTTAATGGCCAGTAGTGTAATATACATGAAGCCGTGCTTAATGCTTAGCTAGAGGTCATAACAAGTAGTGCGTAAGTCTGTGTGTGGCGTTCGAGAGTGGGCCGAAATAATTTTCCCAATTTCCTTTTTCTATGTTTTATTTTATTTGTTTGTTCTAGAGAATTGGGTAATCAAATTTTAAGAACCGTTACTGGGTAAGTGGTTACGTAGGTTAGTTCTGCTTGTGTTAATTTTATGCCATGTATAGTTAAAGGTATATTTATAACCAGTTGGGCAGATATGTTATGTGTATTTCATGCGCCAGAATGCTGTCTGCAGCTGATTTGTTTATGTTTCAGATGGTTGGCAGTGGTCGATGCGAGCAAAATCCGATCGGGGTATCACGGTGGAAGAGGGAAATTTAAGGACGTGGATCGGTGTCTATGATTACGTTGTTAGTGTCCTGCAATTCCATCTTTCCGGTGGAGCGTTGTGGTATTCCGGAAGCTTAATTGTAGCTCAAAGTTGAGAATATTTCTATTTCACCTCCTGGTCCGTGAATCTCCTGTATCTGTTACAACCTTTCGGTCTGCTCGCGTCCATCATTAATTTTCAACGTAAAATTGAAACGGCCCCATTTTAAGACTATTTAATATGCTGTTATTATATTTTGGGGATGAAATGTACGTGAACGTCGTACCTGTAAGCAATACTAAAAGAAAGCCTAATTGAGTGTATTAATCTGTTAATACTTTCAACTTGTTAGAATTGCTTAAGATCAGTCCTTGGAAGATACATAACTGTCAAACATCGCTGACCCATAAAGACACACACAAACTAAGTTAAATAGTAAAAACATAATTGAATAAATGAAAATCCACACTTATTCATCTACTCTCTCTCTCTCTCTCTCTCTCTCTCTCTCTCTCTCGCTCACGCACACACACACACACACACACACACACACACACACACACACACACACACACACACATCCTTCATAATTATTGTCAGGCCTATCGATAACGTTCCCACGAGTAAAATTTCGATGCAAATAATTTTTTCGTATTGTGCTCTGTATGGCTACAGTTGACACTGGAAATGGAGAACAACGGTAGTGCTAAACACAAAAAACCAGAAAAACACAGCATGTAAGTAACAAGGTAGATACACATAAAAATCTTGTCTGTTTTTATATTTGTAAGCACTGTCTTAAAACCTGTAAGAGCGTTTTCCTGTTGTTTAATAGATTCGTAATCTAGGAGTAGCGTCTTTCATTAGTAATCACAAAAATCAACATTTGAATCCCACCACGCATAAATTTAAATAAATATCATCAGCAATGACGGCTGAAGACTTCCGTGGTAAAAAGTCATCCTCATTTTACCAACGGCTTTTCCAATGAGAGCGGAGTGGTGAACAGAAATTCGGGGCACTCTCTTGTCCTACAGGGTGGGAAACTTCCCTTGAAAGCGGAATAATCATCAATGATCAACGGCATGAGGATGCAGAAGGCAGCGGAAACCAATGCATTAAAGGGACGTATAGTGTATCCACAGGACATGTGGCCTGTAGTTGGAAAAAGATTGCGGAATATGCCCCCATTCGGATCTCTGGGAGGGGACCGTCAAAGGGGAGGTGACCATGACAAAAAGACTGAGTAAATAACGAAAGAATAGCGTTCAACGAGTCGAGGTGTGGAATATCGGAAGTTTGAACGTGTTAGGGAAACTAGAAGGTAAGAAAAGGGAAAAGGTGAGTATACGGTAGCAATACAAAATGTTATAAAGGGAGTAGGATTTGCTATGAATGGGAAGGTAGGGCAGAGAATGAGTTACTGTGAACAGTTCAGAAGTAGAGTAGTTCTCATAAAAAGCAACATCAAAACAGTATCGACGTCAACTGCTCATGTATACATGACAACGTTTTAAGCAGAAGATGTAGAGATGGAGAAAGTATATGACGATATTGAATGGGTAATTGAGGAATGGACATCTCTAAAAAGAGCAGTCAAGGAAGCTGGAACATAGGAACATAGGTAACAGAAGGTAGCTGTGAAGAAACCATGGGTAACACAAGAAATTCCTAAGTTGATCGAGGAAAGAAGGCATAACAAAAAGTTTCAGGGACACTCAAGAATACAGAAATACAAGTCGCCGAGGGATTAAATAAATAGTAAGTGAAGGAAGCTAAGCCGAATGATCTTCTGTAAAATTGTGAAGAAATCGAAAAAGAAATGTTTGTCAGAAGGACTGGTGGTAACATTAAGAGTGCAATTGGAATTCCACAGTTAAATGCAGAGGAGAGAGCGGATAGGTGGGAAGATTACAGCTGAAGGCCTCTACGAATGAGAAGACTTGCCTGATGACATGACTAGAGAAGAAACAGGAGTCGACAAACAAGAGGAAAGGGATCCAACATTACAATCAGAAGTTAGAAGAGCTTCAGAAGACTTACGATAGAATGAGGCAGAAGGGATACAGAGCATTCCATCAGAATATCTAAAATCGTTGAGGGAAGTGGCAACAAAACGTCTATTCACTTTGATATGTGAAATGTATGAGTCTGGCGATATACCAACTAACTTTCGGAAAAACATCGTCCATACAATTCCCCAGACTGAAAGACCCGCCAACAGCTGATGCATCCGAATTACAGACGAGAATAATAAATAGAAGAATGGGAAACCAAATTCATGGTCTATTAGATGACGATTAGTTTGGTTTTAGTAAACGAAAAGGCACCGGAGAGGCATTTTTGACGCTATGGTCGATAATGGAAGCAAGAACGAAGATAAATCAAGACACGTTAAAGGATTTGTCAACATGGAAAAAGGGCTCGACAGTGTAAAATGGTGCAAGATATTCGAAATTCTGAGAAAAGTACGGCTAAGCTATAGGGAGAGACGGGTAATGTACAATATGTACAAGAGCCAAGAGGGAATAATAAGAGTGGACGACCAGGAACGAAGCGCTCAGATCAAAAATGGTGTAAGACAGGGGTGTATCTTTCACCCTTATTGTTAAATCTATACATTGAAGAAGGAATGACGGAAATAAAAGAAAGGTTCAAGAGTCTAATAAAAATTGAGGGTGAATCACTGATAAGATTCACTGATGACATTGCTATCCTGAGTGAAGAAGAATTAAATGATCTGTCGAACGGAATGAACAGTCTAATGACTACAGAGTATGGATTGAGAGTAAATCGAAGAAAGACGAAGGTAATGAGAAGTAGTAGAAATGAGAATAGCGAGAAACTTAATATCAGCATCAATGGTCACGAAGTAGATGAAGTTAAGGAACTCTGCTACCTAGGCAATAAAATAGCCGATGATGGGAGGACATCAGAACAGACTAGCAACGGCAAAATGGGCATTCCTGGGCAAGAGAAGTCCACTAGTATAAAAAATAGGTCTTAATCTCAGGCAAAAGTTTCCGAGAATGTACGTTTGGCGCACAGAATTGAATGATAGTGAAACATGGATAGTGGAAACTCCAAGAAAAAAAGGGTATAGAAGCATTGGGTGTGTTACAGAAAAATGTCGAAAATTTGTGTGGACTGGTAAGATCAGAAACGAGGAGCTTCTTCGGAGAATTGCTGAGGAACGGAATATGTGGATAATAGTGACAAGAAGAACGGACAGAATGGTAGGACATCTCTTGAGACCTCACGAAATAGCTTCCATGGTAGTAGAGGGATACAACAGAGATTGGAATACCCCCAGCAAACGGTAGGGATGCACGTTGCAAGTGCAACGCTGAGATGAAATTTCTGGCACAGGAGAGGAATTAGTGCCGGGCTGCATTAAAAAAGTCAGTAGGCTGATCACTAAAAAAAAAAAAAAAAAAAAAAAAAAAAAAAAAAAGACGGATCCAATCTAGAAACAAATTTCCTAACAAACACGAGCGGGAGAGCTTCAACTTCAAGATGAATTAAAAGTTAGTTTTCTCTAGGCGTCAAACCAGGCGAGTGAAGGTTGTACTCAATAGAATCTCTCTGAACAATCTGCCGTTCGGCTAGAGTGGATACCAGGTACAGCCACAGATATCTATGAAAGAGGTGATAGGATTGCGCCTTATTACATTTGAAACATTTTATGCACATACAGGATTCGGACGGATGGAAAAAGCCTTCACTGAAGCATACCAATTTACGCCTGACGACGTATGCTACACTCGAAGAACTAGGGATAGGTCAAAATACGAAATGACAATCCACACCACACATTGAGCTCCGGTATATTCATGTGAGGGTTTTCGGGAGCTCAGTGGACACAATAGGTTTACTTCACAATACTGATGAGTTTGAATTGCGCCTCGTCAGCACACATTTTACTGCAAATTCCTCGTCTTCGCGAACCCTGTTGTCAAACCACTCACGGTATTCGATTCTTTGATCCACATCGTTCTCGTTCAACTCATGTTGCAGTATTGAAATATGCAATTTTCAATCTGCATTCTTAAGGGGGAACGTTTGTGAAATTGACTGAAAATGTCAATTTTCAATTTATTTTTCATATATTACTAGGACTCTTGGACAATAAGTTCAATGATAAATCGCACCCGAAGTTTCTGAAAAATAATTATATGTGTAATGCGACCTTCCTGCTCCACCCAATTGTTTGAAGCGACACTTCAATACTAGCTCGGTGAACAATGATTCCTTGCATTGCTTTAAAACAAACTTGAACGAGGCCGTGATATATACCCTTTGCCATTATCGGTCATCTGCGACTCTGTTCCGTATCTTACGTTAGAAACAACAACAAACCAACTACACTCCTGGAAATTGAAATAAGAACACCGTGAATTCATTGTCCCAGGAAGGGGAAACTTTATTGACACATTCCTGGGGTCAGATACATCACATGATCACACTGACAGAACCACAGGCACATAAACACAGGCAACAGAGCATGCACAATGACGGCACTAGTACAGTGTATATCCACCTTTCGCAGCAATGCAGGCTGCTATTCTCCCATGGAGACGATCGTAGAGATGCTGGATGTAGTCCTGAGGAACGGCTTGCCATGCCATTTCCACCTGGCACTTCAGTTGGACCAGCGTTCGTGCTGGACGTGCAGACCGCGTGAGACGACGCTTCATCCAGTCCCAAACATGCTCAATGGGGGACAGATCCGGAGATCTTGCTGGCCAGGGTAGTTGACTTACACCTTCTAGAGAACGTTGGGTGGCACGTGATACATGCGGACGTGCATTGTCCTGTTGGAACAGCAAGTTCCCTTGCCGGTCTAGGAATGGTAGAACGATGGGTTCGATGACGGTTTGGATGTACCGTGCACTATTCAGTGTCCCCTCGACGATCACCTGAGGTGTAAGGCCAGTGGAGGAGATCGCTCCCCACACCATGATGCCGGGTGTTGGCCCTGTGTGCCTCGGTCGTATGCAGTCCTGATTGTGGCGCTCACCTGCACGGCGCCAAACTCGCATACGACCATCATTGGCACCAAGGCAGAAGTCCCTCCATTCACGCCTGTCGCGACACCACTGGAGGCGGGCTGCACGATGTTGGGGCGTGAGCGGAAGACGGCCTAACGGTGTGCGGGACCGTAGCCCAGCTTCATGGAGACGGTTGCGAATGGTCCTCGCCGATACCCCAGGAGCAACAGTGTCCCTAATTTGCTGGGAAGTGGCGGTGCGGTCCCCTATGGCACTGCGTAGGATCCTACGGTCTTGGCGTGCATCCGTGCGTCGCTGCGGTCCGGTTCCATGTCGACCGGCACGTGCACCTTCCGCCGACCACTGGCGACAACATCGATGTACTGTGGAGACCTCACACACCACGTGTTGAGCAATTCGGCGGTACGTCCACCCGGCCTCCCGCATGCCCACTGTACGCCCTCGCTCAAAGTCCGTCAACTGCACATACGGTTCACGTCCACGCTGTCGCGGCATGCTACCAGTGTTAAAGACTGCGATGGAGCTCCGTATGCCACGGCAAACTGGCTGACACTGACGGCGGCGGTGCACAAATGCTGCGCAGCTAGCGCCATTCGACGGCCAACACCGCGGTTCCTGGTGTGTCCGCTGTGCTGTGCGTGTGATCATTGCTTGTACAGACCTCTCGCAGTGTCCGGAGCAAGTATGGTGAGTCTGACACACCGGTGTCAATGTGTTCTTTTTTCCATTTACAGGAGTTTATTTGGTTATGAAGAAGCAATTCTAGATTGGCTTGTTCTAATGACGCGGATTTACTCATGTCTTCAATTATGATGCAGTTATTGTATTTAATGATGGGAACGTAGGGAGGTTGAAAGTATTAGAGAGACTGGACTTCAAGGTAGGAAATTTCAGTCACGACTTATTGAGAAAAATCAGCTTACAGTGTTTCTCTGCAGCAGAATAGACATTCGAAGACCTGGTAAAGGGAAGCAGGTATTAAATAAGAAATCAGAAGAGAAGCCTTGAAGGGAATTATAGAAATATACTTAAAATTATTAAATTTCTTCTATTCGATATATTCAAGAAACAGTACGAGAGAAGCTTACTATATGCAAAGAGATTAAAGAGAGAAAATTTTGTAGAAATATCTGGAATAGTTTCTGAGAAAAAGGTACATAGGGGCCTATATTATTTTTTTGAAAATATAATTTTTAAAATACTCAGAAGAGTTAAATAATCAAAGGAACTTAAAAGAAATGTTTTATTTAAAGCAAAAATTTCATTGGGTTTCTTCAAAACTGCAGATTTGGTGCGTATTTTCAATAGCGTTTGTTTTTCATGAACATCCCGCCTTAAGAATGCGTCGTACACCCGAGATGCTAACCTCGCTTTTGCGAGCTCTCTGGTTTTTGCGATGATCGGAGGAAATTTAGCAATACCGCAGCATAAGGCGACAGACTTGTAACTGTTGGTGGTCGAACAGATCTTGCCTTCTGCAAATCCACGGCTTCGAACTTAACCATGAATACCTAGCAGTTTTCCACTGTGTAGCAAAACGAGGATAATGGAATGTAGTCGAATTAAGTCGGGTGCTGCTGAGGGAATTAGATTAGGAAATGAGACACTTAAAGTAGTAAAGGAGTTTTGGTATATGGGGAGCAAAATAACTGATGATGGTCGAAGTAGAGAAGATATAAAATGTAGACTGGCAATGGGAAGGAAACCGTTTCTGAAGAAGAGAAATTTGTTAACATCGAATATAGATTTATGTATCAGGAAGTTGTTTCTGAAAGTATTTGTTTGGAGTGTAGCCATGTATGAAAGTGAAAATGGACGATAAATAGTTTGAACAAGAAGAGAATAGAAGCTTTCGAAATGTCGTGCTACAGAAGAATGCTGAAGATTAGATGTGTAGATCACATAACTAATGAGGAAGTATTGAATAGGATTGGGGAGAGGAGAAGTTTAAGGCACAACTTGACCAGAAGAAGGGATCGGTTGGTAGGACATGTTCTGAGACATCAAGGGATCACCAATTTAGTATTGGAGGGCAGTGTGGAGGGTAAAAATCTTAGTGGGAGACCAAGAGATGAATACACTAAGCAGATTCAGAAGGATGTAGGTTGCAGTTGGTACTGGGAGATGAAGAAGCTTGCACAGGATAGAGTAGCATGGAGAGCTGCATCAAACTAGTCTCAGGACTGAAGACCACAACAACAACAACAGGTGGTCGTTTTCCAAAATATTTCCCCCAGTGCCATTGCGTACGTGAATATTCTCGTACTACTAAAACCACTTCAGCCTTACAACCCACAAATGATAACCACACCTCAGCCACCGTTGTCATCTTATTGGCTAGCCGAGCGGTTCTAGGTTCCTCAGTCTGGAACCGCGCGACCGCTACGGTCCAGGTTCGAATCGTGGTTCGGGCACGGATGTGTGTGATGTCCTTAGGTTACTTAGGTTTAAGTAGTTCTAAGTTCTAGGGGACCGATGACCTTAGATGATAAGTTCCATAGTGCTCAGAGCCATTTGAACCATTTCAACTGTAATCAAATCCGAGTCCTTTCGCATAGTAAGCAGACTCACTGACCACTGGGAAATGGAGGCGGACATGAGCTGTTGGCAGTTGACATTATTTTAAAATTTGTCATTTGCTATTGATAAATCAATGCCACTTCAGAAATAGTTTAAATCGTTTGTTTACTGTGAGCGTTTAAAGAGAAAGTGCTGTGAAGAAAAATAAATAAAAAGGAATTTCATGTGTAGGATTTCATTGGAGGACGAATACGATTTTCGTAGAACAGTAGCTCATCAACATTGGCTGGAGATGCTTCGTTCAGCTTTGCAATGGTCCACAGGAGGTACTGTTTACAAGTCGTCTGCAGAGTTTCTGGGTGGTCGTGCTCCATACAGCGAAGAACTGGATGAAGGTCCCAGAAATCACCTACGCTGTCCAACAACATGAACTGAGGGGATAAACATGTCATTTACTCCGAGACAGAAGCAACATTAAGGATTTAGAACACTGCAGTACATTTCACTTTATACGAACGTTTAGCTGGAAAATTGTCTTTTTTCGATGGATTCTGCAGAATATGATCGAAGCTCAAAAACGCTCGTGCCAGTTGACGCCTGCAAATTCAACCGGGAAAATGTATAATTCGTATACGTCGTAACAAGAGACAGAACTTGTATTTGTGTAAACCGGATGGTGAGCAGCAATCAGCGGAATGGGTGTTCCAAGACGAACGGCTTCAACAAATGGGAATTACCTAACTGACCAATACAATAAATCCATTGAATCAATAAGCCAACGACCTTGCCACAGTGGTAGGAAAAAAAAAAAACACTGGTTGCCATCAGATCACCGAAGTTAGGCGCTCTCGCGCTTGGCTATCACTTGGATGGGTGACCGTCCGGGGCAGCCAAGCACTGTTGACAAGCAGGGTGCATTCATCACTTGTGAGGCCAACTGTAACAGAGGAGCTACTTGATTGAGAAGTAGCGGCTCCGGTCACGAATACTGGCAACGACCGGGAGAGCGATGCGCTGACCACATGGTTCTACATGTCCGCATCCATTGACGTCTATCGACTGGGAATTAACCGGCGGCCGGTCGCTGCCATTGCACGTTCGGAGGCTTGTTCGGACGGTGTTTGTTGGCTCAATAACATTCGGTGAGCCCTAAACCATTTTAAGAGCCTAATGAATCGCAAAGCTTCTGCTCAGATGGAATAAATAACGAACTTATTAATTATGTAGGAGCGCTGTGTAAATTAAAGCTTTTACATTTATTCGATGAATGCTAGCAAAGTTACGAGGACTTGGTGGTTGGAAGAACACAAAGTTAACTTCTGTTTCTTAAAAAAGAGGGTTAAGAAATGCATGCTGAGAATCATGCATGTATACACTTAAAAATGTATTTAAAAATATTAAATAATCCTCTGAGTGCAGTAGGAGCTGTATTCCTGTGAGAAAAAGTAAGTGGTTCTGCGAAGGGCCACTTCCAGGACTATAAAGTTTTCAGCAATAAAAGAATTCCAGAAAAACACTGTTTCACACACGCATCACAATGAAGCGCCAAAGAAACTGGTATTGGCACGCCTATTCAAATACAGAGATATGTAAACAGGCAGAATACGGCGCTGCGGTCGGCAACGCCTATATAACAAGTGCCTGACGCAGTTGATAGATCGGTTACTGTTGCTACGACGGTTGGTTATTAAGATTTCAGTGAATTTCACAGTGCTGTTGTAGTCGGCGTATGAGCGATGGGGTACAGCATAACCGAGGTAGCGATTTTCCCGTACGGCCATTTCACGAGTGCACAGTGAATATCAGGAACATCAAATCTCCGACATCTCTGCGGCTGGAAAAAAGATCCTGCAAGAACGCGACCAACAACGACTGACGATAATAGTGAAACCCTTCTGTAAATTGCTGCAGATTTCAATGATGGGCCATGAAGTGTCAGCGTGCGAACCATTCACCGAAACATCATCGATATGGGCGTTTGGAGCCGAAGGCTCTCTCGTGTACCCTGATGACTGCACTACACAAAGATTTACACCTCGCCTTTGCCCCATCAACACCGACATTGAACTGTTGATGACTGAAAACATGTAGCGTGGTCGGACGAGTCTCGTTTCAAATTGTATCGAGCGGATGGAGTGTACGGGTATGGAGACAATCTCATGAATCCATGGACGCTGAATGCCGGCAGGGGACTGATTTAGGCTCTGTAATCGTGTGGAGCGTGTACAGTTGGAGTGATATGACTGTGATACGACTGTGACAGGTGACACGTACGTAAGCATCCTGTCTGATCACCTGCATTCATTTATGACCTTTATACATTCGGACGGCCTTGGGCAATTCCAACAGGACAATGCGACACCCCATGAATTAAATCACTTCCGCTGGCCACCAGGCTCCCCAAACATGAAAGTTATTGAGCATGTCTAGAGTCTCATGCAAAGTGCTGTTCAGCAGAGATCTCCACCCTCTCGTACTTTTTAGGATTTATGGATAGCCGTGCAGGATTCATGGTGTCAAATCCCTTCATCACTACTTCAGACATTAGTCGAGTTCAAACCACGTCGTGTTGGACACTTCTGCGTGCTCGCGGGGGCGCTACACGATATTACGCACATGTACCAGTTTCTTTGGCTCTGTAGTGTAGCACCCGCACGGCACGTAAAACCAATTTTATCGAGGCCTTGTTCGGCCTCACTAAATTGCTGATATTGCGCCCTTTGATGTCGATGAGGCATATTGGTACTTGCTTATCTGTTTCCACTTAGTTTGACGGCTCTGCACATACTCGGGAGTCTACGTCAAGTACGAGCCTGGCAGCGAACTTGTGGCGTCACGCTAGTCCGCTGGAGGCCCACGAGAAAGACGGGCCGTGGCTCGTACGTCATAGCACATTAGACTGCTGGGCCTTACGAATGCCACATGCTGTCTTCGGAAGGGGCCGAGTAACTATTTCAGACTACTTTAATAATTCTTGACTGATCATTGAAATGCGCTTAAGCTCTCGATAACACACGTGAAATTCAAGACTTTTAATGGGCACCTTTTCAATTAAATAGTGTGGTGGACAAGCCGAATATGGTGACGTCACAAGTTCGATGCAGGGGCCCCTGTGTCTTGTTGGCTCCGAGTTGGCTTTACCGCATCATTTCGCGAACTCTTGGCACCGTGGAGGAAATCAATACGTAATTGAAAAGGTACTCATTGAAGTTTTATCTTAGTCGTGTGCTATCGAGAGCTTGCACGCATTTATACGCGCCGTCAAGAATTATGAAACTCATCAGAAATACACTAATGGCCAATAAAATTGCTACACGATCGAAGATGACGTGCTACAGACGCGAAACTTAACCGACAGGAAGAACTTGTGAAACGTTGTTATGATGGCTCGTGTAAGGAAGAGAAATGCGTACCATCACGTTTCCGACTTTGATAAAGGTCGGATTGTAGCCTATCGCGATTGCGGTTTATCGTATCGCGACATTGCTGCCTTGCGTTGGTCGAGACCCAAAGACTGTTAGCAGAATATGGAATCGGTGGGTTCAGGAGGGTAATACGTAACGCCGTTCTGGATCCCAACGGCCTCGTACCACTAGCAGTCGAGATGACAGACATCCGCATGGCTGTAACGGATTGTGCAGCCACGTCTCGATCCCAGAGTCAACAGATGGGGACGTTTGCAAAACAACAACCATCTGCACGAACAGTTCGACGACGTTTGCAGCAGCATGGACTATCAGCTCGGAGAACATGGCTGCAGTTACCCTTAGCACTGCATGACAGACAGGAGCGCCTGCGATGGTGTACTCAACTACGAACCTGGGTGCACGAATGGCGAAACGTCATTTTTTCGGATGAATCCAGGTTTTGTTTACAGCATCATGACGGTCACATCCGTGTTTGGCGACATCGTGGTCAACGCACATTGGAAGCGTGTATTTGTCATCGCCATACTGGCGTATCACCCAGCGTGATGGTATGGGGTGCCATTGGCTACACTTCTCGGTCACCTCTTGTTCGCATTGACGGCACTTTGAACAGTGGACGTTACATTTCAGCTGTGTTACTACACGTGGCTCTACGCTTCATTCGATCCCTGCGAAACCCTACATTTCAGCAGGATAATGCACAACCGCATGTTGCAGGTCCTGTTGGGGCCTTCCTGGATACAGAAAATCTTCGACTGCTGCCCTGGCCAGCACATTCTCCAGATCTCTCACCAATTGAAAACATCTGGTAAATGGTGGCCGAGCAACCGGCTCGTCACAATTCGCCAGTCACTACTCTTAATGAACTGTGGTATCGTGTCGAAGCTGCATGCTCAGCTGTACCTGTACACGCCATCCAAGCTGTGTTTGATAATGCCTAGGCGTATCAAGGCCGTTATTACAGCCAAAAGTGCTTGTTCTGGGTACTGATTTCTCAGGATCTATGCACCCAAATTGAGTGAAAATGTAATCACATGTCAATTCTAGTATAATATATTTGTCCAATGAATACCCGTTTATCATCTGCATTTCTTCTTGGTGTAGCCATTTTAATGGCCAGTAGTGTAGTTGCTCGTTCCCCGCCAGAGACGGCTGCTGGCACTCGTAGAAAGAGCAGTGTTACGTGCAGTGACGTACGCGCCACAGCTTTTCTTTCTCGTGGGACCCGACGTACTCAGCGTGACGTAACTCTTGCCAATCTGCGCACACAAAACAGGGCGCTGTTGGGTCTATATGCACGCCATCTCCCTACAGTCACTTATTACGACGCCACGGTTCTACATATCCTCCAATTTTGGAGAAATTCAAACCATTCCTTTTAAGTCTTCCAATTAATACAAACAGCAGTCCATAAAGAACTTACATGAAACACACAGTAGTGTAAATAAAAAAGTACTTTATGTACGTTTCCAATTGTTAGTAGAATCAATGACCATCTACCGGAATGTATGAGTAGTTAAATGAAAGATGTGAGGAGGAAACGGATCATATATAAATTACGAAACACTAGTAGAAGAGACAGCTGTAGTATGAGTGACTAAAGGAATGAGAGTTCCGAATAACGATATTGTAGGACTACAGTACAGGCAACAATTGTCAAGGAACAAAACGAGGCGGCATTACCGGTGCTTCCTTTTCCTGCTGCAGCTGCAAGTTATAACTGAGGCCGTTGTAAGCAGAGCACCCACCAGAAAAAGTGGACTCGAGGCCGACCTTATTTCCGTACAATAATCGCGAACAGCTCCCCATTCGCAAGTATCTGCATGTTACGGAGCTACTTAAGACGTTCGCATGGCAAACTGAGGAGGCACGGCTGCGTCTGTTTTGGCCGTAACTGCGTTTTTACGACTACAGTACCCAAGAAAGAAAAGTCAGTTAGCCATTAATGGCACTAGAGGGCAGTAAAAAAGAAAGGATGTTTCGAAAGAGAGACAGAGACAGAGATAGTCGTCTGAAATGTAACTCGCAATGAATGACCCGGAACGAGGTACTGAAGGGCTAACCGTGGGAAAAGTCAGCAATCCGTTGCAATGGCCTAGTTGAGAGCGAAGATTTTTTTGTGGCCGCGTATATGAGGAAAACAATTTCGTGAACGACTAGAAATTAGTTACGCAGTCTAAAATGAGTTTTTGTTATAGTCACAGAAAATCATTTGATAAAACAGTCCTCACAAAGAGGGAAAATTACAGTTCTCCAGGTATTTCAATGACATGTGAGACTATGTAGTGTAATAAATACTGCGCTGCCGAGGACTTCACAATTTAAAAGTGCGAAGTTCTTACAAATAAATAACGTTACATTTAGCAGGAAAGTTTCATATCATGTAGACACTGAAACGTTACATTTACGACAGTGACAGTTAAAACGACCCGATTATGTACGCTCACATCGTTCGTAAAGAAACATTTTTACATCGTACTTTATTCATTTGTTTAGGTCAGGGCCTTGACACTCGATACAGATGGTTTATTCTAGCGGGCAATGGTTCAAACGGCTCCAAGCACTATGGGACTTACCATCTGCGGTCATCAGTCCCCTAGACTTAAGAACTACTTTATCCCAACTAACCTAAGGACATCACACACACATCCATGCCCGAGGCAGGTCTCGAGCCTACGACCATAGCAGCAGCGCGGTTCCGGACTGAAGGGCCTAGAACCGCTCGGCCATAGCGGCCGGCCGGATAGCATGCTTAGCAACAGTAAGTTCCAAGTATATCTCAGGGAAAACGGAAGTAGGCGGCGAAGGGTGAGTGATGGTTTACCGCAGGACTACGTAGTATCACCAAACCTTTTTAATCTTTATGCCTGTGATATGGCCAACATTAATGCTGAAAAGATCCAATTTGTTGACGACCTAGCACTAGCTTATAATGAAGAGAGTGAAGGAGCCTTGACGCCTGACTTACACATAATGGGAAATTACTTCAAGAACCGTAGATTGAAGGCAAATCCACCTAAAACAGAGATAAATGTTTACCACCGCAATAACGTTGTAGCGAATTAAAAATTAAGTGTGGTCTTCGAAAACGTTCCTCTGGAACGTAACCTATCCCTAAAATACTTGCCGGACGGAGTGGCCGTGAAGTTCTAGGCGCTACAGTCTGGAACCGAGCAACCTCTGCGGTCGCAGGTTCGAATCCTGCCTCGGGCATGGATGTGTGTGATGTCCTTAGGTTAGTTAGGTTTAATTAGTTCTAAGTTCTAGGCGACTGATGACCTCAGAAGTTAAGTCGCATAGTGCTCAGAGCCATTTGAACCTAAAATACTTGGGAATCATTTTGGATCGGGTCCTTACTTTTAAGAATCATTTTCAAAATATCGCAAAAGAAGTGAACATCATGATTCAGATTATTAGAGAACTAGCTGCGTCAGGATGGAGCGCAAACGCAGAGACACCTTGTACTTCTACGTTCGCACTGGTCTACTGAACGGCAGAGTACTGCGCTCCAGAATGGAAGAACACTCCACTTGCATACGAACTTGATGTTACGCTAAATCAAGCAATGAGAAAACCAGTCGTACAACATAATCAACAGTACTTACAGGGCTTGCTCTATTATGCAATATTGTACTTCCATGAACAGAATGAGAATCAGCAACTGTTAGGCAGTTCCAAACGTGTACTACTCATCAGACCTCCCTTCTGTGGGATCAGCTACAGAATATACCTGCCAGCAGACTTAGATCGAGAAAACAACCCTGGCCAACACAAGATGCACCTCTTCTAATCGATGTTTGACAAGAATGAAAAGAAATACGACAGAAATTTCCTGCAGTAAATTTTCTCACTGAATATGTGAATCGACACTACGAACAGCTGTGAATCGATTTCGTACAGGGCATGGACGGTTGGTGGATGTTTGTATGAATGGATCTCGAAGATGGTAAGGTGTGCGACTGTAGAGTTATTGTACAAACTACGGAGCAACTGATTAAAGAGTGTTTACTACGGATTTTTTGTGGTAGTCTAGGGTAATATTAAGATCTGTGAAACGGTTTAGAGACCTAGATATTCAGCTACAAAATGTTTTAAGTATTTTTTCTTATTTATGGGTTCTTCCGTCGCTTCTTGATAGAACAATTACATATTGAGGGTTGAATAACACTTAGGCGGTTTTTTGTTCTACTGATATTTATTTGTATGAACTAGTTTTCGGCTTAGTAGGCGATCTTCAGATAAGTACTGGCTATTGTTTACAAGGCTCTTGTGTTCTTACGAACCAAACATTCTAGACTAAGATAAAACGCACTTACATACGATATTTAGTTGTGGTATTGTCTTTGGAATTGTCAAACGAGTCTTTTGACTTTTTGTTGTGTAAAACTGTTCTTTAACATAAAAATTACATTTTATGGTTTGTCAGTACCATGTATGACAACAGTTAGAATTATTTAGAATACACATTATTACAAAATTACAATTTTTTGGTATTTGTTGTGAACAGTTGGACTGGACATTAATTGTTGGTTGTGCAACAGTGATGTTTTCTTTGGGCTTACACTTGTAGTAGAAGATTGTGCATTAATAGACACCAAATATTACATTGTTACAGTTGAGTTACAGTTAGAAATGTAAACACATAAGGGATATTACATTATTTTGGGGTGTGAATTTGTTTACTATTGGGACACTTTGTGGTTAGTAGCAGGTTTACATTATTGTGTAAAGTCTATGAGCAGTGATGTGCTCAGTTGCAATTGGTCATTTAGAACCTGCTGGGGATTTAAGGGTAAGTGTTTGTTAATTTCAAGTGCTTCTAGTAGGCTGAATTTTCTGCCTTTGTTGGCTATATGTAGCACTTCTCTGTGTATGTTAGATATTCGTGTCCTTCTTTGAGCACATGTTCAGCAAAGGTGGAGTATGATTTATTTAATCTCCAGCTGCATTCATGTTCAGTCAGCCTTGGTGATATGGCCCGGTCCGTTTGACCAATGTACAGTTTATTGCAGTCAGTGCAGGTATTTTGTAGACCCCACTGTCTCTTAGTTTATTTGTTTTGTCATTGCTGTTGAAAAGGAAATTATCGATAATACCTCTTACATAAAAGGATGTTTTACAGTTTTGGGATTTCAGTGTTTTGTCTAGTTTGTCTGATAGCTTACCTAGATATGGAATAGTACACAAGTTGGTTTTTGGTATAGTTGTTATTGCAGAGGGGGCACAAATTTGTTCCTTGTGAAGGATTTTGTCAACTGATTCAGGCTTATAGCCATTGTTACTTGCAATCTTCTGTTTGGAAAGTCTGTTTTGACATTGGTGTGATGTAAGGCGGTGTCTGGAAGGCTGCATGACTGTGTGTTATTGGGTGTTGTGAACATGAGGGTATTACTGTGTCTGTTGTTGTGGGTTTTCTGTAAATTTTGAAAGTATGTATATTTGTGGTGACATCTATGTTAAGGGCTAAAAAGTTAATCGATTTTTCACCTAGCTGAAAGGTGAATTATATGTTTTTGTATCGTGAATTTAGATGTTCAAGGAACGTGTTCAGTTGTTTGTTGGTACCTGTCCACATACACAATACATCGTCTACATTCAACCCTCAATATTTTTTCTTTATTTTTTGTATCGTTCAGTGTGGTTCAATGTGTATTTAACCATTTATAGCGGGTGGTTTAAACAGTAATGCAGCTACTCACAGAGGTCGAGTGTGGGCTGTGATTATCGTATGGTAGGAAAACTTGGTAGACATTCTAATGCGTTAATACGGAATCGATTTGCGCTGTCAAAAAAAAAGTCCAATTTTGGCCAACAGGTTACTGCGGCTGTTAATGCAAGAAAGAAGTACCGAAATGTTTCCATGTGTAATGGATTTCGAACGGGACGTGGACAGAAAAGGTCAAATAAGTGAGAAATGCACAATGTTGATTTTGTTAGTAACCGCCGTTTGCACAAATTGTTCAACCTGAGCACCGGAGAAGTAAAAAAAACGATATGATCAAAAGTTTCTCGTAGAAGTTCCGGCGGATTCTGCGCAACGAGTTCGTGTATACGGGCCTTTAGATCAGGTACTATTCTACTGTACCCAATCAGATTCGAGGCCGCAGACAAGTCTGGAGACGCGCCGGATATCGGTGGGATACCAACCTTACTGTCAGCCGCCGTACAGCACGACAGCCAGGCGTGATGGTCACGGATGCCATTTCATTCCATAGTAGCACCCTTACAGCTCAGCGGAACATCGACGATATTCTACGCCCCTTTTCGTTGCCATTCGTGGAAAGCCATTCCCGGCTCATATTTCAGCAAGATAATGGACACCCGCACACGGCGAGAGTTTCTGCTGCTTGCCCTTTGTGCTTGCCAAACCCTACCTTAGCCAGCGAGGTTGCCGGATCTCTCGCCAAATGAGAAATGTTTGCCGCATTATGGGGAAGGCCCTCCAACTGGTTCGCGATTTTGATTATCAGACGCATCAATTGGACAGAATTTCTCACGATATCCCTGAAGAGGACAGCCAGAAAATCTGTCAATCAGTGCCAGACCGAATAACCTCCTACATAATGGTAAAAGGAGAACCAAAGCGTTATTGACTTTGTCAATTTGTGAAGCTCTTTCTCTTTAATTATTAATTCATTCTTTTCTGTAATGTGATCATTTGTCTGTACATGTACATCACATGCACTGATCTCCATCGCACTCCGATAATTCCATCCTGGTGAGTCTTTTTTTTATATACATGGTGGTCCATTGACCGTGACCGGGCCAAATATCTCACGAAATAAGCGTCAAACGAAAAAACTACAAAGAACGAAACTCGCCTAGCTTGAAGGGGGAAAGCAGATGGCGCTATGGTTGGCCCGCTAGAAGGCGCTGCCATAGGTGAAACGGATATCACCGCCATTTATCACAAAGCGAAAAAAGTGGTTTACGTACTACACGGATATGTACTAAAAATGGGGGTTCCTATTTTTTTTAAAAAAAACCCTGTTGATATCCGTTTGACCTATGGCAGCGCCATCTAGCGGGCCAGTCATAGCGCCATCTGCTTTCCCCCTTCAAGCTAGACGAGTTTCGTTCTATGTAGTTATTTCGTTTGATGCTTATTTCGTGAGATATTTGGTCCGGTCACTATCAATGGACTACCCTGTATATATAGCGTATGATGATCTCAGATGCTTAGCCCGTGACAAATGTAATTTGATACCTAACGTCCTCAGATCTTCCATACATAGATCTGAGCATCATACGCAGAGCCGGATGTCGTCTGAGAACACTACGTGGTGTCATTAGCATATCTAGCGTTGTTGCGAGGAGCACCACTGCTGACGCACCTGCCTCTGCTGTGACGTCATGAAATGACGATCGCCGTGCTGACAGTCCTCGGTGCTGGAGACCTCGCCGCACTGACCTTGCGGATGCTTGTGATTTTGCAAGCAAGCCCATTTCCTGCTCAAGATAAGTGGCGTGGCAGTGCTCTTCCATTCAGCCGAGCGAACAATATGTCGGTCCTCTCCGTTGCTGTTCGCATGGGGAGGCTAAGATGCTAGATGGCGTTGATCCAACTGAATCCATCCCTATCATTTCTCATAACGGTTGTGGGATCCTAATCAAAATTGGTAATTGCATTGTTAAATAATAAATCTCAGCCTCGACAGCCCATGTCGATTTCAGACATGTAGTGATATGTGTATCTCCATCTTAAACGAGGTGTAACACTTTCTCCTCAAAGGCAACCAACTTTTAAGAGCGATTGCTGAATGCATATTCCTTCTTTATATACAGACTGCAGGTGACATTACTGCCATATGTTGAACAAATCCAATCGAGTTGTCCTTGACTAATCATTTATTTGGGTAAAATCGTACACGTGACATGGATTTCAGAATGTAAATCTCATCTTCAGGCGCTACAAAAAACGAGGAAAACTAAGAAGAATTCCTAATCAAATTAATCAACATTCAGAGGCCCATAAAACGTGAACATCAGGTTATGCCTTGAATGCCTACGGGAAAGTCGTATCAGTAGTGTAAAAAATGCAGCTACTTTATCAATTAGCATGTGAGATCCCATGCGAGTAGGGCACGAAAAGATCCTCTGAGAAAACCAGCACAGGATCGGGTAAACGTGGGCAAACCCAAAATACATGAATGTGACAATAAATAAGAAGACATCGCCAGCCTAGTCTAACCTACACAACTGGCCATTAAAATTGCTACACCAAGACGAAATGCAGATGATAAATGGGTATTCGTTGGACAAATATATTATACTAGAACTGACATGTGATTACATTTTCACTCAATTTGGGTGCATAGATCCTGAGAAATCAGTACCCAGAACCACCACCTCTAGCCGTAATAGCGGCCTTGATACAGAGGTTGGATAGCGCGTACAGCTGCCGATGCAGCATCGACACGATACCACAGTTCAAGAGTAGTGACTGGCGTATTGTGACGAGCCAGTTGCTCTGCCACCATTGACCAGACGTTTTCAATTGGTGAGAGATCTGCAGAATGTGCTGGACAGGTCAGTAGTCGAACATTTCCCATATCCCGTACAGGACCTGCAACATGCGGTCGTGCATTATCCTGCTGAAATGTAGGGTTTCGCAGGGATCGAATGAAGGGTAGAGCCACGGGTCGTAACACATCTGAAATGCAACGTCCACTGTTCAAAGTTCCGTCAGTGCGAACAAGAGGTGACTGAGACGTGTAACCAATGGCACCCCATACCCTCACGCCGGGTGACACGCCAGTATGGCGATGACGAATACACGCTTCCAATGTGCGTTCACCGCGATGCCGCCAAACACGGATGTGACCATCATGAAGCTGTAAACAGAACCTGGATTCGTTAAAAAAAATGACGTTTTGCCATTCGTGCACCCAGGTTCGTCGTTGAGTACACCATGGCAGGCGCTCCAGTCTGTGATATAGCATCATGGGTAACCGCAGCCACGGTCTCCGAGCCCATAGTCCATGCTGCTGCAAACGTCGTCGAACTGTTCGTGCAGATGGTTGTTGTCTTGCAAACGTTCCCATCTGTTGACTCTGGGATCGAGACGTGGCTGCACAATCCGTTACAGCCATGCGGATAAGATGCCTGTCATCTCGACTGCTAGTGATACGAGGCCGTTGGGATCCAGAACAGCGTTCCGCATTACCCTCCTGAACCCACCGATTCCATATTCTGCTAACAGTCTTTGGGTCTCGACCAACTCGAACAGCAATGTCGCGATACGATAAACCGCAATCGCGATAGACTACAATCCGACCTTTATCAATCTCGGAAACCTGATGGTACGCATTTCTCCTCCTTACACGAGGCATCACAACAACGTTTCACCAGGCAACGCCGGTCAACTGCTGTTTGTGTATAACAAATCGGTTGGAAACTTTCCTCACGTCAGCACGTTGTAGGTGTCGCCACGGCGCCAATGTTGTGTGAATGCTCTGAAAAGTTAACCATTTGCATATCACAACATCTTCTTCCTGTTGGTTAAATTTCACGTCTGTAGCACGTCATCTTCGTGGTGTAGCAATTTTAATGGCGAGTAGTGTATAAACTGACTGCGAACAACTAGACATGTGCCATGGTCTTACGAAATTAAAATTGTGGTATCTAAGCCGCAGAATGCTAATTTGTGAGCCTCAAAGGTAGTCCGCCACGTAAGCGCCCAGCCAGCCGTATATCGTACAGGGTGTTTCAAAAATGACCGGTATATTTGAAACGGCAATAAAAACTAAACGAGCAGCGATAGAAATACACCGTTTGTTGCAATATGCTTGGGACAACAGTACATTCTCAGGCGGACAAACTTTCGAAATTGCAGTAGTTACAATTTTCAATAACAGATGGCGCTGCAAGTGATGTGAAAGATATTGAAGACAACGCAGTCTGTGGGTGCGCCATTCTGTACGTCGTCTTTCTGCTGTAAGCGTGTGCTGTTCACAACGTGCAAGTGTGCTGTGGACAACTTGGTTTATTCCGTAGAACAGAGGATTTTTCTGGTGTGGGAATTCCACCGCCTAGAACACAGTACGGCAACCACAGAGGGCAACGCGCAGGTAGTGCAGCAGGTGATCCAACACCGGCCTCGGGTTTCCGTTCGCCGTGTTGCAGCTGCGGTCCAAATGACGCCAATGTCCACGTATCGTCTCATGCGCCAGAGTTTACATTATCCATACAAAATTCAAACGCGGCAACCCCTCAGCGCCGCTACCATTGCTGCACGACAGACATTCGCTAACGATATAGTGCACAGGATTGGTGACGGCGATATGCATGTGGGCAGCATTTGGTTTACTGACGAAGCTTATTTTTACCTGGACGGCTTCGTCAATAAACAGAACTGGCGCATATGGGGAACCGAAAAGCCCCATGTTGCAGTCCCATCGTCCCTGCATCCTCAAAAAGTACTGGTCTGGGCCGCCATTTCTTCCAAAGGAATCATTGGCCCATTTTTCAGATCGGAAACGATTACTGCATCACGCTATCTGGACATTCTTCGTGAATTTGTGGTGGTACAAACTGCCTTAGACGACACTGCGAACACCTCGTGGTTTAAGCAAGATGGTGCCCGGCCACATCGCACGGCCGACGTCTTTAATTTCCTGAATGAATATTTCGATGATCGTGTGATTGCTTTGGGCTATCCGAAACATACAGGAGGCGGCGTGGATTGGCCTCCTATTCGCCAGACATGAACCCCTGTGACTTCTTTCTGTGGGGACACTTGAAAGACCAGGTGTACCGCCAGAATCCAGAAACAATTGAACAGCTGAAGCAGTACATCTCATCTGCATGTGAAGCCATTCCGCCAGACACGTTGTCAAAGGTTTCGGGTAATTTCATTCAGAGACTACGCCATATTATTGCTACGCATGGTGGATATGTGGAAAATATCGTACTATAGAGTTTCCCAGACCGCAGCGCCATTTGTTGTTGACAATTGTAACTACTGTAATTTCGAAAGTTTGTCTGCCTGAAAATGTACTGTTGTCCCAAGCATATTGTAACAAACGGTGTATTTCTATCGCATCTCGTTTAGTTTGTATTGCCGTTTCAATTATACCGGTCATTTTTGAAACACCCTGTAGAAGCCCGACAACACCGGTCAACAGACTGCCGCGCGAACCTCGCTGCGACTCCTGTGTACACGTGAAAGTCAGATAGTGGCAGCCATCGCCGCCTCCGCAACTAATACCGAGGGCTGGAGGGATCACCGAAGAACTCATAGTTAGCAACATGACCGCACTCCCAAGTTTCCTCCCAAATGCCATCCGCTACTAACAGCGCTAAAACCACCTACATATGCATGGCTGTAGCTAAGATAGGTCTAGCTCAGAACAAACAATAAAAGCAGTACGTGCAGTGTATAATGCAATTGTCAAGAAATAAAAATAATAAAAAGGCATAATGAAATGTCAAGAAATAAAATTAATAAAACCATACGACAAAATAAAAAATTAATAAAACAATATTATAAATCATATTATAAGAGAGAGCTGTTATACTCGTCTTATAGTGGCTCAAGATGCGTGCCTGACATCCAAATAAAACATTAGCCAAGTACAACTGGAGCGAATTTATTCATCATGAAAAATACTTCGTGCAGCTGCGCTGAACTGCTAATCTTTGACGGTACATTTCAGGCAACTCTGAGGTTTGTTGCATGGGATATGTATGGTGTTTGAATGTTAATGGCGGGATACTAGAGCGGTGACCTCTAGTGCAACCGGTGTGTAAACAGTATGTGGGATCTAATATTCTTTCTGTTAATACCATTTGAATAGGCTTCAAGTAAAGTCTCAAAGCATGTAATATTGTGTGAAGAAAATTTTGAATCAGTGTGCTGACCACATTCCCCTCCATCTCCGCATCCAACGAACCTTGGTCTGAGGGTGATACGGCGGCCGGTCGGTACCGTTGGACGCTCAAGGCCTGTTCGAGCTGAGCTTAGTCTTTTAGCACTAAATGAGATTCGTGAATTATATCGCTACATCGTGTGGCTTCTTGCATGTGTTCAAATGTGTGTGGATTCCTAAGGGACCAAACTGCTGAGGTCGTCGATCCCTAGACTTACACACTACACAAACTAACTTAAACTGACTTAATGTAAGAACAATACAAACATCCATGCCCGAGGGAGGACTCGAACCTCCTACGGGAGGGGCCGCGCTGTTCGTGAAATGGCGCCTCACATCGCGAGGCCACTCCGCGCGGCTGGCTACTTAAACCCCACACTCCCAATCGTCTTATCTGACGAAGCCCAGTGATAATAATTCCCCCTTTCCCGTGTCTTCTTTCCAGTCAGATGTTATTTCTGTAAACTTAGTAGCCAAGAACAAAAGATCGCTACCTAAAGCACGAGAACGACCCAGCGAATAAGACATGGGATGAGCGTAGCACTGACCAACTCCAGAATGAGAAGCTGGAAGATTTTATTAAGTGTAAGATTCACAGGAAAAATATTACCCGTGCATCAACAAGCGATGCAGCTCAAAACAATAAACCTGCTAGCAAATGTCTGAAGTAAGTTAAAGGAAGGTATAACAAGGTTTGCTGTTTCTTTAAGCAGTAACCTTTTGAAGAACCCCCGTACTCGTCGCAGACTTTGATTTCGGTTATGTCAACAGAAATAACTATGCTTTAAGTACCTGTGAATAGTATTTCACGTGATCACTTTTCTTTTGGGGGCTACTACATACGACAGTGCAACCGAGCTTCTTATCAGTGATGGATAAAGGATTGTTCTAGTTGTATATACCTTTAACCTTGTCCACCATTATTTTCATCTCAGTTTCGACAAGGAGACAACCAGGTAACAGCAATTTAGTATTTTTGTGTATTTTTAAAAGCGTGAAGTGAAGTATCCAACGGCATACTTTTTTTGAAAGAAACATCTGTTCACCTTCCGTTTTTTGCGCGAATGTACTAAATGATCTGAATGCTTAATATCGCTCACCAATTTGGTACGAAACGTTAATAAATGCTTTTGTGCATCAGCCCTGGCCCCTGAGCCCGGAAGAGTTAGTAGAAGTTGTTATGAATGTTGATACCGTTCATAATTATAATTTTATTGTTTTAATGTTTCAAAAATGTTGCCTGTTCTTGCCAATCTCCACCCTAGACCGATGCTGTTCCCATCTTCATCTTACTCGATGATAAAAGTCGAGCCGCAAAAGTGCAAGAATCAAACCGCAAATGGAAAGATTGGTCGAGTGCAATATTAATCAACCCCCCAAGAAGTCGCTGGAATACTTTGAGGACTGTAAGAAACCATGAAGAATTAAATTATTTCTCTTTACGCCTTGAATTGTATTGCCGCTCAAAAGAATAAACGTGTCTAAACTCATTGATGAAGTCGGTTATTTTCATCCATTTTAATTCAGTTTAAGTCATTCGTTTTATTTCGTTGTTCATGAAAAAAAAGGTACTATGCACTTCCGTTGTAATTCTCATCGGATTTTTACCACTTTCATTTCTGCTTCGTAATTTCGTCAATTACATTAATTATTTTCGTTGTCATCTGTTTTATATTGTCATGATCCGCAATGAGGAACTCTCTGCTTCATCGAAAATGGTTAAACACTGGTTTTAATTATTACCACAATTTAAACCTCCTCAGCTAACATGTATTTTTCTTGCTTAAAACTAGCAAGAAGCTTTTTTATGGTTTACGTAAGTAAAGGGATACCCACTGGTAACACCCTCAGTCGGTTATACTTTTCACGCATACAAATACTTTTCGACCGATTATCACATGGTGTTAACATACTAGTTATATATTCAATGGTCTTCAAGTAATCATTAGTTGTGTATAATGCAATTGCAAATGAGAGAAATTCGTTTAAAGTTTATTCTGTTTAATGAAGAACAGCTCGATCTTGTCTTTCACTACTCTGCTTACTCGTATGAGAATTAAACTGAAGTTCCAAAGGTGGGCCACTTTCATATTTCGTGCTGGTAACTTAAATCAAGTCCACAGGTCGGTACAGTTGGACCTCCATGGCCTGTTGGGGCGGAGTTTAGTATTTTCATTATTTAATAAAATGACATACCAAAATTAAAGTTTAATTTTGTGTATCCCTGCTGCACTAACTTATCTTATTACGCGTCTAGATGCCGTGGTTGAGCCACTGCATGTTTCCTAATTTGGACCGGTTCAATTTAGAGGACACCGATAACATTTAATATTTAAATACAAAAAAGCGGAATGTACGGGAAATGGACAGAAGACGAGCTCAAGGTAGCCGTGGCAGCATACAGAAAATGTTAAAATGGACTTAATGAGTATGTACGGAGTCCCCAAAGCTACAACGAAGAGACATGCTGACAGTAAAAATACGTTCTCAAATGTAGTTAACTCATTCGGAAAACATTTTTAAGGCAGAGATGAAAAATTTCTCTCAGGCCACCTCATCGTATTTGAAGAGCGGTTTTCCGGATGTACCATCAAAGATGTTCATAAACTGGCATTCGACAGAGCAGATAAATATGAATTATCATTGTTTCAAGAGAGAGAAGATAATGTCGAGAATAAAGTGGTTACATTTCTTTATGAGACGAAATCCACAAATTTCCCCCCGTCAACCAGAAAGAACACCAATGGCGATAGCTAAGTGATTTACAAGAAAGAAAGTGAAACAGTCCTTCGACCCTCTCAAGTTACTATCGACGATAATAGAATTACAGCTACTACTACAGTCAACGTCGAAGAATTTGGATTTTCAGCGGTTCAGAAAAGACAGCAAAAAGACGTACAAGCACAAACTGGGGTGCATCACAAGGTGGGAGCGAGGGTTTAACACCGCAGTTGTTTTGTGCCGTCAGTGCGGCTCGATACTTTTTTCCTCGTATGATTATATTCATGCGTAGGAGAGGACAGCAAGAATATGACAGTGCCAGAAAGCGTAGTTCAGCTCTCTGAGACTGGCTAGATGAATTTTCACCGTGACTCCTGCTGCTTGATGGTCACACAACACGTAGTAGAGTACGTTCGTGATAATGATGTTATCATATTGCAGTTTCCTTGATGCACTATCCACAGACTGCATTCACTTGATATTTCAATCATTGTATCTCTTCAAACCTGTTTCATCCAAAACCAGGACCAATGACTGTATAAAACGTAGTTAGAACTATAACGCAGGTTCAGATACACTCTAAAGAAATAGAAACACGCGCCCTGAAGGAACCTATATGTGTGATGTACATGTACAGACAAACAAATGATTACAATTCCAGTTACGTTGGATGATTTATTCAAGAAAAAGAGTTTCACAAATTGAGCGAGTCACTAATGCGATGGTCCAATCTGGCCCTTATGCAAGCAATTTTTCGGCTTGGCATTTAATGATAGATATGTTGGATGTCTTCGTGAGCGATTTCTCTTGAGTTATCAGTCTTCTGATCGGTTTGATCACGCCCACCATAAATTCCTCTCCTGTTACAAACTTTTAATTTCAGAGTAGCCCTTGTAACTCATGTCCTTATTTATTTGCTGGATGTAATGCAGTCTTTGTCTTCCTCTACAGTTTTTACCCTCTATAGCTCCATCTAGTACCTTGGAAGTTATTTCCTGATTTCTGAACAGATGTTTTGTCATCCTGTCCGTTCCTCTTGTCAGTGATTTCCATATATTCCTTTCCTCGCCCATTCTGCAGAGAACCTCCTTAGACCTTACCTTATCATTTTGCTGTAGCACCACATCTCAGATGCTTCGACACTCTTCTTTTTCCGGTTTCACTATTATACATTGCTGTGCCCTAAACGTACGTCCTTAGAAATTTCTTCCTCAAATCGAGGCCTATGTTTGTACTAGCAGACTTCTCCTGGTCAGGAGTGCTCTTTTTGCTATTGCTAGCCTAGTTTTTGTGTTCTCCTTGCTCTAACCATCATGGGTTGTTTTGCTGTCTACGCAGCAGAAGACCTTAACTTCATCTACTTTGTGATCACCAATTCTGATGTTAAGTTTCTCGCTGTTCTCGTATTTGCTACTTCGCACTACCTTCGTATTTCTTCGATTTACTATCAGTCCATTTTCTGTATTCATTAGACTGTTTATTCCATTCAGAAAATCCTGTAATTCTTCTTCACTTTCACTCAGGATAACAATATCATCATCAGAGAATCGCGTGATTGATATCCTTCCACTTTGAATTTTAATTCCACTCCTGAACCTTCCTTTTATTTCCATCATTGCTTCTTCCATGTACAGATTGAACAGAAGGGGAATGTACGTGATCATTCTGTGGTTGACTGTCGTCTACGTGTGACATTAAACTGAAGATATGTGTATTATTTGACGAAAGCTTCATTCCCTTCTGAAATATCTTGATGCTGAAGCACAGAATAAGCTCAAAGATTGTACAATATGGTATGTATAAACTGTCTCACTTCGATGTCAAGTGATACGTTGATTTGTCTGATTAACATCCAGGAAGGGAAACACTACCTCATTTCTGTCTATCTTAAATTTGTTATTGATCTGAAAGGCTACCAACTCTTTGACTTGTGTTCTACATTAGTGACGAACAGTTTGAACGTACCACTATCTGAGCATCGTTGAGGACTTAAGTAAAATTATTTACAATAATTTCCACCATTCTAATTATTCAGCAACTGCGTCATTATACGGAGCATTGTATCTGCTCACTAATTATGTGCAATACGATACAGCTGTCTTTCGAGTAAACTATCGGTACTGCGAAGAGTGAACTTTAACTCTTGTGACAGATTTTCCGCGTTCCATGAGCCAAAAAGACTGGATTGAGAGTGTATTTATTTGATTTTTCAAAATGCGACCCTCTGTCACCTAAGATCTGCCTAGAATGTTTCTTCATCGCGAGTACTCAATTATTGCCAAATGTGGACTTAGAACAGTCGAAAACGTCCTTGAATGTGGACGTCTCTGGTACACCGTTTTACAAAATTGAAACCTGGCAATAAAAAAGAAGAAAGAAACCGGAAAGATATGAAACGAGGTACTGCAGAGGAATGTTAAAAATTAAGTAGATACATGAAGCATGAAATAAACAAGAGCTACTCGCAGAAAGAACAGGCGACCATAATATCTATAGAAATATTTTATGTGAAAGGAGGACATCTTGGAATAGTTAATTTTTTGTTAAGTCAACTGCCATCGATATTTTTAATCTTATCGCTTTCCATGTCAGACTTCCAAAAATTGTTTCTACAACATTTCACATCTCAACTAGATAACTGTTTGTGAATATATAATATTATGTAATTCCTTCGCGCACAAGCATTTAATTCATTTTTGATAAGTCACTTATATGTTATAGCTCTCAGTTTTTATCTACTAAACGTTTAGCAATTGTCTCTGGTGGTATAGCTGTAAATGCCAAAGAGTTACTATCTCTGTCTCGCAACAATCTCTTTCAGTTCAACTAATTTGAAAAAGTCTTACTACAGTCCACTTAATACATGAAACATTGTGCCTATAAAGATTACTGAGAAATTGAAGTTACAGCTGTGCAACGAAATATTATGCACCAGTTAAATTATTTAATCTGTAATTTAAGTATTGTTGATACAGAAGACTCTTAAATGATTGTAGAACTCTGCGAATACTATATATGATTCCAGCTAACAGCGATTTTAATGAGGAACTAGTGCTGTAAAACAATCTACTTCAAGTATTCTACTTTCCTCTGACCTCTAAATACAAATAAAATAAAAATGGAATCATTTGTGTTGTTCCTACGTAGTGAACTGACGACAACGATGGGAGTAAATGCTACACATAAATTTCCTGTCGCAAGAGGATCAGTGACGATTACACCACACTGAGCAATTTATTTTGTCAGCGGCTGCGTGCTTCCCGCTCGTAGCAGAACCGCTGGTTGTATTGTTTAATTAGCAACAGATTACGCAGATCTGAAAGATCGACGTATCAGTCAACGGTTTAACCAGCATATTGTCGTACACCGAGGCGCTACATGCCTAATGCATTATCCCAAAAACCGACTGCTACCAGGCAGCGATGCGGATACACCAGCATCCAAAATTAACGACCCTGTCGGCGACAGGAAAAGTTTAAATGCAAACGAATTTGCATCGATTTCACATCCAACACCAGTCTCCTAGTTTCCTTCCTTCTTTCCTTGTCGCCTCCTGCTCTTGCATATCCACTCTTCCACCGTAAACTTCTTCTCTCCGTCCTCCCTCAGTTTCCAACTTCATTTTCTACCCCCATCTCTCGCCCCTTTCTCTTTCCCTCCCTTCCTCCCTCTCTCCCTGTCTCTCTCTCTCTCTCTCTCTCTCTCTCTCTCTCTCTCTCTCTCACTCCTCTATCTCTGTCTTTGTACATGTCTACATGAACACGTTTTCGTACTAGTGTATGGGTTTAATTTGTGGGGTCTGCAGAACAATGGAAAAGGGGCTTCGTTTGTCAACGCTTTGGCTTATTTGTGTGCAGTAAAGACACGGTGGCAACTGGTATGCATTAAGCAGCCCGCTTTCTTATTACGAAGCGAAACTTCGTACAAATTGTATGGAGAAGCAAAATTTAAAAACTTGGCTCATATCTGCCACTGCGGGGCTATGGACGCCACTGAAAGGTAAGTAAATGATGGTATTAAGTGCTGGATAATACTTTTTATAGAAAGTGAAGTATAAACCCGGTTTTTTTAAAAATGGGGAGATACCAATGTGAGTTACTGGGTGAATGTTACACGGGAACAGTTGTCACTTTCGAAGCATCACGTATCGTACAGCAGACCTTTGAGTTAACATTCGCCTCCACATCGCCATTTATTTATTTGTTGCTGGATTTACAGCAGGCTATGTTTCACAGCTATTACTGTAGTTGAGACCCACAATATCTTAATAATGGATTTTCACTTTGTAAAGTATTTGTTGTATAGTTATAAAACCGAGTACCGTATTACAGTCCCTAACCATGACTGTGATTGAAAAAAAAAATTAGCATGGAAAGGGAAAGGAAGGACGAAAATGAGAATGAGGCTGGTCTATGGGATAGGGAGAAAGGCATGAAAATTCGTAATTACAAAAATACATACACACATGAAACCTCACATGCAAGCCTACATCCGAAAACACACCCAAAACCATATACACTCAGAACCACACACGCAAAAGAAAGGACTCACATAAACACATTATCCTCCCACACAAACGAGCTCACTGAATAAAAATACACAAACACATGAAGTACCACAAACTAGCTAACAGATAGTTTTGACAATCCAACAAACTGGTAAATACTGATAAAAACACGACAGTTTTGTATCAGAAAACATGAAATATTGGACTTAAAAACAACTAACTGTGAATTTATGTTGGCACAACAGTATACGTTGCAAAACAATAGTTTTCTTTTTACTGCTTAGCGCAAAGAAAGTATGTTTGCAGATATACATTCAAGCAGGTGATACTAAAACATAACAACAGACTATACCAGACTCGAAAAGGGGTATTATTGATCTATATTTAATTTATTTATTCGTTATTAAGAGTTCTCTGAAGTGTCAGCAGGCGGGCAGCGGCCTAGCTACTGTCCCTCAGCCTTTGCTTAACAAAAGTAGCAGCAATATATATGCAAATTTTACTAATTCAAAATACGAGGGTCACTCCAAAAGCAATGCACACTATTTTTTTTAAATACATCTTTTATTCTACATGTTTGCAAGTTTTACAGTGTGTAGATACATCCTTTAGCAACAATATTTTCATTTCTCCACATAATTTCCATCCCTCTCAACTGCCTTACGCCATCTTGGAACCAGCGCCTGTATACCCGCATGGTAAAATTCTGGCCCAACCTTTTGGAGCCACTGTTTGGCAGCGTGCACAAGGGAGTCATTATCTTCAAACCTTGGTCCACGAAGGGAGTGTTCCAGTTTCCCAAAGAGATGAGAGTCACATGTAGCCAGGTCAGGACTGTAAGGCGTGTTTCAATGTTGTCCATCCGAGTTTTGTGATCGATTCCATGGTTTTTTGACTGACATGTGGCCGTGCAACAGCAAAACATCCTGCTTTTGACGATGTGTTCTAAAACGACTCAGTCGAGCTTGCAGTTTCTTCACATATGCATCAGAATTTATAGTGGTTCCACTTGGCATGATGTCCCCAAGCAAGAGTCCTTCGGGTTCGAAAACACCGTAGCCATAACTTTTCCAGTAGAAGGTGTGGTTTTGAATTTTTTTTATTGGGTGAATTTGCATGATGTCAGTCCATTGATTGCCTCTTTGTCTCTGGTGAAAAATGATGGACCCATGTTTCATTGCCTGTCACAATTCTTCCAAGAAATTCATCTCCACCCTTCTCGTACTGTTCCAAATGTTCGCTGCATTCCGTTTTTCTTGTTTCTTTGTGAGCCACTGTCAACATCCTGGGAACCCACCAGGCACAAACCTTTATTAACGCCAAAACTTTCAGTATTCTGCAAACACTTCCTTCCCCTGTCCCAAAGTAGCGTGATAATTCGTTCACTGTGATGCGTCTGTCAGTAGTCACCGTTTTGTTAACTCTCTGCACATTGTCTGGAGTGTGTGCAGAACAGTGTGTGCAGAACAGTCCTCAATATTGCCGTGCCCGCTTTCATCACGTAACCTGCTTGCCCACCGACTAACTGTACTGCGTTCGACAGCAGCATCTGCATACACCTTTTTCAACCTCTTGTGGAAGTTTCCGACTGTCTCGTTTTCACAGCACAGGCATTCTATGACAGCATGTTGGTTCTGACGAACGTCAAGTGTAGCAGCTACCTTGAAGACATGCTGTGACGGCGCCACTCACGGGAACAGGTTGAACCAAGTTTGAAAACAAGCGAGAAGTTTGTACCTACACACTGTAAAACTTTCACACATGCAGAATGAAAACTGTGTTATTACAAAACTAGTGTGCATTTCGTTTGGAGTGACCCTCGTATCAATGAATTCGTGATTCGATGTTAGTGATGTCAGTTCTTTCTGTCCCATCGAGATAATGACGATGAAAGCTCAGTGATCTGCTTGGGGGAGAGAGTTGTGTAATGTTGGGCGAGTGGAGATGTTCCAACAATAACACTGGATTTTACGAGGAGGACACTTTCGGATGCTATGAAAGTGTTGGGTGACGGGTAAGAATACAACTGAGTAGGAAATGCATGGGCTGGAGCGTACATTTCGAAGAGTTTGGGGGGGGGGGGGGGAGGGTTGGCAGTTAAGGAACAGAGTGGATTATGGCTTTAGATTTAAGAAATTCAGTCATTTTATAAAAATTTGTTATGAACAGCAACTTGTGCTCCGTATGCGGCACTTAGGTTGAATGGTAATGAAATATTAATTGTCTGTCGTAATGAGGACTCCAGAATATTTATTGTAACATGTGGACTGTCATTATCCTATTGGAGCAAATTTCCGGAGGTTTTGCTTTTTAAAGTTCATAAGCACATTCCTCAAAAAATAAGTCACCAACAAGAGACACCGTGTAATACCGCCTTTAATTACTCCTATGGTGTCATTTCAGAGAGGATGGTTCTTCCATAGATGAAATTGCTGGAGAAAATCAAAGTGCTCGAGAACCTTATGTAGGTAATACTAAAAGAATTAACAGTGTACTCAGACATAGATACACTGGAAAAGTTACTAAAAGAAATGAATGAACTAAAAAGGCAAGGGATGTCAGAAGAGTTAAGTGGCATACACTTAATGCACGGTCGTCTGCGAGATGGAAGAAGGGCGATTCTGGTCCCCTTCTGGTCATCCATCGTTGTATGAAGTCTGTGACACTCCGACGAATTACAATAAACCATAGATTTCGACCCTCTGTAAATATACGATGAGTGCAACGCATTATTACGGAAACCTCTGGAACATTAGCGCATCAGTTACGGACGAATCGAAGGTCCTCGAAAATAATTTTAACACAAGATTTTCTCTTATTTCCTATGAAACGTTAACTCCTATAGGCTTGGCAGCCTATAATACGTAACCCTGCCTCCTTTGTGCTGTTAATTTTCAACAAGTGGCGATGGGAGAAGATGACTTCCTCCCGAATTTCATAATGATTGATGAAGCTAATTTCCACGTGAAAATCTGTGCGTAGACATCTAATACCACATACCTCCACAAACCTACCAACTAACTGTCAGAACACTTATACGCAGAATCAGTGATGTATTTCGTTCCAAAGACGGACAAACAAACTACTAAGCAGCATAATGTTTTGGCACGTCAGTATATACAAGTAGACCAGAGAAAATAGACTAGAGAAAATTGTAGACTAGGGAAAATGGGAGTGCCATTCCATCGTGTGATTTAGAGCCACGAAAATGTACAGCATGAAGAGATCATCTCGTATATACTGATGAGCCAAAACATTATGATCACCTGCTTAATAGATTATTTGTCCGTCTTTGGAACGAAATACATCAGCGATTCTGCGTATCACAATTCCGATAGTTTGTTGGTATGTTTGTGGAGGTATGTGGTATTAGATGTCTACACACAGATCATGCAAATTCGCATAAACAGCGGGCCGCTAAGTCGCGTACTCTGTCATGGCGCTCAATAGCGACCCAGATGGGTACCGTAGGATTTACATCAGGAGAATTTGGTCGCTGAGGCATCAACATGAGTTCACAATAATGCTCTTCAAACAGATGTAGCACGGTTCCGGCTCCGAGAGGCAGACAGTTATACTGCTGAAGGAAGACATCAAGAATGTAGAGATGCAGGTGGTTCTCAGCAGTCAGCGTATCCGATTACTACCACAGGTCCCATGCAAGTGCAGGAGAATGTCTCCCATACGATAATACTGCTCCCGTATTAGCTGCGTCCGTTGCCCGCTGCATGTTTCGAGCCGCCATTCATCTCTATGACGGCGTTTGTGGAGACGACCAGCAACCTAGTATAGCAAACATATGATTTACACGAAGAGCCATTGATCTAGGTCGAATCCAGATGGTCCAGAGGCCTCTGAAATCGTAATTGACGATGTCGTCGGGTCAACGTATGAACACGTAGGGGTGGTGTGTTGCGGAGTTCCATGTTCATGAATGTACGATGATCCGTGTGCTCCGAAACACTTGTGCGTGTATCAGTATTGTACTATTTCGGCAGAGATGCCACAGATCACCATCTAACCTACTTTACAGAACAGACAAGGCTGTGAACCCTACAGTCTGTGAAGAGTCACGGACGTCCAACAATTTAGCGCCTAGTGGTGGTTTCACTGTCCTTCTGCGTCTTTCCGTAGATGTTCACTACAGTAACACTCGAACATTCGACCAGATTCGCCGTTTTCACACTCGTTCACAAGCTTTGCGTAATAACAATCTATCCTTTGTCACACTCACTTATCTCGATGGATTTCCCCTTTTGCCGACCATACCTTCACTAGGGTGATTCCCCTTCCGTGTGTGCTTCGCTTACATGCTTTCTTTACTGCGTCATGTGCCCGCATGGTCACCAGGCGGCGTCGAACGTCGCATTCAGCAGTACTCACTATGTTTTGGCTTATCAGTGTACTCTCTTGCGAATGAACAAAGTGTTGCCGAAAAGTAAGTGAGGAAGTATACCGCAGGATATTCAGAGCGATTCACGACATCGCTTTCATCTAGATGGAAACACTGCTTAAACTGCATGCCAAAAATGTTTACACTCGGTTTGTTTTTCTGTCATAAATTAAGTTGTTGCATACGCAAAGGGAATTTTTAATGAAGTACCGGAAAATCTAAACACTGCTGAATACGAGATATTTTCTCAGAAGAAATTAGACCACAGAATACGTTTTTAACGAAATTAAGATGTCATGGGTTTTAGATGTTTCGCGCAACGATTTTGAAACTTTGCTCCAGATAGTGAGAGCACTGATCATGAACCAATCCGCAAGACTGAGCCAAAGTCGCACTGAATTTCCTGGCACGTTGAGAACATTTTTTGCACTGACTGTATCATCATGATCACAGTCTGTGTTCGGGCTGCTCTTTAATTCGTTAGTCCCAGAATGCAGTGGAGAGTGCGCTGAATTTTCCTGGTGGATTAAAACACCATCTGTGGACCTTTGCCTTTATCAGGCAAGTGACCTACCAATCAAGCTACCCAAGCACGACTCACGATCCGTCCTCACCGACTTACGTCCGCCAGTAGCTTGTTCTCGTACCTCCCAGATTGGCCCGCGAAAGGCAGAGGCGCCAAGTACGAGTCTCGGTCGAACACACAATCTGCCAGGGAGTTTCCATTCATTAGTTGGAGGAGGAACAGCAAATAATGGTTTATGAGCTAATTTTCTGAGACTGTCACGCAAGGATTTGAAGGTAATGAATCGAGCGGAACAATTTTAAAATGATTTTAATAGAACTCATTACATCCTACAGACAAACAAATACATGCTAATATTTACAGTGAATTTGGTTCTACTACATTTTCAATCAAAAATACTCTGTCGTTTCTTCTCCCATCACTCACGAGTCACAGAAGATATAAAATTTTTGGCTGCTTTATTCGCCCATAGACTGTTATACGGGTACATCACAGAGAGCAAAATCGCGCTACACATGTGCTAGTGTTTAGGAGGTTTATGGCACGCTAATGTGAAATGGAAGAAATTTTTAACACCAGAGTTTGGACGGATATGGAAAGGATACGTGTTTATTTAACGTTTCTGATTATCGGTGGGTGAGAAAATTTCTTATGTTGAACTGAAAATCAGACCGAAAATTATCAAGGGGAGGGAGGGAGTGCGTAGGGGGCGGGACTTTGTGGTGCTGGTAGTGGTGGTGGTCCATCCATAAGAAGGGGTGCTAACTTCTGTGTCTCTAGACGCTTTTTGGAAGGCGTAGGGTAAATGGCAGCAACGAGTTCATTCTCGTGCTTCCCTCCACCATGTTCTCATCAACAGTCACGCAACACTACATCATATTCATTCATTCATAAAACAGAGGAAGTCAACTGCAAACCATCTTTCCCATGACCACGGCACCAGAATCGTGCTCTGTCATTATTAAAAGCCCACATTGCTTCAATGTTGATCTGACGTTTATGTATTTAACTGTGTTGTATTCTCTGGGTCACTAATTTTCTTAGAAACAAAATGGATGGATGTGGTCGTGTTCGTCCTATCTCATTTATAGGATGCCTACACCAATTTGTACCAACCTTGGTACACTTGTTACTCACTAGTTGTAAACGACTGCGTCACTGGCAGTTGGAAGGAAAAAAAATTAGAAGCAAGGCAAGCTACATCGACAGGATTAGAAACTGACTGGAGAGTAGAAATGTGGATAACTCGGGAACGCTAGGAGCAATCTGAAAAATATGTCTTTCTAAATAGAAACCATATTGCTAGTGTGAAATACCTGTAGCACACGTAATAGCAAGTGTGAGGTTTTGGAGGCGGTAACGTATAACATAAGGATAGTACTAGAACGCTCCAGTTAATGGAGTAGGAGTAGGATTAGGGGACCTGAGGAACGCCACAACAGTTTTAACCGAACTAGGCAACGTTTCATTTACTAAAGGGAAACAAACCTCGTACATCTGAGAAACTCATACTACCAACAGGATATGAATGTGGTTATGTGATGTGTAAAAATAAATGTAGCTCTGGACGTCTTTGAACCATTTAATATATTATAGTGTGTGATCCCGCGGAAGAAAGAAACGTGCATTTGGAAGGTAACAGGCACGGGAACGGTGATACGTAAAAATACACTCCTGGAAATTGAAATAAGAACACCGTGATTTCATTGTCCCAGGAAGGGGAAACTTTATTGACACATTCCTGGGGTCAGATACATCACATGATCACACTGACAGAACCACACGCACATAGACACAGGCAACAGAGCATGCACAAGGTCGGCAGTAGTACAGTGTATATCCACCTTTCGCAGCAATGCAGGCTGCTATTCTCCCATGGAGACGATCGTAGAGATGCTGGATGTAGTCCTGTGGAACGGCTTGCCATGCCATTTCCACCTGGCGCCTCAGTTGGACCAGCGTTCGTGCTGGATGTGCAGACCGCGTGAGACGACGCTTCATCCAGTCCCAAACATGCTCAATGGGGGACAGATCCGGAGATCTTGCTGGCCAGGGTAGTTGACTTACACCTTCTAGAGCACGTTGGGTGGCACGGGATACATGCGGACGTGCATTGTCCTGTTGGAACAGCAAGTTCCCTTGCCGGTCTAGGAATGGTAGAATGATGGGTTCGATGAGGGTTTGGATGTACCGTGCACTATTCAGTGTCCCCTCGACGATCACCAGAGGTGTACGGCCAGTGTAGGAGATCGCTCCCCACACCAGGATGCCGGGTGTTGGCCCTGTGTGCCTCGGTCGTTTTCAGTCCTGATTGTGGCGTTCACCTGCACGGCGCCAAACACGCATACGACCATCATTGGCACCAAGGCAGAAGCGACTCTCATCGCTGAAGACGACACGTCTCCATTCGTCCTCCCATTCACGCCTGTCGCGACACCACTGGAGGCGGGCTGCACGATGTTGGGGCGTGAGCGGAAGACGGCCTAACGGTGTGCGGGACCGTAGCCCAGCTTCATGGAGACGGTTGCGAATGGTCCTCGCCGATACCCCAGGAGCCACAGTGCCCCTAATTTGCTGGGAAGTGGCGGTGCGGTCCCCTACGGCACTGCGTAGGATCCTACGGTCTTGGCGTGCATCCGTGCGTCGCTGCGGTCCGGTCCCAGGTCGACGGGCACGTGCACCTTCCGCCGACCACTGGCGACAACATCGATGTACTGTGGAGACCTCACGCCCCACGTGTTGAGCAATTCGGCGGTACGTCCACCCGGCCTCCCGCATGCCCACTATACTCCCTCGCTCAAAGTCCGTCAACTGCACATACGGTTCACGTCCACGATGTCGCGGCATTCTACCAGTGTTGAAGACTGCGATGGAGCTCCGTATGCCACGGCAAACTGGCTGACACTGACGGCGGCGGTGCATAAATGCTGCGCAGCTAGCGCCATTCGACGGCCAACACCGCGGTTCCTGGTGTGTCCGCTGTGCCGTGCGTGTGATCATTGCTTGTACAGGCCTCTCGCAGTGTCCGGGGCAAGTATGGTGGGTCTGACACACCGGTGTCAATGTGTTCTTTTTTCCATTTCCAGGAGTGTAAATTAAACAGCCTGTATTACTGCTTGTTGTTCCCGCAGGTACTAATGATAATTATAACAGTTTACTGCTGGTCGTGAGTGTGAGGCTGGAAAGGGTTTATCATATAAAATAACCGAAAACTGATATGAGTGCCTAATTCATAGTTTTCAGGATTACTAGACTGAATGTTTGCAGTCTTACTGAGGTATGGGTTACTCCACGCCAACTAGAGCACAACTACAATCTGAACGAAATTTTTCATAGACATTGCTTACATGAGGCCGTGCTGAAAAGTAATGCCTCCGAATTTCTTACTCTGTTCTCAATATCGATTGAGGTAATCCATGTTACGCATATTACTCGGTTGACTTTTTCGTTTCGCTGACGCCAGTTGCAACCTTGTGCCGCTATGGCCTCCGAATTGTAGAGTGTAACATTGCGGTGTATAACGTACCTACGTCAATGCATGAGAAACAGCTTACTGTAATCGAGTTTCTACCCACAGGAGATTCGTCCAAACATGGTGGAGCCTCTTATTCAGCATGACAACGCTAGATCGCACACCGGTGCTGCGTCATCAGCAACAATGCGCGCCTTGGGTTCACTGTCGTCGATCATCCTCCATGCACTCCCATATGGATCTGGCCCCATCCGACTTTAGTCTGTTTCCAATGCTTGAGGGAACAGTTTCGAGAGCTTGACTGTGATAGTGACGAAGCTGTGCAAGCAGAGGTGAGATTGTTACTCCGTCAACAAAGTCAAATATTTTTCAGTGACGGTATCAACAATCTGGTGTCTCGTTGGGAGAAATGTGTTCCTCGCCATGGTGACTCTTGATAAATAAATACATAGAAATTAAGAATAAAGATGTAGTATGTTTTATTTGAAACCTTAAGAGTTTTCACATAGAAAATTCGGAGATGTTACATTTCAGAACGTCCCTCGTACATTGAAACTAAGCTATGGAAAACTAGATCCGAAAGTACAAAAAAAAAAAAAAAAAAAAAAAAAAAACGAGGTTTCATAAGTCTTTCATTAGCGGGCTGCAAAATGTTGCACGAGCCCTACGACAGTTTAGAGCAAATTAAAGTCTACCTAAACTGGTAGGTAGTAACAATTCAGAGGAGATATTGGATAACAACTTCTTATATTCAACGTAGTGTTCAAATTAAAGGCTGTGACACTAACCCATTTCGTGGTATGAAAACTGGTTTATGAAATGTAACTGCTGATTTTTTCCCAGAATTGACATAAAGTAGCACAAATATGTCGAATCACTCAGCGTTGAACAGTGCAGGAGCATAAAAGGAAGTGCAGTTAACCCAGATGCCTCATGTCTTAAATCTGGCCAAAACCGTAGTGGAACTCGCACGATGTTCACCAGCCCTCCACTGAAAGTATCCTGAGACCTTCAATTTTTTATATCCTAACCTCTAATTTGGTACAGCGTAATTTCATTCTATAGGGAACATCTGTACAAAATCTTATTCAAACTGGAGATGGCTAGTTATAGATAATTCTCCTAGAACTGGTCCTATCGTTAAATTAAAATTTAATCTTAAGTAAAAGTTTCGCCTTACAGAGGAAACTGAAGGCGTCTCAAATCATTTTCCCATTTTCGGGTAGCCATGGTTAAAATATTTAACGGGCAAATATAGCTGTAATGAAAAAAAAACAGTACATTGTCACTCTTTTACGGGCAATATTGTTACTAAATAGCTCTTGAGGGTTCCCTCTCGTTTTCATTTATCCACAGAAACATTAAGTTATGAGTGTGTCCACTCAATAATAATAAAAGGATAGTACTTTGAATCCTATCACTGATGGCTGTGTCATGGCAGTTAAGGAAAGACGTACGAGGGGCACATAATGATGATGGAAGTGGCTGTGAGACGTGAGAAATTTGAATCTGCCGATGGTTAAACTAAAAAACAAAAGCCCTGCCTGATTGCCCTGCAGGTTAATATGTTAGAAACTGGGCACTAAATACGAACTGTTTGAAATCACACCACCATGTTGTTGCATTCTCCTGCTCCTCTTTCTGGATCGAAACGAAATACATTGTTTTCAGACCTCTCAGTTGTGACCAGTAAAATTAGTGATTACAACAGAGCAGATATACAGTTATTGATAAGCCAAGTGTAGTAACTGATTTTAAAATTACTGACACTTCCTTTTAATAAGACAGAAACCTTGAAACTGAGGAACCGTAATTCAAATCTGTCACACATCAGCAGAATCTTGGAACACATGATGAATTCTACAGGGTATTTAGTTCCAAGTATTTGGCAGAACAAAGTGAGAATCTTAGAACTGCCTGAGAATGTTCCTAAATAAGTTCTGGAGACTACGCACGTCGTTGAGAGGAAGGCTGGATTAAAAGGAAAACTGAAAAACACGTGATCTGCCTGCGATCTGGTGCCGCAACCTCCTGGTTTCCAGGCCCGACATGAACGTCTACATCTACAGGTTTTGATGAATGCGTTTGCGAGTATCAAAAATATGTGACATGTATGGCCGTATCTTTCGGCTGCATTGACTTAGAAGCTTAAATTATTTACACCGCTAAGGGAACGTTGACGTTAGTATGTGACATAAATTTCACCTCGATACCTCTGCCCATTCTTGAGAGAAAGGGGTGCCAACAGGCGGACAGACAGATGACAGACAACTGAGTGATCCTGTAAGAGTTCCGTTTTTATCGAGTCAGGCACGGAAACCTAAAAATTAACATTTGTAGACAGTTACAAGTATTTGTGAAATGTTCTTGGCTTAGCATACAAGAATAAACAATTATAACGAAGGGCACATCGGACTGTCCCTCTGCTGCAGTCTTCCACAGGCGATAGCGGCCCTCATCATCACGCTGAGTTGCCCACGGCATTCAACTCTGACGGTTCATTTTTTTCCCAAACGCACTTATTCGTCGTACGCCCATGAGATCGTGGGTCATGAAAAGTACCGTAGCAGAACGACCTCCTACACGTAGCGTCGGATGCTTTGAACACGGACCATCTGGCCACTATCACACGTCCTGACTCCTCACGTTTTGCTCAACCTGAGTTCGACCGCCACGTCGATTGCCAGCGAACATGTGGTGAAAGCCGAGTCATGTGACACTCCGGTAGGTCCTATTCGTCGTTACGACAAGGATGCTCTTCCTCCGTCATAACCACCATCCGCAAACCCGTATCGCTCATGAATGGGCTGGTGCATCTTTTCGCACCGGACAAATATTTTACCAGCGAGGGCGCTGTTCTGTCGTTCACTTTCCACGACTGCGATGTGGCTCTGATATCAAACGGAATGTAACGTGGAAGAACGATAAGAGTTCACAGTGTATCAAAGGTTGAGTAGTTTACCCGTCCTGTGACCAAAATTTTGTAGCACCGTACGCAGTCGGCTTAAACACGGCAGGCGCGTACTAAGAGATCAACATCGCTGGAAGTCTTTCTCGCTTTTCCTTCATATGTGAGAAGAGCACCATTCTTCGAAAGTTCCTATCGCAGGATCTCTTTTCACTTATCTTTAACATGTTCCGAAGAACTATACCTTTAGGAAGGATCTTATCTTTTCGATAATTGTAGCTCAGCTGAAAATTTTGTTATGGCTGTTCGAAGGGTGCTAACAACTGCTTCTTAATACCACACTAATTACAGTAGCCAGCACAACTCAGCCAAACTGGAGATGGAGACTCGGTCTTGAAGAGCTCAACTCACAGTGCTTTATTTTCGATAGAACGATATGCCTTATATGTTCATACTATGCTAGAAACCTATAGCGAAAAAAAGAGGCCAGTGTAGCATCAGTGCTTGGTCCATGGACTGCCTTTACCCCTTAAATAAAGGGAGACATTATTTTCGAATGCACTATTGGATATCAGTCACTGGAAACAATCTCAGAAGTAAAATATTTAGGAGTATATGTCTAGATGGATTTAAAGGAGAATGGCAACATCAAACGTTGTAGGAAATGCACATGCCAAGCAGCGATTAATTGAATAAATTCAAAGGAAATGTGGGTGACCCACGAAAGAGGTATCTTATAAATCTTCTGGTCGACTACTTCTTGAGTATTACACGAGATACAGAACGTCCGAAGAAAAGCAACCGTTTCGTCAGGGATCCTTTCAGTAATGCCTAGTGTGCTACGAGATCGTCTTCCATCTCTAGAGTCAGACACTACAAGGTAAGAGATGTGCATCATTGAGAAATTTATTATTAAGATTCCGAACGTGTACGTTCAATGGAAAGTAGGGCAATATATATAATTTCCCCTTCCCCCATACGTCGGGTTAAATTACTATGCCAGTAACGAGAACTGCGAGCTCACACAAAGGACTGCCTTGGTAAAATAGGAAATGATTTTGGGATATGAAGAATTCTCCATCGAAGACAGGCAATTCCAGTTTCACAGAATTTAGATGTTAACGAGCTCCAGTAGTACGTCTCAATTTGAATGTAACTTTAATCTTCTCAAACTTCAAGAACAGTGTGAGATATGTTGAAAATGAGTATGAATTACGATCTGTGGAATGAAATTCGGATAACTCAGCTACATTTCTGCTTCGCACTCGGCCAACTCCAGCAGCAGGCAATAAGATGGCGGGAATGCTTCTCTGGCATTCCCATACTGCAACAGCCAGCAATATTGAGTTACACCTTCTATTACCAGACGTATTTTCAGTCATATCTTACGTTATGAATTTAACATTAAGAAGTACCATAATGGAAGAGAATATGGAAGAACCTCATACTAAACAAGCAAGAAAGCGGCTGAGAGATAAATTGGAAGGTGATGAAAGGAAAGACCGACAAGTGAATTTATCTTTTTATTTTGAACCAGCTAAAGTATCAGCTTATGCTTAATAATGAATTATTACGGAAGTAGTACTGGGAGAAGGTTTAATAGATGTGCAATTACATTTTCTACTGCACATAACATGATTATAAACTAATGCTTTAAACATAATTCCTGTCTTTTTGTGCCGAACATAGTTCCGTAAAACACCCCCTGACCATCCATCCATCTGGTAAACATCGTAAAGAGGTAACTGTTGTCGGCTGTTGAGAATGGCAGACATCCTCAATTTCTGTTCAGCACTCTAAACATCCAAAAATAAAGAAAAACGGAACTACTGTAGTGTACTACACTGAAGCACCAAAGAAACTGGTTTAGACATGCGTATTCAAATACAGAGATACTTGAACAGGTAGAATACGGGGCCGCGTTCAGTTACGCCTATGTAAGACAACAATCTCCGGCGCAGTTGTTAGATCGGTTATTGCTGCTACAATGACAGGTTATCAAGATTTAAGTGAGTTTCAACGTGGTGTTATAGTCGGCGCACGAGCAATGGGACACAGCATCTCCGAGCTAGCAATGAACTGGGGATTTTCCCATAGGACCATTTCATGAGTGTAAAGTGAATATGAGGAATCCTGTAAAACATGAAATATCCGACATCGCTGCGGCCGGAAAAACATCCTTGAAGAACGGGACCAACGACGACTCAAGAGAATCGTTCAACACAGAAGTGCAACCCTTCCGCAAATTGCTGCGCATTTCATTTCTTAGACATCATCGAGCGGTTGGTCGAGTACAGTTATGGAGACAGCCTCATGAATCAAAGGAACCCGCATGTCAGCAGGGGCCCAAGCTGGTTGTGGTTCTTTAATGGTGTGGGGCGCGTGCAGTTTGAGTGATGTAGGACCGCTGATAAGTCAGAAATAGCTCTGACAGGTGACACGTACGTAAGCATCCTGTCTGATCACCTGCATCTATTCATGTCCATTGTGCATTCCGATGGACTTAGATAAATTGCAGCTGGACAATGCGACACCCCACACGTCCAGAATTGCTACAGTGTGGCTCCAGGTAAACTCTTCTGATTTAAACACTTCCGCTGTCCACCAAACTCCCCAGACATGAATATTATTCAGCATATCTGGGATGCCTTGCAACGAGCTATTCAGAAGAGATCTCAAACACCTCGTACTACTACGAATTTATGGACCGCCCTGTAGGATTCACGATGTCAGTTTCCTCCAGCACTAGTTCAGAAATGAGCCGAGTCCATGCCAACTCGTGTTCCGGCCCTTCTGCGTGATAGCCAGGTTCTACACGATATTAAGCAGGTGTGCCAGTTTCTATGGCTCTTTAGTGTATAACCTGCAACGAAGTACTTCACAGAGTGCTGTGTACGAACATAATGTGTTGAACAGAGTCCATAACATGGTTCTGGTTCGCAGGAATACAGTTTTAAGTGATAGAAATGGCAAAGCATTGCGAAATTGGTGTTTTTCAAAGATTTCACACACCTAATGGTTCACATACACTGCGTGGAAACTATGGCAGGAATCGGATAACAGTATTATACAAAGTAAAGAGAGAGTCAGTAATAAGGTCTATTGAAAGTTTCAACGAAGTTGAGTCTCACTGTTCCAGAAGGAAAACCAGAACAGTATAACTGAACTCAGAAATGAGTGTTTCGAAAATATGGAGAATGTATCAGGAAATTGCTGCAGATGATAAGAAAATAGAGGACACACACTTTTTGCATATATTTATTACTTGATTTACTATTAGTTTTCCTGCTCGACTTGTAGATGCTTGCCTTTAACACCTAGAGTCAGATGAGCAACCTTGCTCGAGCAGCAGTGACCAATGATCAGAGTTTAAAGCTAGAAATTTAACGTAAGAAAATACTGCACAAAGAACACGCAGTTCATTCTTTAATTATAACGAAGAAGAAAAGGATGGCTTTTTAATTGTTTCATTTGATATGCATAAAAAATTTGCCTCCATTCAAAGTGTCTTTTACAATCGTCGTGCCTAATGCCACGAAATGGTGGTCAGGTTGTAAGATATTATACTGGGTCAGGTAGTGGTCACATGATCGAGTTTGTAAATGGGCACGAAGAGCAGAGCTAATTGTCTTTCGTCTTCGCCTCGTGGTAAATGAGATTGGTTTCGGAAGGTATTTTGTGGCTAGAGCATCTCTTGCAATGCTACTAGCGCCACGTTATCATAACGCGCCTGTGTGTAGCATAAAAGTATCGCGCCATAGTTTAAGAATGAAATTAAACATTAAAGTAGCTTTCCCAAACTTTATCAACATATGCATTACGATATTAACGTTTACATTGTTAAATCTCTTAGTGATCAGATGAATATATTTCCCTACATACATGGTTTTAAATAAAAAACAAGTGGCACTTAATAATAAAGCTATAAAGCCGAAAATCAGTCAGTATGTGTAAACATATGTTAAACGTAACTGTTGTAAGTTTCAACTTGATCGGAACAAACTTTTGGTAAAAATCGGCGTTTTTACGAAAAACTGAAGGCGCTAAATACACTAGTCAAAAGCCATTTTGCATATGAGATGTGATACATCAACTACCATGTATTTTGGCGCGTAGAATACGAATATAGCTTTCAAAATGTTCTAGCAGATACCATTTCTGAATTTTTGAAGTTTCTTTTGTAATATTCAGTTTTTCGATTTTTGCTGTTCTTCTGTGTTGATGTTTGTTTGTTTTTTATTTTGAGAGGAGAGTTAGAAGATCTACAAATCGTCAGTAAATGGTTGGTGTGGTAATCCAGTGTTGTGAAAGAGATCCTCAGTGAGAGTTTTCTGTGAAAGATAGTGTAAACTTCTTATGTTTAAAACTTACACTAAGAAAAATGGCAACTAGAAAAATCTCGTTGCTGTCTAAACCACCCTGGCAACTTTTGTTATGTGTGTGGGAAATTCACTTCAAAAGCGCAAAGAAAACTAATCACTGATTTAGTTAAGAAGGCATATAAATTGTATTTTGATTGTCCTGTTGATGATCAAGACAAAAATTTTGCACCTGATATTGCCTGCATAACCTGTACTACAACCTTAACCGAATGGTTGAAAGGAAAACGTCGAGCCATGTAATTCGCTGTTCTTATGGTATGGTGTGAGCCTAATGATCATTACTCAGTTACTTTTGTCTTATAAATATTTCGGAACATTCAAGGAAAATTAGACATAAGATAAAGTATCCCAATGTGTCTTCAGTGCATCCGGCTGTACCTGTTCCTATCTGTAACTTGAAAGTCACGGAACCAGACACCATGTCAAGTGAATTAGAAAGTATTGAACATATAGAAGAGAACTACCCTCAATATCATGACACTTCGCCTCAGCTCTTTAATCAAACGGAACTGAAAGATTTGGTTCGCGATCTAATACTTTCGAAACAGCAAGCTGAATTCTTGGGGTCGAGACTGCAACAGTGGGACGTTCTAGCTCCAGGGACAAAAATTCCCTGTTTCAGATCAAGAGGTGCTTCCTTCGCTCAATAGGAAGCTGTTCCGAAGGAATCGGTACTCAGAGCATCAAATTCAACGGGGCGATGCAGCCAAAATAAAGAACATCTGAGAAAGAGGTTGACACTAAGGCCGAGGACGATGGCCTAAAAATCGCTTATCTGCCTTACACTGGCCCAACTTTCGGAAAGAGCTGTAGACACCTACGGAAACATGGCATCCTCCGTATTTCGCTGCCTTGGATAAGATGTATTACTTGTACTTTTCAAGACGGCCTAGGTCTCCGTAGGCCGAATGTGCAGCTGATTCTATGCGAATGGTGCATGAAGTCAGAACAGACAAGGAGAGATGCAAAGAATATCAGTGATGTATCCTACGAAACAACGAAGCGGATCAGCAGTTGCTGAATACGCATCCGATATAATGAATAAATATAATACAATGAGACCACTATTATAATGCAACTGCCAAATTTCTGGGACAGCATAATTAGAGAGCCCATCAAAATAAATATTTCACAGAGATGGAGGTTTCAATTTATTGAAACCCCGCCGAACATTACATCCATCAAATTTGGGGAATGCTTAGACAATTTTCACTTCACTATCAGTGCGTGCTCTGTAAAGCAAAAGAGCAATAAAGGACGCATCTCGATGCCCGGAATCGAACTCCGCTACAAATAGCGGCGTGAGACCAACAATAGCTCACAGTCTAATTTCAGTCCAGGCAGCGATCACACATAACAGCAAAAGTCGCAGCACATAAAGATGACCGCTATGACGATCGTCGAAACATTGTGCAGGAAGTGGAAGCAACAACTCAGCAGAACACCCGGAAACTTACTGTTAACTGATCACAACGAAATAACCGAATTATAGGTTAGAGATGTCAAGAAATAACTGGTTACTGACAATTTTCAGTTACGATAATACCAGTTTATCTGTATTAGGCAAGTTTCATAACTGCTATCTGTTTACCAAATTTTCGTACTAACGGCACGCAGCATCTGATCCTGGATGTAAAGGACAGAATGACCATCTGATACTCCTACATGCATGGAAATAACCCGTTCTTTCCATAGATTTCCAAATACTGGAATTCGGTATTCTAACTCTCTCGAAACCGAGTGTTACGCTGAGATCTATGGAAGGCATACGACAAACGTGGTGCAACAACAATGGCTTTTCAGACCAGTCGCCGTGACAAAGAGGAAGAGCTGAGTGAAACGAATTTCGTAGTTTCAATCACGGATTCGGTTGACTGCAAAATTACGAATTCATTATTAGTAATCCAGTGCCGAATGTAATATTATTTAAAATGTCATAAAAGCCCATCAATCAATCACTGTAATTGGATTAATTTTGTCGGGCTAATGGATATCACCGTTGGCACGCCTACGTTGAGGATCATCGATTGGAGAGGACGAAATAATTTCTGCACCCACATTTTAACTCACTTACGAAGTACACAAGTTTGTGAAGTTCAGGGCCATTATGCTTGAATTTAAGCGGAAGCCACACTGGCGTGGAGGCACACTAATTATCACTCGTTCGGAGTTCTGGCACCCAAACATTTGTCCCAAACTGAGCACCAAGAGACGGTGCCGCCGTTTCAGGCCCATCCAGCATTAACAATTCCGCCTCCTCCCTTTGTCATGCTGGCTACGGGAACATTTTCTTAACTGTGTGTGAACTCTACGGTACGGTGTTCGACTTTATACACGATTCGGAGAGCCGCTCCGTAACTCCATCCGGGTGCTATTACTGGATGTTCTCACACAGCAGACAGCAGAAGTGTGGAAGTGACAGCTGTTTTGATACTCAAATGTTGTCTTCCGTTATCTTGAGAATAGCTTTGTCTTAAGAGCGTCGTGATGACTCGCTATAGGAAGCTTGCAGCAGCCACTTTAGTTGCTACAGTGCAATCACGCTGTTGCATCGTAAGCATCCGGTATCGCGTCTCCACCGACTGAAATATGACAAGATTTGCCATTCAGCCCCTGTAAATATATTCATATTACGGTACCCATGGTTGGTTGATTAGCCTCTATTAAACATTTCTCGGTCTCTCTATGGACTATGCAAATGTTTGTTTTTATTGTTTTTCGAGGTGTTTTCCATTTGATTAATCGTCCTATAGCAAGGTAGCACCTCGTCGTGTCACTCAGAATTGAGTGTGAATGCTACAAAACACTGTGACATATTTGTGTCTTTTTCTACAATTTAATCAATTTTATCGCATTTACTGACTATCACAGATCCGTAATATTCCCACTCTCACTTTTGCTTCAATGAAATTTTCTATTAGATGATGAAAAAAGAAAAAGCCCGATGTCTTCACGATAGGGACAGAAAACCAGCAGGTGAATGTAACTTCCTGTGGTATAGGAAAATAGTGATAAGCAGTACATCCCCCATCCCAGCAGACATAACTGAACGTAAGTTGTTAGAATGTGTGGATTACTCTCAGTTCTGTTACACGTGGTGTTAACTGTCGTTCTACAGAGACAAAAATACTGAATAATTCTGCTGACAATTTATAGAAGATCGAAAAATGTAAGTTCCCATTTCGATTGCTCATGCGGTTACTTCCGATATGAATAAATCGAGGACTAGCGATCAGTTCACTTATCTTTCAGTCATAGACAAGGAGTTCGCCTGTTCTTTTCTCTGCTTGGAAAAACTGTCAATTTTTCAGTTGCTACGGTTATTAACTTCGTGATTTACGTCTCCTGGTGGATTGTCAGTAACCTTTGTGTCACAAGTTGCATCCCATTTTGAGTTCTTATAATTATTCTCATTATCTGCAGTTTTGTATGTTCCTTTTTTCACAATTGTGAATAAGGAACTTTTGCAATGGAATGTATAACATCACGATTTTTCCATACCCTTTGGCGATATTCGATCGCCAACTTCGCGAAATAATATTTCTCCTCAGTGAATTTACTACTCTGTTCCGTAATACAAATGGTTCAAGAGCATAAAGTGCATAGGACAAGAAGGTTGTCACGAGACAAGTCAACAGTACATGACTATTTACGCAAAGGACATACACATTACTTACAGCAAAAATACCACCAAATATAATACATTACCTTCACCCGAAGAAAAATACGGCGTCTAGTTTAGGGTAGCCTATAGCTAGACAACTAACAGTTGACTGATACCAAAAGAATGGCTTTTACTGCGGTAAGTGAGAACGCTGAAAGTTCATCAATCCTAGGGGTGACATCATAGATGCGTATTACCGATGAACCATTAATGAGTGAACTTTGAAAACTGTCAAATACGTACATATTTTAAGTAATAATTATTGTAACAGAAATAAGACCTGAAATATTTTATATTGATTGTCATTGCCCTCTAGAATTTTTCTATAGGGTTTTATTTAGATAATTAAAGAGTTTGCCGTCTTCAACGAAATGATTTTTTCTGAGGTTTGTTGGCGGCGATTTAGCAGACCACTTTATCTTTAAATGTGATTCTGCAGAGCGAAATAATTTCGAGTCTATATTTTGAGGTTGCTTGTAGATTTTTTTAGGTTATGTTATAATCTGCATAGTGCAGAAAAACACATAAAACACGATACACCTTTTTAATGAACAACACTTACAAGTCCACGCACGTAACGTAATAAAACACATTGCTTATTTTGCTGTTGTATACAATGTCATAGTTGACATTCGTCTGTTTTCGTACTCGTTCTAGCGCCTCATTTGAACTTTCTTTAATTTCTCTCTGTCTGCCCCGCCTCCCCCCTTTCTCGTTCTGTCTCTTTCACGCCGTGTGTGGTCATTTGTTTTAATGTTTTGTTGCCTTAACAATGTAGAAATCGTTAAAGTACGAGTAGAATCTACATAATATGTTGTAGGCCGCGAACAATTGAGCGGAAGAAGCATTCAGATGGCAGTCAAGTAGTATACTGAATTTTACGGTCGACTGTCGGTATAGTGCCGAACAGTAAATCGCAAGTAGGGAATGTCGATCGAGATTGAAGCATTCATCTAAGTCGAAGATTCATTCGAATCCCGTGGCATGATCTTATTATTCTAATTCAGTAATAGCTTTCGACAAAGGAAACAGTAAGGTAATGGTGACACCCAATATGCTTCGTGAACGCCACCCAACCGATCATCAAATAAAGCTAATGATCAAAAAGCCTATGATTAAAGAAGTGAGCAAATAGAGAGCTCACAAAGACTGAGAGGCTACGATGAATAGGTGCCCCATGGCGTTGATTCTTTTTATTGTGCGAATTTGTGCTGTAGTGGTAGTTAACGTAACAAACAATTCTCCATTAGACGCTGCCTGGAGTAGAGCAGCAGAGAACTAATGAAACTACATGCGTGTATGGTTACTTCTGCAAAGCGGTATTTACCGAATGTACTGTCCTGCAGTTAGCATAACCCTGAATTTTTACTGATCACACTGACATTAGTATAACGGAAAGTACACTTCCTGATGTCTGTGCTGAGGGCGTAAGATATATTAAGAAGGATCAGAAGTACCGAGAAAAATCTGTGCTAAATATGTTACAGATAGTGCGTAAGTAGAAAATTAGTTTTTTGTAATGACTCTTCTGATTGATTTGATGCGGCCAGTGACGATTTCCTCTGCCAGTCTCTTCATCTCAGAGTGGCATTTCTTAGTCTCTGTTTTTACATTTTACAGCTCTCTCAAGCACCAAGAAACCCATTCTTTGTTGTCGTGAAAGATGTCCTGTCATCATGACCTTCACTCTTGTCAACGTTTTCCCCACGTTCCTCAAGTCGCCGATTCCATGCATAACCTCCTCATTTCTGCTCTTATCCGTCCAATTAATTTTCAACAACCTCATCATACTGATGAGTGATCGAAGACACTTTAAAAAGAATAACTTTATTAACAAATCCCAACTGAATTATATCCGCACAACTACACACAACAGAAACTTCTCTCCTATGACGTTGTCTGTGACGGACCTACTCGGTGAACACTGGAGTCGTGGTATGCGGCGGCGCGAAGACATGGGACGTCAGCGTGTGACGGCTGTCGTGCTGCTGGTGAAGGTTGGTTGGTTGGTTTGGGGAAGGAGACCAGACAGCGAGGTCATCGGTCTCATCGGTTTAGGGAAGGACGGGGAAGGAAGACGGCCGTGCCCTTGGAAAGGAACCATCCCGGCATTTGCCTGGAGCGATTTAGGGAAATCACGGAAAACCTAAATCAGGATGGCCGGACGTGGGATTGAACCGTCGTCCTCCCGAATGCGAGTCCAGCGTCTAACTACTGCGCCACCTCGCTCGGTGCTGGTGAAGACTAGGACGAAATGGGCCCTGTCTACCGACGTGGAGCGCTCAGACGGAACTGCTGGTACTGCCGAATTGAGGCGCATGGTCCGGCGGTTGTCTAAATAGTCAAGGGCGGATAGATATCCGCGTGGCGCTGCGAGGGCAGGTGACCTGATGTAGCAAAACAATACCCTGTCGACAGTGCTCTCTGCTGCTACAGACACGCTGCGTGTCGGCGAGGTTCCCCACCCTCCTCCTCCCACACCTCACATACGCGGAGGAGCCGACGTGTAACTACGTCGTAAAGAGCCAGGGACATACGAAGAAATACTCTGACAAGCCAAAGAAACTGGCACACCTGCCTTATACCGCGATCAAGCAGAAGTGCCGCAACACGACGTGGCATGGACTCGACTAACGTCTGAAGTAGTGCTGCAGGAAATTGACACCACAAATCCTGCAGAGATGTCCGTAAGTACGTAAGAGTACGAGGGGTTTGAGATCTCTTCTGAACAGCACGTTGCAAGGCATCCCAGATATGCTCAATAATGTTATGTCTTGGGAGTTTGGTGGCCAGTGGAAGTGTTTAAAATCAGAAGAGTCTTCCTGGAGCCACTCTGTACCAGTCCTGGACGTGTGGGGTGTTGCATTGTCCTGCTGGAATTGCCCAAGTCTGTCGATTGCACGATGGACATGAATGGATGCAGGTGATCAGAGAGGATGCTTATGTACGTGTGACCTGTAAAAGTCGTATCTGGACGTTTCAGGGGTCCCATATCACTCCAACTGCACACGTCCCACACCATTAACAGAGCCTTCACCAGCTTGAACAGTCCGCTGCTGACATGCAGGGTCCATGGATTCATGAGGTTATCCACACCCGTATTCGTCCATCCGATCAGGCAACATGTTCCCAATGTCGGTATTGACTCGCCCAGGCGAGGCGTAAAGCTTTGTGTCGTATACGAGTGGGCCTTCGGCTCCAAAAGCCCATCTAGATGACGTTCCATTGAATGGTTCGCATGCTGACACTTGTTGATGGCTGAGTATTGAAATCTGCAGCAATTTGTGGAAGGGTTGCACTTCTGTCCTGTTGAATGATTCTCTTTAGTCGTCGTCGTTGGGCCCGTTCTTGCAGGATCTTTTTCTGGGTGCAGCGACGTCGGAGATTTTATGGTTTGCCGGTTTCCTAATATTCACGGTATACTCGTTGAGCTGGTGCGCTGCTAGCGACAGTCTCCATCGATTGTCATCCCGATCGTCGTGAGTCGATTTTCGATGCTCGCTGGTCTTCTTCGCATCTTTGACATATGGCTATCTAACTGCGGAGCGCGCGCTCTGCTGGGGCTTGAGTTCGGGTATCAGCTGTGTGAGCGACACTGACGTGTGGCGCTGTGGACACATGCAGCGTGGCGAGTGGAACGACGATGGAGCGTGGGCAGCTGTTGCGGCTTGTTTAGCCGTTGGAATGCACAACCATTGCTGACGGTGACTGGGATTTCCTTGAGATTTGAAGAACAGATTTCCTTCGCGTCTGTTACATATTACTCAAAGTGAATGAACTGGAGTCGTAGAATTGTTCCTTCGTGGGTTCTGTTCACGTTAACTGATTAGCCGAGTGTACTGAAAACTATCTAGATTGTTTCAGTAACTTGTCACTGTATTCGGTCTGGCAGCCTGATATGTTGACGGCATTTAAGGGAGTGCTAGCTACGCACAACAAATAGGCATGAAGCTGTGCTTGATGCGTAGCTAGAATTCATACCAAGTAGTGCGTAAGTCTGTGGCTGGCGTACGAGAGCGGGGCGAAATAAATTTCCCTATTTTCTTTCTCTATCTTATCATTTTATTTGTTTGTTCTAGAGAATTGGCTAATCAAATTTTAATAGCCGTTACTGGGCAAGTGGTCACGTAGGTTAGTTCCACTTGGGTTCATTTCGCGCCGTGCTTAATTAATTAAAGTAAAGGTCTATTTATAACCAGTTGGGCACATATGTTTTGTGTATCTGATGCGCCAGAATGTTTTCTGCCGCTGGTGAATTTATGTTTCAGATAATTTTCAGTGGTCGACGCGAGCAAATCCCGATCGGGGTATTACGGTGGAAGAGGGAAATTTAAGGACCTGGATCGGTGTCTATGTTTACGTTGTTAGTGTCCTGCAACCCCATCTATCCGGTGTACTGTTGTGGTTTTCTGGTCGCTTAACTGTATCTCACTCGTGAAATGGTTGTACGGAAAAATCCCCACTTCATTGCTACCACGGAGATGCTGTGTCCCGTCGCTCGTGCGCCGAGTATAACATCACATTCAAACTCACTTAAATCTTGATAACCTGCCATTGTAGCAGCAGTAACCGACCTAACAACTGCACCAGACACTTGCTGTCTTATATAGGCGTTTTCGACCTCAACGCCGTATTATGCCTGTTGACATAACTCTTTATTTGAAAATGCATGCCTATACCAGTTTCTTTGGCGCTTCAGTGTATCTCGGTGTTTATGAGAGTCGCCTATGCACGTTCTCGTAGCGGGGCAGCTGCCCGTACGACCTGCCTGCACAGCAGTAACCGACCTAACAACTGCACCAGACACTTGCTGTCTTATATAGGCGTTGTCGACCTCAACGCCGTATTATGCCTGTTGACATAACTCTGTATTTGAATACGCATGCCTATACCAGTTTCTTTGGCGCTTCAGTGTATCTCGGTGTTTACGAGAGTCGCCTGGTGTGCAGGCAAATCGAGTTCCAGGTAGACACACTTCTATAGCAGCACATCTGAAACTATCGACTTTCAGTCGTTGATTCCCTTCCATATAATGTTGTGCTCCAAACGCACAGTCTCAGACATTTTCTTCAAACTCATGTCCGATGTTCAATACTAGTAGACTTCTTTTGCCAAGGCATGCCCTGTTTGCGTGGGCGTGTGCTAGTCTACCTTTAATGCCTTCCTTGCTTCGTCCATCACAATAGTTTCACCTCAGAGGTAGAAGAATTCCTTCTCTTCGTCTGTTGCGTGGTCCCTAATTTTGACATTAGGTTTACCGCTAATCTCGTTTATGCTGCTCATCATCAATTTCGTTTGCTTTCGGCTTACTGAGAATCTCATTATAACTCTCATTTCATTTACCAATGTCATCAATAAATCTTGTTACTGATATCCTCTCACCTTGAATTTTAGTTCCACTGTTGATCCGTTCTTTATTTGCGCTATTGCTTCTTCGACTATAGACTCAACGGCAGAGACGAAAAACTAAAACCATCTCTAACACACTTCCTAATCTGAGCACTTTGTTCATGAAAACATGATATATATAGCTCGGCTTTCACTAAAGTTTACATATATTACCCTGATGATTTCGAAGAATTTGCCCATGTCACATTGTGTGCGCTTTATCTAAATCGACAAACCTTGTGGAAGTGCCTTGTTTCTTCGTAAGTCATGCTACCATCATGGAGCGCAACGTCAAAATAGCCTCTCTGGTAGCTTTACCTTTCCTAAAACCAAAGAGAGCACCGTATACCAAATCGTCAATTTTCTATAAAAAGGAAGGGAAAGAAAGTAAAGCAAAATTTCTGTAGAACCTTGATAACGATTCCACTCCAGACAAAGTTCTTCGTAACCTTGTTAAATAAAAATAAAAGCAAGGGATTATGTTGCATATCAGCTATTTTAATGATTTCAACAACTGAAATTCTTGTGGAGAATTCCCCGCGTTTTGCAATAGTATTTGCAGTTCACTGTCGACGTAGTTTACTAGAGACACTCTGGTTACGTGCAGTCATAACAGAAAACATTTTTTTCTGGAGCTTTACCTGTACTGATACTGATTCGAAATGTGTTTGTATACCACATACCAATGATCATGGATTATTGTTCGAATGCCCCACTGCAGATACGCAGCATTCTTCTTCAAACCATTCTATAAAAATACGGAAAGTTTAAATTTATTTATTTTTTTAATTCTGCAACCGTAATTTAATTTTCTTTTGTAGTGTCCTGGCTGTGTGATGTGTGTCAATGAATGCAGTGATGAAATGAAGGAAACGTGTGTTTCAGCTAGCTGTTTGATAGGAATGCGACGTACGGTGAAAATGTTGGAACATATGGGTGGAAACAAATGCGAGATTAGAAAAAATGAGAATTTGTCGGGTACAATGGCTGCAGTAAAGGGAAAAGTTACATTTTCAGAGCAGAAAATATATTTCACGTAACGTTTGCGGAATAAAATCTTGCGTGTTAACATATTTACCCGAGAGGTCGTAATGTTTGATACTTCTTTGATTACCGAACAGAATATCCCATAGTCACTCTTTCGTATTCTTTTCATAGTGACTGTGCAGTACCATTTGACGAAATTAAAATTTTTTTTTACTGCCTGAAACGAAGGAGGTACTGCTACGAAGTTAGTTAAAAATCCTGTTATTAACAGTTTCAAGCCTCAATTCGGATTATAAAATATTGACTCGTGTGAATACAAAATTGAAGGTTGAAAATTAAAAACTGGACGGGAATGTCGTCATAACCGTGCAGCGTTATGGGCTACAGCTGGAATGTACAGGGTTAGCGACCCTTAATAAGGGAGGGCCAGGGAAGGGGGAACTGCAACTGCTTCTCGTGCCGTCGCCTGCCAAACTCATGGGGCCCTTGCCCTCGTACATTCAGTTCATTACTTTAGCTCTAATGCGAGAGCTCACATTTGTCTCTCTCTTAAAATTTACCGAAGTACTTGTTGCAGAGTGGAGACAATTATTATTTGTGTTATACGTCGCTCGCTTGGAAATGGACGATTCATTGATGAAAAAAAATTCGTAGAGGACAGATGGTTGCGATCGGGTTTCATTAATTTCTATTTACTTCTTACCGCTTACGCGTCACTCTAAAATTTCACATCCTAGGTACGGACGACACATAAGAGTCAGACAATTTCGGCATTCTGATTTGCAACAAGAGTTTGATGTAACAATTCCATATATTATAGAGTGCTTTTTGTCTGCAATAATTTGACCAAAACTTGCCCTAAAAAGATCATTCAAGAGCAGCATTTATTGTTTGAAAAATTTTACTTAACTCATAACGGTTTTTTCACGCAAGAGAAGATGAAGCTCATGAGATGGAACTTTCCCTTTTCCAGAGGACGCAACAACTATAATATGTCAAGTTAATACAGTTTTCCACGGTCTCTTATTAAGAGTCACTCGTAATGCGATAACAATCACTAGTTTACAAATAGACGTCAGAGGAAAGTTAAATCTCTGTGTTCCACGTTTAACACGAACTAGAACCGATAGACCTTGTTGTAGTTTTGAATCCGAAGGCTCCTTTCAAGTAACTCACCACGTTAGTGTATGCTTTTAATCTCTGCGTAACTTCTGCATCCTACATCACTCGAAACTGTTTGATTTAGTGAAACCTTGGTCGTCTTCTAAACTGTTTGCTCCCCGACACTTCCTTTCATAACAAACTTAACTACATGTTCCTTGATGCCTCAAAATTTGTGCTGTCAACCTGCCCCCTTTCTTGGTCAAATTGTAACACAGAGCTCTTATATCCCAGATTCGATTAATAATCCGTTTAGTTACCTGATTAGGCACCCCATCTACCCATAAAATCTTCGGCATTATTGGGAAACACTAAATTTCAAAAACGTCTTTCCTCAGTTTGTCTGTATTGTTAATCATCCGCATCATATTACTATATAAACTACATTTTAAACTGAGAACATTTCTAGGAGCAGAAATGAATATTGTTGGTTATGAACTGCAGGTTAAAACTGAAGAGGTTGCAAGAAGGTGGGAAACTGAGACAATGGAAAGTGGACAAATCAAAAGAGTCACAACTAGTTCAGAATTTCAGAAGTAGCATTAGACAGCGATTGAGTGGAAAAGGGTAAACGAATACAACAGAAGACGAACGTGTAACTTAAAAGTTGAAATATGAAGTGAGTAGAGGGTGAAATAGGTAAAAATACAAAGCCAAGCAGCAATCCTTGGATGAGGCACGAAATACTGAATGTAACTGGCGTAAGAAGAAATATATAAAAATGCAAATAAATGGTGCAAACAAAAGGCGGTGGAGACAGCTAAAAATTAAACTAACATGAAGTGTAAAAGGCCGCCTACTCGAAAACTAAAGTAACCTTCGGAGGAAAGAGAAGCAGCTTCATGAAAAGCAAGAGCCTAATGGCAGACCACTACTAAGCAAAGAACCTGAAGCTGAAAGATGAAGCAGTATACAAGGTGTTGGGGGTATAAGTTCAAATGGTTCAAATGGCTCTGAGCACTATGGGACTTAACATCTGTGGACATCAGTCCCCTAGAACGTAGAACTACTTAAACCTAACTAACCTAAGGACATCACACACATCCATGCCCGAGGCAGGATTCTAACCTGCGACCGTAGCAGTCGCGCGGTTCCAGTCCGAGCGCCTTAGCCGCGAGACCACAACGGCCGGCAGGGGGTATAAGTAGAGATAATCATTGGCACCGTAATATGCACCCAATTCACTGTGTTAGTTGTTTTCTCTCTACGCGTAACAGTCTATCCACAAACAAGTCAAATAATTTATTACCTGATGTTTTCCGCACTGTTGTAATTGCACTAGTAAGTGGACTACGCGTGTCAGTATAGAAAGACCTTTTTTAGTGCACGTGTCCAAACTCAGCACCTGCCCTAGTTCCCAAATGAAAATACCCATTAAAGGTTGCTCTTGCGACGTGTACTTGGAGGTACTAACGAACCTAAAAACATACTGCTCCTAATGGCTATAATATTAGTCTGTAATTAATGTAAATACTGATGTAATGTTGTTCAGTACACTGTCTTCAGTCACCAATAAAAATATCTGCAATACACGTAACACTCTCTATAGAAGGCTACGTAAGGGGAAAGGAAGTGAAGACAATATCGTAGAAAGAGAAAAAGAAGAAGATGACGATGGGAGATATGATACTTGTAAAAGAATTTGACAGCGCATTGAAAGAACGAAGTCGAAGAAGGAAGGAAGATTAGAGTTTAACATCCCGTTGGCAGCGCGGTCATTAGAGACGGAGCACAAGCTCGGATTGTGGAAGGATGGTGAAGAAAATCGGCATTGTCCTTTTCAAAGAAATCGTCCGATTGCAGTGATTTAGGGAAATCACGGGGAATCTAAATAGGTGCGCTAGATGTATGACATGGGCCAAATATGCTTAGACTTCCGCGTGTGTGAATATTTCCGGACCATCAGTTAATAAGTCGTGATTGTAAAATACTGACACGAATTATTTAATTAAGAATGGATAAGCTGGTAGAAGCCGATCTCGGGAAAGAGTAGTTTGGTTTATACAGAAGTGTAGGAATAAGCCGGCCGTTGTGGCCGAGCGGATCTAGGCGCTTCAGTCCGCAACCACTGCTACGGTCGCAGGTCCGAATCCTGCCTTGGGCATGGATGTGTGTGATGTCCTTAGGTTAATTAGGTTTAAGTAGTTCTGAGGGACTGATGACCTAAGAAGTTAAGTCCCATTGTGCTCAGAGCCATTTGAACGATTTGTAGGAATAAGCCAGGCAGTAGTGACTGTTCAATTGTGTGTGAATTCCTAAGATTCCAAACTGCTTAGGTCATCGGTCCCTAGACTTACGCACTACTTAAACTAACTTATGCTAAGATCAACACACACACCCATGCCCGAGGGAGGACTCCTCGAATCTCTGGCAGTAGTGACCCTTTACTTATCTAAGAAGACAAATTTAAGAAACGCAGACGTACGTATGTAGCTTTTTTATATTTAGAGAAAGCTTTTGAGAAAGCTAACTGCGGTTAATAATGGAAGCAAGACTATAAAAATCAAGACACGTTCATTGGATTTATCGGTCTAGGGAAAGCGTTCGACAATGTAAAATAGTGCAAGATGTTCGAAATTCTGAGAAAAATAGGGGTACCTTATAGGGAGAGACGGGTAATATACAAGACGTACAAGAAAGAGGGAATAAATAGAGTGGTCGACCAAGAACGAAGCACTCGGGTTAAGAAGGGTGTAAGATAGGGATTTAATCTTCCCCACCTACTGTTCAATCTGTACATCGAAGAAGCAATCATGGAAATAAAAATAAAGTTCAGGAGAGGTATTAAAATTCAAAGCGAAATGATATCAATGATACGATTCGCTGATGACAGTACTATTCTGAATGAAAGTAAAGAAGAATTACAAGATGTGCTGAACGGAATGAAGAGCCTGATAAGGACAGAATATGAACTGAGAGTGAATCGAAGAGAGGCGAAAGTAATGAAAAGTAGCAGAAATGAGAACAGCCAGAACTTTAACATCAGGAGTGATGGGCAAGAAGTAGATGAAGTTACGGAATTTTGCTACTTAGGCAGCAAAATAACCAATGACGGACGGAGCAAGTAGGACATCAAAAGCAGACTAGCACTCTAAAGAAGAGCATTCGTGGCCAAGAGAAGTCTACTAGTGTCATACATAGTCCTTAATATGAGGAGGTACGTCTGGAGCTCTGCATTGTATGGTAGTGAAACATGGACTAAGGGAAAACCGGAACAGAAGAGAATCGAAACGTTCGAGATGTGTTATTGCAGAAGAGTGTTGAAATTTAAGCGGACTGATAAAGTATGGAATCAGGAGGTCCTGAAAAAACTCTACAGGAAGCTAAAGATTGGAATAGATAAAGCACAGACACACAAAAGAAAAAAAGGACTGGAGTGCAGTCGTTGAAATTCTGAAGTTAGCTGAGATAAAACGCAAGGAGCGGAAGGTTATTTATATCTTGTATAGAAACCATTCTACAGTTGTACGAGTCGAATAAAATGCAAGGAAAGCAGTAAATGGGTAGGGAGTGACACAGCGTTGTATCCTTTCCGCAATGTTATTCAATCTGTACGTTGAGCACGCTGTAAAAGAAACAAAATTTGGGAAGGGGACTAAAATTCAGGGAGAAGAAATAAAAGCCTTGAGTACTGCCGATGATGCTGTAAATATGCCAGGTAAAGCAAAGAACTTGGAAGGGTGGTTGGTTGAATGGAGTAGTTATTATTAGTGAGTTTATACGTATGTTGGAGTTATGTTTTTATGTTTAATCAATGATTTAGTTCACAAGTCTAAATAGAAAGTCCAGGTGAGGTAGCAGCTCCTGTGAACAAAGGTCAGTCGACGATTGAATGAGTCCGCTGTGTACAATGCGAGCCCGAATAGTGAATCTGGAAGCTCTCGTAGTGGAGGTGTGAAATAGTGTTGACCATTTATCAGACACGTCCGCAACATCCCACATTCCTATTTCAGCCCTTACTATCGTAACTGAAACCTGGATGAAAGATTTATAAAATGAGTAGTCGATACAATTTGATTTGAATCTGACCAGCTCTATTTTATTTGACTCCTTCCAGTTACCTCTTGACAATTCCTTTTCCTTTAAATTAACATGAATGTAATTGATTTTTTTTTATATCTCGCTGACGCCGTTCTCCACGAAATTTTCATCTAGATATATACAAAGCCAACAACCCACGAAGACATATATCGAGATTTCACGCATTCGCTACGAGAGCTTCCAGCTTCACTATTGTGGCTTGCATTCCATACAGCGGTGTCCCTCCGATCGTCAACTAAGCTTTGTTCACAGGAGGTGCTACCTCATCTGGAGTTTCTGTTTAGACTTGTGAAGTAAATCATAAATTAAATTTAAAAATATAACTTCACCTTAAATCTCATTAACAAACAGGGAAAAAATATGTAAGACGTAATTCACCTTTCAGTTTGGTGCAGTGGTTAGCACACTGGACTTACATTCGGGAGGATGACGGTTCAATCCCGTCTCCGGCCATCCTGATTTAGGTTTTCAGTGATTTCCCTAAATCGTTTCAGGCAAATGCCGGGATGGTTCCTTTGGAAGGGCACGGCCGATTTCCTTCCCAATCTTTCCCTAACCCGAGCTTGCGCTCCGTCTCTAATGACCTCGTTGTCGACGGGACGTTAAACACTAACCACCACCACCACCTTTCAGTTTTTCGTCTTCTCTTCTTTGCTTACTACTGGCTTGCCGGCAGAGTATTTTGATGCTTCTTTTTGGAGTATTCCCCTGAAGAGTTTTGAGCAACTCTTGCTGACATACCTGATACCAGACTATCCTTATTTCATTTGATTACAGCCCAACTGAGCAAAATTGAGCACAAAAGTAATACAGGTTGAACTTCGATATTTTGAGATGGCTGGTGAACTGAGGTATAAATAAGTGTAATTATTCAAAAGATTGTGTGGATTACCCAATCTGTCTAACTTTTTTTTTTCATTGCTTGTTGTGGTCATCAGTCCGAAGACTAGTTTGATCAGTTTTTCACGCAATTCCATGCCTAGAATACATCCTGAGGCATCAAGGAAATGGCAGCTTGGAAACGGAGGGAAGTGTGCGGTGAGGAGGGGGGGGGGGGGGGCTGTAAAAATTGAAGAGGTTGAAGAGGGAGACGAAACCTTGACTCCTTAACTACAGTAAACAGATTCAACCAGGTGTAGGACTTCAAACGCCATTCTGTCACTTTGATGTAGGTCTTTTTCCGATTTCGCAAAGGTGATTTGGGGAGCTGTAGTTTTAAAGAGATGGAGCTCTGTTATCAAAGACGTATGTTGATGGGCTGATAACATCTGACACACCTCCTCCTCCATATCTTTAAATAAGGAATAACTGCTAAATATATTCTATAAAATATTTCGGGTTTTTGACAGCGCTACCTTTTAAAAACGAACCTGCTCCTCAGATGCTATCCTAGGTACGTCTGGGTACGTCAAAAACGAGCAACAACTCGTTATCAGCCAAGGATAATTTGAGAATTGCCTCAGGTGTCCAAGACGTCTCAACTTGTACGGCTACAATATCTTCTTTTGCACAGATTTAAAGTTAGCGTAAAAATTAAAATTGTGAATAGTTCTCAACAGCACTTTTTCTTCGAAATACCTCTTGCATATTTCGCTGGTAGACTGAAGAAGGAAAATTTCTGTTTCGGTATTTGGCACGGCACCGTATCGCACAGTGGTATCTTTCCAATTAGAAGTATTTTACAGGAAGAGATTGGGGCAGCGACACTGAAAGCACAGGGGAAGGGAAATTTAAGAGGGAGATTAGCACTTAATCGCTGGTTTTAATAGACGCGCATTTGACGCTCTCTGCCGCTGCAGAGAGGGCTGTAATCGGGAGATCCACCCCTCACTGTATCTCTTCCCTCGGTTCCGCATGAAACCCTACCGGTCGCCGTTAAAACTTGGTTCCCCCTGACGACGTTCTCTGGGAACGTGACCGGCACCTGCCCTCATCACAAGCGCAAATTACGCCAACCGGCACAAGTCGTACGGTCGTTCTCAAACAGCCAGCTCGTGAGATCCTTCGTACAGTCTAAGTGCTGATATTAAGTTGCACAACGATGAAATACGTTTAACATAAAGGCGCCTGGTACAAAAAAATCGGTTAAACAAAATAACACTGCGGTTCCAGTTTCACTTAACACGAATTAAAAGACGCTAACACGAAGAGACGCCGTTTTATGAAGAACAAAAATGTTCAAATAGCTATGAGCACTATGGTACTTAAGATCGGCGGTCATGAGTCTCCTAGAACTTAGAACTACTTAAACCTAACTAACCTAAGGACATCACGCACATCCATGCCCGAGGCAGGATTCGAACCTGCGACCGTAGCAGTCATGTGGTTCCGGACTCAAGCGCCTAGAACCGCTGGACTACAACGGCCGGCATAGAACAAATGTACCTGATTTCTCCATACGGGTTGTCTGCCAGAAGTATCAGTTTTTTGTAGACTATACAAAGTATACAGCGGTTGTTGCAGTCCAAAACACGTCAGCGTTTGAGTCTGATGACAAGTGTGTTGAAATTAGTGGATTTTGGTTTTTAAGCACAGGTACTACGAATTTAGTGACAGATAAATCACTTGAAACGAAGTTGCCGCTGATTAACGCAGTTGATCAAAAATTGTCGAAAGTGGAAATTTCAGGCGAGAATTAGAAACAGAGATGAAATTACGGTGATATCGAATCAAGGGGAAAACGTATGACTACGGTGAAACTAGATAGTATCTTTGTTTCGAACGAGCTAGATCTCAGAATGTTCTCATATCAGGACTTTTATAGTACGAATTTTTCGGAAAATTAGGGTGCATGGGACTTTTAAAGAAAGAAAATGGCACCGTGAAAAAAAAATGATCGCGGGGAAGCTACATTTTATCGACTAAGATTACAGATTTATTGTCGTCTAAGCTGCCTTCATTACTTAAGCACTATGACGTGAAATATTTATTCAACATCGATAGCCCGCATCTCGTGGTAGCGTTCTCACTTCCCACGCCCGGGTTCCCGGTTTCGATTCCCGGCGGGGTCAGGGATTTTCCCTGCCTCGTGATGGCTGGGTGTTGTGTGATGTCCTTAGGTTAGTTAGGTTTAAGTAGTTCTAAGTTCTAGGGGAATGATGACCATAGATGTTAAGTCCTATAGTGCTCAGAGCCATTTGAACCATTTTTTTCAACATCGATAGCTTATTTTACCGTTGCCTATCGAATAAAAATTTTATAGTGTTCAGAGGGGGAGGTCTCTAATGAAAGAATCGATGTACTGGTAGGAGTCAGTTGTGTGAATGCGTCGTATCTGTTCTTTCAGACACCACGAGGAATCCGCAGCTGTGATACATTATATGTAAATCAGAGGTGGAGATGGGGAGAAAGCAATGGAAAGGGAAGGGACTACTGATGTCAGCTGCATCGGGAAATCACGCGGAATCAGCGACGTAGAGCGAAAATGTGTATCTCACCGGTATTTGGTAAGCAGGAGATCCCGAATTCCAATCTTGGTCCAGTACACATTTTCGCTCGTCACCGCTGATTCCGCGTAATGTCCCGATACAGTCGACAACGGTAATCCCTTTCTTTCCTTTCCTTTCTTCCGACCTGTATCTTCAGTTATCATATATGAAGGATTCAGTTGGGTGATCTGAAGAACAACCCTTTTTGTCAAAAAAAAATTTAAACTGGGTTTTTTTAAAATGTAAGAACATTAGGTATCGAATATACGGCAAAAAATACCGCCGTGGTTAGCCGTTTTTTCTTAATGCTTCGTTTATCATAAAATTTGTTTAAAATAGAATAATATTGTAGTCCCTTGAGTTTCATGGTAAACGTACTTCACTGCGGTACTGCACCGATAAAGATTTTTTCAAAAGCTTCTGTTTTTTGTAGCAATAAAATTGCTTTATTTGTTAATTCATCTTAATTACAGCCCATTGTCTGGGAAGATAATATAGGTCATACAGCTTACATTTTTGTATGTAATAATAGGTTACAGTTGTTCAAAAGAAAAACGTCGTTTGCATGTTGCACATCGAGTTTTTTCAACTGTCTTGTGCACCCAGACTGTTTTCGCCTTAATTACAAGCATCTTCAGTGAGTGTCCTGAAATATCAAACGATTTTTTTCGTTTGTCCATACAAGTTATCATTTGAATTTATAGCTTACATATTTAAAACAGATCGTTGAGATTTTTACAATGAAATGGAAACGTATAAGGGACGTTCAAAAAGAAACGAGCCGGAGGCATAATTACAGAAACCAGTACCTGGCTGTTGAGACACTTAAAATGGTTCAAATGGCTCTGAGCACTATGGGACTTAACATCTATGGTCATCAGTCCACTAGAACTTAGAACTACTTAAACCTAATTAACCTAAGGACATCACACAACACCCAGTCATCACGAGGCAGACAAAATGCCTGACCCCGCCGGAAATCGAACCCAGGAACCCGGGTGCGGGAAGCGATAACACTACCGGACGACCACGAGCTGCGGACTGTTGAGACATTTGTCCCACGGTGACACAAGGTGGTAACTGGCTCTCTCATAAAATTTCCGAGGCTGCGATGTTAACCGGTTCACCGTATAGCTGGACGTCGTTGTCCACACGAGTGCAGGAAAGGTTATGCTCACGTTCTTCTTTGACAAGATGGCCCCCTTCCGATTCACTTCCTGCAACACAGGACAATAGTGAATGCCCACCATTACTCGCAAACCTTGACCACCTTTCGCCAAGCAATCAAATCAAAGCGACCAGGCAATCTCACCCGTGGGGTCATTCTGCTCCACGACAGTGCAAATCCTCATACGGCCCACACAATGACGGCAGTCCGACATAAATTCAAATGGGAGATTCTCGGCCACCCTCCATGCAGTCCGGACTTCTCGCCCTATGATTACGTCATTTTTGGTCCCGTTAAAAAGGCTCTGAGGGGCAAACGATCCACCTCGGAGGACGACGTACAGCTGTACGTGCGGAATTGGTTAACATCGCAGCCCCGGGAATTTTATGAGGCAGCCATTCACCGCCTTTTGTCGCAGTGGGACGTGTCTCAACAGCCAGGGTCAATACTTATAACATACAGGTACTGGTTTCTGTAACTATGCCTCCTGTTCGTTTCTTTTTGGACGCCCCTTGTACTTAAAGGTCAACGTCTGTTTCATTAGTACTAAACAAACTGGTTAAAAGTTTGCATTATTTCTTTATGTCACTATTTTCAATTATATACACATAATTTTATTGTGTGTATAGTGTCATTTGTTTCAGCAAGTGGGGCCAACTTTCTCCGGTTTTGCTTTCACCTGTTTCTTCTGTGCAAATGAAAAAATGTGCAGTACGTAAAAGGCGTTTTTCTTTTGAGCCATATCCTGCGAAAATGTCCAGCACATGGCACTTGTAATAATAAACGTGTATATAAATTATTTATTCGAGATACTTTAAAAAAATGATAATACTGCAAAAATGTTAGTACTATAACTAGTTTTAACCACTACAAACCTAAAATAAAACCGCTTAAACAATTATCCAACTACTAATACTACTGTTGGTATTACAGATTCTGTCCTTTTCTTGTTCATTTATTAGGGTGCACATAAAGTCCAGATTACTGTTTCCGTCACTTGATCTGGTATCATACTGCCCCAGCCACGGTGAGCTGTTGAGGAACAGAACTGGTTCCACAGCGATGATATTGATTACTACTGATGAACAGTAAACGATGATTCATATCGATAATATTATATTGAAGCTACAGATGGTACTTTTAAACAGTAGTCGGAAGACACTTGATTGCTTTTCTCTTCAAATGCTTGCCGGGTCTTGGTGAATGCTGCTCTCACATCATTTTAACAGTTAGTTTGTATTCTTCTATGATCTAAATTCTGGAACAAACTGTCTCTTATATTCTCGTGTTTCGTGCTTATCCAGGTGCGAGACAGATTTTGGTGTGCTTAATCCACGTACTCATTTTTATTATTTATGGGCGACTTCTACACTTTTACAAACTTTCTAATCCTCTAGTTTTTCTTTCGTAGAAGCTTGATACTTCGGTAGCTCAGTCTTCTGTTCGTCACAACGAAATTAAAAACTATTATCGTCTTGTGACAAGTAAAGAACAAGTACATAATCAGATTCATTATTTGTATTTCCATCTTTAAATGATTGAAGTGAATGTTGAAATACTTGTTTCCTGACAGATAGGTATCACTGTTCTTCTATAGTTCAATTTTTATTCTATATGACGTTTTTCGTGTTTGTCAGTATTCCCTTCTGAAGAAAACTTTAAGGGGTTTTAATGAACCTTTCATTTTGCAACTGATTGGCTGTTTCTACAATAAAATGCAATATTTTGTTTCAGTAAGGGTCACACAATGCGCAAAGATTATGTAACCTTTGGTGTTTCTATATTTTAATATATATTTTTTTATTTGACCTGATTAAGCTGATGGAGTGTCGGTCCAGACCTTACAGTTTTTGTTTGTGGAGGCCAGAATTTATGAAAGGTTTAATGCAGGCTGCTGTGATACCCGGTAGAGGGTCCTGCTGACGGAGCAGTGTGTCACCGAACCCGACCGCATTTCAATAAAGAGATTCAAACACACGGCTGAAGGTGTTACCGTTAATTCTCATAAAATGACCAGCCACTGCCCCACTCTCCATCCGAAACACAAGTTGCCATGACTTATTATCCCGTTGAACCTGTTCATCTAAGAGTAGCACTTGCATTCAAGGACTTCGATTAATTGTCTGAACACATTTCAGTCTCTGTTTTACCAACTCAGTTATTCCCGTGACTTAACACATGTCCCATCATCCTGTCGCTTCTTTGGTCAGTGCATCTCACATATTCTTTCCCTCACTATTCTGTGGAAAACCTCATATTCATTATCAATATAAGTAATTATCTGCACCCTTCGGTAGCACCACATTTCAAAAGCTTCAGTTATTTTATTTTCCAGTATCCGCATCCATGTAGTACTGTGTTCAGAAGTATGGCCTGACTTTGGTTAATTAATGACTGTTTAAGGTATTTGAATTTACTAACACTATGCCGTCCGGCGGCACCACAGTGGTATCGTCAGCATAGTATTGCGCAGTGGCCGGCGACAGCGCTTTAGTACCTTTTGCATTCTAAAAAATGGCTTTGAGCACTATGGGACTCAACTGCTGTGGTCATCTGTCCCCTAGAACTTAGAACTACTTAAACCTAACTAACCTAAGGACATCACACACATCCATGCCCGAGGCAGGATTCGAACCTGTGACCATAGCAGTCGCACGGTTCCGGTTTTGCATTCTGTTGGTGTTCTGTTTAGGTAACAATAAGTTACACACGTCAAGAAGTCTTTTGTTTTTATGAGTGCTTGTGCCCTTCCATCATGGCGGATGAAAGAGACAATAGGATTAGTTACGATAAATGCGCGGACGTCTTGTCTGACGTTCCGGGCGACTTGACCGATTGGGAAAAAGACATTGGATGTAAAAAATAAAAATAAAAAATGGAAGTGTAGCAGAATGGTAGGAAGATAGTGAAATACTTCCAAGAAGAGTTCGATTGCCAACTGATTCGGCTGAATCAGACGAAGAAGGCAGTGCACAGTGGTCAGACTTTGATTTACCGAGGACCAATAATAAATATGAAGAGTCCCCGGGTCTAAACATATTTTCCAAAGATACACAGAGCTTCGAGGATATCGTACAATTATATACTGGGAACTATCTATTTGAATATATTAGCAACGAAACCCAAAAAGTACTGCAGTCAAAATTGCAATAGAACTGGATTTAAAAAAATGACAAATTTGTCGGCGTTACGGGACAGGAACTTAGAAAATGGTTTGGGCTTGCTTGCTTGTAAGAAAAGCAAGGATCAATGATTATTGGTCGACGAATTCGTTGATAGACACACTGATAATTCGTAAAACGATGTCTCGCAACCGATTCAGACAAATATTATCATTTTACATTTTCCCGACAGCAACAATAAACTGGATTGTGCCGATCGGCTTGTCAAAGTACAGTTCGTAATTGATTATTTCTCCAAAAAGTTTAAAGAAACCTTCAATCTAAGTCAAAACATCTCAACTGATGAAGGAATGATACCGTGACGTAGACGGTGAAATTTTAAAGTTCACAATCCGTCGAAACTTGCGAAATACGGCATACTGATTCGGATGCTGTGTGATTCGAGTACGGGATGCATTTCCTCATTCAAGATAAATTCCGGTGCTGGACAGCCTTTAGCAGAAACAGTGACGGACTATTGACGCCTTCTGATGGAAAGTGGCATCACCTCTGCATGGGTAATTATTATAACAGTGTAGAAATTGCAGAGAAGTTACTTGAAAAGAAAATTCGAGTTTGTGGAACGATACGTCAAAATAGAGGATTTCCAGAAAATTAAAGGGCTCAAATGTGAAAGTGTTTGAAGCTTGTCATCAACAGAAAGGTGACAAGCGGCCGGCGACAAGGCAAGTAATACAACTTAGCGCTGCCGGCGCCAAGCGAATAAATTTGTACGAGACGTGCGGACGGCAAAGGGTTAACGTAAAACTGGAACAAATAAGTGACTCTATGCAAACACAACCAGCAGTTATCAGTATTTAGTACATTCCAAAGTGTTAAAAATGATTACCGTTGATGCTTGACACTGTTTCAGTTTAGCTAGACCCGTCATACACTGTCTGTTGCCTATTAAACACAGGGATTGGTCAAAAATGTGGAAACACCAAAAACAACGCGTTACTATGGATTATACGGTACAGGGAAACCGTTGGCATTCAAAATAGCTTCCAGTCATCTCGGAATGGATACGTACAGTTCCTGTACGATTTTGAGAAAATATTATACCAGCCTTCTTGCATAACAGTGGCAAGATCACGTAGTGATAATGGACATGGATAGCGATTACGCACTTTTCTCTCCAAAAGGGCACATTATTATTGAGATCTGGTGACTGTGGCGCTGCGACAATTCATCCTCACGCTCACAAAAGCCGTCCTGGACGATGCTAGCTGCGTGAACAGGGGTGCTGTCGTCCTGCAACGTAGCATCACGCTTGGATACAGCTCATCAGCCAGGATGGTGACATTGTGGCGTTTTGTAGCAAGTCTAATTCAGTAGGAGGTCGTTCAACTACTACAGCACACACGCATTTTATTAGTAATTTATTAAAGCGTGAACATTGTAAATACTTTGAAAACAACTAGTGTCTACACTCATGACAGGTTTTTGATACAGTTGCTGACGCTTACAACATTTAGCACTTCATTATAGAGTTGTTGTTTCACACCACAGTACTTTCCGGCTTCTTGGGATTATTTCCATGCCGACTACTCCGATTCGTTGCTGCCTTTGTCAGCGAACGTCTTTATTTGTGGTGACGTCTTTGAGGTACAGTATTTCGCATTAGATTCGTTCTGCAGACGACACCACACACATTATCCGTGGCAGTAATGGTGCATTGGGAAGTAGCCACGGGGCCCATGTAATACCACGACATAGCTGCCCAAATCATCGAGGACCCTCTGTCATGTTCCACACTTAGGACGTAAAATCGGCCAGAAGTTGGAAACACTGTGATACAAGACTCATCCGAGCAACTGACTTTTCCCCATTTCTTCATAGTACAGGTTTTATGGCTTCGGACCACGTCTTTCTGTTATGGGTACTTGCATCACTGATATCTGGTTTTCGAATTCCAGCCCGCCCTGCGGGTCCCTGCTTATGGAGCTCCCATTGTATTGTTTTGATGCGAACGGTTTCGTGAGTGTGATATTTTAAAAAACAAATGTGTGCGAATTCCTAAGGGACCAAATTGCTGAGATCGTCGGTCCTTAGACTTACATACTACTTAAACTAACTTATGCTAAGAACAACACACACATTCATGCCCGATGGAGGACTTGAACCTCCGACGGTAGGGGCCGCACAATTCGTGACATGGCGCCTCAAACCGCGCGGCCAATCCGCGCGGCTGCGATATTCAGTTCTACACCTTTCGTCATCTTATTTTTCGTCATAATCCGTTTCAACCGACGGTCTGTCACGATCACTCAACGCATATTATCGTCCGAGTTGTGACTTATCGGACGATGTTTTTCCGCTTTCTCTACATGCGAGACAGATGCTCGACACGGTGCCTCTCGAAACAGAAAACGCTTGGGCTGCCTTAGCTATGGAAGCATACGAGCATGACGAGCATCAGCAGTTTGCTGACGTTGGAAGTTACTTAGCCCCGAGGTAATGCACTTATAACTACCCTGGTCTGGCCATGATTGGCTCGTGCAACAAATTGAGAACGTTGTATTGATTCCGTTCCAGCTAAAATAAAACAGCGCGATGTGGACGCTTGTCTATGAGCTGCAATTACGTTCAAGCATACATTTATCTTGGTGTTTCCATCTATAAGTTACCCCATGCAAACACAACCAAAAATCATTTGTGTTTAACACATTTCGAAATGAGAAAAAGTTATCCATTACTTTTGAGGCTTGACACTGGATCAGTATAGCTAAACCCGTTATTCACTATCTGCTAGGTATCAAACAGGCGTGGTTTGGGTATATTATTCTATATTCTAGCTCATTTTATCTCAGCTACAGTCGAAGATTTCCCTAACTTTTTCAGTTTCCTTCTTGGCTGGTTGCGTAATTAAAATAACGTTTGTAATCGTGCTACCAGTTTGTTTTTCTTTTTGAAGGTGTAATTCGGTGGTCTAGTCGGTAGGGTCGGCAGGACGGCAATTCAAAGCCTCGAGGCCACACTGGTTTGGGTTTTATGTGATTCCGTAAACCTCTTAAGGCAGCCAAATCCGGCCTATTTTTCCCTATCCTCCCAATCGCACCTACGTCTCTGATAACCTCGTTCCTCTATTTTTCGATGCTGTGTCATGACTTTTGATATCATATTTTCATGCAGTTCTGGCAGTTTGTGCTTAATTTGCTCAAGGTATTAATCAGTTGTTGCTCAAGAGAAACGTAGCGGCATATTTGATTGTGAAACTTCAGCTATTGATCGCGAGTGTAAGAACATAGTACCGTTATTTGCATAGTTTTATAGCAACGTATGGGAACTAACCAAAGCCACTGACGACAGGTGTTTATAGCTTGAGTACAATATCTCTGAACTTCTCCTCCTCCGTCTCTGAGGTCGTCCTTGACAAGTACACTACGACCAATCTGTTTATTTAGTATGAGCTAACGGGAATGATACCCTTCGGTGATGATAGTGTTCGTTTTTATTTGAGTTTGCTTTATTCAGGTTACAAGACGTGCTATTAGAATAGAGGAAATTTGGCGTAACTTGCTAAGAGAATGACTAAATGAACAAAACGAATATAGAGTGCAACTTATTGTGGTAATTTGAATGAATTATGGTAACTTATATCATGTCAGAAAGTAATTTGCGTATATTTTTCATATTAAGAAGAAGTCAAATAAAGAATGTGTAGAATGGAGAGTTATATGAAATAGTCAGCTATGTGGAATTCAGGGTCAGAAATGTAACAAACAACATTCGGCAAACAACAAATTGTAATGAAATGTTAGCGATGTGTCCGTTAAGTATAATACAACTCACAATATTTTTGTAGTTTGATAGGGCAACTTAGTTTTATTTATTGGACTAATCACGAATATAATCTTATCTCTGTGTGTCAGCATATGGAGATGGACACACAGATTACAAGCCAAACATGTAGCATAGTTGTCTTCCGGCACAGCTGATACTATGAAGTCCATCGCACTGTCGCACTGGAAAGGTTCATCGTCGCCATCTTTAGAAGCAAATTTAATTTTTTGGAAAAATTTCTGCTCCTCTTTTTGTTATACTTGTTCTCGCGTTTTAGATTTCGTCCTTAGAACCTATGTACCCTCTGAGTTGTTTCTTAACTCTTGCTTCGACATCTAATCGACTGTTGCATGGAGAATAGGTTACTACAGACGATGTCCCAGATTTTCTATCTCTGTTGGACATCTTCTTTCAATGGTAGTGATATCTCAAAGGAGAGATCCAAAATTTTTGATGAAGGAAGAGTGGGTGCATAAGTACACATGGAAGAAAGGTAACAGTTACATCAAGACTATCAGATGTTCCTTATAACTAGAGAGACCACCGTAAGAAAAAATATCCTTCCTGTAGGTAAATAAATAATCACCAACGCTGGTAGTCGGTCGACACTCACAACACAATGACATGAGAGTCCTTAGTTGTAGTGTACGATATTTCCACTAGGAACTACGCTATTTAATATTGCCAGACTGTTCCAGAATACTTGAGTCTCTTGTACGACTATCAGACTAGAGAAAATATAGAACAGAAGTGGAGAAGATTGTAGAAGACATATGCAGTTCGCTAGAGTTTCATTGAGTCAGTGTGTGTGTGTGTGTGTGTGTGTGTGTGTGTGTGTGTGTGTGTGAGAGAGAGAGAGATAGAGAGAGAGAAAGAGAGAGAGAGAGAGAGAGAGAGAGAGAAAGCGCAAACGATGAACAAATTTCAGTAGGAGACATTTCAGTATATATATGTACTTCGGGAACATTATTCACATAATTTCTAAAGTGAACGTTACAAAATCAATTGACAATTTGGTACTTCCTCCAACATAAATCTAGCTTAATGTTTACAATGACAAAATTTGAGAAATTGTGACTTATACAGACTGATTTGAACAGCTCCCCCTACCTGCTTGGAGGGGGATCATTCAGGCACACTATTCACACTCCTACATACATGTCGTGGTCTTTTTATGGGTACATATACGGGATATTTGTTTTAACTTGAGACAACCAGATCTCTAGAAAACAACGCATTGTACAGAAAAAATATTCTGCATGAAAAGTTAATATTAGTAAACGAAACATCTGTCTGCTACAACTCGCTGTGTACTCACCACCCCTCCAACGTGGGTGGGGTCAATTTTGCATCTTCAAGTGGGAGCCTCCCATATTTTTGTATATTCAGGTTCCAGGTCAAAAATACGTACTGTTTATTCAGACCACTGTTTTCCATTCGGGTCGATGGCGCTGTAACCGACAAATACCAAGTTTTCCTGAGAACTGACGTATCTGATTAAAGATTTCTTTAACGATGTTTATGTAAAATTTGAAGTTTTGCCGGCGAATCAACTGTTCAGAAAGATTTATGGCTTTCAGCCGGTCGGCGTAAATTTCATTGATGATATTTCGGCTGGACAACATCCAGCAATTTTCAGGTGAGGTGAACGAGGACTGACGAAGACGTTCTCCGTTCCAGCTTATATAGTGCGCTGATAGTACTGCCGCGCATGTGTTGCAGTCACGGTGACAGAAGGACCACACCGACCAGCGACAGCGCCCTCGCTGGTGGAACTGCAAGACTCAGCTGCCGTCTGTATTGTCGCAGCTATCGAAGTCTTCTGGCGTCTTCATCTCGAGCATATTCGGAGATGGCGGGATTCCGTGCGTTATTCAATAGGTAACCACTGTAACGGTTCATTAGATTTCCCGCAATGCTTATTTCAACGGATACTTTGATAATGGAGTCCCAAAAAGTTGTTGCTGTGGCATAAATCGAAGTTTTGTCGTACTCTATTGAATGTCCGTTGGAAATACAATGTTCCGCAACTTCAAACTTACTGGGTTGCAGTAGTTGAGTGCAACGTTGATGTTCTGAACAATGCTCTTCCACTGTACCCGTTGTCTGTCCTATATAGGACACTCCAAATAGACACGGTATTTTGTAAATTCCCGAGTTCCGCAGTAACAAATCATCCTTCACAGATCCCAGTAAATTCGAAATCCTAGATCGCAGTAGAGAAACCATTTTCACATGAAAACTATGAAGAATCCTCTCTATCTTGAAGGAGACATTTCCAAAGAAGGGAATTAAATCTAGGGACTCTCTTTATCCACTTCCCGGTTCCTGGCTCTAGTTGAGAACTAGAGAAAGATGGCTGCCTTCCATTCCTGGATGTTTTGGTTAAACGGAAGATTGACGGCACGATGGGACATTCTGTCTATCGTAAGCCCACTCACACTGATTTGTATTTGCATTCTTCAAGATGCCATCACCAATCCCAGACCATGGCTGTACTTAAAACCCTTGTGCATAGGGCACATACGGTGTGGGATGCAGAATTTGCCTAAGGAACTTGCACACTTGAGGACGGTGTTCAGAGACAATGGGTACTCGACCCGGCAAATTAACAGGGCCTTCTCAATTAGAGCCAGGAACCGGGAAGTGGATAAAGAGGAGAACGCGCCAGCCAAGTCCCTAGCTTTTCTTCCCTTCGTTGGAAATATCTCCTTCAAGATAGCGAGGATTCTTAATAATTTTCATGTGAAAGTGGTTTTTCGGATTTGCTGGGACCTGTGAAGGATGATTTGTTACTACGGGTAGGATCACAAAATATAAACGAAAAGTTATACTTTTCACACATAGAGAAGTTAAGATGAAATTAAAATCGTTGTCTGCATTCAGTGCAGTACCATCGCCTACCGCTGCATCTCTTACATTAAGAATTCCAGGATGGCAGTATTTGAATGAGAGGTTGTCAGTATGCTGATAACTAAGGATGGTTAACTACACTGGACCCATAGGTTCCCTTATTAGTACATACCGAAATGCCTTCACCTGACTCTGAAAACTCGCTTGTGGCAATTCTCGCAACAAAAAAATCGTTATTCGTACTGAGAATCGAACCAGAGTCCACCACTTGTCTGAGAGGCCCGCTGACGCTTCATAGACCTGTGGATGAAAGTCACAAGAGACAGCAGGCATGAACTTTCGCAACAATTTGAATCCTGTAGCTCCCAGACTTTACAAAGATAATATCTCAATCCATCCTGTAATGCATCCATTCTCAGCGCCGTGGTACAATTTAGCCAGAGAATTAAATAACGTGATCAAGATCAAAAGCACGTTTACACCTAGTCATGGATTCTTAATTCAGTTAATATAGTCGAAACAAGTTAAGACATAAAAATCTCCTCTTGCACAAAACTAGTCTCTCTTGATGTTAGCATCTGACACACTAATATACCTGTTCAGGAGTGCCTAAACATTCGCTCAGACTTACTACAGTAGGCGAATCAGGAATTAACCTGGTTGTGACAAATGACACAAGGTTAGCTACACAAACTTGCCTAACACAAAATTATTTCCGTTTCAATGGCAGGATATACAAACATCTATGTGATCCTCCATCAGTTCAGCCCTTAGTGAAATCTTCACGTAGAATTTTGAAAAACAGTTATGTAAAATAATCCACTCTCTTCCAGGGTTGAATAATGATTTAGGTGTTGATAGTGTGTTGTGCACATGGACAGGTACTATTGGACAACATCAAAAATTCCTCAAACAGCTAAATTCTAAACACAACAGTATAAAATGCGCAATGGAGTTTGAGGGTAACTTCATAAATTATTTATATCTAACTATAGATCATATTCAGACTTTCAAGATTTACAGGAATCCTACAAAAGATATTGTAATACACGCTAATTCTCAACACATAGTGACCCGTAAACGTTCCGCCTTCCATTCGATCTGACTTATCCATTCTCATGACTGAAGACAACTTCCAAATGGATAAATGCAGTCAAACAATTATCCCATTACCTTGGTGGACTCCATAATACGTAAAAAGCAGAAACAACACGTGTACTCTGTTCTTTACACTGTTCTCGACGCACCACCTCAGGAACGCAACACACTGTGCCCGATTCCATATTTAGAAAAGGTCTCGCTGAACGGTGTTAAAAATCTCAGATCCAGGAACTTAAAAACATCACTTTATGTGCGCAACAGTGATGAGCACTTCTTGTTTAGTGTCAAAGACAGCACGTCGGCTTTGGAGAAACGTGGAATATATGAAATAACTAGCAGTTGTGGAAAATTCTATATAGGTCTGTCCGGCAGGGCAGTCTGCCCCCCTTGAAAAAACACCACTGAAGTGGTGGCTAACCACTTAGAGAAGGCCATAGTTACAAGGTGCAACATGAAATATTACATCACAGCCATAAAGGCAGTATGACGAACTATTTTGAAATAACGGAAATTAATAAACATATGTCCACAAATTTGTTAATTTCCATTATTTCAAAATAGTTCGTCATACTGCCTTTATGGCTGTGATGTAATACTTCATTAATAAATATATGTCCACAACCCCCCCCCCCCCCTGAACCATGGACCTTGCCGTTGGTGGGGAGACTTGCGTGCCTCAGCGATACAGATGGCTGTACCGTAGGTGCAACCACAACGGAGGGGTATCTGTTGAGAGGCCAGACAAACGTGTGGTTCCTGAAGAGGGGCAGCAGCCTTTTCAGTAGTTGCAGGGGTAACAGTCTGGATGATTGACTGATCTGGCCTTGTAACATTAACCAAAACGGCCTTGCTGTGCTGGTACTGCGAACGGCTGAAAGCAAGGAGAAACTACAGCCGTAATTTTTCCCGAGGGCATGCAGCTTTACTGTATGATTAAATGATGATGGCGTCCTCATGGGTAAAATATTCCGGAGGTAAAATAGTCCCCCATTCGGATCTCCGGGCGGGACGTCGTTATCAGGAGGAAGAAAACTGGTGTTCTATGGATCGGAGCGTGAAATGTCAGATCCATTAATCGGACAGGTAGGTTAGAAAATTTAAAAAGGGAAATAGATAGGTTAAAGTTAGATATAGTGGGAATTAGTGAAGTTCGGTGGCAGGAGGAACAAGACTTCTGGTCAGGTGACTACAGGGTTATAAATACAAAATCAAATAGGGGTAATGCAGGAGTAGGTTTAATAATGAATAGGAAAATAGGAATGCGTGTAAGCTACTACAAACAGCATTGTGAACGCATTATTGTGGCCAAGATAGACACAAAGCCCATGCCTACTACAGTAGTACAAGTTTATATGCCAACTAGCTCTGCAGATGATGAAGAAATTGAGGAAATGTATGATGAGATAAAAGAAATTATTCAGGTAGTGAAGGGAGACGAAAATTTAATAGTCATGGGTTACTGAAATTCGTCAGTAGGAAAAGGGAGAGAAGGAAACGTAGTAGGTGAATATGGATTGGGGGGAAGAAATGAAAGAGGAAGCCGCGTGGTAGAATTTTGCACAGAGCATAACTTAATCATAGCTAATACTTGGTTCAAGAATCATAAAAGAAGGTTGTATACATGGAAGAACCCTGGAGATACTAAAAGGTATCAGATAGATTATATAATGGTAAGACAGAGATTTAGGAATCAGGTTTTAAACTGTAAGACATTTCCAGGGGCAGATGTGGACTCTGACCACAATCTATTGGTTATGAACTGTAGATTAAAACTGAAGAAACTACAAAAAGGTGCTAATTTAAGGAGATGGGACCTGGATAAACTGAAAGAACCAGAGGTTGTAGAGAGTTTCAGGGAGAGCAAAACGGAACAATTGACAGGAATGGAGGAAAGAAATACAGTAGAAGAAGAATGGGTAGCTCTGAGGGATGAAGTAGTGAAGGCAGCAGAAGATCAAGTAGGTAAAAAGACGAGGGCTAATAGAAATCCTTGGGTAACAGAAGAAATATTGAATTTAATTGATGAAAGGAGAAAGTATAAAAATGCAGTAAATGAAGCAGGCAAAAAGGAAACGTCTCAAAATGAGATCGACAGGAAGTGCAAAATGGCTAAGCAGGGATGGCTAGAGGACAAATGTAAGGATGTAGAGGCTTATCTCACTAGAGATAAGATAGATACTGCTTACAGGAAAATTAAAGAGACCTTTGTAGAAAAGAGAGCCACTTGTATGAATATCAAGATCTCAAATGGAAACCCAGTTCTAAGCAAAGAAGGGAAGGCGGAAAGGTGGAAGGAGTATATAAAGGGTTTATACAAGGGCGATATACTTGAGGACAATATTATGGAAATGGAAGAGGATGTAGATGAAGACGAAATGGGAGATAAGATACTGCCCGAAGAGTTTGACAGAGCAATGAAAGACCTGAGTAGAAACAAGGCCCCAGGAGTAGACAACATTCCATTATAGCTACTGACGGCCTTGGGAGAGCCAGTCCTGACAAAACTCTACCATCTGGTGAACAAGATGTATGAGACAGGTGAAATACCCTCAGACTTCAAGAAGAATATAATAATTCCAATCCCAAAGAAAGGAGGTGTTGACAGCTGCGAAAATTACCGAACTATCAGTTTAATAAGTCACAGCTGCAAAATACTAACGCGAATTATTTACAGACGAATGGAAAAACTCGTAGAAGCGGACCTTGGGGAAGATCAGTTTGGATTCCGCAGAAATGTTGGAACACTAACCTTACGACTTATCTTAGATGAAAGATTAAGAAAAGGCAAACCTACGTTTCTAGCATTTGTAGACTTAGAGAAAGCTTTTGATAATGTTAACTGGAATACTCTCTTTCAAATTCTGAAGGTGGCAGGGGTGAAATACAGGGAGCGTAAGGCTATTTACAATTTGTACAGAAACCAGATGCCAGTTATAAGAGTCGAGGGGCAGTGAAGAGAAGCAGTGGTTGGGAAGGGAGTGAGACAGGGTTGTAGTGCCTCCCCGATGTTATTCAATCTGTATACTGAGCAAGCAGTAAAGGAAACAAAAGAAAAATTCGGAGTAGGTATTAAAGTTCATGGAGAAGAAATAAAAACTTTGAGGTTCGCCGATGACATTGTAATTCTGTCACAGACAGCAAAGGACCTGGAAGAGCAGTTGAACGGAATGGACAGTGTCTTGAAAGTAGGGTATAAGATGAACATCAACAAAAGCAAAACGAGGATAATGGAATGTAGTCAAATTAAATCGGGTGATGCTGAGGGAGTTAGATTAGGAAATGAGACACTTAAAGTAGTAAAGGAGTTTTGCTATTTGGGGAGCAAAATAACTGATGATGGTCGAAGTAGAGAGGATATAAAATGTAGACTGGCAATGGCAAGGAAAGCATTTCCGAAGAAGAGAAATTTGTTAACATCGAGTATAGATTTAAGTGTCAGGAAGTCGTTTCTGAAAGTATTTGTATGGAGTGTAGCCATGTATGGAAGTTAAACATATATGATAAATAGTTTGGACAAGAGAGGATAGAAGCTTTTGAAATGTGGTGCTACAGAAGAATGCTGAAGATTAGATGAGTAGATCACATAACTAATGAGGAATTATTGAATAGAATTGGTGAGAAGAGAAGTTTGTGGCACAACTTGACCAGAAGAATGGATCGGTTGGTAGGACACGTTCTGAGGCATCAAGGGATCACCAATTTAGTATTGGAGGGCAGCGTGGAGGGTAAAAATCATAGAGGGAGACCAAGAGATGACTACACTAAGCAGATTCGGAAGGATGTAGGTTGCAATAGGTACTGGGAGATGAAGAAGCTTGCACAGGATAGAGTAGCATGGGGAGCTGCATCAAAACAGTCTCAGGACTGACGACCACAACAACAACATGTCCACAACCGAAACTCAGTACTGAATGACCACACACAGTTCCCTTACTCTTCCCTTCCTGTTGCAGATACTACTCATAATCCCACCCACACCATGTTGTAAATTACCCCAGTTACATATCCTATTTTCATGTATTTCAGTTACTATAATTTCTTTTGTTATGTTAAAAATTTACTTTGTATAATCTCAGCTGCTTCATTTACCTGCATAATCTCACCTATTAAATACAAAATTATTTTGTTCACTCACAATCTTGGAGGAAGTCACCAAAGTTTATTGTTCAATTTATTTTCTTCTCTGAACAATTATTGTAGTTTTTATACAGCTCAAGATTAATGTGTCACATCACTTATCTTAGATACTCTTACGTCGCATTTATACAGAAATATTTCCTCTCATTTTGTTCCTAAATCTAACATAAACATTTTTCACCTCTGGAAATGGAGATACTCAATAGATGCACTAGTTGAAAATGCTTGATCCTACAAAAATTCACTGTATTACATATTTTTCTTTGTACCTGATGATGGCAAAATAGCCAGAAACCGGTTTGTCAAGTAAATAACAAATACTGTAAAATATTACACTTGTGCTGTGTGTGTTTTTATTCATTACATGAATATTCCTTTCCTTCATCGTTCATGAATTTTGTGTGTTACTTGGTGCCTAAGAGGATGGAGGTGGACGTCAAATACACTCCTGGAAATGGAAAAAAGAACACATTGACACCGGTGTGTCAGACCCACCATACTTGCTCCAGACACTGCGAGAGGGCTGTACAAGCAATGATCACACGAACGGCACAGCGGACACACCAGGAACCGCGGTGTTGGCCGTCGAATGGCACTAGATGCGCAGCATTTGTGCACCGCCGCCGTCAGTGTCAGCCAGTTTGCCGTGGAATACGGAGCTCCATCGCACTCTTTAACACTGGTAGCATGCCGCGACAGCGTGGACGTGAACCGTATGTGCAGCTGACAGACTTTGAGCGAGGGCGTATAGTGGGCATGCGGGAGGCTGGGTGGACGTACCGCCGAATTGCTCAACACGTGGGGCGTGAGGTCTCCACAGTACATCGATGTTGTCGCCAGTGGTCGGCGGAAGGTGCACGTGCCCGTCGACCTGGGACCGGACCGCAGCGACGCACGGATGCACGCCAAGACCGTAGGATCCTACGCAGTGCCGTAGGGGACCGCACCGCCACTTCCCAGCAAATTAGGGACACTGTTGCTCCTGGGGTATCGGCAAGGACCATTCGCAACCGTCTCCATGAAGCTGGGCTACGGTCCCGCACACCGTTAGGCCGTCATCCGCTCACGCCCCAGCATCGTGCAGCCCGCCTCCAGCGCTGTCGCGACAGGCGTGAATGGAGGGACGAATAGAGACGTGTCGTCTTCAGCGATGAGAGTCGCTTCTGCCTTGGTGCCAATGATGGTCGTATGCGTGTTTGGCGCCGTGCAGGTGAGCGCCACAATCAGGACTGCATACGACCGAGGCACACAGGGCCAACACCCGGCATCATGGTGTGGAGAGCGATCTCCTACACTGGCCGTACACCTCTGGTGATCGTCGAGGGGACACTGAATAGTGCACGGTACATCCAAACCGTCATCGAACCCATCGTTCTACCATTCCTAGACAGGCAAGGGAACTTGCTGTTCCAACAGGACAATGCTCGACCGCATGTATCCCGTGCCACCCAACGTGCTCTAGAAGGTGTAAGTCAACTACCCTGGCCAGCAAGATCTCCGGATCTGTCCCCCATTGAGCATGTTTGGGACTGGATGAAGCGTCGTCTCACGCGGTCTGCACGTCCAGCACGAACGCTGGTCCAACTGAGGCGCCAGGTGGAAATGGCATGGCAAGCCGTTCCACAGGACTACATCCAGCATCTCTACGATCGTCTCCATGGGAGAATAGCAGCCTGCATTGCTGCGAAAGGTGGATATACACTGTACTAGTGCCGACATTGTGCATGCTCTGTTGCCTGTGTCTATGTGCCTGTGGTTCTGTCAATGTGATCATGTGATGTATCTGACCCCAGGAATGTGTCAATAAAGTTTCCCCTTCCTGGGACAATGAATTCACGGTGTTCTTATTTCAATTTCCAGGAATGTATTTGAGAGCCCAAATATATTTGGTACTAGGATTTTTTCTCCCAAGAATCCCTTCATTCCCCTACGATAGCGATTTGTGTATATGGAAAAAGCCAAGTTGCACTATACACTACATGTCGCCCTAGAAATGACTGGTTAGTCAACCAAGAGGGCAGAGGAAGGCCGGGGCGTATGGCCTGCAGAAGGATCACGCTTACAGAGGAACTGTGGTTCCCGTAACATCCTTCCGTTATGAAGAGCTTTTAATTATCCCAATCTACAATTATTTTTGTATTTCCAGTATGAGATCATGCGATAACGCTGATAAATTCAAGTCCTTCTCGTGCTTAGATCTTTCTTGTGTACTCGTATTTCATCTGTGTCTTGTTCCTGATTGTACAGAAAGATTAGGTCAACCTCTCCAGTCTGCCTTCGTCCGGTCAAGTATCCTTCTCAATCGTAACTGGAAATTGGTTGAGTTCCTAAAATAATAAAAAAATTGTGTGTATAGTTGCTATTATTATTATTATTATTATTATTATTATTATGTTTTCCACAAACTGTACAAAACAACAAGGCATTTTAGCATTTATACTGTCGATGCTACTCGCAGATGACGTTTTATGTTGTTCAGACTGACACCAGCTGAGTGGTTCATCAATACTGAAATGTCTTCTTCGTTTTGAATTCATCTAGAATTTTTAGAAAACTCTGTATAACATGAGTGTATCACGTAATAACATTTAAATAAGGTTTTCTTAGGCAATACAATCCATCCAAACCAAAATTGTCGTTAAGTATTGTTAGTAGCCTGGTAAACAATTTTAACTGCCTAGGTTGTGACTTGGCGTCTGACTATGACAAGAATAGCACGTATCAGTCGAGTACTTGTGTTTTTTTCCCAATTTCACACTTAACTTTCGGAAAGTACCGTACCATGAAGAGTCTCGAGAATGGATAGAAATTCCATAAATTACTAAGTAACCGAAATAACCGAACACTGCATTTTATTTCAGCTGCTTGTGTAAAGTCCTACCCTAACCGACAAACCACAGTATGTAATGGAACGCAGAAAGCAAAGGGCGTTCCACCTGCTCAGAATTCCCTTCTAGTGCCAACCTCTTCATCTCAGAGTACTATTTATATGCAACATCATCAATTATTTGTTGAATGTAGTTCCATTTTTATGATTCTACACAGTTTTTACTCTCTCTAGCCCCAACGTATATATTTCTTAGTGTATTAACAAATGTCCTATAATCCTTTTTGTTATTCTTGCCAATGTTCCCTGTATGTCTCTCTCCTTGCCCATTCTGCAGAAAAGCGCCTCATTTCTTATCTAATAGTACACCTAATTTTCATCATCTTCTGTAATGACACAAACTTTTGCTTGTGTTCTTTTCGAGAGATTCCAAAGTCCATTCATTATTCACTAACATACAATGATAAACCTTAAACCTACACAATCAGCAATCACTTTCTCAATTTAAGGCCGATGTTTGCTTCTAATAGACTTCTTTTGGCCAGAAATGTCCTCTTTGTCTCCGCTAGTCTGCTTTTTACACCGACGGAAAAAAAATTGCAGCACCAAACAGGAATTGTGTGACGTAAACGAATGATTAGTAGGAGTGTTTCTACATCTGAAACATGATTTCAGTTCCAATTTAACGCAATTTGCCTACGAGTAGCGCCACTATGGGAAAGCAAATAAGGGTTGCTTTAAATACACGCTGTAACACTCGTGAGCGCTAGTTACCTTGGAGACTGGACGTGGTGAGTTGACGTTATAAAAAATGCCTTGAAGACGACAAAGGCGTCATTATCGACACCTCACTGGTTTCGAACGAGGTGTGTAATAGGGCTATGCGAAAATATTTGGCAGGAATGTACCCAACGTATATGAATGCTGGCACCGGTGGTCATTAGAATGTGCGGTCCGAAGAAGACTGGACTCCGGATGTCCACGTGGCACCATCGATGGGGATGACCATCGTGTTCGGCGTACGGCTCTGGCGCATTGTGCAGCATTTGCAGCAACAATTGGAGCAGCAGTTGCCACCACAGTGGTACAAGGGACTGTTACGAATCGGTTTCTTCAATGACAGCGCCGAACCATACGACCTGTATCGTGCATTCCACTGACCTCAAACCACCGCCATTTGCGAGTTCAGTGGTGCCAATCGAGAGCTCATTGGAAGGATGTTGGAGGTCTCTTCAGTTTTCTGAAGAGAGTTGGTTCTGCTAGTGGTGGCCCTGTGTAGGTTACAAAGACGCCAGTTGAGGGCGTGCGCCGGCCGGAGTGGCCCAGCGGTTCTAGGCGCTACAGTCTGGAACCGCGCGTCCGCTACGGTCGCAGGTTCGAATCCTGCCTCGGGCATGGATGTGTGTGATGTGCTCAGGTTAGTTAGGTTTAAGTAGTTCTAAGTTCTGGGGGACTGATGACCTCAGACGATAAGTCCCATAGTCTTCAGAGCCATTTGTACCATTTGAGGGCCTGCACCCATCCTTTCTGTGTAGTAGACACACTAGACCGACACCTGATGTTATGGTGTGTCGTGCAATTCGTATGACATCAGGAGCACTCTCGTTGTTATCCCAAACACTCTGACTGTGATTTTGTACGTCAGTCTGATGATTTAATCCGTTGTTCTACCAATCAACAACAGCATTCAATGGATGTTTTCCAAAAGGATAATGCTCGGTCACATACCGCTCTACAGAGTGTCGACATATTGCCTTGGCCTGCTCTGTTACAAGATCTGTATCCAATCGAGCACATATCAGTCATCATCGTACGACGCCCCACAACGTCATCCACATACAGGATTAACTGTCCCTATATTGACCGACCATGTGCACCGGCTTGGAACTCGATTCCACAAAATGTCATCCGGCACCTGTACAAGACATTTCATGCACGTTTGCGTACTTACATTCAACAATCTGGCGGTTACATCGTTTATTAATGTACCAGCATTTGACATTTGCAATGACTTATTTGGCGCTTACATTAACCAGTGATCTTGCTACGTGAATCATTTAATTCGTTACGAAGACAAACGTACTACCGAAATTTTATTTTTCTGTTTTAATTGTTTTATGGTGTTGCAATTTTTTTTAGGCAGTATTTAATTTGGTTACATATTCTGCCAGGTGTCATTTTTACTTTACGGAAGTACATTTCCTCCACTTCTTCTACATCTTGGTTTACAACTTTCACGTTAAGTTTATCGATAATCCCACTTCAGCTACTCCTCATTTCTTTCGTCTTTCTTTGGTTCACCCTTAGTCCACAACGTATGCTCATTGGATTCCATTCTATATGTACGATTTAGATCACCAAGTCATCAGTGAATCTTACCATTAACATCTTCTCACAGTGAATTTTAATCCCACCCTGTCTTAGAACCTTTGAAATACAAGCATTTCGTCTTCCATTCTTATTTTGCGCCCTCGGTGATTTTACAGATGTCCGTCCCCGGTATCTGAGTGATCAGCGCGACAGCATGTCAATCCAAAGGGCCCGTGTTCGATTCCCGGCTGAGTCGGAGATTTTCTCCACTCAGGGACTAGGTGTTGTGTTGTCCTAATCATTATCATTTCATCCCCATCGACGCGCAACTCGCCGAAGTGGCGTCAAATCGAAAGACTTGCACCAGGCGAACGGTCTACCTGACGGGAGGCCCTCGCCACACGACATTATTTATTTTACAGATTGTGTATTGCACGTCTTTCCCTAATGCTTACCTCTGTCATCCTGAAAACTTTGAAAAATCTTGAAGAATTGTAGACCGCTTTTCTAAGTCTACAGGCCCAATGAAAGTGTCTAGATTTTCCTTAAGCCTTGCTTCCATTATCGAACGCAGAGTCAAAACCGCCTCTCTGGTGGATTTACCTCTCCCAAAAGCAAACTGATCGGCGTCTAAGAGGTACCCAAAGTTCTTTTCATTTTTCTCTTTTTATTCTTTTCAGCAACTTGAAAGCATCAGTTGTTCAGCTGACTCTGCAATAATTCTCACACCTGTCTGTCCTTGATATGTTCAGAATTGTATGGACGATATTTTTCGAGTCTTTCGGTATTTCTCTATAATCAAAGATTTTAAAAAAGTAGCTTCAGGAGTAATTTGGTTGCTTTTCTCCCAAAGATTTGTAAATTCCGGAACAATATTATCTATCCTTTTCGCCTTATTTGATTCAATGTTTTGTTAAATTCCGATTTTAACACTGGATCCTCGATGTCTTCTGCATTGACTCCCATTTGTTATTCTATGACTGCATCAGACAGTTTCTCCTTATTTTAGAACCCTTCGTATACTAATGGAATGTAGTCGAATTAACTCAGAAGAAGCTGAGGGAATTAGATTAGGAAACGAGACATCTACAATCAGAAGATGTGTTTTGATACTAGGGCAGCAAAATAACAGATAATGGCCAAAGTAGAGAGGATATAAAATGTAGACTGGGAATGCCGAGAAAAGTTCCGGAAGAAGAAAAATTTGTAAACATCGAAGATAGATTTAAATTTTAGGAAGTATTTTCTGAAGATATTTATCTGGAACGTAGCCACGTTTGTAAGAGAAAAAACGTTCCTGAAGAAGAAAAATTTGTTAACATCGAAGATAGATTTAAATTTTAGGACGAATTTTCTGAAGATATTGATCTTGGAGTGTAGCTACGTTTAGAAGTGAAATATTGACGATAAACAGTTTAGATGTGAACAGAGGCATTTGAAATAGGGTGCTGCAGAATACTGCTGAAGATGAGACGGATAGTTCACATTACTAATGAGGAGGTACTGAACAGAATTGGGAGACAAGAAATTTGTGGCAGAACTTGACTAAAGGAAGGATCGGTAAACTGGAGGGAAAATGGGGGGGGGGGGGGGTAAAATTGTAGAGGGAGACCTAAAGAGGAATACAGTAAGCGGACTCCGAAGGATATAAGTTGCAGTTGTCATTCAGAGATGAATAACTTTGCACAGGAACAGTTAGGAGAGCTGCACCAAACCAGTCTTCGGACTGTGGGACGGACGAACCACAACAACATACTAAAGCGAAGCACTAAATACTGATATCAGCAGACTGTGTCATTAATATAAAAAAGCAGTTTGTGTATTGGACTGTAATAATTATGAAAACCGTATCCCTGTGTGGCACGTGAGACCAGCAGGAGGGGTTAAAAAGTGAGTTACACATTATTATTGGAGCTAAGTAACGATTGATAAATGTTGCACTACACTTCCAAGTGACACAGATGCGTTACACTATTTTTCAGCACAGTTACAATGTCTCTGTGAAGAACGGTCGGGACTTTCAATTCATATCCGCTGGTTGGTCAGGGAACCATTCGAGAGCCGCTGTAAAATGTCCTCGAATGTTCTCATCATCACTGATAAGTCACTCCTCCCTCCCCAACCTCCCCCCCCCCAAACCCCCGCCGATGTTCTCTGAATTTGCCGAATAGAAGAAAATCTCTTGGTGAAAGATCTAGCCTCACCAATCAGCCTCAAACTGCTGGCTGTATTTCACTGCGGCTCGAAGTGACACTGCGTTTGGTCGACATACAGCAGAATTTAACGGTGAATATGTGTTCAGTTTAGATGATCGGCCCGCAAAATTCGTAGTATCGCGTGTACTTCAGCTTCGGATCACGTTTCCAGCTGCCGTGCCACGTCAGCCGCATACTGTGATGCATCTGTTATCCGTACTGCAGTAGATCTGTTCCTGTAGAAAACTTGGTGCATCTACTCCATTCAGACAGTACGGTCTGTTGCTACACATTGGTGTTAGCGTTGTACGACATGAGTAAGTTACTTTCAGAACTCACTAAGTAATTTGTGTGTTTGGTGAAGTTGGGGGCGGGGAGAGGGGGAGGGGACAGGGGGTGGTGGGGGGTGTGGAGGGGAGGGGAGTAATAGCTGTAACGTGTACAGAGAATGGATCAAGCAAAAAGCGTACCTCGGCAGTGCAAGGAAAAGATGGGAACGATAAGACACAATAGGCAGTATGTAGCAATAGATGGTATTATACAGGATATGAGGAAGAATTGTCAAGTTGATTCACTGCTAGGAAATGCTTTCAAAGTACTTATTTCGCGCTAATGACATGAACTAGTTTCCTGCACTCTACCTAGTTACTGCGGTTGGTTTCTGTTCAAGAAGGAAAATCATTGGCACTTTATTTTCGTCACAGCGAAGAATCTCCTTTCATGTAGGATACGGAATTACGCCGGCGCTGCTGGCTTTCAACTGAAGCGTGCGAGAGAACTATAAATTACGAACGAAGTAAATCAGCACAGTTTCATTAACGTGATGTAGTTCGACACATTTAATGGCGAGCGTTCGTCTCCAGTATAAATTTGGACAGAGAGCTACGACAGTATGCTCTGCAGCAGTACATTTGTCGGCGAAATAAAGCTAACGAGGACCAGGCACGGAATTTATTGGCCGCTATTTCATCAAAGCTTTAGGTGACGTAAGATCTATTTCCCTGCTGCTCTGGTCTTGCCACACGGTATTAGAGTCAGTCTGCTTACTAAAAAGTGACATTTATCCACTGAGTAAAACCCATGTACGTAGACTGAAAAAATGTGATAACACCGGTTCCCCAAAAAGGCTGTCTGTTCTACTGCGATTCTCATTACATCTATCTCTTAGTATATCAGTTTTTAATATGAAGATATTCTTTCGTCGCTTCTTCGTAGACCACTTTGACATTTAAAGGCGAATAGCAAATAAGATGCATTTTCAAGAAATGGCTCTGAGCACTATGGGACGTAACATCTGAGGTCATCAGTCCCCTAGAACTTAGAACTACTTAAACCTAACTAACCTAAGGACGTCACACACATTCATGCCCGAGGCAGGATTCGAACCTGCGACCGTAGCGGTTGCAAGGTTGCAGACTAAGATGCATTTTCTTCCACTTTTTTTTATTATGATCTGATTTTCGGATCGTTAGGCCATCATCAGGTGAGAAGTGACCAACATTCATAAGATAATAATAATAATAATGACTTGTGACAACGGCCTCCCCTCGGGTAGATCGTCCGCCGGGTGCAAGTCTTTCCATATGACGCCACGTTGGCGACTTGCGCGTCGATGGGGATGAAATGACGATGATTAGGTTATCACAACACCCAGTCCTTGAGCGGAGAAAATCTCCGAGCCAGCCGGGAATCGAACCCGGGCCCTTAGGATTGACAGTTTGTCGCACTGACCACTCAGCTACCGGGGGCGGACATTCACAAGATATGACTGTGTGAAACAATTAGATCCTTTAAAACTAGAGATATTATCAACGCACAAAATCCGAGATGCCAAACCATTGTGACCACCTGTTTGGAAGTGCGTTTATCCCCCTTTGGAATGAAATACAGCAGCGATTCTGTGTGGCATGGACTCGAAGAGTCCTTGGATGGTTTCTGGATGTATGAGGAACCAGATGTCTCCACAGTTCCCGTAAATTAGGGTATGGTGATTTTTGGGCGCAGGGCTGCCACCCTTTAGCGCTCCACGTATGTTCCACATGGCTTGAACGAGGCGAATTTGGTGGCACAGATGTGAACGTCAGTTTTCTGTCATCCTCCGCAAATCAGTGTAAGCACGATTCTGTCCATGTGACACGTACAGTTATCCTGCTGGAAAATGCCAGTTGGAAAAGATATCAAGCATGAAGGCCCCCAGGTGGCCCTCAATAATGCGCACGTAGTCCTCAGCTGTCAATGGTGCCGTCAGTTATTACTACAAGCCAACGGATGGCAGGGTGAGCGTCCCCTAAGGCGTAACACTGCCCGTCCGTGACCCGGTGCATGTTTCTAACACCCTTTCACCTGGATTGTGGTGTATTTGGACATGATCACTGACCCGATGTAACAAAAAAACATAAATCATTCGACCACGCGACATGTTTTCATTAAGCCACGACCCAGTCTCGATGTTTCAGCGAGAATAATAATCGTTATTCACGAGATCCTTGGCTCAACATCGGGAACACATAGGGGACGTTTGCTCCAGAGCCCGTGTTCAACAGTACGCCTGCAGCAGGATTCTGCTTTGTCGTCAGACGTGCCATGGTTGCTGCCTGTCCTGCTTTACTGATAAGGCAAGCCACGGTTCTCCACGTGTTGCGATGAGGTGTGTGCGCCCACCATCTGGTCTACTCGGAGTTTCATCGTCTTACAGTCAATTGTTATAGCTGGGGTGCTTACATTTGACGCCATATTCTAATCTTAGAGGTTGATTTTCAAGCCTTGCCTACTGAGGCTGCACTGAAAGTGCCTGATGTTAATAATGAAAATCAAAGTGACAACACATGCTTTATAGAATGTTTCCAGAATAAATGTCAGAATCCACACGTGTCTCTTAGCAAGTCAAAATCAAACCCAGTTCTGATTTCCACCCCACACGTGCTCTCTTATCAAGTCAAAATCAAAATCAGTTTTGATTTTGACTTACTAGGAAGCACGTATGGAGTCTGACATTTAGTCTGCTAACACTTCATATAGCATGTTTTGCCACCTTGATGTTCATTGTTAAGACCAGGCACTTTCAGTGCAGCCTCAGAAAGCCAGGCTTGAGAATGAACCTATAAGATTTGAAACTAGTCGCCAAATGTAAGTACTCCAGCTATTGACAGTTTCTTCGATAAACGCTGTATGAAATTTAATAAAGTTGATTGTTCCATGTCAAGAAAATATTGGAATTGGATAAAAAACTTCTATAGACTCTCATGCTTGTTGCACGCGAACAGGTGACCAATTTCGCCCCTTCAGTGGCGGTCTTTCTCAGGGCCATAGCGCCAAGCTGTTTCTCAAAATCGCTTGTCAGTGAATATCCCCTATTTCCGCTCAGTAACGCCTCTTGATGATTTCCCATTCGTCTGCACTCCGCTTGTAAACTTATCTCACAGCGTCACGAGACCGCAACGGCAAAAGATGGCATTCACTCTGGCGGTGAGTGACCCATCAATGTAAGTATTAAATTTCAAATCAAATACTCATCACTAATGTTTTGTGTCAAGCATGTTACAGTAATTTGTGGCGTAGTTTGGTACAGTCATATAGGAAAAGAGGAATACACGAGCATTATATTCTCTTAGACTTGCACGTCAAGAGTCAATTTGAGTTAAATGATAGAACAGAACCACAACTAAAGGTGCGAAGATTGTCTCTCCTCAGACAGACAAAGACAGAAAGAATAACAACCACACAGGTAAACAACAATGTTCGCAAAATTAACAAGGCATTGGTTGAGAAAAATGCTATCGCCATCGAGGTAGATAAAGGGAATAGTTTGCTCGTTATCAGTCGAGACGATTTCCTGTGCCAATGTTATCGTAAAGTTAAATATCGTTCCAACCAATAAATTTAACGACTTAATGAGAAAAGCAGTAAAGAAATGTGACTTTATTTTTTCTGAAAAAGATGTATAACAAATCTTGCTTATGAACCGCCGGCCCTGTGGCCGAGAAATTCTAGGCGCTTCAGTTAGGAAGCGCGCTGCTGCTACGGTCGCACGTTCGAATCCTGCCTTGGGCATGGATGTATGTGATGTCCTTACGTTAGTTAGGTTTAAGTATTTCTAAGTCTAGGGGACTGATGACCTCAGATGTTAAGTCCTTTAGTGCTTAGACCCATTTGAGCTATTTGGTTATGAACCCGCACACCTTACTTGGTCAACCCAAAGTCCATACAACTGGTGTTCCAGTTCGTACTGTTGTTAATTATATAGACATCCCTGCCTGTAAAGTCAGCAAAAGATTTGATACACTGCTTAAAGAATATTACTTTTTCAAAGAAAACTACATCGTTCAAAATTCCCTCGAACTAACAGCCAAAATTAATGACCACTGCATTCCCGCTAATGGTCAGTTTGCATCTTTTGACATAGTTAATTTATCGGCTAACATTCCCAATCAAGACGCTGTTTAAATCACTGAAGAGTATCTTTTCCAACATAAGAATATCAGTGCAGAAGAAATTACGAAGATCAATAGATTATTTCGTCTGATATCTTCCTATAACGATTTCAAGTTCAACTATGAATTTTTTTCACAGCCAGAAGGCATTGCCATGAGTAGTGGTATAGAGACTACACTTGCGTAAATTTTTAATAATTATCTCGAAGGTCAATTCTTTAAGAAATTCCGCTCAACAGTTAATAAATTTGAGTGTTACGGCGGACATGTGAGTGACACAGTGATACTTAGAGAATCACTCAGTGACATTGACACTAAGTTAGTGCAGTTCAATAGTATGCAGACAAATATTAATTCCACCAAGGAGTCAGAAAGACAACATGCTATTAACTCTTTAGAACTGACTATAAAAAACGATAATAGTGTTCATAGATTAGGCATCTATCGTAGGTACACGTGCGCTGATAATGCCATCAACAATAATTCCTGCCAACCACGAACCCACAAGAAAGCATATTTTCCATTCTATGATTCACAAACTAATCAGTCTTCCCATACAACAAAATGAAACTGGCAGGAAATTGCGATCCTTACACATACAGCAATGATCAACGGCTTCATTGCACAAATGATTGGTGAAATGCTTGCTGCAAAATTAAACACAATGCTACTGATTATATCAGACTGCAGGAAGAGGAAGCAGTTAAAACTAAATATTTGTTCCTAATACACAGCGGATCAGTTTCTGAAAGAATAGCTGAACGATTTCGTAACACCAAAGTAAGAATAAGCTTGCATACTGACAACACATTACGCCTGACACACGTCATACTATGCAATAAAATAAACTTTACATACAATCTGGAGTTTATCAAATCAACTGGGATACATAACTTTTATATAGATCAAACTGGTATAAATTTTAACATTCGTTTTAGAGAATACAGTAACATCAGTGCATACTTTGCGAACCATATTCGGAGGACGAGGGACGAATTAGGTAACGTAGGAAACTCTTTACAATTTTTCATAGAATTGGGAAAGGAAGACAGCTTGATTATTTAGAAGACCGAAATTTACAGGGCCTTTAGAGACAAGTCAGAATATATTCTGAATGAACAGAGGGACGTTAAAAATACGGAATTCCTCTACTGCTTCAGAAACACCTTGAAATCTATTGTGTTTTCGGGTAATCATGGCAAATACTGTAGACCATGCAACGCTTATTACAAATTACCACTTGTTTCTTTCTTACATTTGTGTATTCGCAGCCCTTTTTGTATGTATGTGGACCGCTACTTTCATCTATATCTCAGAATTTATAGCCTCTTCTGTACTTGTATTTTGTGGGTAATGTTTTGTTGTCACTTGGTAGTCGCGTCATCTTTCTATCTACTTTAAATCTGTATTTTCAATATCATCTGTAGATGATACGGAAATTAATTGTTAATGTCATTTCACCAATTCTCGCATGAGTGTGGTATATGGAAATGCAGATAAATTCACACCATCACGTGAAACTGCTCTCACACAGCACATCACAGCTTTTATGTTATTAAGTGGGTTACAATACCCCACGTAAATATCTCTGAAATTTTCACTTTCAACGTTTGCTTATTTCGTAGTTGCTGATTACTTTCAAAATGCTTGTAAATGACCACGTGTCGAAACTGCAAACACAATAAATAAAGTTATAGCACCCTAACGCGGAATTATTTCATTTATAAACTGTTTGCAGTGGTATTGTTCAGAGTGTTTTTTCTTTTAAATTTTAAAGCCTCGTGTTCTTGCACACTGCTGTCTCTTGTGAATCTTAGTCTGTAGTCACCCGCTAATGGCCTAATAAGCCTGATATTGTTCCGAATAAAATTTAAAAAGGGATTAGAGGATCATGACGCACTTTAAGTGCGAAAATTTTAGATTAGGCTTGACTATAGGGGATATGAACATCAATTGAAAACAAAAATTTCTGTAACTAGTCACAAAAAAATGGTTCAAATGCCTCTGAGCACTATGGGACTTAACATCTATGGTCATCAGTCCCCTAGAACTTAGAACCACTTAAACCTAACTAACCTAAAGACAGCACACAACACCCAGTCATCACAAGGCAGAGAAAATCCCTGACCCCGCCAGGAATCGAACCCGGGAACCCGGGCGTGCGAAGCGAGAACGCTACCGCACGACCACGAGATCAGACGTAACTAGTCACAATATATTATTTTTAAAACTATTTGTTTCCAGGAGCTATAACTGTTCTCTAGATGTAAGTTAATGCGACATGTACGTAGGTATAGTACATGCGTCTTTTTGATTACCTGCCGCCCATTCTTTCATTGGTTGCAGGCTTCTTTTCCAGCCGTATTTACATATCAACACTTTTTTGTAACTTAAAAACGACAAGACGTCATGCCCTATTAATTTCCATAAATCAGTCTGACGATGGAGATGTATGTCTCCCAAAGGAGAAAATAAAATGCGACCCGTTACAGTCTTTTGTAGTTTAAACAGGAAAACGTACATTGGTTGCTTTTCAGCCATAGCCATCAGACTTCCTTTCTTGAATTTTCAACGTGATATCTCCGCCGCACGTGTTATTATTTCTGATCTAGATCTAATAAGAACTAATAACACAAAAAGTGCAACAACATACACACATCAAAAAAGTTTTGCATCACCGCGATTCCTAGAACTCCTGAAGACAGATTTTGGCTGTGGGTATTGTATCACAGACACAGTCCCTTTGACTGTTCAGAGATGTCACTAAACCCGCCCAAAGATGTAAACAACAAAGCATGAGCAGTGCCTATTGCACGAAGGGGTTCCGGCAGCAGATGTTCCAGTCATTCCACCAGGAAGGGGGCACACGGCTAGTGTTATCTGGAGTTCAACCATGCCTAGATGGTCAACACCGCAGTTCAATCGCGTTCGCGTTGTTATTTTCTGCCACGAAGGACTCTCAACAAGGGAAGTGTCCAGGCGTCTCAGAGTGAACCAAAGCGATGTTGTTCGGAAATGGAGGAGATATAGAGAGACAGGAACTGTTGATGACATGCCTCGCTCAGGTCGCCAAAGGGCTACTACTGCATTTGATGACCGCTACCTATGGATTATGGCTCGGAGGAATCCTGACAGAAACGCCGCCATGTTCAATAATGATTAACGTGTAGCCACAGGGTCGTGTTACGACTCAAACTGTGCGCAATAGGATGCATGATGCTCAACTTCACTCCCGACATCCATGCCTAGGTCGATCTTTGCAAGCACGACACAATGCAGCGCGGTACAAATGGACCCAACAACATGCCGAACGGACTGCTCAGATTGCCCATCACGTTCTCTTCACCGATGAGTGTCGCATATGCCTTTAACCAGACAATCGTCGGAGACGTGTTTGGAGGCAACCCCGTCAGGATGAACGCCGTAGACACACCGTCCAGCGAGTGCAGCAAGGTGAAGGTTCCCTGCTGTTTTTGGGGTGGCCGACGTAAGCCGCTGGTGGTCATGGAAGGCGCCGTAACGGCTGTATGATACGTGAATGCCATCCTCCGACCGACAGTGCAACCATATAGGCAGCATATTGGCGTCCCCATCATGCATATCTCGTGAATGTCTTCCTTCAGGGCAACGACATCGCTCGACCAGAGTGGCCAGCATGTTCTCCAGACATGAATCCTGTCGAACATGCCTGGGATAGATTGAAAAGGGCTGTTTATTGACGAAATGACCCACCAACCACTCTGAAGGATCCACACCGAATCGCCATTGAGTTGTGGGACAATCTGGACCAACAATGCCTTGATGAACCTGTGGTAGTATGCCACGACGAACACAGGCATTCATCAACGCAAGAGGACGTGTTACTGGGTATTAGAGGTACCGGTGTGAACAGAAATCTAGACTACCACCTCTGAAGATGTCGCTGTACGGTGGTCAACTTGAAATGTGTGGTTTTGTAAGTAGGCTGTTTAGGTTTTTATGTTGGTAACGTCACGTAACGCTCTGTATGAAAATCACTGGCTGTGCTGTGTACAGTCAGTGGCTGGTTGGCATTGTTGGAATATTCAGCATTGCAGTGTTGGGCAGTTGGATGTGAACAGCGCGTAGCGTTGCGCAGTTGGAGGTGAGCCGCCAGCAGTAGTGGATGTGGGGAGAGAGAGAGAGCGGAGTTTTGAGAGCCGATGATCTAGACGTGTGTCCATCAGAGACAGTAAAATTGTAAGACTGGATGTCAAGAATATATATATATATATATATATATATATATATATATATATATATATATATATATATATATATAACGACTTTTGAACACTATTAAGGTAAATACATTGTTTGTTCTCCATCGAAATCCTATCTGTAGTTGTGACTTCAGTAGTTAGAATCTTTTATTTAGCTGGCAGTATTGGCGCTCGCTGTATTGCAGTAGTTCGACTAACGAAGATTTTTGTGCGGTAAGTGATTCATGAAAGGTATAGGCTATTGTTAGTCAGGGCCATTCCTTTATAGTGATTTTTGAGAGTCAGATTGCGTTGCGCTAAAAATATTGTGTGCCAGAATAGGTAAAGAGCGAAATGTCTGAGTACGTTCAGTTCTGCTCAGCTGTTTGAAAATCAAATATCGTGAGAGGTTTATCAGCACAGTAATTCATAAATTTTTTAAGGGGAGGTTTCAGTTTCTATGGGAAATGTTTATGTCGATCGCTATTCCAGTTTTCTGTAGAGGTTCCAGAACTCTAGGAACCTAGGTAATACATAACTTTTTTTGATGTGTGTGTTTCATAAGAGAGAAATGTAGAACTGAAAGTGGTGAACACAGTTGATTTCACTCATGTAGCTGTGGATCTGAGATCTCAGTTGGAATCAATTGTTGTGGTGTCGAGAATACTGGCGAAACCAGAAGTTTTATCTTATTGCCACCTTGGGGCTATGCATTTCTCGACATTTACCATGACTAGGACCTCTTAGCCGGAGCTGCAAATAGAATGGCAAAGTCGTTTTGGTGTGCAAATGGGATTTCTTTCTTGATGGACGTCATTTAGAGACCTCCAAACAAACGCCTACAAGTACGAAAGCGAGATAAGTTTGAACATAAAGTACGCAGACGGGTATGTTATTATTGTACAGTGAACTGCCGATCGGTTGGAAACAAATACTTACTATCTGTCTCTACAGAAAGAGAAGCGCTCGATTTATACTAGGCCCTGGTCTCTGGTGCAAATCATAAAGTAAACAGTGAATCAAAGACCATGCGGTAGATACTAAACATTTCACTAAAACAACAAAAATAGAGAACACTGATAAATACTCAAAGCTGCAGGGATAGGTAAGATAGAGTTCGCAGAAAAAGGACTGTTTATTTCAGAGCTACAGACATACTCTGTCGGCAACCTTCTGAAAGACAGCTCGCTTTGTTCATTCATGAGACAGAGAGGATATTAAATACCTGCTTCCACATTCATATTGACTTCTTTGACATTCGGGAGGCTTTCTACGGAATTATTTACTGTCTAGTTAAGCAACATACCAATTTACGGAATACCACCCCAAGTTTGTGATTCAGAACGTCATAGCTCAGCGCAGATTTCTGTAGTCCGGAGAGAGCTCTAAATTTGGCCCCCGAAATTAACCAAAAAAAGAGAGACCTTTGACATTGGGCAGCAATATCTGATTAGTGTTTATCAGAAGCAGTTAGGGACGGCAGAATTTATCTTCGCTGCATAATCCTTTAGGCGTCTTCTATGCTTTTTGTTTTGCGGAACGCCGGTCGTGGTGGCCGAGTGGTTCTAGGCGCTTCAGTCCGGAACCGAGGGATTTCTATGGCCGCAGCTTCGAATCCTGCCTCGGGCATGGATGTGTGTGATGTTCTTAGGTTAGTTAGGTTCAAGTTGTTCTAATTTCTATTGGAATGATGACCTCCGATGTTAAGTCCCATAGTGCTCAGAGCCATTTGAACCATTTTTTTGTTATGAGGAACAAATAGTTTTCGAAGATTATTTATGTGAATTATTAGTGTGAGTTGTCAGTACCAGCAAGAGAAACATCAGGTATTTACCACAGTTTCAACAAAGAAAATATATTCAGTCATCCAATGAGAAGTAAATACTTTGTAACATCTGAACTTACAGAAAAAGTAAGTAATTTAGACAGATGAGTTTTGTTTCACGCTGTTTCAAAAGTAAGTAATTTAGACAGATGAGTTTTGTTTCACGCTGTTTCCAACTTTCTGCCTAGTTAAGTTCCCAAGAGAGAAACGTGACTGGGGTTCGATGGGTGATTAGGACAGCCATATCTTGTTATCCTGTGAGCGCCATGGTGGCTCTGCAAGATCGCATTACTACCATTTTGGCTAATCAGGTCCATCCCACAGTACAATGTTTGCTCCCCAATGCTGATGCTATTTTCCAAGACGATATGGCCACTGTTCACACAGCGAGCATCGTCCATGACTGGTTTTGTGAGCACGAGGATGAATTGTCTCATCACGCCTGGGTAAAAAAATGGCTCTGAGCACTATGGGACTTAACATCTGAGGGCATCAGTCCCCTAGAATTTAGAGCTATTTAAACCTAACTAACCTAAGGATATCACACACATCCGTGTCCGAGGCAGGATTCGAACCTGCGACCGTAGCGGTCGCGTGCTTCCAGACTGAAGCGCCTAGAACCTCTCGTTCACACCGGCCGGCCTCACCTGGGCGCCATAGTCACCAGATCAGAACATTACTTAGCCTTAGTGTTTTGCTTTGGAGACAATGATGCATGTCCAGTATTCACCTCCATAATCGTTACCTGAAATAGTCACTATTTTCCGGGAAGAATGGTGTAAGTTTCCCCTGAGAAGCATGCAGCAGGAATATGCCTCCGTTCGACGGCTGGAAGCTGTTTTGGGTGTCAACTTTTTTCTTACATAGTATTATTTTATTGCGTGCTGTGTTTCTGGTGTTTCCAAGTTTTTTTACCCTCTGGTACTCTTACGCCTTAGAGCGATTTCTCCTCTACTTTTGGGAGGGTTGCTGTCCCAAATAGCAACCCGACTGCTCCAACAATCGGACAGCAGACGTATCCTTGTTGGGAGAGCTATCCTACCAAATGGTAGTGCAGCCATTACAAAATATGGCAGCAGTATCACGTGGATGTGGTCGCATTACTAACCGGACATCCCAGTGTAGCCCATGCGTCATATTGGAACGCTACGGTCCCAAACGGAGAGCAGCTTAAGCAAGAGGTGAGATCGTTGCTAATCGTAGAGACGTGTAGCAGCCGTTCTGACTTGGACAATAGCTCCCCCAACTTTCACTCACTATATGAACTCTTGCATTTATGAAACTAAACTATAACTAGGAACGAAAATTACTATCACAGAAAAGCGCTCTACTTCGTTTCAGCATGTTTTTAATTTTGCAAAAATCGGAAATTAATTCTGAAACCATATTCTAGACGAGCAATAAAAGCAATTTTTCAGTCTATTAAACGCTTATTAGTTAACACCCCGAGCCAATGTTACTATATAAAAACAATTACATTACTGAAATTATTTTTCATCAGACAGTGTTCGTCCTTGGCCCCAGAGGCTCGAGGTTTCGGAGCGCTTATAGCATAAGAACATTTATAACATTTGTCTCTTTTTAAATACTTGTACTGTCGTATTGCCAAATGAACTTTTATTGCGGAAAGTCTCACTGCGGATGCATTTAAAACAGACAAGGATATCTTCATGATTACAAGCGAAACAAAAAAAAGAGAGCGTACTAGAAACAGTTAGACAGCAGAAATGGTAAGGAAGTCCTGAATCATATGTGAAAACTAGGTGTGTTAGAGCCTTTAGTGATGAACGTGTTGAGCCATCTGACAGTGAAAATTTAAGAGTACTATAAAATCACTGAGTTTTTCGTTTTTTTTAAAATTAGAATAATTGTGAATCTTGTTCCACGTCATATCGTGCAAATTATTCATGGAACTGAGACCTAACTAACTGGATAATGTCTAGTGAAAGGGTACGAAGAAAATGAACCTTTGTAGATGAGGAGAGCGTTAATACTGAAAACGACAACAGGTTACATTAGTCCTTTCAGGTAATATATATAACGAAACGCCAAAGAAACTGATATAGCCAAGCGTATTCAGATAGTGAGATATTGTAAGACGTCGTGGTCTCCTGACCTTCATTGCTTACATATTCCGGCCTCAAAATCATATTCCGCTCATCAAGACGCTTCATTCGAACCCAAACTCCATTAGATAAAGTCAGTGTTGTATGGATTCGTGTAAAAGATATGCAAATAACAAGTAAATTGCGTACCGATGTTGAAATACTCGAGGCTGGCGTCCACACAGACACACATTCAAGGCACGACGGTCACAAAAGCTTTTAGTTCGTGAGAGGCAAACCGCACACCAGGACGCTGGTCCCTTCAGAGGACGAGTCAACCTATCTACGTCTGCCGGTGACTGCCTGTAGAGCAGACAGCGTTTGCCCGAGTGAAAGGGACAACAACCCTGTGTTTGGCTTAAAAGCAAATTCCGTTACATTATGTAGGAGCGCCCAGCCTACGAATTCTTTACAAACACAGCACGCAGTTTCTGAGGTTTTCACAGGGAGACAGCAATCGGCATACTCCATTGCTACAGATTTCCGGATTGGGCGCCTTAAACGAAACGTCAATGTCCCGTTTTAGAAGAGCAATGCTGATTGGCAGACGATATTCCTGTCCCCTTGAGCTGAGGGAGTAATGGAAGAGACCAAAAGATATACCCCTTCACGTCTGGCATGGAGAGGGGCCGTTTCGTTGTTGCTCTTGGAGCGAGAACACGTAACGAGAGCATGTGCGCTCGTACCTGTACTCAAAGAGTGAGGAACCAGTCTCTCCTCAGTATTTCACGGGGAGAGCACCTCTGTCCAGAGCGAGTTGGAGTGCGACTCTAAACTGAGTCCTTGTAATTCAGCATTGTTCACTGTGTTGGCAGCCACACTTATTGTGCGGTGTGAACAGACAAAGTTATAGTTAAACGCCTGCGAACGAAATTTTGATTGGCATCGTGGTGGACTGGTTATCTGACAGGTGTACCACGCCAATAGTTAGACTAGGGGCGAACATGAGTCCTCGACTTCATCAAAGCGTAGGGATAGTTTGATTGCCGAAAGTCAATCCAGATAGAACGAGAGTTATCATATTTGTCAGCAGCGAGCGGCGCAGGCAGCGGTCATCCCAGCTTACGGTATTGTGCACTACAGCTCTTGCGAGCCCCTTATTTCCTCCACAACAGTACACTTCACTGCATTTCACTTGCAACAGCCTTGACTGTACCTAGCAACATTCAAATGGATAATCATTCAAGTTGAGTAGATGCGGCTCTCAACCATTCTGCCAAAGCAATAACAATCTTAAACTTTGTATAGAAATTTCATTACCGAATCCTATCCTTTAGAGGTAACTTCACATTCCGAAAAGAACCCGGAAATAACTTGTTCAGTTCATAACTAAAAGTGCCATTGTGATTTCTCAGAATTTTTGCAAAATAAATAATAATTTTTGTTAGTTTTATGTTTTTCTTACACGAACTAGCACTACTCCAATACCCAAGTATCCCACTAGTTAGGTAAGAAGTTTTGTGAATTTTTGTGTCATTTCCTTACAGCGGACGACTCCAAAAGATACTTATTAGTGAAAGTTTTTCAGGCATTTCTCTTTGGAACGTTAAGAGCGTCTGTCTGACTTCTGTAGTAGTGTGGGGGTGGAAATTGCCACAGGGTAAAGAGTACATCTGAGAATAGCACCCACGTTCACCACAGAAAATTGCGACCCTGCCAGGACACGTAAAATAGGTAAGCTACCAGGATTGGAAAGTGTCAGGATAGTTAGGTACAGCAGGTCGCAGCACTAGCAGTTTGAAGAACCTTCTTTCATGTATTAAATTGCTATTTGCGAAGATTGGGATCAGAATAGATGCAGGTAGTGAAGAAAGCAGAATTGTAGGGAAAAGGGAGGGTGTTATTGTGTTGGAAAAAATTTGCTTTTTTTACGATTTTTGTGTAGCTGTTAGGACATAGGATTTTCAGGTGATAGGCACAGAAGCACAGTGACGCAGAGACGCAGTGTGACGCAGCATCATACAAGTTAGAATTAAGAAATAACATTTTTCTCCATTTGCAAGCGCACAGGTGGAGATTGGAGACTGTAGCAGAGCAGACAGAACATTAGCCGAGAAGTCACGACGTTGTTGTTAGATTAAATTTTTAGATTAGATTAGTTTTTCGTTCCATAGATCCGTGTTGAGGAGATCCTCGTGGATATGGAACATGTCACCTTACTTTTTTTTTTAAGCTGAAATAACAATACTAATAGTATAAATATATACAACACATCATTTGCTTCTATTAAAAAAATTCGTCACTGGAGTAGAAGGAGTTGGCCACTAGTAAGTCTTTCAGGCTGCTTTTAAACTGATCTCTATTTGTAACAAAATTTTTTATGTTCGCTGGCAAATTATTGAAGATGAGTGTTCCTGAGTAGTGGACCCCTTTTTGAACTAAAGTAAGTGCTTTTAAGTCCTTGTGCAGATCAGTTTTGTTCCTGGTGTTGTATGTATGAACTGAGCTGTTTGTTGGAAAAAGAGATATATTATTTAGGACAAATTTCATTAAGGAGTAAATATACTGAGAGGCAGTAGTTAGTATACCCAATTCTTTGAAGAGGTTTCTACAAGACGTCCGTGAGTTTACTCCACAAATAATACGTATTACACGCTTTTGGACTCTGAAAACGTTTGTTTGACTTGACGAGTTACCCCAAAATATTTTACCATATGACATTATGGAATGAAAGTAGGCAAAGTATGCAAGCTTTTTCACTTTTATGTCGCGTATGTCTGCTAACACTCGAATTGCAAATACAGATTTGTTAAGGCGTTTCTGCAGTTCTGTGGTGTGCTCCTCCCAACTGAATTTATTATCAAGTTGTAATCCCAGGAATTTAAGACTGTCAACCTGTTCTATCTGCTCTTCTTCGTACTTTATGCATATACTGGGTGGAAACCTCTTACGGGTTCTGAATTGCATATAGTGAGTCTTTTCAAAGTTTAATGTCAGTGAGGTGGCTTTAAACCATTTATCACTGTCCATGAAATTACCATTAGCAGATCTTTCTAGAACTATACTCGCCATACTGTTTATTGCAATAGTTGTGTCATCTGCAAACAAAACGAACTCTGGTTCTGGCAGTGTAACTAATGAGAGATCATTAATGTACACAAGAAAAAGCACTGGCCCTAAGATGGGTCCTTGTGGGACACCACATGTAATTTCTTCCCATTCTGATGATGACTGATGACTTAATTCACTAGTCCCTTGCAGTGACACCCTTTGTTTCCTGTTAGCGAGGTATAACTTGAACCATTTTGCAGCACTGCCTGTGACAACATAGAATTCTAATTTATTTAAAAGGATGTTGTGGTTTACACAATCGAATGCCTTTGACAAATCACAGGAAACACCTGCTGCTTGTAACTTGCTATTTAATGAATTAAGTACATTTTCACTGTAGGTGTAAATAGCCTTTTCGATATCAGAACCCTTCAGAAATCCAAACTGTGTTCTTGATAATATGTTATTTGTGGTCAGATGGTTGAGAATCTGCCTGTACATTACTTTTTCTAAAATTTTTGAGAATGCTGCCCTAGTTTGATGGCATCTCTTTATCCCCTTTCTTGAATAGAGGCTTAACATCTTCATATTTCAGCCAGTCAGGAAATGTCCCAGTTATAATTGACTGGTTACACAAGTAACTTAGAATTGTACTAAACGCACAAGAACATGCCTTAATTAACTTTGTTGATATTTCATTGTAGCCACTAGAATACTATGTTTTTAAAGATTTTATTATGGAACTTATTTCTTTTGGTGAAGTGAGTGACATATTCATGTACCTGAAGCTATTTGTAAAGGCTAGTTTCAGATATTCAAGGGCATTATTTACTGATCCTGACAATCCCATTCTATCAGTAACGGATATAAAGTACTTGTTAAATAGATTTGCCACACTATGCCCATCGGTTACTAATGTGTCATATACCCTTAGTGCTATTTGCTCCTGTTCCTTTCTGGTTCTACCAGTCTCCTCTTTCGCTATATCCCATATTGTTGTTATTTTGTTCCCTGACATTGCTATCTTCTTCTCGTAGTGTATTTGTTTAGATGTCTGAATTACTTTTTTTAATATTGTACAGTATTCCTTGTATTTATCTAAATCCTCAGCATTGGAGCTATTTTTGGTCGACAGATACGTTTTCCTTTTTGCCTTACAGGAAATCTTTATTCCTTGTGTGATCCATGGTTTTATTGTAGATTTCTGTTTAATTTGAGTAACTTTTAGAGGAAAACAGTTTCAAACATGGTACTGAGATTGTTCATGAATGTGTTATATTTTTAATTCATGTCATAACCACTATAAACATCTTTCCAGTTCATATCTTTGAGCAGTTTTCTAAAAAACTCAATTTTTGGTTGATTGAATACTCTCCTGTACTCAGATTTAGCAGTCTTGATAATCTGCTTAGAATTTACATCTAAAACAAGGAGCTGCATGTCATGATTTGATAGTCCATTTATTACAGGTTTTATGATATGTTTTGTTCCTTTGATTTGTCTATAAAAATTTTATCAATGGCTGTCCTTGAGGATTTAGTGATCCTAGTTGGAAAGTTTACAGTGTGAGTTAGATTGAAAGACAACATTACTAACTGCAGTAAATGTTTACTGGAAGACTGAATCAGAAAATTGTATTAAAGTCACCAACAATCCAAATTTCTTTGTTTCTTACTGTTAAATAACCCAAAAAAGCATCTAGATGATTTATGAATAGATTATAATTTCCTGCAGGTGCTCGGTAAATAGTTACTATTATATAGGATCTGTTGTGGAACTCTACACAAGCTCCTAGATGCTGCTCTAAACATAATTTATTAATGTCAATGTTCTTGAATTTATGGCAGTTTTTAACAAATGTGGCAACTTCTCCTCCATCCATATCTACTCTGCAGAAGTAGGAAGCTAGCTTAAATCCTGAAATGTATAACATATTTATACCAGTGGTCACTTGATGTTCAGAGAGGCAGATTATGTCAATTTCGTTAGATGAATTCATTTAATCGATACAAATGAGTAGTTCATCAACTTCATTTCTGAGTCCCGGAATGTTCTGGTGTAATAAAGATAACTGATACTGCATACTAATGGGATTATAACTGCTTTGGTGAAGATAAACTGGCAGCTTCTGATTACTTTCTGTTAAACATTGTTTAAATGGAGGCTGTATGCTAAAATCTGACTCCTGTTCATCTATTTTCTCAAACGGAGTGTGTCTGCCAGTCTCTCTTAAAACTCGTTTTCTATCCCCCTTCCCTATCATGAAAAAGGCATCCCTCTGACATCTGTGACCACTGGTATTTTACCACTTGTGACAGTGTCCCCCTTAAGTTTTCTGCAATCAAGCCAGACAGTTTTCCCTTCCCTTTCCTATTGAGGTGAAGGCCATGCCTAGTGTAGTCCCTCCTATCAATAGCATCCACAGGCATCAAACCAATATGGGACCCTATATCCGTCCTAAGCTGCCACTCCAACTTCAAGTTCACCCTCCCTACAGAAGAGTTCAAATGTGTCCGATCATGGCGTCTCAACACAGACACAAATCCCACACTCGTATGCTTCGTTGCTGATGCGATCTTCACCAGGTCACTCTCTATAGAATATTCAGAGTCTCTGTCAATGCTGTTTCCCGGACCACCCACTATAACCACGGCATCTTCCTTCGTGAAATCCTTGCATAGAGAACCTATATCCTCTGTTACCTGACACAGATCTACACTAGGCTTGAAAACGTTGGTGACCTGGTACTCTGGACCTAGTTTTTTGTTGTTGTTGTTGGTTCAACCAACTGTTAAGTGGTCGTACAGTTTTGTAGATAGGGTTGTGGTGTTTTGAAAGAATTTCCATGTTAAGGAGAGGACAAGCTAAAAGGTTACGTGAGAGACAGCAAGTAGACAAGATGGGGGAGGATCAACCAGATAGACAGCAAGTAAACGAGCTTATTGAGAATAGGACAGAAGGTGAACCTGAGAATAGGACAGACGGTAAATCAGAGAATAGGACAGTAGGGGAACTGCAGAATCAGCAGGCTCAGTTAGACGGGGATGAACCTGAGACAGATCAGACAAATGGGAATCGAAGGGACGATAACTTGGAATTTCCAGAATATGAAATTCCAGGTAGGGCACATTCTCAGCCAGAAATAGACAGCCCGTGTAGGAAATGGCAAAGATTTATAAGCGAAACGAGCACAGGAAACGCGTTTGTTTGCTGCATATTCAGGGGCAGAATACACGTCAATACAGTCAATGAACTGGATGTTAGCTAACGTTCAAAGAGAAGTAGACGGTGAGGAAGAGGGGAAACATTTAGAATACGTCGAACTATCGTACACATTCTAAATATGCCCCAACAACAGACACAGAATTTTGCGGAGTTACGAGCGCCACGAAAAGGTTCCGTAACAGACGCAACTGTACCTGCAAACACAAGACATACACAACAGAGAGGGCAGAATGCGGAGTTAATTGTGCCACGTAATGGTCCTTAACGCGGATGACTCCAGAAGATACTTATTGCTGATAGTTTTTCAGGCATTTCTCTTTAGAACGTTAGGAGCATCTATCTGACTTCTGTAGTAGTGTGGGGGTGGAAACTGCAAGTTGCAGGAGCCACAGGGTGTAGGGTACATCTGAGATTAATCCGTTGCGCAAAATGGCAGAATAGCACCCACACGCTCACAATTGTCAACAAGGAAAATACGGCGCTGCGGCCAGCAACGCCTATATGAGACAAGTGTCTGGAACATTTGTTACGTCTGTTACTGCTGCTACAATGGCAGGTTATCAAGATTTAAGTGTATTTGAACGTGGTGTTATAGTCTGCGCGCGAGCAATGGGACACACCATCTTCGACGTAGCGATGAAGTGGGGATTTTCCCGTACGACCATTATACGAGTGTACCGTGTGTGTCAGGAATCTGGTAAAACCTCAAATCACCGACATCGCCGCGCCCGGAAAAAGATCCTGCAAGAACGTGCTTATGGCGACTGGATAGAATCGTTCAACGTGACAGAAGTGTAACCCTTTCGCAAATTGCAGCAGTTTCCCTTGCCGGGCCTTGAACAAGAGTCAGCGTGCGAACAATTCAGTGAAACATCGTCGATATGGGCTGCATGACTCAAAGCTCTACTCCTCGCCTGGGCCTGTCAACACTGGCATTGGACTTTTGATGACTGGAAACATATTGCCTGGTCGGACGAGTCTCGTTTCAAATTGTAGCGAGCGGATGGACGAGTACGGATATGGAGACAACCTCATGAAACCATGGACCCTCCATGTAAGCAAGGGACTGTTCAAGTTGGTGGAGGTTCTATAATGGTGTTGGGCGCGTGCAGTTGGAGTGATGCGGGATCCCTGATACGGCTAGCATGCATCCTGTCTGTTCACCTGCATCCAGTCATATCCATTGTGCATTCCGACTGACTTCAATTCCACCACGTCACACCTCACACGTCCAGAATTGCTGTAGAGTGGCTTCAGGAACACTCTTCTGAGTTTAAAAACTTTCGATGGCCGCCAAACTCCCCAGACATGAACATTATTAGGCAAATCTGGAATGCCTTGCAACGTGCTATTCAGAAGACATTTCTACCCCCTCGTACTCTTACCGATTTATGGACAGCCCTGCAGGATTCATGGTGTCAGTTTCCTCCAGCAGTACATCAGACAGCAGTGGAGTCCATGCCACGTTGTGTTGCGGCAGTTCTGCGTGATCGCAGGGGCCCAACAAGTTATAAGGCAGGGTTACTAGTGCCCTTGGTTCAGTGTACTTGGAGTACAAATGTAATTAAAAAATACTGAGTTCTAGGAGATGGAGAAATGCAGTTTCAAGAAAGCGAGGATCTAAAAGAGACTGCTAAAACTTAAATGAATAGAAAGACCACAAAATTGAAGTTTGCATAAATGAGAGGAAAGCTGTGAGACGTTTATCAGTCACGGAACAGGAGAAGAGGAGCTCAGTCGTTATCACATCATTTTCATCGGGATCAGTAGTAATGCACCATTAGACTAAATCGACCAAGACAGTGAAAGATCCGATCATTTGATAACACGCTTATATCATTTTCAAGTAATGTAATGGAAACTAGAAGTCACTATGGAATTAGAAACAGCACTAATTCCAAAAACGACGCCAATACCACACGAGACGGCTCAAATTTATTGAGGTTTTGGGGCTCAAGCAGAAGAAAATAATCTAGTAAATAGCTTCTTTTTTATGATACCATCGTCTATGGGATGTGAATACGTGCTTTCAGTACCTTTCCTTTCCTTTACCTATACCATGACCACTATGTCGATCTGATTGTGGGAAGATAGTGCTTAATTTATTTGGTAATGGAGAATTCCAGGGAAAATAAAATAAAGGCTGATGTACGTAAAACAAAAGCTTTGAGTAGGACATATGAAGTAATGAACTGGGAAACAAGGTAATGTGAAAGGACAGGAAGGGAGAAAAATCAGAAACTAGACAATATTTTCATGATGGTCTGATGCTAAAGTTTTGCAGAGTAGTTCCTGGAAATAGCTTCATATCGAGAATGATTACATATTCAACACATTTCTGATAGATGCGCACTTCCATTACCGCCAGATGCGGCAGCTGTCTCATTTCTCCTCCCTAGGGACCAAAGTTTACTGCAGTGAAACTAGCTGACTGGGAGTTTTACTGCTTCTCGCTGGCCTGCCCTTTAGAGGGAACGCACCCACGTCGCTGAGTTACTGCCGGGATTCGACTCCTGTGACGTAGTGCCGGGCACTCCGTACTTATCGCTTCATTATTCCCGCCAGATTTACCGGACCGTTGAGCGTCCTAACAGCTTACTCTGTGGGTTCCGCTATCAACCGTCTGTACGCATTAAGGCGATCACTATATGAGCGTGGAGCAGGGTATCGAAAATACGAAAAGGAACTACTAAGGACATACTAGATAGAGGAATTGGTTTCCGAGTTATTATCCCAGCGGGCAAATACTGTGTAAGTTAAATAACGTCAACGTTTCACATATGCGAGGACATCCAAAGCAATGGTCTCGCTGAATGAGCGTCCGATATTAACCGATCTTTATTTATACCTATTCCTGAGAACTTGAAGGTACTGGAAAAATATTTATAGCAGGCTTAGCTCTTTCGGAATATTCTGTAAACTTATATTTTTTCTCTTCATCTAAATTAACAGATCAATGTCAGTGGCACTGTAAACAGGTAACGCAGCGTCCATGATGACTACGGCTGGTATACAATTATTCCAACTATTCCAGTATTTTTTACCTGTCACACTTCACAAACCCCACTTAAATCGCTGAGGTTGTTAATGGTGTTTCATCGCGTTAGTACTTTCTGCCCGATAGTAAGTGGTGTATGTACCACTTTCAAAATACGTAGCGCAATTCACAGTTCAGCAAATTTTTATATGTCGCACCTGCTGTAAAGGTGCACAACAGTATTTTTTTAACAACCAGTGAATCAATTCTGTTCCAGATATGCTGGACCACACACACACACACTCACACACACACACACACGCGCGAGCGCGCGCGCAGAATTTGTATGTATAAGCCTTAACAGAACCGTTAATTTCCAAAAGACTTAAGTCCACATTTTGATGTTTTTGATTTATGAGCACAGCAAAGTTCACTTGCCCAACTAGCATCGTTTAGTACCATAATGATTTCAATTCGCATCTTCTGCAGATTATATCCAAAAGCTAAAATTCGTGTTTGCCAGCAAAATAGCCTCAGTCCAAGACTCAAGTAGTTTTACTTGTCAGGTTTCCAGTTTTCTCCTCCGTTATTTCAGTACCTACTGTGCTTCATCTAGTGTTAAAGAACGGGGCTGTTTTGTGACGGATTTGTAGGCCAGAATAAGAACAACACTGTTCTGAAGTTGCTAATGGCTGTAAGTGCTTAGAGGAATTTTTTAAATGTTAGACTTCTTTTACCTGCCAGAGGACACACTTCTCTGCAATCAGAGACGGATTTTGCAGCAGTGGAAAGAAGACCGGGGCTTGGGGACAGTACACATAATGAAGAATGCGTGGACCTCAGTTAGCTCTACAGGGTGGGAAAAACTATCTTTACCCTCTATATCAAGCAACGTAAGCCACTAAACTTAAATAAATAATACAAACGACAGCTCTTGAGTTTCGTGAGCTACGAACCGTTACTTATCCAAAGGTCATACTGTGATTCGTCACTTTCATGGTAAAGGATAATACGTCCAGTGCTGTACGGCATTTTTCGGAGCACTGCTGATGTAACTCGAGTGAAAGCTTGTCTCACATAATCTTCCAGGTCGTCAATGGTAACGCAACGGTATTGTGAATCGCTTCGCTTTATGAAGATGCTTGCCTGACAAACACGAAGCGCAGACCCAACCACGTCTGATATTCGCTGTGGAAGTACATGAAAGGTATCGTTACACAAAAAGCGATAGCACTGATGGCCTGGAAAACTGCCGTTAGAGAAGGTTTCACTCAAGTTGCATCAGTAATGCCCATAAAAACGTCGCGCAGAACCTGGCGGCGGAATATCTTTTGCCATAAGAATGGCGGAAGCAGACTAATCTTTTGGACTGGTAACGGTTCGTATCTCAGGATAACGCTTCCAAAGAACTGTTGTTCGCATTATTTATTTGGGTTCAGAGATTTGTGTTATTTCCCTTGTAATTTACTGTTGTCCGTAATCTGAATATGTTTTTGAATAAACAAAATGCGTATTGTAAGTCTATTGTTGTATAAGAAGCGCAACTGAACATATTAGAAAAACTTCTTCCGTCCTGATTTTCCATAACAAAATCTGAATGTGAAGAGGGTACAAGGCAATATCTTTTTTAGTGGCAGTTTTAAGTAATTTACTTTTACGTATGATATCGTACAATAATTTAGTGTAGTATTTGCTTGAGTAAGATAATAAACAATTTTTGCTGTTTCTAAAAATCTACCCTTACGGACCTATACCGTTATGCAAATTCATGATTCAATAGTAAATTGCAGAACATAACAGAGATAATATGAAAGTAGCCCAAAAAATCAATCAAAACAGAGCGAAGTAATTGAAACCCTAAAAACAATAAAGGTAGGGGAGAATACTCTGATACAGGGGAGCGTCTGAGATGGTCTCTCGAAAAAATAAAAAACTAAGTAAACATAAACCCGCGAAGAAATCCGGAAAAGAGATAAAATCCCAGGAGAGTGGAAGGTAGGCTTGATACGTACAGTACTTAGAACAGGAAAGAAACAAGACGTTAAGAACTACAGAGTAATTCTTTGCTACCAGTCGCATATAAAATATTTTCAAGATTCCTATATATAGAGTGGAAACAACCCTGGACAGCTACTTAGGTGAATAGCAAGGTGGCTTTCGCAGCTCGTGGTCGTGCGGTAGCGTTCTCGCTTCCCGCGCCCGGGTTCCCGGGTTCGATTCTCGGCGGAGTCAGGGATTTTCACTTCCTCGTGATGACTGGGTGTTGTGTGATGTCTTTAGGTTAGTTAGATTTAAGTAGTTCTAAGTTCTAGGGGATTGATGACCATAGATGTTAAGTCCCATAGTGATAAGAGCCATCAGGGTGGCTTTATGGGGGGCAGATAATGTTCTGAACAAATTTTTATTCTGAAATGAATCTTTCGCCACAGATTACTGATTCCAAAAATTTTATGATTTCAAGAACATCTTTGGTGCTGTCACAGAAACTACAAATAACATTTTGGGAGACTTTGGTGTAAAGTCTAAATTAGCAAGCCTGTTTCCTACATCTTTTACTGCGACGTATCTGAAGTGAAATGTGTGAGTCACAGGTGTATGGGAGGACCTATGGGATGGCCTATTGCCAATTATTAAAAAAAACTGTGTTCTTGAAAAAGTAATGACAATTTAGATTGAAAAACTGAATAAATGTAAGCTGTTACTAATACGGTTGGGAAGAGAAAACAAAAATACTGGAGTACACTATCATTTGCAGACAACTTTGTTATACTTTCTCGAAATTTGACATTTGCTGTAATATAAATTTAGAAGGAACAGCCAGTCGGACCGGATTAACGATTTCTGCAGAAAAAAAAGTCAGCCAACAGTAAAAGGTTAAAAAATTTAAGGGTCTTTGAGAGATTATCCAAGAAAGTTATTGCTGAAGATTCTAGCAGAGAAATATCTGATAAAAATTAATTTCAAGATATGAAACTCTGGGTCGTTAACATGTTTGTTTAGTGATGGCTTGGATTAAGTGACATACAGATGTATTTCAGCGCTCTTACTTTTTAGCAAGCAGTTTTATAAGTTGATTTTGTGTAATTAATAAGATTACGAAAACATAAACAGTTAACTGCTTATATTAGCACTCTATTACAATTTGCTGGATACGTCTGCAGTGTTAAAAAACATCCATGTCCGGAGGATGTTTGCAGAAAAGGTGCACACTAGATAAACAGGTTTTGTTTGGGGAAACGGTATCAAGTCAGCACCCAAAGTAGTAAAAGACGTAAATCACACGGATAAAATAAATACGCATGAGTATGGGCAAGAATTCGGCATGTCCGAGAAATAAATATCGCAGGTCAGCAAATAGGAAACGGCATATTAACTAAGCGAACATGTCTAGAAGAAGAACTCGGAGACTATATTCATTAACAACAATATAGACATAACTGTACAGTAATGTATGGGGAAGGCCTGACCCTAAAAAAATAAAAAATAAATAAAAAATTGGAAATTTGTGGTAAGGTCTTACGGGACCAAACTGCTGTCATCGGTCCTAAGCTTACACACTGCTTAACCTAACTTAAACTAACTTACGCTAAAGACGACACACACACCCATGCCCGAGGGAGGACCGTGACAAGACGCCCCAGACCGCTCGGCAACCCAGGGCGGCTGCCTGATGTAAAAATCGAAAATATGAGCAAGGCATATCATGATGAAATTGTAGATACAGTCAAAGAAAATTTTGAGAGCAGAAGGCGACACAACCATGAACTCTACGGACATGTGGAAAACATTACAGACACCATTCGTAGCACCACTACTACCCACGGCCACATTGCTCTTCCGCATCCGACAAGACTTGAGTAGCCGCGTCTTCCGCTAGTTTTTCAGAACGAGCTCTAAGAGCTCGTTGCTTTCCAAGGAAAGCCAAACTAAAAATAACAGAACGAGATGAGGGAGAAATAGTGCAAAAACCGCTTGTGGGAGTAGTGGATTGCAGCTGAGACCAGGCACAAGGAAACGGAAAAGCACAGTTGAATTAAGTTAGTCAGTAGATGACCAAAACAACAACAACATGAAGAGATAAAGAGACTCTGACTCATGCTAAGTCATCCACCAATGATATTCTAGAAACAAAATTCAGTTCGAAATGTTACGAAGATTTTGGGAAGATTCCCCTGATTATTTACCAAACACCGGATATATGTGTACGTAGCAGAGCATCTCGTGATAGGCGGTACCTACATGGTATATAATCCGATTAAAGAAACTTCTAACGAAACAGCGACTACTGCATAGATTTAAAACAAAGCAACATGCTATTGGCAAGAAGATGCTAAATGAAATGCCTTTGGCAATCAGAAGTGCAATACAAGAAGCTTTTGACGATTACCGTGGCACAATCACACCGAAAGAACGCTTTCAGTGTGATCGATGTTAGTTTCCAAACTCTCGTGGATGACGCAAGAATCAAAACTGAGTGATGAAAAGCACTTCAGAAATGCTGAACTCCTTTACTGAATGTTGCTCTACAAGGAAAGATACAAAATACAGTTCAATTATCAAACGACTGAAAAAATGAGTGGTGCAGATATTATTAATCAACGCTACTGCTATCGCCCTGCTGTGGCAGACGGGTATACATTTTCATCAGCAACGTGGTACACATATCATTCAGGAGGAGGGTTTGAAACTCACTGGTATCTGGATTCCAGTGCTGAGAAAGATGGGAGCAACATTAACATCACATGACAGCAGCCGACAACGGCCAATTGCACTCATTCGAAAACGTGTGGCTTCACGCCCGCCTTTGTGTACAGGACACACGGAAACAAAATTGTACAGCACTCATTAAGGTGAGATCTTTCCTGTGATGTTCGAGTACAGCAGTATCAGGGAGCTACCTTAAGTAGTCTCGTCGACTGAATATCTAGCCATAACGTTGCAGAGAGACGTGAAATCAAACGAGCATGGAAGGGCGGCAGTAGGGAAGGCGAATGGTTGACTTTTTTATTTTTGGGAGGATGTTAGAGAATTGTGGTTCATTTGTAAAGCAGACAGCGTATAGGATACTATTGGCACCATTTCTTGAGTACTGTCCAAGTTTGTGGGATCCCCAGCAGGTCAGTTTAAAGGAAGACATCAAAGCATTTCAAAGACATGCTGTCAGATTTACAACTGCCAGGTTCGATCAGCACGTAAATATTATTAAGGAAATACTTTATGAACTCAACACAGGCCCATATCGTTAACGTCGATATGCAGCAGGATTGTAGGATATATACATTGTGTTCGAACATTATGAATTACCTAGAAGAAAACGGTGTATCGACACACAGTCAACATCGGTTTAGAAAACATTGTTCCTGTGAAACACAACTTGCTCTTTATTCACATGAAGTGCGGAGTGCTATTCACAAGGGATTTCAGATCGATTTCGTATTTCTGGATTTCCGGAAGGCTTTTGACACTGTACCACACAAACCACTCGTAGTGAAATTGTGTGCTTACGGAATATCGTCTCAGTTGTGTGACTGGATTTGTGATTTCCTGTCAGACAGGTCACAGATCTTAGTAACTGACGGAAAGTCATTGAGTAAAACAGAAGTGATTTCTGGTGTTCCCCAAGGTAGTGTTATTGGCCCTTAGCTGTTCCTTACCTATATATACGGTTTGGGAGACAATCTGAGCAGCCGTCTTCGGTTGTTTGCAGATGATGCTGTTGTTTATCGACTAATAAAGTCATCAGAAGATCAAAACAAACTGCAAAACGATTTAGAAAAGATATCAGAATGGTTCAAAAAGTGGCAGTTGACCCTAAATAACGAAAAGTGTGAGGTCATCAGCATGAGTGCTAAAAGGAACTCGTTAAACTTCGGTTACACGATAAATCAATCTAATCTAAAAGCCGTAAATTCAACTAAATACCTAGGTGTTACAATTACGAACAACGTAAATTGGGAGGAGCACACAGAAAATGTTGTGGGGAAGGCTAACCAAAGACTGCGTTTTACTGACAGGACACTTAGAAAATGTAACAGACGTACTAAGGAGACTGCCTACACTACGCCTGTCCGTCCCCTTTTAGAATACTGCTGCGCGGTGTGGGATCCTTACCAGATAAGATTGAAGGAGTACATCGAAAAAGTTCAAAGAAAGGCAGCACGTTTTATATTGTGGTGATATATGGGAGAGTGTCACAGAAATGATACAGGATTTGAGCTGGACATTATTACAAGAAAAGCGTTTTTCGTTGCGACGGAATCTTCTCACCACATTCCAATCGCCAACTTTCTCCTCCGAATGCGAAAATATTTTGTGGACACCGACCTACATAGTGAGGAAAGATCATCAAGATAAAATAAGGGAAATTAGAGCTCGTACGGAAAGATATAGGTGTTCATTATTTCCGCGCGCTGTAGAGATTAGAACAATAGAGAGTTGTGAAGGTGGTTCGATGAACACTCTGCCAGGCACTTAAATCTGATTTGCAGAGTATCCATGTAATGGTAGATATAGACGACGTTCTTTTTGCGAGACACTATAGAGGAAATGTAGAGACTCGGCATTTGAGGCTGAATGCTGAACGATTCTGCTGCCGCCAACGTTCATTTCGTGTAAGGAGTACTAAAAAAGATATTTGGGATTGTACAGAGGCACAAAGATGGTCGTTGTTCCCTCGGTGCACTTGCGAGTGGAATAAGAAAGGAAATGGTATAGGGCGGCCTCCGCTACGCACCGTTCAATGGCTTGCAAAGTATGTATGTAGGTGTAGATGCAAAGAAATGCAGGGGTGTTAGGTCCCTTGACCTAGGTAGCCAAGAGCAGTACACAGCGTCGTCAGGTCCAGTAATGTTGATTTAAAGAGACTGAATCTCCGTACCTCTACCGAGCGAGATGGAGCAGTTGTTACTCATTGCACACTGGACTCACGGGAGGGTGGGTGGCGGTTCAAATCCCCATCCGGCCATAGAGATATAGGTTTTCCGTGATTTCCTATCTCGCTCCAGGCAAATGCCAGGACAGTTTTTTTTTTAAAAGGGCACAACTTCCCCATCCTTCCGTTATCCGAGCTCGTGCACCGTTTCTAATGACCTTGTTGTCGACGGGACGTAAAACAAAATCTTACTTCTTTCGTTATACCATTCTGAAATGCATAATCCGTAGAATTCATGTCAATCTGTGGCACCAGCAAGTGCACAAGTTGTGTACAGGTAACTGTTTGTTGAAACGCTTAGCTCAGTGCATAACTATTGGTCGCACAATTGTTGTACTGACATTGCACATACAATAACACACCAATTTTCGGCGAGTCTCGTTGACATTCAATTACACGTGAAGGCCTTTCTGTACCCCATATTCATCTGCTGTGCCACATAAGGTTTCCAGTAACGTTTATGTTTGTCCCACTGCTAAAGAATTAGACTAGCAGCAAATTTTTCTTCCTCTATGAATTTCTACAGTGCCATAGCATAACTCGCACGTCTGACATAGTCTTCCAGTTCGTATTACTGCATAATCTAAATCACGTAAGGTTTCCTTTCCAGCTAGGTTTTGAAAAGACGCCAAGACGTTAGTGTCTTTTGTAGCAACCTATTGGCTTTGTACGCCGATTTCCGTGGACAAAGTTCAAACGAAACGGGAATCCCTTCAACATTTCGTGTTGATACATGTGGCTGGCTAGTACTTTGCACAAACACCCCGTTTCTTCTAACTGTCAACAGTTATCGGCTTATGAAAATATTGTTGGCATGCCGATGTACTTCATTGTATAGCTGACGAAATCTTAGCTGAACTGCGAAAATGGAAACTGCTAAGTTCTGACACACGGAATGCATTGTATATGGAATCCACCATTTTTCACTTACGATATCGAACTTTATAATTGTGTATCGCTGCGCATGTGCTCGATCCCGATTCATTGCACATGTGTAGCGATCGAAATTTAGGGATGTCTTTTCCATTTCCTGGCATTATAACGTATGGCTACGTATTAAATAGTTATAATCGTCTGCAAAGATGAAAGATTTTGAAATACGCCGCACAGTGACTTAATGGACACTGTTCATGTGAAGAGAGTGGGGGCTAGAGAGAAGGTAGTGTGTGTGTGTGTGTGTGTGTGTGTGTGTGTGTGTGTGTCAGGGAAAGAGAGAGGGAGCGTGAGGGGGGAGTGGGGAGAGTAGGAGGGGAAGGAGGGAATAGAGCGAGATTAACACACTTGGAGCATCCTTTGTCCACTAATAAGACATGGTAGTATGATAGCAGAACATAAAACGCAACAAGGGAACTAGCACTGCCATTCTTTTCTAGGAATGTGGCACAACGCAACTCGTTGTGCGTGCTGTGTTGACGAGGGATAAAAGTGTGATGCAACATTCCGGAACGTTCATTTAACAGCTGCTCGCTAGCCCCTCATATCTTCGTTATCTCGGAGCCTCGCAACTCCCGTGACGACAGACACGCAGTAAACCCACTTTCCCCTTATTACCAAGAGCCTGACCGTCGCCGTATGGATGCGTCTCTTTTTATTGCCTGGCTTATATAGCTCGCTGGACCCGTCCACATTTTCACTTACTCTGGCGACGCACGGCGTCAGTTTTACTGCCCTCAGTTTATTGCGTCTGAGGCGAAAAGTCTCGAGGAACACTTTTGCGGAAAATCGAAGCCATCTTCATTACGGAAAGTGACTGACCTTTCCTGTACTTTGCACACTACAATTTTTGGGCCTGTAGCTTCTCTCACTCGATGACATATTTTGCAAACATGTAGTAGATACCTGACGCTATTTTTCTTGTTATGGAAATGGGAGTGACATTAAGTATAATTCCTAGACTGTCCTGTGACTAACGTAATTTTCTTACGACATACCTGCCGCGTGCCGTTGCATAAATCTGTACTTACCTAATTACGTCGCGTTGGGATCAGTCAACGTGCTGAACAGTATAACCACATACACACATACTGTTGAGAACTACCATGTTGTCGCACGTCACTATTTCCTTTCCCCTCTCTGCGTAACGTTTTCAGAGCGTTGGCTGTTACAACAAGTTCAACAACCTATGCGTTACTGGAACTGTAGCGGAGAAGCACTTATTTAATGGCAGATTTTAAAAATGTTAATTTACTGCAATAATCAAAAGTAATTACACAGAAATTATTGGTTTCGGACAACGTTGGCCATGGAGAGTTGTGATATACTTTCGGTGATATATGGGAGAAACATTGACAACTTGTGTAAACGATAAAACAATCTTACATACTCTTACCAAAATAATATCTTAATGGTAGGCAATGTTTAAACAAAGGAGGTTAAATGACATAGTTATCTGCTACTTTCTTTTTACTTACATCTGTTACATTCTTTCGTTTTCCAAATATTGTATAATTTTTTACAATCTTTTCTTTTGTTTAATAGCTTCCTTCACCTTCGCCATTTTACTTCTAAATAAGACATTTCTTCTTTTCTTTTCCTCTAGTAGCATTGAACCGTTCTTTCCACCCTTGACGGCTAAGTACCTAAATGTGACGCATTTTTCTCGTGATCTGATTTAGTTATTTTTCTTATTTGATTGATTTTCTTATCCTTATAATGAACGAGATATTTGTCTTTTATCTCAGAGTATATTATGTAGATGCCTGTATGCTTGCTCTACCGTACGCGGCTATAGAATATTATATGCAAAATTTTTTTTTCTAAATCATAGTGTAATCTGATAGTCAACACGTCTTATGCATATAGACGTACCATTTGAAAATGATTCTACAATATCTGAAACTGTCCCGATGAAAAGAAAAGACTTGCAAATCCTGTAGCAAAAAATGTAATCGGTCACCGTTACTCTTCTCCTTTTTTCAACAACTGTTAGTTTGTATCTGGTGATTGAATTCCACTTATTGTTTTGAAAGTGGACACTGTTTTAAGCACTACATTAACAGTGCATCATTAAGAGCAAATTACTTTTTTGTGATGAAATTCTGTCGTTCCACATTTATGTAGATATCTTTTTTGGTAGTTACCTCTAGACAGTTTTCCTTCACGTTTTTTGTTACATTATCTGATTCCAGTCGCAGAACTTTCTTTACCTAGTTATCTGTAGTATAATTGTTGTTGTTGTTGCTATTATTCCACATGCTACAAGTAATACCGGATCTATGTATAACAGGACTAATACTGTCAGAATCTAGTGTACTCACTTGTGATCACAGCAAAATGTGCTAAGGAGATTTATCTACTAGAGCACGACTGTGATAAGTGGTGCTTACAGTGTTTAGTCATTTATTCGACGTTCTTGATAATTTATTCCTTCAAATGGTTCAAATGGCTCTGTGCACTATGGGACTTAACATCTGAGGTCATCAGTCACCTAGAACGTAGAAGTACTTAAAACTAACTAACCTAAGGACATCACACACATCCATGTCCGAGGCAGGACTCGAACCTGCGACCATTGCGGTTACGCGGTTCCAGACTGTATCGCCTAGAACCATCCGGCCACTCCGGCCGGCACTTATGCCTTCCTTTTCCGATTATTCCAATTGTGTTCGTTAGTAAAACAATCCTAAACCTGCTGTCGCAACTTACTTTCATGACAACGTGTCCACTACAGGTATTGGAAAGTTATTTGTGGCGTCAATAATTCACTAAAAATATTCGATTCTTTTTTACCTTTGTATTTGGTGCCTCGTGTTTTGTAGATGGCTATGAAATTCCATAGTCAGGAAATTCCATAGTCAGTCAGTTATGGTGTAATTATCCGAGTCGTTTTAAACCCAGCTTTTCAATTTTCCCGTAAGGGAACTTGATTTAATACGCTAGAGAGAATGTACCAGCTCCTGTGAAGGCATTCATGACTTTACTGCTCCCGTGATCATTCTCTGGGGTAGTGTACCCTGTCATTGGGGGGCGGGGGGGGGGGGAGTGTTGGCTATATTAGATAGGCAGCAGTGGTTGGGGGGAGGAGGCGAGGGCTGTGTTAGATATGCATCTGAAGTGACAAGTGAAAATCTGTCACTAGCATGAGAACAATCTGGATATTATGCTGTGTAATAGTGGCCTCCCTGCCTGAGCGAAATTCGATGCTCCCTCCTACTTATAAAACAGATAAAAACCTTGTCACGTCACAGCAATACCATCATTGAGTAGTACCCCTTAGAACAGTGGTCGTCCAGAGCCAATACTGACATTGTGTGGCGACACATCGGGCCACACATTTTCAGATCTTCATATTAACTAGCCTTTTCCCCACCACTTCTCTCTCTGTCCATCTCTTCCTTCTTCCCCTCTCTATGTCCATTTTGCCCTCCTCCTTCTCACTATTAATCACCTCCTTCTCCCCTCTGTCTTTCCATCTCCTGCCCCCCTCCTATCTTTCCATTTCCTCCCCTCCCCCTCTCTCTGCTCAACTGTGCACATCAATACGTGTATTTCCTGAAAGACAGACCACTACTACTCCGACATAACATGGTTGTTGTGTAGGGCAGCCTACATGGCAGGGGCTGAAAAAATCACGATTTTTCCCTATCTACGCTCGTACTGGAGATAGAAGACTATAGACCCCACAGTGCTGAAGCTCGTGAAATTTGCTGTTTCTGTGCCAAATTTTTGTTGAAATCGCTCTGCGGGTTTTGGAGAAGAAAGAGAGAGATTGGTAACGTACATAAATTAGTATGTTATAAGTCCAGAATAGACTAGCTATAGTAAAAGTGTGACAAGTTGGCTGCCGGTATCCAAGTACTGATAGCTAAAATTTGGCACCATGTGGAACACTTCGTGATGACTGTACTGTTTCAGACTGCAGCCACCCTCAGCGATCTCAGCGTTTTGGCACAGTAATTGCCTGATGAAGAGTTGTTGTGTTGTCTGTGTGAGTGGATGATAAATTGATTAATAACTGTATTTGTACTTATATTTAAATGCAGCATGAGATATATTCATACATTCTTACTAAATGTTTTGGATGTATTTTTATCTAATGATTGTGCTGCATTACAAAAGCATTAAATGAATTTCATATTCATTGACATATATATGTGCCGCATTCGAAGATGATCATCTCTATAACGTTCATTCACAGATCCTTGCTATTTCCACTTCAAATTTATATCACAGCAGCTGATCGGTAGGAGTTGTGCAGGCCCTGTGTTGTCAGTACTGGAAGACAAACAATGAAACATTGCCCCCGTCACGTTCTGTAACGTCGCTTTGGCTGTGCTACGTATCCATCGGCCCCTGGCTTAAGCGGCCGACTTTACTTAGGTTACTTTACTGTAGCCAAATTTAACAACGTCAATTAATAATAACCCCAACTTAAAATTTTACTGTCTCTGTAACTATTCTTTTTTGTTAACGAGCGGGGTCCAGTTTGAAGACCCCTATCTTACAGAACATACCAAATTAAGATAGATTTTTACAATGTAGTAAATTCAAAATCATAGAGGGAATGGCAAATAATAGGCCCCATGCTCGGCGCCAACATGGAGCGAATTGAAATTGATATGGAAATTGCAAATGGTAGGCCAAACGTAAGATGCCAAAACCTAAGGAGTTGAGAACCTGTCAAGCTAGGTCAGAGTGAAAACGATTATTAAAGGAGTAGAAGAAGGAAACATGTACGTTTATCATCATCATATCAGCAATACAAATATAATTCTCTTGGCCGATTTGACTAGGCATAGGCTATTCAGTATACAGTGGGTCTGCTCTGTGATGACCTACCATCCAATAGTCTTCAACTTCGACTGACTCTGCTGTGGGTTTGCGCTGTTGTGGCCCATTACCTGTCTGCATGTCAAGAGTCAGCACTGTCTTTCCGTTGGATGGACAACACTACTTCTTCAAGACTGCTTAGAAATCCACTACTTCCGAGTGCATTTGATTTTATTGCTCGGTCTTTGAGAAAAACACTGCTATTTTACTGTGATGAACGATCAGGACTGTCTTTATGGACTGTGAGAAAATTTTAGCTTTTGACCAACATTGTATCAATTAGTGTGTGCATTTGATTTCTTTGTTATTATAATTATGAAAAAAAATTTCATTGGCCACTGCCCAAAACAATTTGTAAAATTTTTTGTGGGGAACATGGGGGCTATGTAAGTAGGCTGTTTAGGTTTTTTATATTGGTAACGCCACGTAGCGCTCTGTATGAAAATCACTGGCTGTGCTGTGTGCAGTCAGTGGCTGGTTGGCATTGTTGTAATACTCGCCATTGTAGTGTTGGGCAGCTGGATGTTAACAGCGCGTAGCGTTGTGCAGTTGGAGGTGAGCCGCCAGCAGTGGTGAAAGTGGGGAGAGAGTTTTGAAATTTGTAAGACGGGATGCCATGAGCTACTATATAAACTATGACTTTTGAACATTATTGAGCTAAATACATTGTTTGTTCTCTGTTAAATTCTTTCATTTGCTAACTATCCCTATCAGTAGTTAGTGCCTTCAGTAGTTTGAATCTTTTATTTAGCTGGCAGTAGTGGCGCTCGCTGTATTGCAGTAGTTCGAGTAACAAACATTTTTGTGAGGTAAGTGATTTGTGAAAGGTATAGGTTAATGTCAGTCAAGGTCATTCTTTTGTAGGGATTTTTGAAAGTCAGATTGCGTTGCGGTAAAATTATTGTGTGTCAGTTTAAGCACAGTCCTGTACAATTTTTCTAAGGGGACGTTTCAAGTAATTGGGCAAGCAGGAGGGAGAGTGGACTATCTCACCAATTGAGGGAGTCAGTTTTTACATGAAGGAGTTTGTGATAGGTGAGAGACGCGTCGAACTCCTCGTTGACGTGTAGTGACAGCTTTCATCTTCCAGGTTCAGTGGCTTCGAGGCGACATCCCGGGCATCCATCTGTCGAGCTTACTGATTTGGTCCCGCAGGTAGCAAGTATCGCCGTTCCTTTGTGCTGCCGGAGACTGTTGCCTCGCAGAAGCAATGTTATCGTAAGGTTAACTCCTTAGGACAGACAAGGACGATGCGTATCCAGTCAGGTGCTTCGCCAGTATGATTGCCTTTATTGCTATGTTACTGGGCAGGAAGATATTTTTTTAAAAATAGCAATCATTACTTTTAATATTCCATGCCTCAGTCTGTAGGAACGGAACACACAGATTTGCTGCATTGTCCGTCCATCCGCCCGTCTGCCTGTCTGCCCGACTGTTAAGAACCCTTTTCCTCAGGAACGATTAGGCACATCAAGTTAAAATTTATATCACATATTGGAGTCTAAGGTCCCTCAACGGTGTAAAGATTTTAAGATTCTAAGGCACTTCAACCACGAGATGTTGCCATATACGTCACATATTTTGATACTCGATAGTTCACTCATCAAAACCTATAGGGTGTTCCCGTTGATCTACAATCACGAAATTTGGCAAGAAGCTAGGTTTCACAGTACAAGCAAAGGAAAAAATCCGAAAATTGTTAATTACAAGACACGAAAAAAATATTTTTTAACTACCTGTATGTTCGCCTTTTACAACCCATTTTTCTGTGGAACAGGCTAGCGTATCAAGTTCAAATTGACGTCACGTACTAAGGTGTATGATCCCTTGGAGGTGTAAAAAAATTAAGTTTCTATGTCAATGCAATCAAAAGACTTGGTCATTTATGTCACATATTTTGATAGTCACAAACTCACTCATTAAAGCCTAAAGTGAACTTCCTGTTGATCTAGAATCACGAAACTCGATGAGAAGCAAGGTTTCACTGAAAAACTACAGTAAAAACTATCAAACATGTTAAATTTTAATTGTACCACATAAAAATATCTTTTTACCATTTGAAAATATATTTCATTCTTCATCCATAAAAAGCATAATAGAGGCAATTTACTGCGCCCAAACAGAAAACGTAAGTTGTAATCATGTTTTAGTAAGTAAATAAAAATGTGTTATTAAAGTTTGTATATCTACATATGGAAACTGAGCCCCCTGCTCTCTTCGTTTTGTATGTCCGGGTTAGTCTGAGGTATTCCCAGGACCAGTTTCTTGCCAGTACCGACATGATACCACGCCAAAATCGTTGAGCTTCTCGGTTCCCAGAATGGGTGAAGTATGAGGGTCATTCCAAAAGAAATGCGCAATATTTTTTTTTTAAATCCATCTATTATTCTACATGTTTGAATGTTTTACAATGTGTAGATACATCCTTTAGGAATAATGTTTTCATTTCTCCACATAATTTCCATCCCTCGCAAGTGCCTAACGCCATCTTCGAACCAGCGCCTGTATACCCGCACGGTAAAATTCTGGACCAACCTGTTCGAGCCACTGTTTGGCAACGTGCACAAGGGAGTCATCATCTTCAAACTTTGTTCGATGAAGAGAGTCTTTCAGTTTCCCAAAGAGATGATAGTCACATGGAGCCAGGTCAGGACTGTAAGGTGTGTGTTTTAGTGTTGTCCATCCGAGTTTTGTGGTCGCTTCCATGGTTTTTTGACTGACATGTGGCCTTGCATTGTCGTGCAACAGCAAAACATCCTGCTTTTGCCGATGTGTTCTAACACGACTCAGTCGAGCTTGCAGTTTCTTCACATATGCATCAGAATTTATGGTGGTTCCACTTGGCATGATGTCCACAAGTAAGAGTCCTTCTGAATCGAAAAACACCGTAGCCACAACATTTCCAGCAGAAGGTGTGGTTTTCAATTATTTTTTTTTCTTGGGTGAATTTGCATGATGCTACTCCATTGATTTCCTCTTCATCTCTGGTGAAAAATGATGGACCCATGTTTCATCACCTGTCACAATTCTACCAAGAAATTCATCTCCATCATTCTCGTACTGTTCCAAAAGTTCGCTACACATCGTTTTTCTTGTTTCTTTGTGAGCCACAGTCAACATCCTGGGAATCCACCTGGCACAAACCTTTTTTAACGCCAACACTGTTCTGCAAACACTTCCTTCCCCTACCCCAACGTAGCGTGACAATTCGTTCACTGTGATGAGTCTATCAGCAGTCACCAATTCGTTAACTCTCTGCACATTGTCTAGAGTGTGTGCAGTACGAGGCCTGCCGCTGCGAGGACAATCCTCAATATTGCCGTGCTCGCTTTCATCACGTAACCTACTTGCCCACCGACTAACTGTACTGCGATCGACAGCAGCATCTCCATACGCCTTTTTCAAGCTCTTGTGTATGTTTCCCACTGTCTCGTTTTCACAACACAGGAATTCTATGACAGCACGTTGCTTCTGTGACGGCGCCACTCACAGGAACAGGTTGAACTAAGTTTGAAAACAAGTGGGAAAGATGTATCTACACACTGTAAAACTTTCACACATGCAGAATGAAAACTGTATTTTTGCAAAAAGTGTATTTCTTTTGGAGTGACCTTCGTATATATAATTAATTTTGTATGAAACCCTCAGTGTGCCAACCCACTCACAATTGCCAAGATTTTTGATTTGGTAATCCATTTCCGCTTCTGAAGACCTCTTCAAAAAACGCTTCACATAAGCATAACGTTTACATAAGCATGACGCCGTCAAATACGTAATAAGTTTGACAGTGACTCTCATATGCTAGTACACAGCGTATGTAACCAGGGTACAGTAACCTGTCCGCTTGCTGGAGTTCACATTTGTAAGATTTCCAGTTTATTATTGGTATTCAATGAAAGTGATGCTAGCTCTCTTTTAATTCTATGTGGAACACTCTATATTTGTTCAATGGATATTTTTCAAGTCACGGAGGTTCTGATTACAGGCAAAGTGGTCATTGATTGTCAATAACATTGCCGTTGCGAGCAGCACTCAGTGAGAACACAGACATAAATTACTAGACTGGCAATACCCTACACAGTTGGTATCACTGAAACTAGCACTTAAGAATCGCAATATGGCAATGAGCCCAAGGACGTTTAAACAGCAGTTTATTTGCTAATACTAAAGTCGTAAGAAATGGGGATACACTGATATAGCTACGTTACATTTAGATATTTGACATAATGGTCAGTACATGTGTCGTGTTTGGCTGTAATTTATCGTTCAGAAGACAGAAAATACAAGGAACATGTCTCAATGCAACCGAACTAGAAACATCTTACGTGTTTTTGCTTTAGTACTGTATGTAGGCCTAAATAGTTATATTACCGTCTGTCTGATCTGTAATACCAGCAGTGTTCAAATAGTTTATGTATGTTGTAAGGTACTGAATAATTCTCGTATTAAAAGGTGCAGCTTTACGCGTTTTAACCAGTTTTAATCCACTTCGGATATTCTGCGAATAGTATACTCGTTATGAAAGTTCTTCTATAAGTGAAACGTGTCATTTGCCGTTGATAACAAGTGTCTTTATTCATTTGAGTGTTCTTACGAAAATTACATTTTTCTGTAAACGTGTATAAATGTAGCTTGATGTTCTTCTCATTACACGACTCTACAGTGTATGTGTTACACTCAACTGGTACGAAAATATTTACTCAAATGCAGGACTTGTTTTGACCACCTCGTAAAGCTTACGACGTCTTTTCGTTTCAGAAGGGCGTAATGGTACCATTCACAAATTTCCAGACGCCGCCATCTTACCTCACTGAACGTCAGGCTTCAGTGGAAGATGGTCCTTTGTGAGTCTGGTAATGTATGTCTGTGAGTGAGAAGAAAATGAGACAATCAGGCGTTGGTCACGCAGCCGTGTGGCTGGAAATAATGAGCAAAGCATAGAGCGCTAAATACACAGGAAGTATTTTGAGATATAATTTGGTCAAGACTGATTTGAGAACCGTGCAGATATTGAGGTGATGTCGCCCTATTGGTAGCTCGCGCGGAGTTTATAAGTTTGTGAAACGCAAATCTTCGGTGATTTTTCTTTATCGATTGGGTTGGTTAGTTTGATTGTCGAGACGTGATAAAACGAAATTATCTGTTAAAATGGCTTGCACTCAGAGCTGTAGATGCAACACTCCTGTACCATTTCAATAACCTATCTCATGGCAGTGTAATATATTTTGAGTAACCGATTTTTGTAAAGACAATTGTAATTGTTAAAAAATCAAAGTTTCGAATTGTAGTTTTTGAATGCTAGTCTCTTTTACATCATTCAGTAAACGCAATATTTTCCACCAATTTTTATTATCTAGTCATGTGCCGCTGCACTGCACGTCGCGGAAAACAGTTGGACTAAAGTAACAAATAGCACGGTGTAATGCTTTCCTTTCTTTAGCTGGTTGCTGATGGGCTGTATTTTTATGTTCACAATTTTCGAGCAGTGCGCAGTATCCGTTTCCTCATGTAAGGTACACAAAATTTATTGATGCCAGTTTTATATCACAATCAGATAAACAGGATCATTCACAGTTGGGCATTGCATTTCAAAATTATCATCGTGTTCAGTTTAGTGAAGTTGATTGCAGATCTCATTTCTTATGCTTACATTCTTATTCTTACAGAACAGTGTTACATTCCCGTGTGTATCATTTAATGTTCGGAATTTTATGTAGTCAGGGTGCGTACGTACATTTATATGGCATTTTAAGAAAAAGCATTTTGGACATTCGTTCTTTCAACATCTGATTGGTAGTTTAATGTAGAAATTTTTTTGTTAGTTGTGTGTAATATTACGTTTTCTGATCATTTTTGGTAAAAGGTAACTACAACACAGTTACACAGTTTGAGACATTTGACGACTCTTATCAGATAGCGTCTACGTACGTCACATTTCTTGCATTGTTCAAGATCACATCCACCATAGACATACACGATATTTAAGAATAGAAAACCAATTCAATTTACAATATACAACAACAAGTACTAGTTGCACAGTAAACAAATGGAAACAGGAGAAAGTTTCTCACCGATAATTTAGTCGACATTCTCCAGTTGAAGGTTTAAAATAGAGGTACTGCTGCTCATATAAGTGTAACGAACAAAGTTACAAGGAAGGAAATCATTCGGGGTAATGTCTCCTGGTAGCTAAACAACTTTCGGTGAATACATTTTCTTTAATTGCTCCCGGACAAAAAGTTATTTAATGTGGTCAAGATAAGTGGAATACCATTTATAGTAACGAGTGATCATTTTCTATAGTTAACAAATACCCCTTTTTTGTACCTCTTCATTGTAGTTCTATTATCGCATTCTATACGTGTGAATTTTAGCGATTTGGTTTCTAAGAAGCTTGTATTCTGGAACGTTTCTAACCAACAGGTGACAGGCGAGAAATGTGTAACTCCTGTGCACTTTTCGGGTCGAGGTCGAATCGGAAACAGATTGCAAAGAAAAGAAATAGAATCTCAATGGAAAGCTCCAATGTCGAACCAGGAAGGATCAGCGAATGCAGTAATAAAGGAAGAAAACGTACTACGGATGTGCTCTACACAGCAGTGGTTTTGAGACGCAACGATAAAATTTACGTACTCTCAGTGTAGCCTCTGGCTATTAAAACAGAGATTCAGATTCGATGATCTGTCAAATACATTCTCAATTCACTCATGAGGCAGTTGGAAGCCAATGAAACTAAAGAAGAAGCCACTGCCGGCCCCTATCATAAAGAAAGCGAAAGCTCTCTTAGATACCACTTAGAAGCGGAGAGCAAACTTTCTGTGTCACGAAAAGCCGCGGATATCAGGTGTAACCCAACTTAGCCCATTAGCATCGGAACCATTTCCCGGCTCACTTTAAGATTCTTTCTTACACACGCGATATCTTACCGAGCAGCTGCAGGCGAACAACTGAAACTCTACCGTCTTCTCAGGATGCAGCAGCGGTTGGAGAAACGTTCAGACTGAGACTCCTAATTCCCGAAGAAACGATGAGGGAGCCACGTAAAGGTATTGAGAGATACGTTGATACGATATTGTAGATAATTTCACAGGAATTTATCTAGTATTTGAATGTCATGAACTCGTAAGCGCTTTTGTACCGTTTGAAATTATATGTGTGAAATGACATCAGAGATGCTGTGTCACTTGGAGACTTGCTTGGATCATCTTTGCAAAATGCGCGCAAGGTAATGGGCGCTGTTAACCGTGAGATGAGGAGACACTGCGGTCGGCAGTGGTGTGTCATGAGTAGCAGTACGACACAGGCCGAGTGACAGGGTTGCAGCTATGTTCTGAGGAAGTGGAACATGTCGATTTACTCATTAATTATTTGAGATGAGGAAAGAGAATGAAGCATTCTGAGAAGAATATTTTATTATGATTGTTTTGATGCCTAATAGAAGAGGATTTAATTCAAGGTAATTGATTGTAGATTTTTCACTTTACTGCGGCAGTTTGTAGTTGCGCATTCTTGGTTCAGACATCCAAACACTTGGGTATAACAAAAGATAAATAGCCTTGCATAATTTTCAATTGGATTTGGGGGTAAAAATAACGGTTAAATTTTTGATGTCTTTTTAGGATTAGGATTTTTTAAAGTTCTCATTCGATGTTATAAACTACTTACGTTCGTCCACTCAAGAACTGTAAATTTTGTGTCTATTAATATTTGTGAAACAAAGAAAGACACAATACAGAGATTTTATAATCCGAAAAATAATTAATTTAATATTATAATTTCTCCTAAACGATCGTCCGCTTTCTGAGTATATGCCAAAATATGAGTTATCATATTTACTTACTCAGACGCGTTATGAATGTATGGTTTGCCTTCTTATTTAACAAAAAAAATAAAAAAAAAAATAAAAAAATAAAGAGAGCACACTTCACGCTGCGCATCTCAGTACTTAGTTGTATCTCAAAAAATGCGATGCGCTCTCAATACAAGAGCAGTGTTACGGTGTTTCCACTGCCTAATAGGAAAGCCAAAATTAAATACACTACTGGCCATTGAAATCGCTTCACGAAGAAGAAATGCAAATGATAAACGGGTATTAATTTGACAAATATATTATACTACAACATTTTCACACAATTTGGGTGCATAGAGCCTGAGAAATCAGTATCGAGAACAACCACCTCTGGCCGTAATAACGGCCTAGACACGCCTGGGAATTGAGTCAAACAGAGTTTCAATTGCGTGTACAGGTACAGCTGCCCAAGCAGCTTCAACACGATACCACAGTGAATCAAATGGCTCAAATGGCTCTGAGCAGTATGCGACTCAACTGCTGTGGTCATCAGTCCCCTAGAACTTAGAACTACTTAAACCTAACTAACCTAAGGACATTACGCACATCCATGCCCGAGGCAGGATTCCAACCTGCGACCGTAGCAGCCGCACGGTTCCGGACTGCGCGCCTAGAACCGCGAGACCACCGCGGCCGGCAAACTTAATCAAGAGTAGTGACTGGCGTATTGTGACGAACCAGTTGCTCGGCCACCATTGACCAGACGTTTTCAGTTGGTGAGAGACCTGGAGAATGTGCTCGCCAGGGCAGCAGTCGAACATTTTCTGTATCCAGAAAGGCGCGTACATGACCTGCAACATGCTGTCGTGCATTATCCTGCTGAAACGTAGTGTTTTGCAGGGATCGAATGTAACGTCCACTGTTTAAAGTGCCGTCAATGTGAACAACAGGTGACCGAGACGTGTAACCAATGTAACCATACCATCACGCCGGGTGATACGCCAGTATGGCGATGACGAATACACGTTCCAATGTGCGTTCACCGCGATGCCGCCAAAGACAGATGCGACCATCATGATGCTTTAATCAGAACCTGGATACATCAGAAAAAATGACCTTTTGCCATTCGTGCACCCAGGTTCGTCGTTGAGTACATCATCGCAGGCGCTCTTGTCTGTGATGCAGCGTCAAGGGTAACCGCTGCCATGGTCTCCGAGCTGATAGTCCATGCTGCTGCAAACGTCGTCGAGCTGTTCGTACAGATGATTGTTGTCTTGCAAATGTCCCCATCTGTTGACTCAGGGATCGAGATTTAGCTGTACGATCCGTTACAGCCATGCGGATAAGATGCCTGTCATCTCGACTGCTAGTGATACGAGGCCGTTGGGATCCAGCACGGCGTTCGGTATTACCCTCCTGAACCCATTGATTCCATATTCTGCTAACAGTCTTTGGATCTCGACCAATGCGAAAAGCAATGTCGCGATACCATAAACCGCAATCGCTATAGGCTACAATCCGACCTTTATCAAAGTCGGAAAGTGATGGTACGCATTTCTTCTTCTTACGCGTGGCATCACAACAACGTTTCAGCAGGTGACGCCGGTCAACTGCTGTTTGTGTTTGAGAAATCGGTTGGAAACTTTCCTCATGTCAGCACATTGTAGGTGTCGCCACCGGCGCCAACTTTGTGTGAATGTTTTGAAACGTTAATCATTTGCGTATCAAAGCATCTTCTTCCTGTCTGTTAAATTTTGCGTCTGTAGCATGTCATCTTCGTGGTGTAGCAATTTCAATGGCCATTATTGTATAAACGTTGTAATACAATTTTAACGCTAATCAAAGGAAAGTGCGCAAACTAATTTTGCTGCTTTTTTTGTCTAGTGATGAGTGAAATTTGAAACCTTCGGTACACATTACTTGAGAAAACACATGAAAACACATGAAACACTTCACCGAAATCTATAACTTTAGAGCGTCACAAATGCTTAATGCGGATTTCACTTAGCAGTGGTCGCAACTCACTGGATATTACTGTTAGTTATAGAGGTTACCGTGAACATTCCTGGGTGCTGTGCCTCAGCGATGACACGAGTATTTTCCTGTCGAGAGCAAACCAAATAATTTCAACCAAAAACGTTTATCTGACGACAGAATTCAAGCTTACATTTGTATCTGTCTGTTTCCTACAATTAAGAAAATGTTCCGGGCTAATATGCCGTGCTCGAATGGATGTCACATTTATATGCAACATTTCGTCCCTGTCTGCGAAGGACATTTTCAAGGGGATCCTACCTTCTTTCAGTGTCCGATTCACACCCTGGCTCATTTAGTCGTGCTTCCGCGCAGCGCCGCAGTAAACGGAATTTTGCTGCAGCCACGGTGTAAAATGGACACTCAGAAGCAACGATCACCCTTGAAATTGTCCTCCGCAGGTGGTGGCGAAACGTTGGGTTTAAATACGAAGTCTAGTCGACCACGGCATAATACCGCTGAACATTTTATTAATTGTGACATTTCCGACCATTAAAGTTTACATGTCTCGTTCCTGTTAGACGCTGCTGCAGTGAGGCTCTGCATTGTACAGTTATGTGAGGTATAGCGTGTAGAGACAAGCACAGCTTTTGACACTAATACAATATTTTTAATACAGTTTCAATCGCCACATCTTAAATGTATATAACGTTTCTTCGACTTGTACCACTGATCATTGCGTCGAGTCATGTCGTACCATCAGTAGTTGTCATGCCTCCGAGTCCTCCAGGAGGGCTTCTTGCACTCGAGTACAGTTTAGAAAAATACCCGATACCGTTTGTTGTGTCCGGAAAGAAAGGAAATTGTGACCAATAGCTTAGGACTGGCTAACTTGTGTACGACTGATAACGTTGGAAGATAGAGCAACCAGTCATCTTCATGCATCGAACGTAATTTTTTACGGAGAAAATATTTATTTATGCTCAAAAGAAACCTCATGCTTTCGTCGGTTTCAAGTATGGCAACAGACGCCACTTTGGCAAGCTTCGATAACATGATTCGCACAGACAGCATCTTATACGAACTAACCGTCTTCTATTCGTCAATTTCATGTGAAAAAGAATGTTTTCAGGAGTGAAACTAAACAGTAATATAAGAATAATGTATTTCTCTCAGTTCAGTAAAATGAGTAATCCAAACAGATCTTCCCTTAAATATTTTTCCTTGTTATTCCTTCCTGAGAACGCGGATAAAGTGAGAAACTCTATAAATATTCCCAACAACAATCATAGTTTAGCTGTCTATAATTAGTTTCTTCCTTATCATTTCGTAGGTGAAATTATTTAGGCAAATTTAGAACCGATGCAAATGATACATTTCAAAATCCAATTCATAACTCTGCCAACCGCTCTTCATAATATGACTGACCTAGCGAGCTTCTGTCATCGGACTTCCCAGTTCGGCATACGTGCCTACTGTAAAGTTAAGGTTTTTCTGCGTTATGTGGTGTGAATTAACTTTTAAAGACTAACACAGATATGATTTAAAGGTTTTATTAAGTTTTTTGTAAATGAAATGTGTTTCAAACTAATGCTGCAAGAAAATATAAAGGAGCCAGTTAATGTAATAAATATTTGCATATGCATTATGGATAATAATATTCATAAGTACATGTACTCGTACAGATTCTATTCGTATTGCTTCTTGCTCTTGTTGTCCTAGCCTTTAGTCATCGAGTGAAATGGAAATAGTACAGTAGAAACACTTGTTAAGCGAAACAATTTATCCTACATAAATTAAAGTAAAACACGGCGTTCCAGCCAGAAAAAGTACTAAAAGTTTTATCTGACTCATGCCATTTATCAAAGAAAATTATACGTACAGCATTATGTACTTTATTATGCACGAGACTAATTTTTTTTGTTCCTGCCGACGCTTCAACACTTGCCGAAAATGCGACACAGCATGATCGTAAAATAAATTTCTAGTAGGCGTAGCCACTGCTTTATTGGGGGTCATGATTTTCAGTGTAGAATGCAGCCGATTCCCATCTCTTCAGCATTTCTGTTACTGCTCCAGTAGACTGCTGCTTTCCTGTTACCACCTCCTTAGCCTCCTCCTCTGAAGAACTCCTTTCCACAATTTCGTGCTATGAAATACACTGCAACTCCATAAGCCCTTCGGTGGGCCTTTCTCAGCTGTTGTCTTCCACAAGCTAATCGACATCATTGTTATCTATTTCTTGTCCCATTTCCTTGGCCAAAGACACAATCTCGTTAACTACAGGCTCGAAAAGTACAGACTCAAACGCTTCAGAGTCACATTCGACAACGCACTCCAGCCAAAGCTTTTTTCACGCAGAAGTGAGAGTTCTCTTGGTAACCCCTTCCTACGCCTTTTCGATCATCTTGGCGCAGGCAAGGATGTCGAAGTTATATTTCAAAAACACTCTGAGAGTGAGATTGATAGCTTCAATCAGCTCAAAGCAATGTTCTAGTGTAAAGCATCTTAAAGATAGAAATAATCTGCTGGTCCTTAGGCTGCCGTAACAGAGTGGTGTTAGGATGCAGAAATTGGATCATGATGAATTGAAATTCTTCAAGGAGGTGGTCTTGTAAGTCTAGAGAATGGACAGGAGTGTTGTCCATAACAAACAAGACATGGTGTGGTAGATTCATCTCAAGCAAATACTTTTTCACGGAAGGAAAAAACACTTCATTGATCGAACCACAAAAAAATCACCTGTCACCAAGGCCTTGTTGTTGGACTTCCTCACCAGATTTAACTTGCTCTTCTTGACTTAACATTTCTTGAAGACTCGTGTAATTTATGAATGGTAAACAAGCAACGGTTTAATTTTCAAATCGCCGCTTGCATTGCCACACAACAGCAGCGTGAGACGGTCTTTCATTGGATTGTGACTGGGCTACACCTTCTCCTCTGATGTTATCAAGGTACGCTTCCGCATCTTTTTACAGAATAAACCGTCTCGTTACCGTTAAAAACCGGTTGTGGCAGATAACCCTCAGAATCTACGAGCATCTTGCAGTTACTGATAAAGTTCTCTGCTGCGTTTGTGTCAGTGCTGGCTGCTTTGCCGTGCCTCACAACGCTGTGGATGCCTGCTCTTCTCTTAAACTTCTCGAACCACCCACGGCTTCCTTTAAACACTTCTTAGGCAGCTGACGATCCTGGCGTCTTCTTAACGAGATCGGCGGAAATCAATCTCACAACTGATGTTTTCGTTAACAGTGTCGCTTTGCAGTTGCTTTTCATTTATCCAAATAAGGAGCAACCTTTCGACATCGTCCAGAATACGAAACCGTTGTTTAGATACTCTTGTCTCTCCCTATGAAGCATTTATCTCCTTAATTGTGTCCTCGTTCTTTAGGATACTGCGAACAGTTAATGTAAACCGATTATACAAGGCTGCTAAATCAGGAACACTCACCCCGCGTTCGCATTATTCAGTGATTTTGCATTTCATTTCGAAGGTCATTTTCTTTCTCTCATGGTCGCCTTCTAACGGCTTTATCCTCGGGGACATTTCGGCCAACGTTATTAAAATTTTTATCAAAAAAAAAAAAAACCATTGTGAACGCAGGTTTAGAAAATGTTTGATGACAAGATGTACTAAGATGATAGCAGAAAGAACGCTAAACCCAGACTGCAGTACGTACTAACGACATTGTCACTCGCCTTGCGAAACATCGCTCATCACCGAGCGAGGTGGCGTAGTGGTTAGACGCTGGAGTCGCATTCGGAAAGACGACGGTTCAATCCCGCGTCCGGCCATCCTGATTTAGGTTTCCCGTGATTTCCCTAAATCACTCTAGGCACATGCCGGGATGGTTCCTCTGAAAGGGCACGGCCGACTTCCTTCCCTAATCCGATGAGACCGATGACCACGCTGTCTGGTCTCCTTCCCCAAACCAACCAACCATCGCTCGTCAAGCGAGTTACATTTTTACAATTTGTTTTCCTCGAAGTGCGATCTCAGCGTTATGGGAGGTGCTCATTAAGCGAGGTTCCATTGTAATGGAATGGGAAAAAGTCTCGGGAAAAGAGAACCACTGTAATAAAACAGAGATAAAACAACTGAAAATATGAAAGATAAATACAATCTAAAGTATGAAAGAATCCAATTCCTCGTCTAGGAGATATTGATGACATCTTCCCGGGCGACTTTATGCACATATGGTCTTTTGGTATGCTCGTTCAGAAACTGGAAGTTCAAAACAGTTTTTTGCTAAATACCATACCATTGGAGTCTCTATTTACCGCCCTTTAAAATAGTAGGTTACCTGCACTTACCTGGTTGTTCTGCGGAGGTAAAATAAAATATGAACAAGCTTAGAAAACTGCAAATTCCATTAGTTATAAGAAGCTCAATACGTAATGGCACCCAGGAGACTGAAGGTGACGGCGTCAAATCAAAGACAACGTGGATACTGCCTTCAAAACAGGTAATGGTGATAGGGCACAGAGGTGACATTTGGGACCCCAGCCCTTAAAAACAGCCGACCGAAGTGGCCGAGCGGTTCTAGGCGCTACAGTCTGGAACCGTGCGACCGCTACGGTCGCAGGCTCGAATCCTGCCTCGGGCACGGATGTATGTGAGGTCCTTTGGTTAGTTAGGTTTAAGTAGTTCTAAGTTCTAGGGGACTGATGACCTGAGAGGTTAAGTCCCATAGGGCTCAGAGCCATTTGAACCATTTGAACCTTAAAAACATTCAAATTTTTGATGAAAAACGACCGTTTTCCAACAAATGTTGTACTATTACAGTCAAAATATCATGAAAATTTACAGTACTAAGGAGAGACAGCTGGGACTGCAAAGCAATTTGTATGGATGAGGGAATCTGGTTCCAGCACGGTGCAGTCCGTGGCAGAAGTTATACGAATGTTGTCCCTGCACCAGCTCTCTGTATTAGGGCGAGATATAAAATTTATTTAAAATACTGTCAACAGATTACAGACGTAGCTTCAGCAATTTCGCCCTGCCTGTCATACAGTTTGAAGTGGAGATTGTAACAACAACGACTCTGTAATATTGTACATATAATTATTCCCATCTCATGTTTCGATAAACTTGTGTAATTGATGTTCTGATTTCAATTTTTTTTGGTTTCATGCCATTGTGTTAAGAAAACTGTAAACAAGTTTCAATGTGACTATTAATGTTTATGTTAAATGTCACGTAATATTGTAATAGAATTGAAATGTAACAAATGTTGAAACTGTTGTAAGATGTTTAAAATTGTAACTGTGCGTCTGGTCCACGTGTAGACAATGTGTTAGGATATGTAGAATGCAAAACATCGGGTGAATGGGTGAATACCCGGTCTGTCAGGGAGAGGTAAAAGGTGGAGGGCAGGCGAGCGCGGAAAAATGCACGCGGGCACTGCACCGCACAACGGGCTCAGTAGTAGTTGGAGTTTGGCACTGGTTTGAGCAACACCTTCTGGAGCGAGGAGGCTCTCCTGGAAGACGTAGCTTCATTGAGCCTCTGCTATGCCGTTCCAACGCCCACACAGCATTGCAAAATTCCATAGGCACTAAATGGAAAAGTATTGCGACGCTAAGAAGAATTAAAGTGCCGATACATCAAGAGCCATAGCTGTGGTTGTACGTGTGCTCTGTGCCTCGCCATCTCGCCGCCCACCAACCGTCGCATCGATACTAGCAGGTAGAAACATTTAGTACTGTATTCGTGTGGATCAAAGAATGAACTGTGTTTGTTTGGTGCAATAACAACCTAAATTTTACCAGAACATTCCCATCATTTAATTGTCCTCACAGCTAACCTAGGCAGGGTCCTTCCCAAATGTTGTGCAGTCCGAGTGTCCCGAAATGAAAAAAAATTGTGTTAATAATTATTATTTGCAGAACTAGCTATGTTAGAATGGTGTTTAAAGAACTGTTTTGTTAATGAACCAGTAAATGAATAACGAAGGTCTAACGATGTTGAAAGATAACTTTAGTATTGATATAGTAATAAGTTTATTATTTCGAGACAGATTTAAAGGCATTTAAATGAGCAGTAAATAAGATGAAAAGAGTAGTAACTTTTATACTGGAAATCTTGAACGCATAATAAACTCAGTAATCAATTATTTAAATACAGCGATCATAACAGTTTCAGGATCCCCCCTCATTAATTTGAATTCCGAAGTGTTCTAAATTGGTTTGAGCACCAAAAGTTAAAGTCAATATAAAAGTCAAAATTTATCAGTGTTTTATCTTTATCAAAATTGACATTTTGTGTGTGTCACGAAAGTGGAATTTCTAGGGTAACCTATGCCCGATTTTAATCAGATTAATTGACAGTATAAAGTTTTGTAGTATACATTATAGTGTAGTGTTATGTATTCATCCTTATCAGTACAGAACGTGAAAATATCAGTTAAATAGATTTTCTGGTTGTAAAATTCGACTATATTATGCAGTGTTACAACTTAATGTTTTGCATGAATATATACCGACTTCTATAGGGAAAAAACTCAGTTAATGCCTAATTAGGCTGGCGACCGTATTATTATCTAATTGGTAGCATCTTTTGGGTTTGTTTTAATTCTTCCTGACGTGTAATTGCATTTCGAACTTACTTGACGGATCATTGTTATTACAGAGTGAATGTAAGTGTGATATGCGACCATTCAGGTACACGCGGTCGATAACTATACGAAAATCCTTTCTCATAAGATGAATCCCGCTCACTTACCATAGCACAGGCTTTAACGAGTACTGTGTCAGGAATCACAAGTGGCTTCCCGGTGACAGGACATCCAGTTGTTGTCGGTCACAAATTAACATGAATACCGAACAGTGGATGTTCAGTGACACGAATTGCAATAGTATTCAGTGAAGTAAATAGCAGTGAACGTCAAGTACGGTGGTGAGGTGTAATTTGCGTTCAGTATGGACAATAACGTAGACACAGTAGATGCGCCGAGCGTAATGGAAGATGCGGCTGGCAATGACAGGGGTTTACGCGGCCAGATAACAGATGGCGTTAGCGGTAGACAATTCGCGTACGTACAGTACCACGAACATGTTAACGAACAGATTGAACTGTCGAGATCACCTAGAACACAGCAAGGAATAAAACAGGAAGTAGAGGATGACTTTGTAGATGATAGTGTGTACGTGAACGAATCCACTGACATGTTTGATTCACCACAGATAAAGAAAGAAGCGAAAGAAAATTTCGAAGTAGGATCGGAACACACCGATTCCGTAGAACAAGACAGTGGGAAATTTTAAGCATGAACGACTTATTTTAACGATTAACCAAACAAATTGCAAGACAGAATGATCAGCTTCAAAAAGAAGTCAGTAATCAGGTCAGTCAGCTTAAAACACTCGTTGACGAGCAGCGTAAACACAAAGTAATGAGCTCAGAACACATGTCGATGTTCAACTCAAAATACAAGTTGGTTAGCTTAAAGCACAGATCGAAGAACAAGGAATTAAAATTAGTAAACAAATCGGACAGGTAGAACAAAAAGTGGGTAGTTTAAGTTCTGAAGTAAAAACTAAGAAATCTGAAATTGAAACAATTAATAAAATATGAATACTATGGGGGGGGGGGGGAGGGAAATTGACGACATTAACAGTAGGTTTGATGTTGAAATTCTCAACATCCAAGAGAAAGTAGAGCCTCTAGTTGAAACAAAAGTAGACGAATAAATTTTCGGTCTTAAAACTGAGGTCGTAAACGAATGCTAACATGGAATCTCACAGTTGAAAAAGGCAGTTTCATATACTGAAAGAGATTTAGGCGAAAAAGTTACCGGATGTGTACAAAAGTGTGAACAAAAGACATCGAAAATACGAGGCAAAATTTTCGATCTCGAGAGTAAAATCAAAGTTAGGCGTGGCGTGGTCTGTAATGGCACGCCACTTCCGAAGCTGTTGGAAGGTGAGGAACGCTTCGATCCCGCCAAGAAACATAACGGATGGCATCCGTTGGATTTCATCAAAAATTGCGAGAGGATGTTCCCTAAACACTTGTCTGGTCAAGAGAAGATAAACGTAGTAATTAGCGCCTTAGCAGGTGACGCTAAGCGCTGGGGAATTAACTTGAATACCGAACCAATGATGTTCGAAGAGTTTAAACAAAAGTTTACGGAAGAATACTGGTCCGAACAAAAACAGGACAATTTGTGGCGCGAGTTTATCATGGCCAAACTTCATGATAACAGGGGCAGGAATTCTTTGAAAGATTTCTGCGAATATTGGTACAGAAAGTTGACGCACTTAAGAGGGAGAAATCCGATTCTGAAATCGTATGGGAGCTATATAAAAAGCTTCCAGAAGATTCGAAGAGATATGTGGGAAGCAATCATCGCAGCTTCGAAGCGTTTCTCGGAAGGGTCGAAGACGAAGAACATTGGCGCGAAAGTCGTGCCAATTACCAGAATTTTAGTAACAGGAATAACCGCAATAATGACGAGAGGAATCACGGCGATGGTTTTCGCGTCAACATGATACAGAGAGGTAGAGGCAGAGGAAGAGGAAGAGGGAGTTATACAGATAGCGGTAGAGGGTACACCGCGCAAAATAATAACAACGCGGGAAACTGATTTCTGCGAACATTGCGGGCCAAACGGAAGCGGACAGAACATACCGGCCCCGATTTAAGAAATAATACCGGACTGACAGTTAAGTTATGAGACAGGTTAGGGAGAGGCGTGGAACGACGCAGCGTGTTTTTCGAAGCAAGCGTCCGGTCCGTGCGTAGATGATTCATCTACGCCGCGCAGTGCGCTACATGTTAACAGGTGAGTGGAGCATCAGAGAGCAATGGACCAGCCTAGCAGACCAGCTGTTCGGAGAGAAGCCGCTAGCAAGGCGGCAGAATTATGTACGAACATTGCCGTAAGAGCTGGCGAATACATTACGAGTGGTAATTCAATGGCTAAGGAAATAGTGAATGGAATAGTGGATACAGGTGCGGTTAGCAGTGTTAGCAATGAAGTAAATGGCGAGAATGAATTAGCAGAAGTAACTGTTGACATCTGCAGATCGATGATCTGTACAAGGGCCTCAAGCAATGTGAGTGGGAGGATTTTAAGAAGGAATATGAGGCAAGGAGGTTAATTAGTGAAAAAGTAAATAGTAGGGTCGTCGATAGGGTGACGTGGCCCGAATTTAAAGAGGAGAGAGTAAATAGCGCAGCGCAAATTGCGCGTGCTGCTGATAGGGCGATGGTTAAAGATAGGAAGGAATTGGAGGATGAAATCCTAAGCATTGACGAGGAAGTATCTTCTGTTAACGATCCGCCAACAGTACAAGCTGTTACCGAAAAGCACCGTGGCGAAGGAGCAGGTAATTACCTATGAGTAACTGAAGTCCACGAGGATTACATTAAATATGAGGTAACAGTGGATGTGAGTAAAGCTGATAATGAGCCCGTTTTGACAAAAGAGGATATTGAGTTAAAATCAAAGCCTGACGAAAATGCAGAGGAAGAACTTAGTGCCTGTCTCAGAAAAGCTTTTATGTTAGAACCTGAAAGCGATCCAGAATGGTCGGGTTCTGACGGTAGTTCAGATGACGAGTATTTCGGTACTAGTGAAAATAATGAGAATACAGCTAATTGCGATATTTTACCTACTGATGACGACGTTTCAAAACGAAACCCAGGTGTTGAGACTGAACACAGAAAGAAAGAGCCATCTGACGATTCAGTGTCTATTTTGCAAAGTGTTCAAGTAAGTAAAGACTTTGAACTCCATAAACCGAGAAAGCCACCAGATATAAATGGCTCACAGGTCAGAAACGTATCTTGGGACGATGTCACAGTCGACCAAGTTGCGTTGTGGAGAAAAAAAAAAAAAAAAAACCAGAAAGGGGCATGATTTAGAGCCTGGGGCAGATTTATATCGGACTTCGAGAATGTCATGAATACCTTACATCATGAGTCTACTGGGTTCCCACCGGAAGAAATTTTGTTAGCCAGCAGAAGTAAAAGTTTAATTGAGGAAAAACTAGATTTTCCGCCTGGTACAAGCTTGGGGCTGAGTCAAAAGAATGAATTAGTCAGAAAAAAGGCAAAGCAACAAGCTGAATATAGATCTAAAAGACATGATAAAAACCTAAAAGTTTCAAAATGTAAAATTGGGGATTACGTCCTTTTAAAAATCCACGAAAAATCTAGTGAATATATTTATAGTGGACCGTATATAATACAGAACATTCCACACGATAATGCTTACTATCTGATCGACCCAAAATTCAAGAGACCCTTAGGTGTAAGAAACGTTGTGGACCTGGAACTGTATGTTCTTTTATTTAAGTACACTCAGAAAGCAATCTGCAGTAAATGTGCTGTACCTTACGATGAAACTTTTTTATTCTAAATGTAACAAATATTTGTAAATGTATGTATACTAATGTCAGTGTGCTCATTTACTTATGTAAGTTTCAGATTTCCAAATGTACTATAAATGTAAACGTGTATGGACAAAAGGATTGAAATGAAAAAGCAAAGGCTGCAAGCCAAATATAAGATGGGACTGCCGAAAATCAAAGTGGTCAGTACGTGAGTCGTGATATAAAGGACTGACAAACACCAAAGAGGGCAGATAAATAGTTAAAGGAGAATTGTAAGTGTGGTAAAGGTGATGTAATAAAATGATGCGAAATGGACTGCCCAAATCTGAATAATAGGCAGCAAATACATGTATAGTGATTTTTCTAAATAGTATTGTGTGTTTATTAGCAAATACGGAAATGGACTGCCAGTCAATACAAGCAGCAAAAAATTGTTTTATAGTGTATATAGGTATTTGTATATTCTTTGTAGTTAAGTGTTTGTGTTCCAAATTTTGATTTTATTTATCTGAAAAATTTAATAATAATAAGTAATTTGCTACTTAAATCTTGTTGTGATAGAAGGTTGAACTGTGCACTTAAGTAAATGATAGGTAAATTTTCTCGATATATTAAAAAGTATAGACCTATATAATGTAAGTGAAAGCAAGTTTTGTGATATAAAATTTTATGATGGTACAGTCACACAAAGATTCAGAATCCCTGTGTAAATATAAAGTTCAGTGTTCCCATCAAATTTGCACTTAATGCTTAAAATTTTCACACTGTCTTGTTCTACGGAATAGGTGTGTTCCGATCCTACTTCAAAATTTTCTTTCGGTTCTTCCTTTATCTGTGGTGCATCAAACATGTCAGTGGATTCTTTCACGTACCCACTATCATGTACAAAGTCACCCTCTACTTCCTGTTTTATTCCTTGCTGTGTTCGAGGTGATCTCGACATTTCAATCTGTTCGTTAACATATTTGTGGTATTGTACGTACGCCAATAATCTACCGCTAACGCCATCTGTTACCTGGCCGCGTAAATCCTATAACTGCCAACCACATCTTCCATTAAGCTCGGCGCATCTACTGTGTTTACGTTCTTGTCCATACTGTACGCAAATTACAATTCACTACCGTACTTGACATTCATTGCTATTTACTTCACTGAAAATTATAGCAATTCGCGCCACTGAACATCCACTGTTCGGTATTCACGTTAATTTGTGACCGACAACAACTGGATATCCTGTCACTGGGAAGCCACTTGTAAGTGGCCGTGACACATTACTCGTTTGCCATATACGGTCACATTAAATTACAGCACAATACACCATGAAGTGTGATGGAATAATTTATTGTCATTCTGCGACCGATCACAGAACAGCCGTGAACATTAAGATACGTTCAAGGCTCTGAAAATTTTATCTTGTCGACGTTGGCAACACATTCTGAGACATTCTCGAGGGAGGGTCGAGGCACTAGTCTGAAGGAAGGGTGAAACTTTCATTCGCTTTGATATCCATAACGATACTATTGCGAGGGTGGAACGTAACTGGCACCAAGCGAGGCTATGCCAGTCTCGATGCTAGAGAATTGAGAAACCTGTTTTGAGGTAGAGGTTACGGCTAAAAGTAAAATTGCGAATTGTATATTCTCCGCAAAAGAATTAAAGTAACTTTTTTGTAACCCGTGTTTTTCCCCTATTGCGACGCAGAAGAGTGAAATTTGGCTCAAAGGCGCCTACTATCATCCTCTGTTATGGTACAATACCATCGCTTTTCTGAGGCGTCACTCTCGAGCTCTGCGACACATAAAACCGGAAGAAAGACCTGAATTCAGTAGTTCATGTTCATTGGGTTAATGGTGTCACATTGGCACCAAGTTTCACCACAACTATGCCCAACGTCACGTTGGTCGTGTCATATGACCCCTTCCGCCATTCCACCTTTCATACATCTCACCCCTTCTCTAGACATATCTGCGATGGAGTTCAGATCTGTATTGGAATCACGCGGTTTTCTTATTGGTGGCTGGTGAAAACATATAAAACACACCAGCGATCAGAAGTGACACGAGAAGGGCTCATGAGGTTTTAATTTACACACATTTCGCGTTCAAAAAAGACAGTTTACAGTGTGGTGAGTATCCCACCGATGTTCTTGAAAACCTTTGTCACTGCTGACAACTTCCCTTTACCCCCCCCCCCCCCCCCCATACCTTACTAGGGACAGAAAGTTGGCTAAAACCAGACGTAAACAGTAATGAAATCCTAAACTCAGATTGGAATGTATACCGCAGAGACAGGCTGGACAGTGTAGGAGAATGCGTGTTTATAGCGATAAGAAATGCAATAGCATCGAAGGAAATTGACGGAGATCGGAAATGTGAAATAATTTGGGTCAAGGGCACGGTTAAAGCAAGGTCAGACATGGTAATTGGATGTCTCTATAGGCCCCCTGGCTCAGCAGCAGTTGTGGCTGAGCACCTGAAGGATAGTTTGGAAAATATTTCGAGTAGATTTGCCCACCATGTTATAATTCTGGGTGGAGATTTTAATTTGCCGGATTTAGACTGGGAGACTCAAACGTTCATAACGGGTGGCAGGGACAAAGAATCCAGTGAAATTTTTTAAGTGCTTTATCTGAAAACTATACCCGAACTATTTGAAACAGTTAACGCAGAACAGGGAATCAGCGATCATAAAGCGGTTACTGTGTCGATGATCTCAGCCGTAAATAGAAATATTAAAAAAGGTAGGAAGATTTTTCTGGTTAGCAAAAGTGACAAAAAGCAGATTACAGAGTACCTGAAAGCTCAACAGAAAAGTTTTGTCTCAAGTACAGATAGTGTTGAGGATCAGTGGACAATGTTCAAAACCATCGTACAATATGCGTTAGATGAGTATGTGCCAAACAAGATCGTAAGAGATGGAAAAGAGCCACCGTGGTACAACAACCGAGTTAGAAAAAAAAAAAAAAAAATGATTCAAATGGCTCTGAGCACTGTGGGACTTAACTTCTGAGGTCATCAGTCCCCTACAACTTAGAACTACTTAAACCTAACTAACCTAAGGACATCACACACATCCATGCCCGAGGCAGGATTCGTACCTGCGACCGTAGCGGTCGCGTGGTTCCAGACTGTAGCGCCTAGAACCGCGCGGCCACTCCGGACGGCAACCGAGTTAGAAAATTGCAAAGGGAACTTCACAGCAAACATAAACATAGCCAAAGCCTTGCAGACAAACAAAAATTACGCGAAGCGAAATGTAGTGTGAGGAGGGCTATGCGAGAGGCGTTCAATGAATTCGAAAGTAAAGTTCTTTGTACTGACTTGGCAGAAAATCCGAAGAAATTTTGGTCTTACGTCAAAGCGGTAGGTGGCTCAAAACAAAATGCCCAGACACTCTGTGACCAACATGGTACTGAAACAGAGGATGACAGACTAAAGGCCGAAATACTAAATGTCTTTTTTCAATGCTGTTTCATAAAAGACGACTACACTGTAGTTCCTTCTCTAGATTGTCGCACAGATGACAAAATGGTAGATATCGAAATAGACGACAGAGGGATAGAGAAACAATTAAAATCGCTCAAAAGAGGAAAGGCCGCCGGACCTGATGGGATACCAGTTCGATTTTACACAGAGTACGCGAAGGAACTTGTCCCCCTTCTCGCAGCGGTGTACCGTAGGTCTCTAGAAGAGCGTAGCGTTCCAAAGGATTGGAAAAGGGCACAAGTCATCCCCGTTTTCAAGAAGGGACGTCGAACAGATGTGCAGAACTATAGACCTATATCTCTAACTTCGATCAGTTGTAGAATTTTGGAACACGTATTATGTTCGAGTATAATGACTTTTCTGGAGACTAGGAATTTACTCTGTAGGAACCAGCATGGGAATCGAAAAAGACGGTCGTGTGAAACCCAGCTATCGCTATTCGTCCACGAGACTCAGAGGGCCTTAGACACGGGTTCACAGGTAGATGCCGTGTTTCTTGACTTCGCAAGGCGTTTGACACAGTTCCCCACAGTCGTTTAATGAACAAAGTAAGAGCATATGGACTATAAGACCAATTGTGTGATTGGATTGAAGAGTTCCTATATAGCAGAACGCAGCATGTCATTCTCAATGGAGAGAAGTTTTCCGACGTAAGAGTGATTTCAGGTGTGCCGCAGGGATGTGTCATAGGACCGTTGCTATTAACAGTATACATAAATGACCTTGTGGATGACATCGGAAGTTCATTGAGGCTCTTTGCAGATGATGCTGTGGTGCATCGAGAGGTTGTAACAATGGAAAATTGTACTGAAATGCAGGAGGATCTGCAGCGAATTGACGCATGGTGCAGGGAATGGCAATTGAATGTCAATGTAGAAAAGTGTAATGTGCTTCGAATACATAGAAAGATAGATCCCTCATCATTTAGCTACAAAATAGCAGGTCAGCAACTGGAAGCAGTTAATTCCATAAATTGCAGTATATTACTACCTCCTACGTATATCTCGCGAGGAGACCATGAGTATAAAATTAGAGAGATTAGAACCCACTCGGAAGCATACCGATAATCCTTCTTTCCACGAACAGTACGAGACTGTAATAGAAGGGAGAAATGATAGAGGTACTGAAGGTACCCTCCGCCACACACTGTCAGGTGGCTTGCGGAGTATGGATGTAGATGAGATGTAGATCGATTTCACCATCATTGCCAGAAGGCATATGGGACTGCAGCCCTGCTGACGTGATATGACATCTTTGGTGTGTAATGCAACCGCTTTCTTTGCTCACAGATACAGGGTGGAACCACTAGGGACCGTTCGAAACCATTCAATAAAATTTTAAGGTGATCTGAAGTAGAAAATGGTGTCTAATCTTTTTCACCCCTACTGTTTCACACAGTGCTGTCTTTTGACCACAAGAGGGGGCAGGGGGAGGGGGGAGGGTAATGCGACACTGACAGAATCAAAAATAAAAAGACAAAGACGAACAGTCCAGTAGGTAACACCCTTGGTGCCACCCGTACATCTCCATGAGCACGTTAAAAAAGTACCTATAGAGAAACAACCGGCCGGCCGGAGTGGCCAGACGGTTCAAGGCGCTTCAGTCTGGAACCGCGCGACCGCTACGGTCGCAGGTTCGAATCCTGCCTTGGGCATGGATCTGTGTGATGTCCTTAGGTTAGTTAGGTTTAAGAAGTTCTAAGTTCTAGGGGACTGATGACCTCAACTACTAAGTCCCATAGTGCTCAGAGCAATTTGAACCATTTTGAAACAACCCTTCACCGATGCCTAGGTGCCTGCAGGCCAACTGCCCATTGCGCACCCAAGTGAATGGTGCCAAGCTGCTGCTCTGGAGCCTGCTTGAGGGTATGCAGAATCTGAGTGATGTTGAAGGAGTTGTTTGTCTACAGGCTCCAAAAACCGATCACGTGTCTGTACATATACACTTTTAAACTGCTAGCTGGCACCGAGGGTGTTCCCAAATTGGGTGGTATTAGAGGGTTAGATGGACCCTTTGCCATTTTTTCACGCCCGTGACGACGTCGCGCCAGAGAAGGGCTGATAAGGCAGAAAACTACTTTGTTGCTTCGGATCTCATCTGATGGGCTTGAATGGTCCCTAGTGTGGCTCCATCCTGTATATCAAAGAAAAAAATTGCCGATTCTGCTTAATTCCGAAGGGTCAGATCACGCTCTTTGGGGTTGCAGACCAATGACGTCCTTAGAGGAGGCTTGAATCTTTCGAGGGTGTCAGCAGTGGCAAAGGTTTTCTAAAACGCCGCACCATAAACTGTCGTTTACGACCACCAAATATGTGTATGAACGCCCCGATGTAAGGGGTAGTTTCACTGACGCCCTTTATCCCGCCGCCATCTGAGGCCTGCTCGTGTCGAATCTAGACGGCAGGGCGTCTTGAACGTTTTCCTAGGCCATCCAGAAGGAAACCGAATGATTTCATCACTGGACGTCGCAGTTCTGAATTCCATCGCAGAGGCGTTGAGAGAAAGGGAAAGATGCGGTCAAGGGGGAAGGAGCTTGACGACCTTCCCATGGTGCGACTACGGTGGCGTTGAGCAGAATTCTGGCGAAATTTGGTGCCAATGTGACATCGTTAACCTACATGAAACCTCACATGAATTTCTGAGCTCTGGTATCATCTAGTATTTGTCGACGTCTTGGTGTCTGTTGCGTCGCCGATCCCGAGGGTCACGTAGCAGGGCATCAAGCTTTTGCATCAGTGTATAGGCAGGTTGTAGGCACCTTTCAGGCAAATTTCACCCTTCTGCGTTGCAACAGGGGAAGATGAAAGAGTTTCAAAAAAGTGACTCCTTTATTCTCTTGCGCATTGTAGAGAAAAGGCACAGTGCGGTTACCACTGGTTGAACTGAAGTTAACGCAAATACGTTTGTTTCATCGTGACAATCGCAATAGCTAAGTGTAATGGAAACGACCTGGCAACAGTTTTGAAGGAAGCTGCAGCTTCTGGCTGTTCTACGAGCGAACAAATCTGGCCATGATGCCTGATGCGGGTATGTGGTGGTGGTAGGGGGGGGGGGGGGGGGGGGGAGAGGCTGGTGAGGGTCATCTCTTTGCTGAGAGAAGTGTCCGACACTTTGCAGCAAAGATGTGTTTGGTTTTTCGTCGAAGGAGCCGTTATAGAACAGGCGCCACTCTTATCCACATCCTCGAGAGGAGAGAGAAATTTCCTATAAACAGAGGAACTCTGGGAAGAGAGTATGGGATACACTTCGATTTTGATCGACTTTGAATATGTTGTAGGATAGTGCAAAATAAGATACTAAGTTTAATATTTTTGAATGAATAGCACTCAAACCATGACAGACATAAAAATCTTCAATTAAACGTACTATGACTTTCAATGTACGTTTTCAACGGTGCACCCATACTTCCTTAAAAATAAATTTTTTTCGAAATCCTCTCCCTGACACTATTTTATTTTTCATTTCGACACTTGAGTAATTGAAAAACGCATAGCATCGTTAGTAAAATGAGGTTTTCGACAAATTTGGGTGCACCATTCTAAAGAACATTAAAAACTACAGAGATTTTATTTGAAGTTCTTTTTATATCTATTACCGTTTCAACAGTATTTATTCAGGAATAATAAACTCAAATTTTTTAAAGAAACGTTTCACCGACTTAATGGCCATATGGACAGGTATAAAAATATACAGTATGTGCCTCGTTTTTCTCTGCACTACAACGTGCCACAATAGAAGTGTATCCATTGGGAAGGTCTACTTGTGGCAGTTCTAAAACCTGAGTTTTTAACGCAGTTTGCGTTCTGATGTAACTAGGAAGTTTCATAAGAAGAAAAAAAATGACTTCTACTAAAGGGAAATGTATGTTTTTTCCTCCTCCTCCTCTTTTTATTCTTCTTTTTTGGAGAAATGTAGATAGTATGAATATTTTATAAAAGGGTGCAACAAGATGTGGTTGTCTGACGCTGGAGGACGCTGATTAGCTCAGTAAAAAAAAAAAAAAAAATGCGGAGAGTGCAATACAGACGCCAGCCTGCTAAATCCACTAAACAGGTTCTCACTATTGTATGCGCTGTAATAGAGGAAGGGCGCGCTCTAGGTGCTCCATAGGATCGACTGAGTTGGGTGCAAATGCTATGGAAGACATTTGTATAAGTATGACGACTTGTAAATGTAGGTAGTCTGCTGCTGCTAATTTAACTGTTTAATATTTCTAAGTTTTCTGTCAGTATGTGATAATGAATTTATTTAAATTAAATATCAACGAATGTGTACTGTGTCTCACGGCAAGACAATATCCTCATACATTGTCGCCATGTGTACTGAACTACTTGCAGCTGACTACTTGTCCAGTTACGAAGGCTCGTTCCTTGCTTTGACTTTGACAAGAAGAACATCAGGTAATAAAGCCTTTTGGCGACTCTCTTATACCCTATCTAATTTGTTTACATTATATACGCGAGTTAGCGGTTGATTTGCAAACAGAGCCTCGTTTACTATATAATTTAGGATGATGTAGGACAGTGTGGAAATAAATGGAGGTAAACGCCGCTACCCTTTGGATGCAAAAACGAAAAATATAAATCTACTCCTCACACCCCAATACAAGCCCCAAGCCCAAGATCCAAATTTCATAAAAAGAAAAACAAAGTCCTTTTGTATTAACATTGCATGACTAGTAGCAAGTAGACTGAAAAGAAAGTAATATAAAAAGATATTGAAAAGAATCTTGGTAGCAAGGTAACTTAATGTTTTGAAGAAGAATAAAAAAGAAATAGAATCCATTAGTTTCAAGATAAAATAATAGTAGATGGCAAAGTAGAAGACTTGTAGATCACGGTGTATAACAAGTGACGAGATGAAAAGGCAAGCGCCAGAAGCACATTAACAATGTACAATTTTAGCTTCTGTATTTTGTAGTGTCCTCAAAGAGTACTCACAAGGAGTATTCCTTGAGGACACAGCGAAAGACAGAAGCTAAACTTGTACATTGTTAATGTGCTTCTGGCTCTTGCCTTTTCATCTCGTAACTGAACTTTTGCGCTCGTATGTAATATTGGTAGGCGATACAAAATGGTTTGTTACGTTTTGAAGATTTGCGATCTGCTAAAAATGAGTAAAAACTGAAAGAGGTAAATTAGCAACTTTGATGATATCTTTGAAGTAATTCAAGCTAGGAAAATAACCGAATATATTGTCTTAATTAGATTATTATCAACGAAAGGCTGGACTTAGACCCAATGCGATGGGCAATTAACAGTTCAATAGTAAGTGATGAACAGTGTAAACTGTGAGGAATATACATAAACTGAGTTAAAGTAAATAGCGTAATCTGGATTTTGCTGTAAACTCTTTGGCTGAATTTACGTAATTAATTCCACCCATCTGAAAGAAAGGTTACTTCTTTAAGACAATGGTAGGATGTGCATAGACTAGAATAAACTAACATAAAGTGAATTTACAGTGGCTAATATTTCTTTCAACCCATTTAATATTAAATACTCATGAAACATTTATCTTTGTGACAATATAGAATATCAACAGACCTCAGCATTCATAGGAATTCTTTTGCGCTCTAGAAAGTTATAGTACTGATTCAGATTATTTATCTCACGCGAATTGTAAACTTTCATAGATAAACTCTGGATGTATGAGGACTGTAATCATGATGAGCGCAATAATCTCAGTTTGTGTGCATTTACCTGTAGCTAGGCTCGTACACGTCGGGGAGCAAATATTCATCTGAGTACAATTAACACCCACCCGGCGTAAATACAGTGCAGCAAAACAATTCTTCTTGTGAGTTTCCTCGAAAACATTCTACCGCGAGATAGCCGGAGCCCGAGCATCATTCATTAAGAAACAATCAATATAAAATGGGGAGTTACATACTCTAAGAAAGGAATTGGCACTGAGAAAGCCAGTGCATAATCAGCTCCCACATTCACGTAACCAAGGACAAGAAAATGACTTAATGGGAGAAATAAAACCTCACGATTGGCCAGTTTGAAGCGCGTTTCTTGGCAGACCGAGAAGGAGGGCTCTGGTCAGCTGGAACAACAACTTGGTTAGCTGATGTGGAAAGAGAAAGACGAGTTGCAGACCGAGAACGAAAGCGTAAGATACAGGCTGTGACTTAGAGATTTTCACAATCAGACCTGTTGAGTTTGCATACTAATCTACGATTTCGTTGAGATACTTACTACATTAATTTTTGTAATAGTTACAGTGACTGTATCAGTTATTCAGTTTACAAATATCTTCTGCTACACCCCTGACGATTTATTCCATTGAGCTAAGTGTATATAACGGTAGCGTGATGAGCAATTAAATTATAAATGTATTTCATGTAGGTTAATTCTTATAGAGAAGGAAACAGCAAGCAGCCACTATTAATACTGCTATTTATTTAGGTAAATAGCGCCGTTACCGGTTTCGAACTGGCAAGTTCATCATGAGACGGCTGTTCACATGATTTTCAAGATACACTTTATATTATCGTCCGTTTTTGATTTTTATTATTCCACTGTGGCGAAGTATTTTTGCTGTGTTGTTGCCGTCGAAAATTCCGCGCGATTTTGTTGCGAAGTTGCAGGATTGTATTTTTCGCATATTCCTAAATATATCCAGCACTTACGTAACTTGTACAGCACCATATTGTGCAAAGCACCACACACACAAAATACTTCGCCACAATGGAATAATAAAAATCAAAAACGGACGATAATATTAAGTGTATCTTTAAAATCATATGAAGAGCCGTCTGATGATGAACTTGCCAGTTCGAAACCGTTACGGCGCTATTTACCTAAATAAATAGCAGTATTAATAGTAGCTGGTTGCTGTTTCCTTCTCTGTAAGAATTAACCTACATTAATTGTACACAGCCACCGTCTCACCATGTCAGTTTTAGACAAATTAGCAAATGTATTTCATTTTCAGTTGATGGTCCTATTCTGAGATGTATTTCGATACGGGCCTTGCACAAAAAATCTGGTACGATTAGTTCAGGTTTCTCAGCAGCCTGTCCCACAGTCGCACCGGGAAAGCCGATTTATTTACTGCTAGCGAGATAAGTGTGTGTTTGTACTTACGTGCACATTCGACTGCTTGTGGTGCGAGTGCGAAGTTCTACTTACTGTAATGATTGCTTCTGAACTACACATGTCGCTGTGGAAATTCCATACACCACTCTGTCGCTGCTGTGTCTAATATTCGACTTATAGCAAAGAAAAAAGTTATTTCACATTACATCACAGACTACTCGATATCACAGCTAACAGTCTACGTTCCTAATGATACAACTTTGCTACTTATGCACAGTGGCATGCACACTAGGAGAAACGCCAGACTTCTGCGAGACAGCTAACATTATACATTCACAGAGCCGAACCGTGGACGAGGCGATTTCGTTCACTTGTCAGAGAGGCGCATCACAAAACATAAAGTATAAGTACAAACTCGCTTTCTATGCAAATACACAGTTAATTTCATGCTGTTATATGAAACCTCTATAAACATGTCAGTATGTAGTTGTTGATGACGTCATGCAAAAGAAATGCGTGTTAGAGGGACTTTTGGCTGTGAAAGACGTGTCTCTTACCGTAGGCGCGGGACTGCTGCAGGCCTGGGGTCCCGTGGTCCACCGTGAAAGTACGGGGAGACCTCTCCAACAAGCAAACGACAATGCCCAGACCACACAGCATTCGGGAACACTCTACGCACTGGGTGGCGTGCCAGCAAGTCCAGGCAGCTAACACTGATCTCTCGCAGGAAACACATACAGAACAGTACTTCAGACATCGAACACCAACAACAAGATAATTTACATTCATCATTCGAGTTCATACACAGCACGCTTAACTGCGTTTCGGGGGGAAAACTGCAAAATGCATCTGTTTTAACATTCAGGATCAACATGCAATTTTAGCGGTGCACTTACATAGTCACATGCACCAGTAAATATTCCACAAAACATAACACTCAGTATCATTAGATACAGTCACTACAAGAAACTGGCCACCGATCAGCTGTGGTCGGAGTCCAGTAGGCCGTAAATTACGCCGTAACACATTCTAAATGACACTCCGTGCATCCAGCACTACGACTGCACTAGTCTGCAAAATATTTCAATCTTTTTCTTTTTTCAACCACTTGAAAGAATTTCAGGAATATGAAGAAAATTAATATATGACGCACCAGATGCATATTCATATTTCGACATGACCAGCAGTAACTAAAAATTCAATCTCTGTCACAATATCCTTTATTAATTGTGCTATGAGTTTTGGAGTATTAATTTTGTGTGTATGGACAATTTAACGTTAAAATATCTGATGATGGAGTATTAATCTTCCAAACTAGTAGCATTATTAAGGAAAGACATTGTGGCTGAAGTAGAACATTATTTACTGCACGAAAAACACTGCCGCAATATTCTGCATATCTCCACAGTCAGAGTTTGGTTGCAACGGAGTTCGTAATTTGAAGACCATGCTAGGAAATGTTCAAAGATTAAAGCGAACATTATTACAACCTAGAAAGGTTGCCAGAAACACACGAGGTATCCCCATAACTTTTTAAGTTTACTTTCGATATCTGTGAAACATAATCACTCTGCCGCACTTAACTATACATCAGTGTCAAACAGAATTAAAATTTTTGGTCGAAATACGAAAAGAAAACTTATCTGAAGAAAAGAAACAGTTTAAGGTATCGAAAAGTAAATGACGATGCCCAAAGACGGCTACATTTTGGTGAATGAATTGTTAATGGTGACAGGGCTCAGCGATTACTTTTCGGGCAACCTTTACGTGAATAGTAACTACGTTTGACAGCTATGTCATCTACGTTATCTCCGCTGAAACGTAATCGCTGGTGGCAAAGTTTAGCTCACATAAAGCAAATAATCATTAAATTCCTGGGCAGCATTCAAGTTCAGCAGTTGCACATTAGAAGACGTCTGAGCAGGCGAATATGACTGATGAACTCATTGTTGGGTAACACGCCTTGTTACTGTAGATGGTGCTAGCGGAAGGGACGGGTTCCTACCATATCCTTAAAAGTTGTAAATCGATGAAATAAATTTTGAAAATCTTAAATAATAATGATTTTTGTGAAGAGAGTTCTTCGGAATTGTTTATTCTAGTTTTTAATGGTAGCCACCCATGATAAACAAAAGATGTTTGTTTGTGGATGATTCGTGTCTATTATCGCTTGTGTGGGGCGATATTCTTGCACAGAGCCCTGATCAAAGAATTGCTAACCAAAACCTGCCCTAGAATCTCTCAGTGGTTACCCACATTCCCGATATTCGCACAGTTCCTCTAACGGTTAATAAAGTTTTCAAAACTAGATACATAGAAATCTCCTTAGACACAGAGTGGAAGCCGTTACAAATGGGAACAGCAATAGGAATAAGCTGTGTCTCGAGATGATATCACACTGAAAGAAGTATAAATTCCCGAAAAAGTTGAGAAAAAGAAAGACCACTGGCCCAGACAACGTCAATGCTGAACTAAAAAAAAAAAAATAAAGAAAATTAGGACACCCTTTAAGAGTTTTGCAAGTAACTCAGAATTTATTATAAAAACAATAAATACGGACTACATGAAATAATTAGATTTACAGATCAGTATCTCAAGCAGTTCTGAGATACCAGGTGTAGAGCCATGTTGAAACAACTGTAATAGTACACGGTGTAGTCTCCACAAGTGGAAATTTAGGCATGCTATCAATCATACACTTGGCAAATACTGGCTTGGGATTTGTTGTTACACATCTGCTCGCGCTGTTCGCATAGTCCTGTAAGAACTGTGTGTGGTCGGGCTGCACAGGTCACTTGTTCCACACGTGTTCCATTGGATTCCATTGTGCAATTGTGTTGGCCAGCCGAGGTGCTTCACGTCTTACAGAGCAAGTAAATTTTCATGGTCAGTGGGACTGAGCGTTATCCTGATCTAACGCCACTCCAACTTCCTATTGCAAGAGCGGCAGAACAACTAGTCTAGCAACATGCTGCACCTTTGCTGCACTGGTCATCATTACCTCCACAAACTTCAGGAGCGAACGGGAGGTGCAGCATATCAATATGCACAGCATAAGACCATGACAGGTGTGGGACCAGTGTGTCTCAGACGAAAGTACCGTCTACATTTATACTCCGTAAGCCATCCAACGGTGTGTGGCGGAGGGACAGTGCTCACTAGTTCTACACTGGACTCATGAATGACTAACATTTGGTTGCAAGCAGAAGCTGCTTTCATCGCTAAAGACTGTGGCATGCCATTCCACCTTCTGTGGCACCAATCGAGCACTGCAAGTCGATGCTGTAGTGTGGGTAGAAGATGGGCTAGAGCTGTCGACCTACTAGTTAATAATTAGTTCGCAACAGTGCAAATTTGCAGTTGTCAATGTCACCTTTGAGATATCCGTATAGAATTCGAATCTGAGGAGATCTGGTAACAATGCAGAGTGCGCTCGTACTCTTCAATCCTCAATACTCGCTTGGTTCTATATACGCTGTGGAGCTGCACGATCTACCACTGTTGCTCTTAACGTATGACAGTCTATGGGGGCGTCTGTGCTATGTGGACGCCAAAAACTTCATTAACGGGTCTGCAAATTCTCAGGTATCTACTGTTGCCACCATCACCCCACAACTGACGTATCACGCGCAAGTTGTGCGGCTGTTCTCCGAAGCGACCATTCCGCCAGTCGAAAGGCCACAATTTGACCCCTCTCAAACTTACAAAGTTGCCTGTAGGAAGTAAGAGGGCTTCTCTGTGGCATGGTGCCTGCTTCCCCTACACTTCTACACCACACTCACCCTTATAGCCACGTGCGTTCGTTTCCAAAGGGTAGACACACATGGCGCACTGATACCTCTATACTATCTGTTAGTCAGCTGCCGGATGACATTTAAACCATTATCAGTGCATCTACTATCCCTCAGGTGGCATATTCTGCAATCAGATCAAAATAGATATTGTCTTTCAGTGTGTTCTAATTTTTCCCCCAGCAGTGTGTAACAAACACGTGCGATAGAGAAGCGTCCTCGAAGAACAGATACTTGCTAAAATTGCATCGGCGCGCAAGACAGGGAACAGAATGGACTCAAACAATTATGGACGGAGTAAGTTCACTGAACACAGGTTGCTGTATGCCAAAGCATTAAGAAGCACCAAGAAAAATTACAGAGGTCCTCTTGAACGAAAAACAAACAGCTTTCCACAAAGATCGGTCATGTATCGATGCTGTATTCACCACACACAAATGATCGAGAAGCTTCGAATACTTAATTTAGAAACATACACTGTATTCACTGATTACGCAAAACCTATCGACAGACTTGTAATAAAAAAGCTGCAGGGAATATTTTCCAGACAGTAAAATTCCAGTCCACATCACGGAAACTATAATTAACATGTACAGATGCATCATCGCTCTAATAGACAGCAACGACAACGAATTAGATAAACCGATAATAGTATACCTAATTGTTGGATAGCCTGTCCCCTGTTTTGATCACTTTACATTTTGACAATATCTTTCGAGCATGGCATCTACAAGTACTTACTGGATTCAGCAGAATCAACAGAAGAAAATGATTCCACTCTCATTCTTTGATGACCAAGAAGTTTTATAAGCGTCAGAAGAAGCGTTCACCGATAAATAAAATTTCTGAAAGGTGTAGTTGCAAAATAACGACACCAAAAATGTGAAGGCAAACATTACTTTTGATAAAAAAAACTTCCATCGTTAATCTGAGATAAAAGCAGGTCACTAAATTCACATACTCAATTCTTATGTATGGGTGAAACAATGAATATAGCAAAATGCATAGAACAATAAGGAGGGCGTTGGAAACATAGGGAAGAAGAGAAACACAAAAAAAGTTCTACAAAACAATGGATGGCCCAGCTCAGATATATGCTAAACAAGCAGAGATCAGTCTCAGATTCTAGCTACAGCAATGATTTACGAGCGGTTAAGGTCTGCTCCCAAGCAGTCTACATATGAAATGAAAATAGGACAAAAGAACTAGATATATATTCTGTATGAGTCTAGAGTAGCATCTTTGACTAATTATAAAAACATTCAGGATCTCGGGTTAATTTTTGTAAGTGAAATCGTCAGCAGTTAACGGCCGAACACTTCCGTCATAAGGAGCCACCCTAGTTCCGCCAAAAGCATAGTGAATGGGGGCGTAAGAGCGGGAAGAGATGGTTGGTGCACTCTCTTACCTTTGGGTTGGGAAACTGCCCCCTAAAAGACAGAAAAATTAGCAACGATTGTGCAGAAATCAGTGAAAACAACTTGGCATGTGCCCTGATACTGAGAAAATGTCATTATGGTCTCTGCACTGGAAAAAGATTCCGGATTAGTCCCACGTGGATCTCCGGCAAGATATTACCAAGTGGGAGGTAACTATAAGAAAAAAGTTCAATAAACTACAAAAGGGCAACGTTGTATGATTCACAGCGTGGTTTGTTACCAGGGTGAATGTGGTAGGGAAGCTAGAAAACCTGAAAAGGGAAATGCAAAGGCTCGATATGGACCTAGTTCGGGGACAGTAAAGTAAAGTGGAACGAAGGATTACTGGTCAGACGAATACAGAATGATGTCACCAGCAGCAGAAAATGATATAACGGGAATAGAATTTGTCGTGAATAGAAAGGTAACGTAGAAATTGCTAGGATTAACCTCATCAGAATCGACAACAAACCAAAACCAATAATATTTCACATATATATACTGCCGTCACGAGCAGGGGATGAAATTAAAGGAAGAGTATACGAGGACATTGAACGGATAACTCATTATGTTAAAAAGAGACACACAGAGAGAGAGAAAGAGAGAGAGAGAGAGAGAGAGAGAGAGAGAGACAGAACTCCTCATCCCGGCCATGAAAGCCCAAGGGATGTCGACCGTCCGCCGTGTCATCCCCTGCCTGGCGGTGACATGCAGATGCGGCATGAAGGACAGAGCATGTGGTCAGCACACCACTCTTCCGGCCGCTTTACTGACTTTCCAGGCAGTGGAGCCATTACTTCTCATTCAAGTATGTCCTCTGTTGGCATCAAGAGGCTGAGAGCTAGCCTTATATCCTTCCACCAAGGAAAAATTCTTGCCAGTACCGGGAATCGAACCAGGATGCTTACATGACAATAATCTACACTGACCACACAGCTGTTGAGGCAGTATGTAAGGAGATGCAATACATTAATAATCATGCGAGACTAAAAGCTGTGGTTGGCCAAGGAAATGAAAACTGTGTTGAGGAAGAGTACGGACACCGTACTAGGAATGAGAGAACAGAAACTAATAGACTCCTGCAGTACAACTGGCAATAGCACATACACTGTTCAAAAATCACGAGGGGAGGGGGAGGGGTATACTTAGAAAAAGCCTGGAGACTAGGGAATCTTCCAGCTGGAAGACATCATGGCGAGACAGGCAATCAGAAATCAATTATTTGATTGTAAAGCGTGTCCAGGAGCAAGTATAGATTCAAGTAACAGAAATTTAGCAATGATTAAGAGTAGGTGTAAGTTTAAAAGGATGGTCAGCAAGAATGAAAATGAAAACTTATAATACAGGCGTACTAAGAAATGATGAGAGATAGTTCTGGTATTGCCCTTGATAGGGGAAGCAAGGCTTTAAGGAGTCAAGACACGTTCATAGTAGTTTTCATCCAAGAAAAAGCGTTCGATACTGTAAAATTGTGCAAAATGTTCATGTTTAGAAAATAGGTGAAGGCAAGTAAAATGTTATACGTCTAAGAACGTAAGACTAGAAGGTGACGAACGAAATGCTAGGATTAAACAGGGTGAGACAATCTGTGCATCAAAGAAGTAACGACCGAAATAAAATAGCTACAGAAGTCCGATTACAATCCATTGTGCAAGTATATCAACAATGAGATTCGATGATGACTACTATTCTCAATAAAAGCGGGGAAGAAAAACAGGACGTACTGAATTTAACGAATAGTCTACTGACGTAGTATTTGGGCTGAGCATAAGTCGAAGAAAAGAGAAAGTAACGAGGAGTAGCAGAAATGAGATTTGTGATAAACTTAAAATGAAAACTGACGAGCAGGGAAGCAACGAGGATATAAAAATTGCAGACCAGAAAAGGCAAAGGTGATTTTTATGGCCAAATTAAGTCTACTACTATCAAAAATAGTACTTAATTTTTGAAATAAATCTCTGGGAACGTGCGTTTGGAGCACAATACTGTATGGAAGTGAATAATGGGCAGAGGGAAAACTTAAAACAGTATCGAAGCGTTTGAGATGTGCTTTGTTAGGAGGATGGACATCAGTTGAACTGATAAGAGTCGAGGATGTCCTCTTCAGAATAGGTAAGAGAGGATCATACGAAAAACAATGACAAAAAGAAAGGAGAGGGTGATTGGACGTAAGGAAATAACGTCCATGGTATAACGTAGAAGGTAAAAACTATACAGAAAGTGAGAGCTTAGAATACACTCAACAAATAGTTGAGGACTACTGGTGCAAAGTGCTACTCTCAGTGAAGGAGAGCACATAGGTGGTCGACAACCAGTAAGAGAAGTGAGACCTCAATAAAGGGTCAAAGATGATGGATATCGAAATACATGGTTCACATATGTGTTAAATATTTATGAAAATTGGGCACCAGGATTCGCTCTACGTTATATTACTTCGTAGAAACGCAGTGTGGGACGTCATAGGAAGAGGTGGACTGACGAAGCGAACAGGTCGGACGACGTAAGGTCTGAAAAAAATGAAAAGAAAAGAAACAGATTTTTGGTACCAACTTTTGCGTATGGAAAGGAAACTTAGATCGTAAGAAAATCAAACATATCACGCATATAAAGAGCCGCAATACGTTTTATGCAACATGGAGTTGATTTATAGGAGAAGATATGATTAAAAAAAACATTAAGAAATATCTCTAAACGAAAGAGCAGTAGCTAATCTAATTGAAAAAAAAAAAAACATATATTCGGAGACTGACGTACTGCCTAAGATACATTACGATGAAATGTAAAAGAAAGAAAGAACTAAATACAAGATGGAATAATTTATGAAATCACAAGAGTCAATAGTGTTGTTTATCTTGAAGGTATAGTACAAAAGTAATGAGGCAAATTTGAATAATTTCAGTTTACTTCCCCTGAATGATATCTGCAGTCAACAATGACTCATCCTTAATTGTGCAAAAATCCCCATTGTTTCACATTTGTCCTCTAGATGTTGTACTATCGTTGGACTAAATTAGTATTTCAATCAACATGTTTACTGGATGTCAACTGGTTTAGTACCTATTCATTGCAATAGAGTCCTTCCCAATATCTGAGTGGTCAGCGTGACGGAGTGCCATTCTATGGGCCCAGGTTCGATCCCCTGCTGGATCGGAGATTGTCTCCTCTCAGGGACTGGGGGGTGTGTTGTATTCATCACCATTTCGTACCCATGCTGCGCGCTGGTCGCCCAATGTGGCGTCGAATGTAATGAGACCCGCACCAAGGCGGCCGGACCTGCCCCATAAGGGACCTCCTGGCCAATGACGCAAATACTCATTTCCATTCCATTGCAATGGAAATGAGGAAAGCGATTATGGGGATAATGAATTGCGGTAAAAATTCAAGAGGGCAAGATTCAGTCTACTGTTTGGAGAAACTTTGGCTGCAATGACTACTGAAAATCTCGTACAGTTTCTTAAAATGCAGAGACAGTGAACTTATTTGCATGATACGTCGCACCACGTACAGTAACTGAAAAATAAATTATATTGGTTAGCGTGGGAAATGAAGTACTCAGAAAGAGGAAGTGCTGCTAAGGATTCTCGCTGATGGTAATAATACTGGATTTGCGAAGTATATGGCATTCAAAGCAAACTCATGGAAAGTTCGTCCCTTAAGGAAATTTCGTGATAACCTTTACCTGTCAATGGATTCTATACAAAACACCAGCAGAAACAACTATTTAAATCGGTTCGTTTCTTTAATATTGAAAAATAAAAAGGTTCAGCATACTTAAAGTTTGTACCGTTAGATACTGTGTAGGTTGTAGGTACCAAAGCAGACTCAATGGAAGGGGTAATGGCAGCATACTTTTATCAGGACCTGGGATTAGAATCTTTTTCCAATCATTACGCTCGTCCCAAAGGGATCCGAAGCAAAACACATGAATTCTCTGTGTTTCTCTATCATTATTGTCTTTCGTAACAAGAAAATAATGTCACATAAGCCCCTATATTATTCTCTAAACGCGTACGCGTCGTTTTGTCAGGCTACACGAACACTGGCGGTGTAGTAACTTCCAAGTCTCTGATCCCTAGGGCGTGGCCACATTCAAGCAGCGGAATGCTTCCTTCAGTATCTATGCTGGAAGTCGCTGTTAGCTGCCCACTGCAGGACGGCGTTTCCGCTCTGACACTGTGGCCATCGTCAGCAGCCTCCCCGACGAGAGGGAGACCTTCAACCTCCGCACAGTCGTCTACGGGATTATCGTCACCACTGGGCAGAGACACGAACGGTTCCGCATCGGAAGCGGGATCGCTGGTGACGTCAGCGGAAGCGACCGGCGAAACAGTCTGCGTTTCGGCCGCCGCGGTGGCGCTCTCGTCGGCGGCCAGCACGCGGTAAGGGACCTCGTAGAAGTCGTCGGCGCGCATTTCGTTCCTGCAGCGCTGGCAGAGCAGCCTGAACTCGTTGGCCGCCACCGCCTCCCTGAGGTTTCGCTTGGCCACCTCCAGCAGCGCCCTCCTGTCGCGCGGGGGGAACGCCTCCTCGTCGGCCCCCCGCCTCGATCCGCAGAAGTTTGGAGCCGTGGCCGACCTGCGCAATCCGTACTCGAGCTCATTTGCGCTGCTGGTCCCCTCGCTCTGCGGCTCGCTGCGGGGTTTCCTGGGGACGACCCCCTGCGCGCCCGGCGCGCTCCCGCCCTTAGAACTGTCTGACGAGTCCGACGTCTGCTTGCTGAGCCTGTCGGTCCGCCTGCACCTCTGTATGGCGCACCTCTCCTCGCGGAATATTTCGATATCTTCGAGCCTGGTGGCAGACTCCCTGGCAGACAGGTAGGGGGGTTCAACCTGTGCCGCGCACTGCACCTGCGACGAGGAGTATCTGTCGGACGCGTCGCTGTCACACACGGTGACGAAGGTCTCGTCATCCCGGCCAGAAGCTACTCCGTGACCCACTGAGGCTAGTCCCGAATAGTAGCTGGCCGTCCTCAGAGAACCGAGGGAGCTGTGTGGGGGCTGGTGTTGATGGTGTAAGTGGTGGGGGCCGTAGTGGTAGCTCCCCCTCGGAGGCAACACGTCCCGGTAACCCGAGGAGAAGTCGCGTCCGCGCTGGAGGAACTCGACCGCAGGGTCGCCGTCGACGGTGATGGGGCGACGGCAGGTGGGGTCCGGCACCTGCTTCTGGCAGGGCTTCCGGAAGGACACGACGAGGGGCCGTCGGCTGAGGTCGCTGCTGGTGTTGCTGGACCTGCCGGACAGCACGGAGTAGCAACGCCACCTACCTTCCCGGTTCCGCCGGCGACCCAGGTACCGTGCCAGAGTGTCCTGGAACACCACAATACAACCGCGCTCGTGACCATTCCAATACAATTTCCGGACAGAAAAGTGGTAACGAAAACTTTACATCTTATCAGAGCAGCCATAGTGGGTATAACAAAGAGATAGAGCCAAACATTCAGGACACATTGCTCGCATAAAGCAATAGAAAATAAGTTATATGCATGTGCATCTGGATATAATCTGTTTACGTGTTAGAAATGTTTATACCTCTTCTCTCTTTCCTAGCTTTTTCATGATGTAGTCACTTATTTTTTCTATAATTTCAAAATGTGTTTTAAAAAGAGCAAGTAATGGCATTCCGAGGAAACTAAAAAGTCAAAAAAAATTAAGCAAGTAAAAAGTTTTTAGCCTTCCATACCTAAATCGGTAAGAATGGAACTCTTATACGATCATTTCATTTCCATCTGTCTGTCCGTCTGTTAAGATACCATTTACTCAGGAACTGATACACACTACTGGCCATTAAAATTGCTACATCATGAAGATGACCTGCTACAGGCGCGAAATTTAACCGACAGGAAGAAGAAGCTGTGATATGCAAATGATTAGCTTTTCAGAGCATTCACACACGGTTGACGCCTGTGGCGACACCTATAACGTGCTGACATGGGGAAAGTTTCCAAACGATTTCTCATACACCAACAGCAGTTGACCGGCGTTGCCTGGTGAAACTTTGTTGTTAAGCCTCGTGTATGCAGGAGAAATGCGTAACATTACGTTTCCGACTGATTGTGGCCTATCGCGATTGCGGTTTATCGTATCGCGACATTGCTGCTCGCGTTGGTCGAGATCCAATGACTGTTAGCAGAATATAGAATCAGTGGGTTGAGGACGGTATTACAGAACGCCGAGCTGGATCCCAACGGCCTCGTATGACTAGCAGTCGAGATGACAGGCATCTTATCCGCATGGCTGTGACGGATCGTGCAGCCACATCTCGATCCCTGAGTCAACAGATGGGGACGTTTGCAGGACAACAACAAATTTCACGAACAGTTCGACGACGTTTGCAGCAGCAAGGACTATCAGCTCGGAGACCATGACTGGGGTTACCCTTGACGCTGCATCACAGACAGGAGCGCCTGCGATGGTTTACTCAGCGACGAACCTGGGTGCACGACTGGTAAAACGTCATCTTTCGGATGAATCCAGGTCCTGTTTACATCATCATGATGGTCGGATCCGTGTTTGGTGACATCGCAGTGAACGCACATTGGAACCGTGTATTCGTCATCGCCATACTGTCATATCACCTGACGTGATGGTATGGGGTGCCATTGGTTACACGTCTCGGTCACCTCTTGTTCGCATTGACGACACTTTGAACAATGGACATTACATTTCAGATGTGTTACGACCCTTGGCTTTACCCTTCATTCGATCACTGCGAAACCCTACATTTAAGCAGGATAATTCACGAGGGCATGTTGCTGGCCCTGTACGGGCTTTTCTAGATACAGAAAATGTTCGACTGCTGCCTTGGCTAGCGTATTCTCCAGATCTCTCACCAATTGAAAACGTCAGGTCAATGGTTTCCGAGCAACTGTCTCGTCACAATATGCCAGTCACTACTCTTGATGGATGAACTGTGGTATGTTGTTGAAGCTATATAGGCAGCTGTACCTGTACACGCCATCCAAGCTCTGTTTGACTCAATGCCCAGGCGTATCAAAGCCGTTATTACGGTCAGAGGTGGTTATTCTGGGCACTGATTTCTCAGGATCTATGCACCCAAATTGCGTGAAAATGTAATCACATGTCAGTTCTAGTATAATATATTTGTCCAATGAATACCTTCTTATCATTTGCATTTCTTCTTGGTGTAGCAATTTTAATGGCCAATAGTGTAGGTATCAAGTTGAAATTTACGTCAGATACTAACGTCTATGCTCCCTTGCTGAAGTAAAAGAATTAAATTTTCTAAGTCCATTCAATCAAAAGATTTGGCCCTCTGTAAAGACCCATTTTTCTCAGGTGCTGGGAGCGGTAAGTTGAAATTTATGCCAAACACTAAGTTCTACAGGGGCTTGCAGTGAAAATAATTTAAGCTCCTAAGTCAATGCAATCAAAGGATATGGCCATATGTTAAACATTTTGTTATCACAAACTTACGCATTCAAACCTGTCTACATATATACCGGGCTGTTGGTCCAGCAAAGAGCGTGCTGGAAACGGAGAGGTCACGAGATTGATTCTCAGTCGGACAACGAACATTTCAGTCTTTGTTTTGACCTAATCTTTACTTCTGAAAAATGTCAGGTCAGAAACATGTGGTTGGATCTCACGCTTAGCTGGAGCTCCCGTTTCCCCAGTAACTGAGGTCGATTAGGGACACACAAGTCCCCAGAGGTCCGTCCAGTATAAAAATTTGCATTAATGAGCCACACGAAATTATCATTACTATCTACACTGAGCAGCCAGAACATTACGACCACCTATCCAATAGCTGGTGTGTGCAATATGTCCACCTTTGGCACGGAAACAGCCGCTCCGCATGGGGGCATGGAAGCAGTCAGTCCTTGGTAGGTCGCTGGAGGAAGTTGGCACCACATCTGCACGCACAAGAGACTTAATTCCCGTAAATTCTATGAAGAGGGGAGAGGAGCCCTGACGCCACGTTCAGTCGCATCCCAGATGTATTGTATCGGATTGTAACATGTCGCATTATCTTGTTGAAAAAACATGGTCGTCATGAAGATGTGTATGTGGTATGCAACCAGAGTACGTTACTCTTTTGCCTTCTTGGTGTTTACATGAGCTCAACTGGATACCCATGTGATTGTTTCCTTTAGCATAATTGAGCCGCGGCAGCTTGTCTCTGTCCCACAGCACGGCTGTCAAGGAACTGTTCTTGAAGACGACAGATTCGCGCCCTACAATCGACGTGATGAAGAATTTATCGGGGTTCATCAAACCACTGTGCTAGCGTCCAGTGCGAAGATCATCTGCCCATTTCAGTCGTAGTTGCGGATGTCGTGGTGTTAACATTGGCACATGCACGGGTCTTAGGCTGCAGAGACCCATCTGTAGGAGAGCTCCGTGCACTGCGCGTTCTGACACGCTTGTTCTCTGCTAGAATTAAAGTCTGATGTTAGTCCCGCCACAGTTCGCCAGCTGCCCTGTTTTACCAGTCTGCCCAGCCTACGACGTCCGACATCTGTAATGAGGGGTGACAGCTCATCCCCACGACGCCTGGACGTGGTTTCACCTTGGCGCCGAAGACGTTCACCATAGCTCTCCCCAAACACCCGACAAGTTGTGCACTTTCTGAAATGATCATGCCGAACCTCCGGGTCATGACAGTCAATTTTCGGTCAGACTAAGATAGATGGCGCTCCTTCCCCATTCTAGACACGAACAGCACGCTCACTGATACTACATGCGCCGTGCATGTCTCTGACTAGCAGTCATTCTTCACCAGATGGAGCTGGCATCGCCTTTACGGGTTTGCAATGATAGTAGATTGGTGGTCATAATGTTCTGGCTAATCAGTGTGTATACATAATTAAGTTTGTACGGAATCCTCAGAGCACGAGCCCTATCCACACCTGTTCAGTTTTAACTTTGATTATGATAAAGATACAAAGAACAAGAGAGCAAAATTTCGGGGTATCTGCGGAACAACAAAAATAGCATTAGACAAAAAGACACTAAAGATAAGCAACTGAAATTCTGTAAAACACCAACTGCTCCATATCTGGTCCCAAAACTTCGGCTTGGATGGCAAACAAGGAAGGCATAAATCGAAGAGTGATGTCAGAAATGATATTCCTCATTTAAATTAAAAAATAGATTAAGAAACGAATGTATTAGGAACAAGATGAAAATGTTCCCAGTAACACAAAGAAATCAACACATTTCTTATATGAAAAGCTGTAAACGCCCTCTTAATTACATCTGAATAATTCCAGTCAGATTCTAGATAAGTTTCAATGACAGACTAATGGCAAGATGTGGAAAAATGCCCTGACTTACACATTCTGCGGACCTAAATCCACTAGAAGTTTATTCTTGAGTATCAAAACCTGAAGTAAGAAGCAGAGTGTCTTTGGTTTCTGCTTTGGGGACGACTGGTAAACCATACACAGTTTTTCAGGAATAACTGGCTGCTTTCAGGATTTAATGTGACTGGCAAGGGTGGTTCTGGAAGTTGTGACAAACGTTGTTCTGTGACATAAGACGCTTGGGTTATTTGATTTATAATATCTTTTTACACATTTGCAAACATTTTAAGCATATTTAGGGATATGTAGGTCCATGTGTTTATGAGTAGTGTTTTTGTACACGGTTGCTGTAACTGCGTGTAAAATGACATACCATGAATGGCTATAAAAGACATAGGTATGTCATTCCACCCTCAAACACGGTTTATGCTTCCTGCCTTTTCTTTCGTTTCTGTTTACAATGGTATAAGATGTAGTTCATCGTCATTATTATTATTTATTAATGGTAGGAATATGTAAGAGAATCAGTAACTGCCAGTCAGGGAATTCAGAGAACATGCAGAAAACTATTGTCGCTTTTAATACGAAGCAAATGGACAGGCAGAGTTCCTAAAAAAATTTCTGTGTTCTTCGAGCTTCTTAAAAAAGGAGGGTACAAGGCAAATTGTAGCAGGTGATAAAGATTTAGGTCAGTTCCAGCAAAGGCTTCCAAATTTAACTATTACAGTACATTAAAGATATTGAGTTCAGGTTACTTGTACTCACATTGAATGATGTAAGGAAACTGATAATTCAGTTAGCTCAGAAGAATGAAATTGACATTGGTGATGATGATGATGATGATGATTTTGGTGATGACGATGATACTCCTTGTCTATATTGTTATGACTTAATTAATCACTCTGTACCAAAAGAGTCATGGCTCCAGTAAATTAACTGCTCAGTATGGGCTCGGAGTCATGTGCTGGGGTTTACTGAAGGGCAAATATGTTTACATGTGACGTTTTCAAATAAATGTAATATCTGTGGGAAATATGAGAGTGTATCATTTTACCCACCGACTATCATGACATGACATTGTGTAAGGTTTTTAATAATACATTGTAATAATGTTTTTGTTGTTGTTGCGGTCTTCTGTCCAAAGACTGGTCTGATGCAGCTATCCATACCACTCTACCCTGTGCAAGCCTCTTCATCTCCGAGTAACTGCTGCAACCTACATCCTTCGGAATCTGCTCAGTGTATTCATCTCTTGGCCTCCCTCTAAGATTTTTACTCTCCATGCTTCCCTCAAATACTAAATTGGTGATCTCTTGATGCCTCTGAACGTGTCCTAATAAACAATCTCTTCTTCTAGTCATTTGTGGCACAAATTCCTCTTCTTCTCAATTCTCCTCATTAGTTACCTCATCTACCCATCTAATGTTCAGCGTTCTTCTGTAGCACCACATTTAAAAAGCATCTATTCTCTTCTTGTCTAAACTGTATATCGTCCATGTTTCCGTTCTATAGATGGCTACATTCCATACAAATAGTTTCAGAACGGATTTCCTGACAGTTAAATCTATACTGAATGACAACAGATTTCTCTTCTTCAGAAAAGCTTACCTTGCCATAGGCAGTATATATTTTATATCCTCTCTACTTCGACCATCATCATCATCAGTTACTTTGCTGCCCAAATAGAAAAACTCATCTACTACTTTGTCTCATATCCTAATCTAATTCCCTCAGCATCACCTGATTTAATTAGCCTGCATTTGATTATCCTTGTTTTCTTTTATTTACGTTCATCTTATATTCTCTTTTTAGGACACTGTCCATTCCGTTCAACTTTTCTTCCAAGTTCTTTACTGTCTCTGACAAAATTACAATGTCATCGGCAAACCTCAAGGTTTTTATTTCTTCTCCCTTGAAATTTAATTTCTACTCCAAACTTCTCTTTTGTTTCCTTTTGTGCTCGCTCTATAAACACATTGAATAACATCGGTGATAGGCTACCCTGTCTCACTCCCTTCTCAACCACAGTTCTCTTTTCGTGACCCTCGACTCTCATACTTTCTGTACAACTTGTAAGTAGCCTTTCGCTCCCTGTATTTTATCCGTGCCACCTGCAGGATTTCAAAGAGTCACTATTGTGAAACGCTTCCTCTGAGTCTACAAATGCTATAAATGTAGGTTTGCCTTTCCTTAAGCTTCCTTCTAAGATAAGTCGTAGGGTCAGTATTGCCTCGCCTGGTCCTACATTTCTACGGAATCCAAACTTCACCGAGGTCAGCTTTACCAATTTTTTCTTTCGTCTGTAAAGGGTTTGTGTTAGTATTTTGCAACCGTGACGTACTGCATTAAATTGGTAGTTCGGTAATTTTCATACTTCTCAACATCTGCTTTCTTTGGAGTTGGAATTATTATATCTTATTTCAGTATGAGAGTATTTCACCTGTCTCATACATCTTGCTCACCAGATGGAAGAGTTGTCATGGCTGGCTCTCCCAAGGCTATCAGGAGTTCTAATGAAATATCATCTACTCCCAGAGCCTTGTTTCGACTTAGGTCTTTCAGAGGTCGGTCAAATTCTTCATGCAGTATCATATTCCCCATCACATCTTCATCTGTATCCCTTCCATTTCCATAATATTGCCCTCAAGTACATCGCCCCATGTATAGGCCCTCTATATACTCCTTCCACCTTTCTGTTTTCCCTTCTTTGCTTAGAACAGGGTTTTCATCTGAGCTCTTGATATTCATAAAAGTGGCTCTCTTTTATCCAAATGTCTCTTTAATTTTCCTGTAGGCCGCATCTATCTTACCAATAGTGATACATGCTTCTACATCCACAAATTTGTCCTCTAGCCATTCCCACTTAGTCATTTTGCACCACCTGTCAATTTCATTTTTGAAACGTTTGTATTCATTTTCGCCTTCTTCATTTATTGCATTTTTATACTTCCTTTTTTCATTAATTAGCCCTCCTATTTTAAACCTACTTGATCCGCTGCTGCCATCACTATTTCATCTCTCAAAGCTACCCATTCTTCTTCTATTTTATTCCATTCCCCTGTTCTTATCAATCGTTCCCTAAAGTTCCCTCTGAAACTCTTTACAACCTCTGATTCTTTCACTTTATACAGGTCCCATTTCCTTATATTCCTACTTTTTTGTAGTTTCTTCAGTTATAATCTGCAGTTCATAACCAAAAAATTGTGGGCAGAGTCCACATCTGCTCCTGCCACCGAACTTGACTAATTCCCACTATATTTAATTTAAACTATCCATTTCCCTTTTTAAATTTTCTAACCTACCTACCCGATTAAGGGATCTGACATTCCACGCTCCGATACGTAGAATGCCAGTTTTCTTTCTCCTGATAACGACGTCGTCCTGAGTAGTCCCCGCCCGGAGATCCGAATGGGGGATTATTTTACCTCCGGAATATTTTAACCCAGAGGACGCCATCATCATTTAATCATACAGTAAAGCCGCATGCCCTCGGGAAAAATTACGGTTGTAGTTACCTCTTGCTTTCAGCCGCTTGCAGTACCAGCACAGCGATGCTGCTTTGGTTGATGTCACAAGGCCAGATCAGTCAATCATCCACACTGTTGCCCCTGCAACTACTGAAAATGCTGCTGCCCCTCTTCAGGAAGCACACGTTTGTCTCTCCTCTGGACAGATACCCCTCCGTTGTAGTTGCACCTACGGTACGGCTATCTGTATCGCTGAGGCATGCAAGCCTCCCCACCATCGGCAAGATCCATGGTTCATGGGAGGGGGAGAGGGTAATAATGATATAAGGTATAAATACTTGGTGCGATATAGGGTATAATATAGTTTTCTTTCATGACTTCCTGTGTAGTTCATAGATTTTAATGTCACTTACAAGCTGTACTCACTGTAGCATTTTTCCTCATGGTATACTATTTTAGGACACATTTCACTAAGACGTCATAGTGGTAAAAGGGCTCATACTGCGAAGTTTCCTGTATATCTGACTCGATATTATAATCATTGAAATATTATCACACACCGTCTCAACTCGCGGAGTTTCGTTTTCTCCTCCCCTTCTGTGTGCTTTTAGTCAGGGAGTGTAACTTGCACGGATGTCACTGATTGTGGTTTTTTTCGAGACGAAACGCTCGCAGGTGGTTTCGACGTGGTTCCCACTGTAGTGAAGCACGCGCTTTGAGCGTGCGGAGCTGCAGTGCTCACCTTGAAGGCCTCGCGGAACTTGTGCGACATGATGTGGTAGAGCAGCGGGTTAACGGTGGTGCTGAGGTAGTAGAGCACGCCCGACACGTACGTCAGCGTGTTGTATAGCACCACGGTGAGAGGGCTGCGCGTCGGGGACTCCCCGTAGATGGCGAGCAGCCGCTGCGCGTGGAACGGCGCCCAGCAGATGAAGAACGCCACCACCACCGCCACTGCAACACAGGGGATGCCGAAAGCTGGCCGATATCTCTGCAAATGCTCTGTCAACGGCCATGACTCGCTGGGCGTTTTATCATATGAAGCCTAGCTGCTAGCGGCACCACTGAGGTGCTGGTAGTGGGACCTAGCCACTGCCCTGTAATCACTCAAGTTGCCCGATTTCTTAGCACATAAACGCGGACTGTCCTGTGTGTATATAGGCAAAGGTGTACACCTCGTTCCCATGCAACCCAGTGTAAGAACAATGGTCGAAAAATCTCCTAAGCGACAAGAACAGAAGGCGAGTGAATTCTCTTGTTCAGGACAAACGGAATCGAAATTCACAGGAAATGCTATTCTCAGAGAAAGGAAGATCCATCTTAACCGGTCTCCGAGCGTTCAACGCGAATTGGACGCCCCTCCCCCCTAACACTCCCGCCCCCTCCACCCACAGTCAAGAAATTAAAAAAAAGATAGAAATGATAATTAAATCGAAACACTGGGCTGCCGACGAGTGTTACTGATACACATCAGTTGGGACAGCTGAAAATGTGTGCCCCGACCGAGACTCGAACCCGGGATGTCCTGTTTACATGACAGACGCTCTATCCACCTTTTTTTTATAACAAATTTATTTGGAATAAAGATGAATGCCTTCAAGAAATTTAGGTACATTACAAGTGCATACATGAAACTCGTGAGCCATTGATTACAATATTTTCAGTCTGCTATGCTACTAAGAGGTATTACATGAATCATATTTTTACAAAATTCAATTTTGGGTCAAAGCTGTTGTCTACTGTATTATCAACAATCTGAACATCAAATGTGTTCGGCTGTCATATGCTGCTCTGAACACGTTAGGCACCAACAATGTGCAACGAGTGGTGGTCAGACGGCATATTTTGTAAAATTGAATAATATTCTAAATGTAACAATTAAATGGTCATGAGAATACAAATAAATAGTGGTAATACCGCTTGTAATATGCAACTAATTTCATGGGATCTCTGTACACGAACTTCGGAATACTTCACTGTAATGATTCACCTGTTTAACTAAACAAATCTGTGCAGTGAAATCTATACAGTACTATAATTTGTTTCCATATTTTTCTATAGGGCACAGTCATACAACTTTCAGCACAAGCTAAAACTACCTTCTACATTCATATTTTTCTGATGTAACCACTTATACAATACGATGAAGATATTCCACTAGTTTGGGGGGGGGGGGAGGAGGGGTGGAACACCACCACTACTGAGGATATAACTGTTCGAAGAGCAACCTTAATAAAAGCACATCAGCTTCCAGTCTTTACAAATTGTTCAGCACAAGGCACTATGAAAGAATTATGTAGCTTTTTGAAAGCTGAATTGCATTCCACCACTGACATTTCAGTATCACAATCCTGTAATCTGTATCACTAACAAAGATTCTGCTGGGCTCCTTGAAAAGATATGAATTACTTTTCAATATTTATGGCAGTGAAATTATTTGTATGCACTCCTGGTAACAATGGCCACTGCATGTCAAAGCCCCAAGTTACACTTTAAATGATTTGATTTCAGTTAAAATATGGGAAAATCTGACAGGGCTTCAAATAAAATATTTATTTTATACTCAGGTATGCATAGGGGATTAGCCTCAACACTTCAGTTTCCACCATACACAAATGTCTTATGCATGTAAACAAAATGCAGGAAGACAAGAGAAAGTAAATGTAAACTTGCTAGGAGACTACACACTGCTAACCGGGCTGCAGGAATACGTACTGAAACTAGCAGTACAAGTATAATTCTTAAAGAACTGAGCCCTCCAAATACGGTAAGGCACCAAAAGAAGAATATTTCACTTTCTTCTTGGTGAAAGAGAACTGGGATACCCATTGGAAGTATGTGGCCGTAGGAAGTGTATCCCGTAAGTGAAATTGTTTGCATCAGTGACAATACTGATCCTGCTATGCAGACAGAAACATATGCTGCTGCTCGAATCAGGGCTGTTTATAGCAGAAGAGCAAGAATTGGAGATGGTGCAGATGATGCTGTCTGTAATACTTAAGCTGAATACCCTGTGTGAAGGAGAGCCGCTAAGATAAAAAATGCTAAACCAGGACCCAAAAGATCTGGAGGGGGCAGGCCTGAAGTTGGAAACAATGAGTGTAATATACGGGAAATTAGTTCTATTGGAGGCACAATCAAATGTGTTTTCAGCTATTCTTTCATTGATTTTTCATGGGTTTTCTCAAAATTGTCAGTGCCCAAATAAATCACAGAACAGGGCTCCTGTGAGTCCTGCATTCTTCTAGGTCGCATCAACAAGAAGAGAAAAAATGAAAATCCAAGCATACAAAGTAGAAGAGAGAGTCACAGACATGAGCTGTACACGGACTGTTTATCATCCCTCACTTTTTATTTTGTTTTCTCAGTTCTTCAGCCTTTTCTTTAAATTCTTCTTTTGCATCTCTTAGTTCAGCTCGGAATCTAGCAATGAAAGATCGCAGACTATCTTTATTCACATTATCTGCCACACGAGAGTTCGACGCAGCTAACTTTCCGACATTGAATAGGTACACAACTAGTTGAGCCGCCCTTCTGACAGGGGATGAGTCTGCTATTCTGTTCACAAGCTGTTCATTGTTGGCCAGGTAACGTATGACCCAGAGCAACACCATTCTCTGGCAACTAAATTGTTTGCACACAGTTATATAGGAATTTCAAACGTACACATCTCACGGTACTTCCTCAACAAGTCTTTTTTCTTTTTTTATTTGCAGCTGCTTACGGAAGGTTTCTAATTTTTTCAATTGCTCCTCTTTGCTGTACTCTACTCCTGGCAGGCACCCAATCTGAGCTCTTGCTTCATCAAACTTCTATGTAGTTCCAAAATTGTTTGGCTTATACCTTGAGATTCTCTTGTTTTCTGTGTCGAGTCATGAGGATCACGTTCCACACTTCTAATAATATCGTATGTAAGTGGTCAGAAATCAACATCAACGTCGTCGACTGTCAGGTTAGTTGGAGCTGCAATTGAACCATTTTGCTCTATCGCTTCCATTTCACTTAGTTTTTAAGAAACGAGCCATTATTAAGAACTAGGGCCACTGAGGGCATAGATAATGGTGGGACTGTAGGGACTCATCCTTCGCACGCTTGCCATGAGACCCACAACCTACATTCGTAGTGTTCCTAATACATATTTGCCCATTCACTCATTACTCGCGACAGGCTAAGCTGACGAGTCCAGTAACAGTTCGGGCAAGTTGTGCGCATTCGCACAGAAGAAGGTCAATGGCCGGGTAGCTTTTAGCTATATGAAGATGATATCTGTTCCCGAAAGAAGAGATACCACTGACAACCGTGGAGCTTCTCTAGAATGAAATGATGATTAAATCGAAACCGTTAACTGACGACAGGTGTTGATGATATACATCAATGGGGACAGCTGAACATATAAGCAGGAGATCTCGGGTTCGAGTCCCATCGGGGCTCAAATTTTCAGCTGTCTCCATTGCTGTATATCAGCAACACCTGTCGGCAGTTAGCGGTTTCGATTTTATTATCATTTCATTCTAGAGAAGCTGCGCGGTTATCAGTGGTATCTGTTCTTTCGGGAACAGATACCATCTTCATATAAAAAAAGATCTATTTTTCAAAAAATTATCATTTTGTAGCACACATCTTTCTGTGTCTGTAGAGCTTCATGTATGAACCATGTACGTTCAAAAAAAATGCAAGCCATGTTATTTGGTGTTAAGTGTGCCAAAGTGCAGTGCTACGCCTCTTCACACAGCATTCTTCTGTCGCACGTCACTGTATTTCGCTCAGGGCAATTCAGACGCGTATATTTTGTAATGGAAGCCATCAAACCTATATTCAGGGCAGTGGAAATTAAAATGTCCTGTGGTGCCTCTCCTCCTACCAGTCGGCCGATTTGACATCCTACGCCTATAAAAACATCTCACAATTAATGCTGGTTGGGATTATTTGTTACTGGGAGAATAGGAACTCTTCAGAAAATTTGCGCTCTTTATCTCCCATTAGCTAATAATTTCCGCTTTTTAAAATTAAATATGGGAAACATCAAACCAATAAAGACAAGAGACAGGCATGACAGTACACATTTCTTCAATCTTTAGATTCCAGAATTTTTTTCTCTCTAATCTTGTTATAGCTTTACGTGTCGCGGTTTCTTTTCCGCGAAAGAATTCATTAAATTTCGTCAAACGTTCTGCTACATGAAAACAATATATATGTCATTATGTGATACTGAAAAAGCTGGTAATACGAATAGTGCTCCAGACTGGTGTGATTGCTCAATTGCATTAGATCTATCTTGTCACTTTTTTCAAGATAAAACTAAATATACCTTATTAATATTTCAGCAATTGTAACACACGCCACGTCAGCAAGACTGTTTTTGCACAAATGGTCATTTTTATGTACCTCATTTACATAAATAACACGGCAGAATATAATTCACGAAGTACCAATATAAAATATCTGTTAGGGTTACTACAAGCAAAAAATCTTATGTTACGAAATAGTTCCACATTTCATCCACGAGCTCAAATTTTTTAAGCTAGAGGTCGAAAAGTAGTAAAACGAAATTTGTATATAAATTTAGAATCGTCATATTCTTCCGTATAATTTGTATTGCGTCCCTATTTCTTCTCCTTCTTCCTTATAACAAACATTATTCTCATCACTAATCCTGTAACTATTCCTGTCATTATCAAAACTTATTCTCCTGTTAGCTTCACTAACACTGCCAGAATCATAGGTTCAGTTACACCGCGTTCATTCTCCTTTAAGGTGTTATTACGTTTTCGTACAACGCATTTTCCCCGCCATTCCGAGTATAAGTAAGTGGCTGCTAACGGGGCACTATATAACTGACCCTTAGTAGCGCAGCGATTTGACAAAAATTTTCTGTCAAAATTTCATTTTTTGGATACACGGAGCAGATAAAATGTAATCTTTCTTACCTGTTATTCCTCTTAGTCGCTTATTTCCTCTCTGGTAGTCTGAATCTTTGGATTTCGCTGATAATTATAAAACCGGTACCGCTTATCATTCGCACACCCAGTCAACCACATAAACAAACAGCGATTGGTATTCACCCGTTCAGATTTATTCCGCTCAGCTTGTATAGCCCCGTCCCGTTTTGGCTGCGGTAAACAATTTTATTTCTAGATGCGCGGCTACTCCCCACGGTTAGAGGTGCCATGTCACGGATTGCGTGACCTCTCTCGACGGAGGTTCGAGTCATCCCTCGGGCATTGGTGTGAATGTTGTTCTTTGCGTAAGTTACTTTAAGTTTAGTTTAAAGTAGTGTGTATGTCTAGGGACCGATGACCTCAGCAATTTGGTCCCTTAGGAATTCACACACATTTTTGAAATGCGACGGGGATTCTCCTGGCAGACACATCATGTACACCATGCACGCATTCAAAAATCAACTTGTCATTCGTTCAGAAATCAACATAGAATGTGTTCAAAAATGTTGAAAAAGAAACTGAAATGCGTTCAAAATCATACCAATAATCGATAGACCACCATGCTCTGGAAGCGGGGCGCTTTCTGAAACTAGGCTTTTTTTTCGTCAAGAATATGTATTTTGCGTCCTTGTGTAATTGCCGCCCGGGCAGGTACCGCGGTTTGCCTCTCCACCTCCCTCCCGCTCCCCCTAAATCCGAGTCTGATGATCATTTGGCGTCGGGATCTCGCAAAAGGCCTCTGCTCACTGCAGAACATAAAGCTGAACATCTTCAGTCGGCCAAACAACCATGAAAGTAGCTGGCTGTAGACATGTAGTATAGTCTGACGAGTTCCGAGTTCGCCTATTTTTTGCAAATGGATCAAGGCATCGAATGCAACCACTGTCCAAAGAGATATCTGACCTCCAGACTGTTGAGGGTATACTTGTGGGATTCACCCCGGAAGTGGCACTATGGCGTTTTGGGAGTGTTCTTGGTATCGTCGTAAGCGGCTGTCAAATTAAAACCGAAGACCTTCCAAAATGGGACCATGGAATGGTTACATTCAAAAGTAAGCACCACACGCGTTAAGACATTTTACCCCACTGATACATGAGACGATTCATTCCTGTTTCGTGGAACGCGGTCGGCCGCTGACGAATCCACAACCGCATCCACTCTTGCACTGCCTCATCCGACTGAGACCAACATCCACGCACGTCTTCTTCAGGTTGCCAAGGATGTAAAAATCACACGGTCAAATATCCGGAACGTATTGATGATGTTGCAGGGTTTGCCAAGCAAACTGCTGAAGCGTGGTCTTTGTCGAATTGGCAGTGTCGGGCCTGATGTAATCGTGCAACGGAATGTTTCCTCTGATCGTCGAATTCCTCGAGCATACAGCCACAATCAATCTGCAGCTCGATGAAGGCAGATGCGACAGTCCTTAAAGCAAAACGCCCAGGAATATTTGCGGACGGAATAATCATGTTGCATGACAACGCCTGCCCCCACACTGCCAACTGGACGAAGGGTACGCTTCAGCCATTTGGTTGGGAAACACTGTAACATCTTCCGTACAGTCCGGTTATGTCACCGTGTGATTTTCACATCTTTGGCGAGCTGGGTAAAGACATGCGCGGACGTCTGTTTCAGTCGGACGAGGTAGTGCAAGAGTGGGTGCGATTATGGATACGTCATCGGTTGACTGCTACCTAAGAAACAGGAATTGATCGCTATGTCTCCAAGTGGGATAAATGTCTTAATTCGTGTGATGATTACTTTTCAATGGAACCACAGTCCCGTTGTGGCGGGTGTTTATTTTTCATTCGCGTGCACCTCATATTTGGATGTACTCTCTTAAGTTACCGTGAACATGAATCAGGATGTTAATTTCAACATTCTCGGTGACACTTCCTTCTTTTAACAGGTGACCACAGGGCTGGTGGCATACGTTCCTAGTTTCACAAACACTCAGACCTCTTACCGCACTTCTGTTAGCGCACTAAAGCACAATACCTCAATGCCACAGAAAATGTCTGGCACCAGTTGGAACATCAGATGAAACGCTGCAGTCAACATATCCTCAATTTTAGTGTTCTTATAAAGAATACGTAGCCTTAGCCGCGTATGGCGTATCTGTGGGATCTTGTCAACTCACTTCCTCTTCACTCTTCCTCGTCACAGGCCAAAATCAAGCCTACAGGCGTTATGTGTATTAATATCCTGGATGGCGAGTGTTCTCGTGATGACTGGGTGTTGTGTGATGTCCTTAGGTTAGTTAGGTTTAAGTAGTTCTAAGTTCTAGGGGACTGATGACCATAGAAGTTCAGTCCCATAGTGCTCAGAGCCATTTGAACGATTTGAGCGGCGAGTGTTCATGGGACACACGGCTACAGTCAAGAGTGCCCCAGGGAAGTGCGCAGGAGCGCTCGTTATATACAGGGTGGTCCATTGATCGTGACCGGGCCAAAAAGCTCACGAAATAAGCTTCAAACGAAAACACTACAAAGAACGAAACTTGTCTAGCTTGAAGGAGGAAACCAGATGGTGTTATGGTTGGCCCGCTGGTCAAACAAATATCAACTGCGTTTTTTTTTAAAAAGAACCCCCCTTTTTTATTACATATTCGTGTAGTACGTAAAGAAATATGAATGTTTTAGTTCGACCACTTTTTTCGCTTTGTGATAGATGGCGCTGTAATAGTCACAAACATATGGCTCACAATTTTATACGAGAAGTTGGTAACAGGTAGGTTTTTTAAATTAAAATACAGAACGTAGGTACGTTTAAACATTTTATTTCAGTTGTTCCAATGTGATACATGTACGTTTGTGAACTTATCATTTCTGAGAGTGCATCCTGTTACAGCTTGATTATATGTAAATACCACATTAATGCAATAAATACCCAAAATGATGTCCGTCAGCCTTAATGCATTTGGCAATACGTGTAACGACATTCCTCTCAACAGCGAGTAGTTCGCCTTCCGTAATGTTCGCACATGCATTGACAATGCACTGACGCATGTTGTCAGGCGATGTCGGTGGCAAATATCCTTCAACTTTCCCCACAGAAATAAATCCAGGGAAGTCAGATACGGTGAACGTGCGGGCCATGGTATGGTGCTTCGACGACCAATCCACCTGTCATGAAATATGCTATTCAATACCGCTTCAACAGCACGCGAGCTATGTGCCGGACATCCATCACGTTGAATGTACATCGCCATTCTGTCATGCAGTGAAACATCTTGTAGTAACATCGGTAGAACATTACGTAGGTAATCAGCATACTTTGCACCATTTAGAATGCTATCGATAAAATGGGGGCCAATTATCCTTCCTCCCATAATACAGCACTGTACATTAACCCGCCAAGGTCGCTGAAGTTCCACTTGTCGCAGCCATCGTGGATTTTCCATTGCCCAATAATGCATATTATGTCGGTTTACGTTACCGCTGTTGGTGAATGACGCTTCGTCCCTCAATAGAACGCGTGCAAAAAATCTGTCATCGCCCCATAATTTCTCTTGTGCCCAGTGGCAGAACTGTACACGACGTTCAAAGTCGCCGCCATGCAATTCCTGGTCCATATAAATATGGTACGGGTGCAACCGATGTTGATGTAGCATTCTCAACCCCGACGTTTTTGAGATTCACGATTCTTCCACAGTTTGTTTGCTACTGATCTGCGGATTAGCCGCGATAGCATTTAAAACACCTACTTGGGCATCATCATTTGTTGCAGGACGTGGTTGACGTTTCACGTGTGACTGAACAATTCCTGTTCCCTTAAATAACGTAACTATCCGGCGGACGGTCCGTACACTTGGATGATGTAGTTCAGGATACCGAGCAGTATACATAGCACACGCCTGTTGGGCATTTTCATCACAATAGCCACACATCCCTCCCCCCATGAACCATGGACCTTGCCGTTGGTGGGGAGGCTTGCGTGCCTCAGCGATACAGATGGCCGTACCGTAGGTGCAACCACAACGGAGGGATATCGGTTGAGAGTCCAGACAAACGTGTGGGTCCTGAAGAGGGGCAGCAGCCTTTTCAGTAGTTGCAGGGGCAACAGTCTGGATGACTGACTGATCTGTCCTTGTAACAATAACCAAAACGGCCTTGCTGTGCTGATACTGCGAACGGCTGAAAGCAAGGGGAAACTACGGCCGTAATTTTTCCCGAGGGCATGCAGCTATACTGTATGATGAAATGATGATGGCGTCCTCTTGGGTAAAATAATCCCCCATTCGGATCTCCGGGCAGGGACTACTCAAGAGGATGTCGTTATCAGGAGAAAGAAAACTGGCGTTCTACGGATCGGAGCGTGGAATGTCAGATCCCTTAATCGGGCAGGTAGGTTAGAAAATTTAAAAAGGGAAATGGATAGGGTAAAGTTAGATATAATGGGAATTAGTGAAGTTCGGTGGCAGGAGGAACAAGACTTCTGGTCAGGTGACTAAAGGGTTATAAACACAAAATCAAATAGGTGTAATGCAGGAGTAGGTTTAATAACGAATAGGAAAATAGGAATGCGGGTAAGCTACTACAAACAGCATAGTGAACGCATTATTGTGGTCAAGACAGATACGAAGCCCACACCTACTACAGTAGTACAAGTTTAGATGCCAACTAGCTCTGCAGATGACGAAAAAATTGAAGAAATGTATGATGAAATAAAAGAAATTATTCAGATAGTGAAGGGTGACGAAAATTTAATAGTCATGGATGACTGGAATTAGGTAGTAGGAAAAGAGAGAGAAGGAAACGTAGTAGGTGAATATGGATTGGGGGTACGAAATGAAAGAGGAAGCCGCCTGGTAGAATTTTGCGCAGAACACAACTTAATCTTAGCTAACACTTGGTTCAAGAATCATAAAAGAAGGCTGTGTACATGGAAGAAGCCTGGAGATATTGTCAGGTAAATGAGAGATTTAGGAACCAGGTTTTAAATTGTAAGACATTTCCAGGGGCAGATGTGGACCCTGACCACAATCTATTGGTTATGACCTGTAGATTAAAACTGAAGAAACTGCAAAAAGGTGGGAATTTAAGGAGATGGGACCTGATAAACAAAAAGAACCAGAGTTTGTACAGAGTTTCAGGGAGATCATAAGGGAGCAATTGACAGGAATGCGGGAAAGAAATACAGTAGAAGAAGAATGGGTAGCTTTGAGGGATGAAGTAGCGAAGGCAGCAGAGGATCAAGTGGGTAATAAGACGAGGGCTAGTAGAAATCCTTGGGCAACAGAAGAAATATTGAATTTAATTGATGAAAGGAGAAAATATAAAAATGCAGTAAATGAAGCTGGCAAAATGGAATACAGACGTCTCAAAAATGAGATCGACAGGAAGTGCAAAATGGCTAAGCACACATGGCTAGAGGACAAATGTAAGGATGTAGAGGCTTATCTCACTAGGGGTAAGATAAATACTGCCTACAGGAAAATTAAAGAGACCTTTGGAGAAAAGAGAACCACTTGTATGAACATCAAGAACTCAGAAGGAAATCCAGTTCTAAGCAAAGAAGGGAAAGCAGAAAGGTGGAAGGAGTATATAGAGGGTCTATACAAAGGCGATGTACTTGAGGACAATATTATGGAAATGGAAGAGGATGTAGATGAAGATGAAATGGGAGATACAATACTGCGTGAAGAGTTTGACAGAGCACTGAAAGACCTGAGTCGAAACAAGGCCCCGGGAGTAGACAACATTCCATTGGAACTATTGACGGCCTTGGGAGAGCCAGTCATGACAAAACTCTACCAGCTGGTGAGCAAGATGTATCAGACAGGCGAAATACCCTCAGACTTCAAGAAGAATATAATAATTCCAATCTCAAAGCAAGCAGGTGCTGACAGATGTGAAAATTACCGAACTATTAGTTTAATAAGTCACAGCTGCAAATTACTAACGCGAATTCTTTACAGACGGATGGAAAAACTAGTAGAAGCCGACCTCTGGGAAGATCAGTTTGGATTCCGTAGAAATGTTGGAACACGTGAGGCAATACTGACCCTACGAATTATCTTAGAAGCTAGATTAATGATGGGCAAACCTACGTTTCTAGCATTTGTAGACTTAGAGAAAGCTTTTGACAATGTTGACTGGAATACTCTCTTTCAAATTCTGAAGGCGGCAGGGGTAAAATACAGGGAGCGAAAGGCTATTAACAATTTTTATAGAAACCAGATGGCGGTTATTGGAGTCGAGGGACATGAAAAGGAGGCAGTGGTTGGGAAGGGAGTGAGACAGGGTTGTAGTCTCTCCCCGATGTTGTTCAATCTGTATATTGAGCATGCAGTGAAGGAAACAAAAGAAAAATTCGGAGTAGGTATTAAATTCCGTGGAGAAGAAATAAAAACTTTTAGGTTCGCCGATGACATCGTAATTCTGTCACAGACAGCAAAGGACTTGGAAGAGCAGTTGAACGGAATGGATAGTGTCTTGAAAGGAGGATATAAGATGAACATCAACAAAAGCAAATGTAGTCGAATTAAGTCGGGTGATGCTGAGAGAATTAGATTAGGACATGAGACACTTAAAGTAGTAAAGGAGTTTTGCTATTTGGGGAGCAAAATAACTGATGATGGTCGAAGTAGAGAGGATATAAAATGTAGACTGGCAATGGCAAGGAAATTTGTTAACATCGAGTATAGATTTAAGGGTCAGGAAGTTATTTCTGAAAGTATTTGTATGGAGTGTAGCCATGTATGGAAGTGAAACATGGACGATAAATAGTTTGGACAAGAAGAGAACAGAAGCTTTCGAAATGTGGTGCTACAGAAGAATGCTGAAGATTAGATGGGTAGATCACATAACTAATGAGGAAGCATTGAATGGGATTCGGCAGAAGAGAAGTTTGTGGCACAACTTGACCAGAATAAGGGATCGGTTGGTAGGACATGTTCCAAGGCATCAAGGGATCACCAATTTAGTATTGGAGGGCAGCGTGGAGGGTAAAAATCGTAGAGGGAGACCAAGAGATGACTACACTAAGCAGATTCAGAATGATGTAGGTTGCAGTAGGTACTGGGAGATAAAGAAGCTTGCACAGGATAGAGTAGCATGGAGAGCTGCATCAAACCAGTCTCAGGACTGAAGACCACAACAACAACAACAGCCACACATCAACACGATATCGACATTTTCCACAATTGGTAAATGATCCATTTTAACACTGCTAATGTATCAGGAAGCAAATACCGTCCGCACTGGTGGAATGTTACGTGATACCTCGTACATACACGTTTGTGACTGTTACAGCGCCATCTAGCACAAAGCGAAAAAAGTGATCCAGCTAAAACATTCATATTTCTTTACGTGCTACAGGAATATGTAATAAAAATTGGGGTTCCTATTTATGAAAAGGTATGCAGTTGATATCCGTTTGACCTATGGCGGTGCCATGTGATGGGCCACTTATGGCGCCATCTGGTTTCCCCCTTCAAGCTAGACGCGTTACGTTCTTTATAGGTTCTTCGTTTGATGCTTATTTCGTGACATATTTGGCCCGGTCACTATGAATGAACCATCCTGTATAAGCGATCTGACGTATAGCATGGGCAGCAATTTCCGACTGCTGATTACGGTGTCATGATTTAATAACTGTAGGCGAATATAGGATGAATTGTTTGATGTGATGAACGACAGCCTATTCTAAATGTCGAAAAACGTAAATTAATATAGATAGTTAACGAAAAGGAGTCGGTCCTATAATGCTCGAATGCAGAGTTACTTGTTTGCTGTTTGGCTCAGTCAACTCGATTGAATATCTGGGCGTAACGTTGGAAAGTGAGATGTTACTGAGACGTTTCACTAACGTTAGCCGCATTTGGGCACTGGAATGAAACAACTGCAGCAGGAGAAAAGTTGTGGAAAGCTGGAGCCGAACGAAAGTGGTCACCTTAATAGCCTCGAATACCCGAGCACACTTCCCTGTCTGTTACGCACTACTCACGTAGCGCCAGTTACCCATGAATCCCTTACCAGCATTTCCTGATTCCTTTACAGAGATAGGGCAAGGTGAGCATCAACACTGAAAAAAAAAAGATCGTTGGTCGTCGTCATCGTATATACAGGTTGACATTTTAACTGAAGGCATTGAAATACCTCGAAAACGACACATCCGAACAAAAAAGGTTATACCTATGTTCCTCCAAGAACCCACGGAATATTCGACAAATATTAGTTAAATGTAATTAAAAACGAAACAAAATGCTCTCAACCCAACAATTACAGTAAGTTACGAACTACTTGACACAAAAGATATTGCAGTATTTCTTAGTGTTCCGTGAGATATCTTTTCGTTTCACTGCCTCGATTCTGTTCGGCATGGAGTCTACGACAAGTTGTGTGTCATCTAGCAGCTCCTTGTTACAGAGATTCCACTGTGAAACCTAATTTTCAGGCTTAATCACAAGTTTTCAATCAGGTTGAGGTCAGGTCAAGTTAACTCACTAATGGGATAGTGAGCGAACTATTTATTATTGATTCTAGCCCTATGACAGGGCGCACAGTCTTCCTGAAACATGCAATGATTGTCGTTACCTCGAAACAAATCGGGTAGAGAGCAGACAATTTCAGCACTATGATCTCATTTTGGTACTTTTTGGCGTTAATGTTGCACTGTAACACCTGCAGACGGCCAATGCTATGTCTTGCCCCATAGCCCCACACCATGACACTCATAGGATGCTTCATAGTAACAGCGATGCACTCACGCAACACGTATATACATGATCGACGGCGGACGAACTTAATTGTATCGCCCCCAATGACCCTGAACTTAAGTGTCATCACTCTAAATGGCTGTAGCCCAGCCTTCTTGTGTCCACTCCCTGTGTGTATTGCAGTGGTTTCTGTCTTTTCATTTTGTACATGAAAGAGCTACTTCTTCACTTGCATTACATTTTCACCGGTTTTGTCTGACCATTCGATCAGGAAACTTCAATCATTGTCTTTAAGATGACATTTACATCTTCTGCGGTACGCCGACGATCATGCAGAGAAAAGCGGCAGATTCTATGACAGTACTTGGTCATTCAATATTGTCCTTCTGTCTTGACCCAACTTTTTCATTCCGCTGTCAGATTTACCTCGAACGCAACTTCTTAGGCTTCCATCCATACCCTTTGCTATATGTGCTTAAGTATAACATTCTTCACAGATTGTTATTGCCTTACTCCTTTCAGTTGGTGGCTAATCAGTGCATTTCAGTACAGGAGACATAGTTTGCAACACGGTCTTCCGTCTCAATTCAGCTCACTCTGAAAAAATTTTGGGCTTCAACAAGAACAACAACAACAACAGTGGATTGCTGACCTTACAGATACAACAGTGATCAGAATGGGTTTTCTCACCAGATAAAGCATCAATAATATGCATTTACGTTGTGCGACAATAAAGTAATGAGACTGATTTTCTTTGCAAGATGTGGCAACCCTGCAGGCTTGCGTAGGCACAATATCTTTGACCTTGGTCTATAAACTGCTTCTAGTCCAAGCAACACATCGATGCAACTGCTCAGTCGTGAGTTGTGCTGTAATAAGTTAACACGTGTTTGTGTCTCTCGTCACAGAAATGGAACTGCGTAATATTGCGCAACGGTATGCCATTTCTTCTTGCGTTAAATTGGGTGAAAACGCGACGACAACTTACGGTAAGCTTCAGAAGGCTTTTGGAGAGAAGGTTATCTCAAGAGCTCAAGTTTTTCGTTGGTATAAATATGTTTAGTGAAGACCGAACGAATATTGAAGATGAAGACCACAGTGGACGACCATCAACCTGACGGACGGATGTCAACTTGGCCAGAGTGCGTGAATTTGTACGATCTGATCGAAGATTATCCGTGAAAATTATTGCAGATGAACTGAACATCAATCGGGAAACGGTTCGTCTAATAATAACTGCAGATCTTGATATGAGAAAGATTTGTGCGAAAATGGTCCCCAAAAATCTCACACCACAACAGCGAGAAACACTGAAAAATGTGGCTGTCGATCTGTTGGAGCAAACGGAAATCAATGCAGAATTGTTTAGCCGTGTTATCACTGGTGATAAAAGATGTTTTCTTCAGTACGATCCAGAGCCATAACGCCAAAGTTAGCAATGATGCTCAAAGGGATCACCCAGACCAAAAAAAGCTCCCATGTGAAAGTCAAAAGTGAAATGCATGCTTGTGTGCTTCTTTGAATCCAAGAGAATTATTCATAAAGAGAGGGTGCCTCTTGAAAAAACAGTTAACCAATATTAATACAAATAAATTTTAGAAAGACTTCATAAACGTCTTCTTCGTGTCTGGCCAACTTTGCTGATAATTAGATTCTGTAACACGAAAATGCGCCATCTCATACTGCTCTGCCAGTACAGCAACTCTTAACCTCAAAATAAATTTCAGTACTACCACAGCCACCATATTCACCAGATATAGTTCCGTGTGACTTTTTTCTACTTGCAAGAATCAAAACGGCAGTCAAGGGACAACATTTTCAAACAACACAAGACGTCCAAAAAGCTGTGACGAGCGTCTTGGAGGAGATTACAGAAGACTAGTTCCAGAAATGTTACCATCAAATCGCTGGAAAATGTGTGTGCAATCAGAAGGAGACAAAACTAAACTTGACTAAAACGGTATGCAATATTTTTTTCACATCAGTCTCATTACTTTATTGTCGCATCGCGTGTTATGTGACTCGTCGGAACAGAACAAATAATAAACTTGCTTTGCAGGTGCCCAAGCATGTGAAATACAGTGAAGTTTTTAAATCGTTGTCAGTTGAGATTACACGTTTTTAATAAACATACAACATATCCCATTTTTTTTATATATAAGAAGTATTTAGTATTCATATCGTAGAGCGGTGCTGTGACTCGATAGGTCGTGATCGCCTCACTAGTGGGCATAATATCTTTGGCCAGAAGGAGCGCACGTGTGGTGAACAGAGGCTTTGGCTGACTATCTCTTGGTGTCGAACCGGCAAGGAGTGGGGTGATGGTAACAGGAACCAAGCTGCTCGGTGTGCCCTGTACCAAACGCGTGACGTTCTTGGAGTCCTGAGTTCGTCGTTGTGCTGGTCCGTCGAGTATGCTGATCGTGTTTTGGCGGAATCTGGGGAAGAGACTGTTAAAGGATCAGTCCGACGGGGCCTCAAGGAGCAGGGACACGTCAAACCCTCACTGTTACGACTGTGGCTTGTCGTCTCGTTTAGGTTAACCTCAGTCTTCCACGAGGAAAGTCTTTCTGGGGTGTTTAGTTGTTCTTTATTTAACGCCTTCTTCTTGATACATGTGTTTGGTCGTTCGTAAATTTAACGAGTGTTATTGACGGCCTTCGTGCCTAGCATTTGGATTTCACTACTTGCTTGCGACCGCCGTCATCGTGATATACTTGTTAATTAATCTACTTATTGTCTTATGAATTTAGTGGGAGTTACTGACTGCCTTCGTGCCCAGATTCTGAATTTCACCGCTTGCTTGTGACCGCTCGCGCGGAAAGTATTTTCTGGGTGATTACCAGTAGCTGTTATTTGCCTTACGTATGGGAAGTATTCTGTTTGTGACTGTCATTTAATATACATACTAGTTCTGGTTTTTTCAATTATCATTATGAGAGATAGATCGCATTTGAAAGGAAAACAGCCTCGGTCACTATTTTTAATAAATTAACCTGGTTTCAGCACTGCTAGGAGTGTCTTCTTCAGAATTTAAATCGAAGAATGGTCTATATTCTATAACATGGTCACAGAATTATGACTTAAACCGTATGATAGGGTATAATTGCGGAACGATCGTGAAAGACTGGCAGTACTTATATGTCATTTATAAAACAATAAATATGCCAAAAGGGCATTTGTCACTAAGATATTTAAGATAAAGAAAACTGTGATGGCGAGCCACTAAGGGCTGCTCGTTACTTGCGTGGTGCAGGTTGCAAAACGTTTTGGGGTCTCTGAGCGTGCAGCCATGTACGAAATTTTGAGAGATAGATCGCTTTACGTAACCTGCGAGGAACTGCAGTTAGTATATCGCTTTTGGAGGATTATGTGTGTACCTTTTCTCTTCTTTTCAAAATTGCTTTTTATGTGTATTTTAGCTAATCTGGTTTGCTCGGAAGGGCCATTGTGAAGCGTCCCGCCTCACGGTGATGTCAATCTATCATTTTTAGACACTTCCACTTGCGGGACTTTAATGCCCGATTATACGACATTTACTGTTCTAGGAATTTCATGTCTTACTCAATGAATCTATTATTAATTTCTGTTTTGCGTCTTTCCTAGATTATTTATTGTTCTTCATTTGCAGCTGCTGAGATTCATTTTAAATCTAACTGGCTGTTCCTAAAAGAGTACTGTGTCTTAATTAAGGTAGGCACTGCTCTCAATAGGGGGAAATGTTCTTGAATCTTATGTTTTTCTGTGTTTTAAGTGAATCTGTATTTTGGTGTAAACAGTATGTTGTACTGTTCTTGTAACTCCCACTCGCCCCGTCCTTCCTCGTCCAGATTCAGTGAGCGCGTATCGGCATGCACCAGTCATCAACAAGAAACAGATACGTAATTCATTAATCTAATATACTACAAGTTACGTACATGTTAAAATGGGTGAACAGTACAATAACGTTTCCAGAATTAATGCCACTACTGTGATTGTGTTGTGCTTCAGGAAAATCGATAGAATTATGTTTATCGGAAATTACACTTATACAGGGTGTCACAAAAAGGTACGGCCAAACTTTCAGGACACATTCCTCACACACAAAGAAAGAAAATATGTTATGTGGCCATGTGTCCAGAAACGCTTACTTTCCATGTTAGAGCTCATTTTATTACTTCTCTTCGAATCACATTAATCATGGAATGGAAACTCACAGCAACAGAACGTACCAGCATGACTTCAAACACTTTGTTACAGGAAACGTTCAAAATGTCCTCCGTTAGCGAGGACACATGCATCCACCCTCCGTCGCATGGAATCCCTGATGCGCTGATGCAGCCCTGGAGAATGGCGTATTGTATCACAGCCGTCCACAATATGAGCACGAAGAGTCTCTACACTTGGTACCGGGGTTGCGTAGACAAGAGCTTTCAAATGACCCACAAATGAAAGTCAAGAGGGTTGAAATCAGGAGAGCGTGGAGGCCATGGAATTGGTCTGCCTCTACCAATCCATCGGTCACCGAATCTGTTGTTGAGAAGTGTACGAACACTTCGACTGAAATGTGCAGGAGTTACATCGTGCATGAACCACATGTTGTGTCGTACTTGTAAAGGCACATGTTCTAGCAGCACAGGTAGAGTATCCTGTATGAAATCATGATAACGTGCTCCATTGAGCGTAGGTGGAAGAACATGGGGCCCAATGAAGACACCACCAACAATGGCTGTTCAAACGTTCACAGAAAATCTGTGTTGATGACGTGATTCCACAATTGTGTGCGGATTCTCGTCAGCCCACACATGTTGATTGTGAAAATTTACAATTTGATCACTTTGGAATGAAGCCTCATCCGTAAAGAAGACATTTGCACTGAAATGAGGATTGACACATTGTTGGATGAATCATTAGCAGAAGTCTACCCGTGGAGGCCAATCAGCTGCTGATAGTGCCTGCACACGCTGTACAGGGTACGGAAACAACTGGTTCTCCCGTAGCACTCTCCATACAGTTACGTGGTCAACGTTACCTCGTACAGCAGCAACTTCTCTGACGCTGACATTAGGGTTATCGTCACCTGCACGAAGGCTTTCCTCGTCCATTGCAAGTTTCCTCGTTGTTGTAGGTCTTCCCCAGTCGCGAGTCATAGGCTGGTATGTTTCGTGCTCCCTAAGACGCCGATCAATTGCTTCGAACGTCTTCCTGTCGGGACACCTTCGTTCTGGAAATCTGTCTCGATACAAACGTACCGCGCCACGGCTATTGCCCCGTGCTAATCCATACATGAAATGGGCATCTGCCAACTCCGCATTTGTAAACATTGCACTGACTGCAAAACCACGTTCTTGATGAACACTAACCTGTTGGTGCTACGTACTGTTGTGCTTGATCCTAGTACTGTAGAGCAATGAGTCGCATGTCAACACAAGCACCGAAGTCAGCGTTACCTTCTTTCAATTTGGTCATCTGGCGGTGAATCGAGGAAGTACAGTACATTCTGACGAAACTAAAATGAGCTGTAACATGGGAATTAAGCGTTACTGACACATGTCCACACAACAACTTTTCTTTATTTTGTGTGAGGAATGTTTCCTGAAAGTTTGGCCGTACCTTTTGTAGCACGCTGTATAGGCTACATGACCAGTACGTCTAGACCGCAGCACGGAAATAGCGACGTATGTCCGTGTCGGAGCTGCAGTAGTTGATGTTGGAGACAGACAGCAGAGTGGCGGTGTCGTATTGTCGCGGCCGTTGCGGCGCTCGCATATTCCTCCCTGTTAGGCGTCGCGGCCGCCGTGCTGTGATCGCTTATACAGGCCCCTCTCTCGCCACATGCGGCCTACGCCTCGTCCCAATCACGCCAGACGGGCGCATTCGGCGCTGATGGAGCGCCGCCGGTGCGGCCGACGACCAATCCGCGTCTGGACGCGACATGTACGTATCAGCCGTCCCATCTGGACAGGGGCGCCTTTTCTCATCTCGCCTCGATACGTCGGGTCCGGCCCACGTCAGCGCGGCCGGGGATTCTGCCGGGGATTCTGCCACACGCCGTCGCTCGTCCCTAGACAGCTGTAATAAATAATGCAGTCGAATCCGTCTTGTTACAGGCCGAGCCCCTGAGCTGTAACAAGGTGCCCACTGGAGGCGCGATGCCGATGTTTTGCAATGACTCTGGTATACAGCGAGAAAAAACCTGCACGCCCCGGCCTGGTTTCGTAGGCCAGTGTGTTTTCAAACGAGTAACGTGATAAAAGCCACTACAACCGTTAGTCTCTGGTCACAAATGAAGCGTGCTTTCAGTCGAAATACGAACCATTCGGTGTTAATGATTTCATGTAGGTTTTCCTCAAAATACGTAAGCATACACTACTGGCCATTACAATTGCTACACCAAGCAGAAATTTAGATGACAAACGGGTATTCATTCGATAAAATATTATACTAGAACTGAATGTGATGACATTTTCACGCAGTTTGGGTGCATAAATCCTGAGAAAACAGTACCCAGAACAACCACCTCTGGCCGTAATAACGGCCTTCATACGCCTGGGCAATGAGTCAAACAGAGCTAGGATGGCGTGTACAGACACAGCTGCCCATGCAGCTTCAACACGATACCACAGTTGATCAAGAATAGTGACTGGCGTATTGCGACGAGCCAGTTGCTCGGCCACCATTGGCCAGACGTTTTCAATTGGTGAGAGATCTGGAGAATGTGCGGGCCAGGGCAGCAATCGAACATTTTCTGTATCCAGATAGGCCCGTTCAGGACCTGCAACATGCTGTCGTACATTATACTGCTGAAATGTAGGGTTTCGCAGGGATCGAATGAAGGGTAGAGCCACGGGTAGTAACACAGCTGAAATGTAACGTCCACTGTTCAAAGTGCCGTCAATGCGAACAAGAGGTGACCGAGAAGTGTAGCCAATGGCACCCCATACCATCACGCCGGGTGATACGCCAGTATGGCGATGACGAATACACGCTTCCAATGTGCTTTCACCTCGATGTCGCCAAACACGGATGCAACCATCATGCTGCTGTAAACAGAACCTGGATTCATCCGAGAAAATGATGTTTTGCAATTCGTGCACCCAGGTTCGTCGTTTAGTACACCATCGCAGGCTCTCCTGTCTGTGATACAGCGTCAAGGGTAACCGCAGCCATGGTCTCCGAGCTAATGGTCCATGCTTCCGCAAACGTCGTCGAACTGTTCGTGCAAATGATTGTTGTCTTGCCAACATCCCGATCTGTTGACTCTGGAATCGAGACGTGGCTGCACGATCCGTTACAGCCATGCGGATAAGATGCCTGTTATCTCGACTGCAAGTGATACGAGGCCGTTGGGATCCAGCACGGCGTTCCGTTTCACCCTCCTGAACCCACCGATTCCATATTCTGCTAACAAGCATTGGATCTCGACCAACCCGAGTAGCAATGTCGCGATACGATAAACCGCAATCGCGATAGGCTACAATCCGATCTTTATCAAAGTCGGAAACGTGATGGTATGCATTTCTCCTCCTTTCACGAGGCATGACAAGAACATTTCACCGGGCAACGCCGGTCAACTGCTGTTTGTGTATGAGAAATCGGTTGGAAACTTTTCGCATATGAGCACGTTGTAGGTGTCGCCACCGGCGCGAACCTTGTGTGAATGCTCTGTAGAGAATCACAGCATCTTCTCCCTGTCGATTACATTTTGCTTCTGTTCCACGTCATCTTCGTAGTGTAGCAATTTTAATGGGCAGTAGTGTAAATACATGGGCGTATTGAAAGAAGTAAGCATTTCTAGGGACCAGTCCACTACATTTTGAAATAAGCAGAAAAAAGGTTAAATTCCTCAACAACTTTCACTAGTTATACAGAGTGACAATTGTTGAACTTAATGAAAAATAAACGTTAATTAGTTACAAACTACGGCGCGCACACCCTTTATTCAACTCCTAAACGTCACTACAGATATTCGGCTCTAGGTTGTAAGATGTTCAATATGTCTGCCATCAACGGCGATGATGTGGCACAGACGAACAGCGAAATTCTGCATGATCCGCTGAAGTGTGGGAACATCCATGCTGGACACCTTGTCTTTAATATAGCCCCACAAAAAGGATTCGCGCGTGTTCAGATCCGGAGAATATGGCGGCCGATTGGGGCCCCTTGCCAGTGGCCTCTGGGCAACCCAGAGCCAGAATGCGGTCCCCAAAGTGCTCCTCCAGGACATCAAACCCTCTTCTGCTTCGATGGAGTCGAGCTCCGTTTCACATGAACCACATCTTGTCGAAATCAGGGTCACTTTGAATAATGTGAATGAACTCATCTTCCAAAACTTTCACTACCTTTTTATTTCACCGCGCTATCAACGAATATCGCGCCGATTATTCCGTGACTGCAAACTGAACAACACACAGTCACCCGTTGTGCGTGAAGAGAGATCTAGATTGCGAAATGTGGATTCTCAGTTCCCAAAATGCGCCAGTTCTGTTTATTGACGAACTCATCCAAATAAAAGTGGGCTTCGTCGCTAAACCAAACCACACAAAGCATACTAATTACCATCATGCCCCGCGGCCAACTGCGTGGTTTGAACGTCGTAACGCAAACCGTTCAGAAGTAACGCCATTTTTTTCCACAGAGTTCAATAATTGTCACCCTGTATGAACAATTCTTACAGCGCCTTTGAGCTCAAGAGCAGGCATTGCTAGATCGAATTTGTCGAAAATCGGGACTTAGGGACTGATCGTTTGGAAAGTTTGCGGAATATGGGCCTAAAAGCCGGGACAGAAAAAGTACGTGTTTATTCCTTCTTAAAGTTTCTAGTTTGAAAAATTGTTATCGTAACTCAAACAGCTACCTTGTCCCTTCAGTGTACCACATCTAGTATTTGCAAAGCTTATTGCCCCATGGTATATCGCAGCAGATATCGTCAAGATGATGCAGTGCGTGGTTAGTGGATATCATGTTTATTTCCAAATTTGTTGAAACATAATAGATTTGAGAAACGATAAGAGCTGTAAGATCGATGCCGTTTATTGTTCTAATTTGTAACAGGGCATTGAAGTTCATTATTATGTGCATATTTGCAGTTCTGCAGATTAAACGAAAATTACAACAGTTTGAAAATGGATGTTTTATTAGTTGTCCTGATATCTATGATTCACGAGCTTGTCTACAAAAAATTCATAACAGAAAAAAACCGCGCATTGAGGGATAACAATGTGAAGAAACAAACGCACAGTAAAGAACAGTACGTGTTGCGTTTCTGAACTATACTAATGAAACGTTTTTTTTGTTTTGTTTATTTATTTAACCTGATCTCGACAGAGCCATCACGCCCTCTCTCACATCGGACGACGGTTTCACACATACAGTGCATTTTTTATATCATACTTACCTAGGCTTGTTACTACATGTAGTCAATACATCCTAACTAGCAACTTGGTTCATTCAAACTGTTTTTATTTACTGTGTTTTGAAATATAAACGTGTTACATGCGATTGCAGGCTTTCTCGGCGTATTTCAGCTATGAAATCTTCACGGGTTATCAGCCGAGTGGCGTCGTCGTCTAGTCGCCTGAAGATGATGGATACGCAATCCACTGAAACGCTGCGACTAGAAGACGAAGCCACTCGTCTGATAATCCGTGAGGATTTCATAGTGGAAATATGTTGTCTAAATGACTTGCGTGTCGTGTCTCCACAACTGAATGAACTGAGAACGCCGACGTGTGTTGTGCACACATTGAAGTCAGCTGCCTTCCAAGTTCTGTTTCGCAATTCAAACGAAAGTCCGGAACGAACGAGTTCTGGAGGGGCGAGAGGTGGTTACCGCCATGGAATGAAAGTACTAATTGGCATACCAAAAGAGCTCGTGGGCAGGCAGTTGAGGAGAAGGGGAAGAAGTTGAAACACTATTCAGAAACAACGGTCTGGCAAAAATAGTGCAACGATGGATGTCACGCTGCTGAGTCGTTTCCAAATGTCCAGTTCGCGCTTTCGTTTATATGTTGAGTTAGACAGTTAATTATATGTTATGTACATAATTTTAATGAAACTTTTACAGAAATGTTGAGAAACGATTCAGTTTGCAGGTTATGTTATACGCGACGAGTGTTAACATAGATTGATCGCTACCTCCTGGTACTCCGTATTCTAACTCTCTTGATCTCATCCATCGACGCTTCTTTAAAATCGATTCGGTACTTTAACGTTATCGATAATGTTTGAAGTGAATACACATTACATTTCTAATTGTTAGCAGTGTACAAAAGACAGGACATCTGGCGCCCAGTGTAAGGCTTGCGGGGGACATCCTGCGAAAATCTAAGCATCTGGCGACACTATGACCAACGTTGTCTTGCTCATACAGGACAAATGCAGACGCTGTACAAATAATTTAGAGGATGCGTTAACCCTAAGGTATGTTTTAAATATGTACTAGCTAAATACTGCAAAACTCTGTTACTTTATTGTAACTGGTAGACTGTAGACTGCTATAGCTAGTGTCGCTAAAGTTACCCTCCGCTCCCTGTCCTATATGTACGCTATTAAACAGATGTAGAAACCTATGACACTTGTGCGTATCACCTTGCTTTCCTCTGAATATCAATATTAGCCACTACAGATTCGACAATGAAACAGATAGCAATGGTCCTGTAAGTTACTACGTATAGCGTAACTTATATTCCGTTCAGTCACTGCTTTAAGTAAAAATGATGTACCGAAGAAGTAACGTTGTTTTATAAAAATCCTTTTAATTGGGTACTTGAAAATCGCCTGAAGCCAAAGTTGCGCAACAGAAGGAAACAAAATTATAAATGACTGTTGCACGAAGCACGAAGTCGTTAAAAATTACGGGAACTGTCAACCCAAGTTCAACGGAATTTTTTTGTATGATACAACCAAAACAAGGAACAGTACTCGATGCAGTCACACTGTTTCTTTTTTGTTGTTTCATCACCGATCAATACAAAGACATAGCAGACGCTAAATATACTCTTTAAAGTTCCGTTACATTGGCTTACTTGATAAAACGGAAGTTGTTCCACCCACTTAGCTGAAAACAATAAACAAGCGACTTCCTACCAGAGAGAGGTTTGTCTTATTGAATTGCTGCTCAACATAATCCAGTTCGAATTTCCTCATGATTCTCTTTCATACACCTTCACCCCCTTCCAGTTTCAGTACACTCCATTCTTTTCCCATCCTCTTCACCCCTTCCTTCTTCGCTCACGCTCACCCTCACCCTCCTCCTTTCTTTCTTCTACAGTTCGCCATTTCTTGCATGCATGATAGGCGCCTACTGTACGCCTCTGTTGTTGAAGAGACACAAGAGGTAAACAACACACAGTAATGTGCAAGAAGATTTTGCTTTTATTTTTGGAACATGCAAGACCAACGTAAGTACAAGAAAACTAGGTGATATGTTGTTATATGGTTCGGTCATGAGCTGGTACAGATTCTTTCTCAGTTTAGGAAGGCCGTTGAAATACGGTGAAACTTGATTTTATAGTTCATAAGTAAAATATTTCATGCAATGACGTGGTACAACACCCAGAAAAATTTTTATCATCTCAAATTCTTCTTCTTTTTTAACACCCAAGCATGATTCAATGAAGTATCACCTTCGTCATTGGGTTCATGTATTTTACTTCAAATAAAATGTAAAATTATTTTGCGTTCAAAATATAGTGGTATTTATATTTACAACATAGCGAAAGGTATACATTAGTACCACATACTGCTGTTTACGTGACTGTCATGTCATTTACAGTACAGCTGATGCTTTGCTACAGTTTGTCATCCGCAATTAACAGAGATTACGTACATCAATTGCAGAAATCGTAATATGCTGTTGACAAATGGTTTTACCACAAGGGAAGGGGGTGGGGAGCTTGGGGTCAAGGGAGATGGGAAGGTTGGTATATGTAGATCAGACACGCGCGTGCTTTCACTTAATTTTAATCCATCTTCTTACATAAACGAGGTATAAACTTGTCACCATAAAACACCCGGTACTATTAGTAGGAAGTCCATGCGTCTGAATGTATTACAGTTGCATCCGAAAAGAAATCCAGGTTCCCAAAACGGTTTTTATATGGCCTAGCAGTGACGGAAAAAATTTCTTCTGAAATGTTTGAAATTTGTTGAATACATTGCAATGTGGTTCTCCGTAATAATGTGTCTAATCACGATTTCGTTGAATGTATGCTTCTTCCCCAACTCTACTACTGCCACTGTAATTCGTGGCAAATGAGCAAATATGTTAATGTTAAATTCGTAATATTGCATTAATACTTCCTATGTACGGCTCCGCAGATTTAAATTAAACGATAAATTCTGCGCATCTAGAGGGCGGGAAATAAACATCCCATGTTGGGGTGGTAATTTAAAGTCAGGGGATGGGATGGTTTAATGTACAAGCGAAGGGGAGAGGGGGAAATTCCCGCCCGACCCCTCTCCGCCCATGCAAATCGCGCGGCTTCCCCTGCCGGAGGTTCGAGTCCTCCCTCGAGCGTGGGCGTGTGTTGTCCTTAGGGTAATTTAGTTTAAGTTAGATTAGGTAGTGTATTAGCCTAGAGACCGATGAACTCAGCAGTTTGGTGCATAGGAACTTATCACCACCTGCAAATCGCATCCGGCCGCTGTGGTAGAGGGGTTTTAGGCGCTTCAGTCCCGAACCACGTGGCTGGTACGGTCGCAGATTCGAATCCTGCCTCGGGCATGGTTGTGTCTGAAGTTCTTAGGTTATTTAGGTTTACGTAGTTCTAAGTCTGGGGGACTGATGACCTCAGATGTTAAGTCCCATAGTGCTTGGAGCCATTTAAACATTTTTTTTTGCAAATCGCTCACTGAATGACAAACATCGACATTAACATCAGCGAGCGATAATAAAGCTTACGTATGCTATGAACATAAATACAGTGATCCTAAAACTGTATGTGTTATGACAAAAACTGTAACAGGTTATTTGACAGAAAATAAATGAACCCACTGATGACGGCGAAATATTTTCTACGTGAGTTTATGTTCGGCTGTACCCTCAGTAACTAAGGAGTTTAACGGTATGTTCAACAAATATTTAGTCTACAAGCAGCACATCGTACTTACAAGATACATTAAATTACGTTGAAAATGTTATTGTAGGGCTCTGTCACAAGGTACTAATATGCACCGAAACATCTTTAAAGAAGAATGATTCGTGTTTACTCAAAGCAGAAACATATTTCCATAATTGTTGCGTGTATTTGTAAGCAAACACGAACAAAATCTTAGCTTCAGCAACAAGATAAATATTGTGAGATTTCAGTACTCAGTTTCTTGATGAAAACTCCACTGGTGCAGGATCGTGGCCGGACGTGGTGGCCGAGCGGTTCTAGGCGCTACAATCTGGAACCGCGCGACCGCTACGGTCGCAGGTTCGAATCCTGCCTCGGGCATGGGTGTATGTGATGTCCTTAGGTTAGTTAGGTTTAAATAGTTCTAAGTTCTAGCGGACTGATGACCTTAGAAGTTAAGACCCATAGTGCTCAGAGCCATTTTTTGCAAGATCGTGGTTTATTCGGTTGTGGAGTGGGAGGAGCCGGGGTGTGGACTGGAGCTGGGGGCACTCACCGAGCATCTTGACGACGTGCCTGGTGGCCTTGGAGTGCGTGTTCTTGGGGTAGTTCTTGCGGCCGTCCTGTTGGTGCTGCTGCTGCTGCTGGTGGTGGTGGTGCGTCTTGAGGCGGACGCTGCCCGAGGCGTCCCTCCTGGAGAGCACGCTGGAGCGGCGCAGCTGCAGCCCGATCAGCACGTACAGCACGCTGATGAGCGTCATCGGCGCCACGAAGAAGACGCACGTCGAGATCTGGAAGGCGTACGGGATCACGACGCGCTTCACCGTGCACGTCGTGAGCTCTGGGTTGGGTGACCGCCCGTTCTTCGGCTCCTGCAACATGTGAAGCGGCGCCTAAATTATGCCTGGAAATTTCCTCTCCTCGAGACCTGTCCCAAAAAGTATCGCAGTGCACCATTCACGTAAACACGACGTTATTAAAACGTAGCACAAAACTGACGTTGGCTCTCCTGTATTAACACAGTCCAAGTATCCAGCAATAAAATGAGTTGTCCAGCTGCAGGAGTTGACAGTAAACAAATGGAAACACAAGAAAAAATGTCATTCAGTCTACGTTACCCCTAGTTACATGGTGGTTAATGTCCTCACGGTAGCTAAACACCTTATCTGAAAAAAAGATTATCTCGAACTGTCCGCGTAAGTGGTGGACCATGTATTGTGTTCGTTCGAGCAGTGAATTATTCCTGACTGTCCGTGATACTTGCAAACTATTAAATGAAGGCGACATTTTTCACATAGGCTGTAGTATCTCTTTCCATGGATGTACCCTGTCACACCTGAATGTTTCGAGTCAGGGTTAATTAAAAACTGAGAAAAGGTATTCTTCACAGTCTCCCTCCAATAGGGTACAACGCACAAAAGCGTTGATACAGCCACGCGACGCTGTCAGAGAAGTTCTTCTTTGGAATGTTGTTCAACTTACACGCCACACTGATTTGGTGTTATGTCGTCAAAACGTTACCCTTCCTATGATTTTTTAGTCCGCGCCTATAACTGAGTGGTGACCGGCACGCTAGTTCAGCGTGTTCGATCAGAGGGCTTTGTGCTCTCTGTAAAAGAAATAACTGAGTCAAGGAATCAACGATCAACTTGAACGGATGTCTTGTGACGTGACGTCCGCAGACCAAACGCAACGAAATTTAGCGGAAAAAAAGTGGTGAGCGTAACGGATTGCCGTCCTATGGCCCTGGGTTCGATTCCCAGTTGGGTCGGAGATCTTCTCCGCTCAGGGACTGGGTGTTGTGTTGTCTTCATCGCCATTTCATCCCCATCCGGCGCGCAGGTCGCCCAATGTGGCGTCGATTGTAGTAAGACCTGCACCAAGGTGGCCGGACATGCCCCACAAGGGGCCTCCCGGCCAATGACGCCAAACGCTCATTTCCATATGAATTTCTGCACCTTGTCGTTTTGTGTAGCTTCGTATTGATAACACTACGTCTCGTCACTTTTTTCTGCAGTCAATGAAGAATATTAATTATACGAGGCAGTGAAATCCGTTCATGAGAAGTTAGGATGTTCTCCGTGTAGTGACGGATTTGTCATTGACAGCGGGTCAGTCCGACTGTGTCTGGCTGGCTGAAATGGTTTCTGCAGCCGGCCAGGCCAGGCCCAACCACATGGCTAGCGCTCTGACAAAGTACTGAAAAGTATTGTGCGTTCAACACATCACGTAATTTTTAAGAGCAACTTTCCATTTTAGATAGTCTTAGTTTACATACTCTCGGAAGTTAGAAGAGAAATTTGGAAAGTGATAATGTAAAAATGTAAATGCTTTTAGAAAAATGCTCTTGGGAGGGGGCTGTTCGATGAATATTAATGCTCCCCTCCCCTATTCCCCCTCTCCCCCAGCCCCAAAACTTATCTGTGCCTGCTTCCATCAAATGTATCACATAGCTATTAACGGTGGGAACCTTGCCTTTCTTATTAAAATTCAAAATGAAATTAAAACATTAACCTCAAATTCTGAGAGTACGTAGTTTTTAGAAGAGGACAGATGATGTTTATTTTCTGCTTGAAACGAACTCTAGTGAGAACTGCCCGCACTTTTCGTTTTACAACAATATTTGAATATTATTATGAAAGTTAGAAAAATCGCTCTTGTATCAGTGTTACTTGATTATCTAAAAGTCTTCTTACTTTTAAATTAACTGTGCGTTAGAGAATACCTTCGTTACATGTCAATATCGGACAGTGACAGTGCTTTTCCGCTGCCACTCTCTCCTTCCTCCCTCCCTTGCTCATCACCCAGGATGCACCACTCTGAATGGTGCAAACTGGGTTTAGTAAATTGCTAGATGCCACGGAATGTTTTTACAAGTATAGTATAGTGATAACAATAAAAAACAGCCTCTGGTTGCAAGGATGGTTTCATAATTTGTTTATTCCATATTGCAACTTCACTTGCAATCTGCAGATGTCAGTCGTGGACAAAACGAGCGAGACACCTCGCCTTTTCGTTATGCTGATCCGCACAGCTTTAAAGTCTGCTACACAGCATAACAGGCAAGGCGACGAAGTGCTACCAACATACTATGCAAGTTCGCTCAGCTGATGTATTGAGATAGCTAGCACTGGAGACCTCCCCCCATGAACAATAGACCTTGCCGTTGGTGGGGAGGCTTGCGTGCCTCAGCGATACAGATGGCCGTACCGTAGGTGCAACCACAACGGTGGGGGATCTGTTGAGAGGCCAGACTAACATGTGGTTCCTGAAGAGAGGCAGCAGCCTTTGCAGGGGCAACAGTCTGGATGATTGACTGATCTGGCCTTGCAACATTAACCAAAACGGCCTTGATGTGCTGGTACTGCGAACGGCTGAAAGCAAGGGGAAACTACAGCCGTAATTGTTCCCGAGGACATGCAGCTTTACTGTATGATTAAATTATGATGGCGTCCTCTTGGGTAAAATATTCCGGAGGTAAAATAGTCCCCCATTCGGATCTCCGGGTGGGGACTACTCAGGAGGACGTCGTTATCAGGAGAAAGAAAACTGGCGTTCTACGGATCGGAGCATGGAATGTCAGATCCCTTAATTGGGCAGGTAGGTTAGAAAATTTAAAAAGGAAAATGGATAGGTTAAAATTAGATATAGTGGGAATTAGTGAAGTTCGGTGGCAGGAGGAACAAGACTTTTGGGCAGGTGAATACAGGTTTATAAATACAAAATCATATAGGGGTAATGCAGGAGTAGGTTTAATAATGAATAAAGAAATAGGAGTGCGGGTAAGCTACTACAAACAGCATAGTGAACGCATTATTGTGGCCAAGATAGACACAAAGCCCATGCCTAGTACAGTAGTACAAGTTTATATGCCAACTAGCTCTGCAGATGATGAAGAAATTGAAGAAATGTATGATGAGATAAAAGAAATTATTCAGGTAGTGAAGGGAGACGAAAATTTAATACTCATGGATGACTGGAATTCAGTAGTAGGAAAAGGGAGAGAAGGAAATGTAGTAGGTCAATATGGATTGGGGCTAAGAAATGAAAGAGGAAGCCGTCTGGTAGAATTTTGCACAGAGCGTAACTTAATCATAGCTAACACTTGGTTCAAGAATCATAAAAGAAGGTTGTATACATGGAAGAATCCTGGAGATACTAAAAAGTATCAGATAGATTATATAATGGTAAGACAGAGATTTAGGAATCAGGTTTTAAATTGTAGGACATTTGCAGGGGCAGATGTGGACTCTGACCACAATCTATTGGTTATGAACTGTAGATTAAAACTGAAGAAAATGCAAAAAGGTGGGAATTTAAGGAGATTGGATCTGAATAAACTGACTAAACCAGAGGTTGTACAGAGTTTCAGGGAGAGCATAAGGGAGCAATAGACAGGAATTGGGGAAAGAAACACAGTAGAAGAAGAATGGGTAGCTTTGAGGGATGAAGTAGTGAAGGCAGCAGAGGATCAAGTGGGTAAGAAGACGAGGGCTAGTAGAAATCCTTGGGCAACAGAAGAAATATTGAATTTAATTGATGAAAGGAGAAAATATATAAATGCAGTAAATGAAGTTGGCAAAAAGGAATACAGACGTCTCAAAAATGAGATCGACAGGAAGTGCAAAATGGCCAAGCAGACATGGCTAGAGGACAAATGTAAGGATATAGAAGCTTATCTCACTAGGGGTAAGATAGATACTGCCTACAGGATAATTATAGAGACCTTTGGAGAGAAGAAAACCACTTGTATGAATATCAAGAGCTCAGATGGCAACCCAGTTCTAAGCAAAGAAGGGAAAGCAGAAAGGTGGGATGAGTATATAGTGGGTTTATACAAGGGCGATGTACTTGAGGACAATATTATTGAAAGGGAAGAGGATGTAGATGAAGATGAAATGGGAGATACGATACTGCGTGAAGAGTTTGACAGAGCACTGAAAGACCTGAGTCGAAACAAGGCCCCGGGAGTAAACAACATTCCATTGGAACTACTGACGGCCTTGGGAGAGCCAGTCATGACAAAACACTACCAGCTGGTGAGCAAGATGTATCAGACAGGCAAAATACCCTCAGACTTCAAGAAGAATATAATAATTCCAATCCCAAAGCAAGCAGGTGCTGACAGATGTGAGAATTACCGAACTATAAGTTTAATAAGTCACAGCTGCAAATTACTAACGCGAATTCTTTACAGACGAATGGAAAGACTGGTAGATGCGGATCTCGGGGAGGATCAGTTTGGATTCCGTAGAAATGTTGGAACACGTGAGGCAATACTGGGATTGCGACTTATCTTAGAAGAAATATTAAGAAAAGGGGAACCTACGTTTCTAGCATTTGTAGACTTGGAGAAAGCATTCGAAAATTTGACTGGAATACTCTCTTTCAAATTCTGAAGGTGGCAGTGGTAAAGTACAGGGAGCGAAAGGCTATTTACAATTTGTACAGAAACCAGATGGCAGTCATAAGAGTCGAGGGGCATGAAAGAGAAGCAGTGATTGGGAAGGGAGTGAGACAGGGTTGTAGCCTCTCCCCGATGTTATTCAATCTGTATATTGAGAAAGCAGTAAAGGAAACAAAAGGAAAATTCAGAGTAAGTATTAAAATTCATGGAGAAGAAGTAAAAACTTTGAGGTTCGCCGATGACATTGTAATTCTGTCAGAGACAGCAAAGGACCTGGAAGAGCAGTTGAACGGAATGGACAGTGTCTTGAAAGGAGGATATAAGATGAACATCAACAAAAGCAAAACGAGGATAATGGAATGTAGTCAAATTAAATCGGGTGATGCTGAGGGAATTAGATTAGGAAATGAGACACTTAAAGTAGTAAAAGAGTTTTGCTATTTAGGAAGGATAATAACTGATGATGGTCGAGGAAGAGAGGATATAAAATGTAGACTGGCAATGGCAAGGAAAGCGTTTCTGAAGAAGAGAAATTGGTTAACATAGAGTATAGATTTAAGTGTTAGGAAGTCGTTTCTGAAAGTATTTGTATGGAGTGTAGCCATGTATGGAAGTGAAACATGGACGATAAATCGTTTGGACAAGAAGAGAATAGAAGCTTTCGAAATGTGGTGCTACAGAAGAATGCTGAAGATTATATGGGTAGATCACATAACTAATGAGGAAGTGTTGAATAGGATTGAGGAGAAGAGAAGTTTGTGGCACAACTTGACTAGCAGAAGGGATCGGTTGGCAGGACATGTTTTGAGACATCAAGGGATCACAAATTTAGCATTGGAGGGCAGCGTGGAGAGTAAAAATCGTAGAGGGAGACCAAGAGATGAATACACTAAGCAGATTCAGAAGGATGTAGGTTGCAATAGATACTGGGAGATGAAGAAGCTTGCACAAGACAGAGTAGCATGGAGAGCTGCATCAGACCAGTCTCAGGACTGAAGACCACAACAACAACAACAACAGCATTGGAGAAACTCGAGCTTCGAAGACGCCACAGCATCGTCTGCCACCTCTTCGTGGGAAACTAAATACCTCAGGTATAAGCCAATGTGTTGTATTCACATATCTGTGACTGACGTGGATCTAAAGTGTGGTTATGGATAGTACGCATGCTCAGATTGCTAATCTAACATCATGAATAAAGACAAGGGGAAATGAATTAGGCGTCCTTTCAGTTGCAGTCGATATATCATCATATTAATCGTAGCTACGCTTTTGATCCAAATCACATTTATAGGAATGCAAATAAAATCCATTTGCCTGTACACGTGGTAATTCAGATCCCACTACTAATGCCACCGCGTTTTAGATGTGCGAGCATTCACATTGCTAGCTACCTTAAGGAACACTTCGGCTAATGAACGTTTTCTGCTGTGGCACGTCTAATGGAGAATTCGAAACATTGTAGAATACGTTTGGCAGCTACATCGCCGTTTATTCCCTCGGGTGGTGCAGAATTATCCTACTAAATTTACTCGCTAATAACAGTTTTTTATTACTTCGATAAACATCCCGAATGATTGTCACATATGCGGTGACATAAAGGTAGAAGTTTCATATTTTTGAGTCCAGAAAGCTCTATGCAACAGAAACTGCAGATCATTTTGTTATTTTCATTGCGAAATTGCCGGCTTATTCATGTCTGGGGTAATAATAGAGCTCTGTTTGCCTGGATTGTGTGCTAGCGTAGTGAAAGGTGTTTGCTACTGCAAGGGAGGTCTGGTTTGTTTTTGGTTCTAATCTCGATGGAGGCAGATACACTATCAGCATAGGAATTTTAAGAAATTCTCGCACCCAGTACGTTTTATTGCTACCTTTATTCTGTACCGGCGCCCTGTGGATGTCGATATGAAACGCTTGTAGAATTTCATACTTGTTACTGCCTACTTTTTTCTCTTCTGTCAATAACTGAATTGACTTAAGTGTGGCAGTGCATGATTTTTAACTGAATTTCGTTATGAATCTTCACGCATTGCTAAATTTACACACTTTCAGGGTTATTCAGCAACGGTAATCCGGTGTGACTGGTCTGAACGTTGACACAACCCTTTCGCGGCCCAATGCGCTTAATAGTTTGCGAATTCGTAACGATCTGGGTTACTTTGTCTTACTAAAACAGTTATGCTATCTCGATAACCTGAAATTCATTTTTATTGGTGCAGTTCATACTAATTAGCGTATCTTCTTTCGTTTATTTCTTATATTTAGGTGTTGTGGTTAAAACACTAATCAGCATGAATATAGTTTTACACATGATGGAAAATAGTGTGACAAATTTCGGATAGTTTCTCAATTTCACACCTGCGCATAGTATGGTGGTAGCACTTCGTTACCTTGTCTGTTATGCTTTGTAGCAGATTTTAAAGCTGTGCGAATCAGCATAACGAAAAGGCGAGGGGTCTCTCTCGTTTTGTCCACGACTGTACCTGTGTCTATATTTCCGCAAAAATTACATACTTCAATACATATATGATATAACATTATTTCTCCTGAAGGACATGTTATACGTATGTGTCGTCTATCAGTAGTAAATTTAACTGAGTGTTCTTGTGTTTAAATCATAATATATAGGAAATATAATTAGTCACAACAAATTCCTACTATTGAGTCAATAATATTTTCAGTCTTTAAATAGTAATGTCATTACACATTTCTTGCTAATCGATTTCCAACTGAATAAATAGTGAAAGCGTATAATGACTACTTCCAGAAGCAATAAAAAAATTAAATAATAATAATAATATGGCATTAACAGCAATATCTACATAGAACATGAGTGAATATTAATTTGAGATGTACTTTGACATAGAACGAAAACCTTTTTATGCCTCACAGGCTGTACTCTCAGACTGCGAAATTCGCACTTGTGCTAACGTCATATGATAAAACAGATGTTACTAAAAATGCTGTATTTATCTAGTTTGACCCATGATGTCATCATTCATAGCAATAGAAAAAGTGTTAAAGTAAGAGCATGTACTACCTTACGCGTTTCACATTATTACGCAATGTTACCATCCATTTTTTTTCGTTTAAAATTAAGAAATCTTTGTAAGGAATATACCTTTAAAACATAAACCATTCACGCAATTGAATCTAAAAGGATCGTGACATAATAAGGTACTAATCTGTACCACATAGGCTGCTTGGTCATTTTCTCAGAGCTATTGTCTGTGTAATGGAATGAAAGTGCTATAAAACCATCAGTGCAGCCTGAGGCTATTCTATTTATTGTTGTCAAAATAAATGGCTGTGGTCTCACCAATACAGTACGATGGATAGTCCAGGCCTGTACTTACGTGCTGTTCCATTTATTTTACAGCTTGTCACTGTTTTCTTTTGCAACTAATGATTAACCCTGGAAATACCAGAGCGCAAGGGGTGGTGGTGGTGGTGGTGGGGATGGTGGGGGAAGGGAGGGGATGGCATTTGTGACCATCAAAAAAAATACCTGAAAGCAAATTTCGCTAAATTTGTTTAGCTTTAATTAACAACATTGTTTCTAAATACGCACTGATGTATCATTCGGGTACAGAACGTGAAAATATATTTTAGCACAATCTTAACAGCACCAACGCTTTTTCCGTAAATGTTTACTCCGAGTGGAGGGCTACTTTATGTCCACAACAAAAATTAAAAAAAAATACAAATTCCGTTAACTGACGTTGATTTTCATTCACAACCCATCTTTTGCAGTTATCTACTTGTACACTACTGGCCATTAAAATTGCTACACCAAGAGAAAATGCAGATGATAAACGGGTATTCATTGGACAAATAAATTATACTAAATCTACGTGTGATTACATTTTCACGCAATTTGGGTGCATAGATCCTGAGAAATCAGTACCCAGAACAACCACCTCTGGCCGTAATAACGGCCTTCATACACCTGGGCATTGAGTCAAACAGAGCTTGGCGTGTACAGGTATAGCTACCCATGCAGCTTCAACACGATACAACATTACATCAAGAGTAGTGACTGGTGTATTGTGACGAGCCAGTTGCTCAGCCACCATTGACCAGACGTTTTCAATTGGTGAGAGACCTCGAGAATGTGCGGGCCAGGGCAGCGGTCGAACATTTTCTGTGTCCAGACAGGCCGGTACAGGACCTGCAACAAGCGGTCGTGCGTTATCCTGCTGAAATGTAGGGTTTCGCAGGGATCGAATGAGGGTAGAGCCACGGGTCGTAACAGATCTGAAATGTAACGTTCATATTTCAAAGTGCCGACAGTGCGAACAAGAGGTGACCGAGACGTGTAACCAATGGTACCCCATACCATCACGCTGGATGATACGCCAGGATAGCGATGACGAATACACGCTTCCAATGTGCGTTCACCGCGATGTCTCCAAACACGGATGTGACCGTCATGATGCTATAAACAGAACCTGGATGCATCTGAAAAAAATGACGTTTTGCCATTCGTGCACCCAGGTTCGTTGTTGAGTACACCATCGCAGGCGCTCCAGTCTGTGATATAGCATCATGGGTAACCGCAGCCATGGTCTCCGAGCTGATAGTCCATGCTGCTGCAAACGTCGTCGAACTGTTCGTGTAGATGGTTGTTGTCTTGCAAACGTCCCCATCTGTTGACTCAGGGATCGAGACGTGGCTGCACGATCCGTTACAGCCATGCGGATAAGATGTCTGGCATCTCGACTACTAGTGATACTAGGCCGTCGGGATCCAGCACGGCGTTCCGTATTACCCTCCTGAACCCACCGATTCCATATTCTGCTAACAGTCATAGGATCTCGACCAACGCGAGCAGTAATGTCGCGATACGATAATCCGCAATCGCGATAGGTTACAATACGACCTTTGTCAAAGTCGGAAACGTGATGGTACACATTTCTCCTCCTTACACGGGGAATCAGAACAACGTTTCACCAGGCAACGCCGGTCAACTGCTGTTTGTGTATGAGGAATCGGTTGGAAACTTTCCTCATGTCCACACGTTGTATATGTCGCTACCGGCGCCAACCTTGTGTGAATGCTCTGAAAAGCTAATCATTTGCATATCACAGCATCTTCTTCCTGTCGGTTAAATTTCGCGTCCGTAGCACGTCATCTTTGTGGTGTAGCAATTTTAATGGCCAGTAGTGTATAAGAAGATGCATGCTACTGTTGATCCTTTGTGCCTTCCAGAATGACGAGATCACCAAGGGGATATCAAGAAACCATTCACCAGACCCTAACGCTTGCTCTTCTGACCTGGACCTTTTAGACGTTTGTTGCAGAGTCGTACACTCCAAAGACGATCTGTCCGATGTAGCATAAAACGTGATTCACCTGTAAAGGCCACCTGTGGCCACTCAGTGAACGTCGAGTTCCGGTACTGGCAGAGCAACTTCTAGGTTTCGTTGCCGATGAAGAGCAGACAGCCTGGGTGCATGAGCCATGCGCCTGCTGCAGAGCGCACCAACGTTCACTGAACGGTTTTGAAGAGACACTCTTGGTAGCCCATTGGCTCATATGGGTGGTTAGTTGCTCTGCAGTTTATCCGTCCACATCTCCGCAGCCATCGTTTCCCCCTGGCATCTATGGCCCGTGGTACAACACAGCTGCTTCTGCGCCGGTTTTTGAAAGGGCTATTCTGCCATTCACGGTATAATTTAACCACAGCGGAACGCGAACAATTTACAAAGCCGTTTCAGAAACACTTCCATCCTTGGCCCGAATCCGCGTTCCCTCGACATCCTTTGTATACCATCCACTGCTAGTGGTGGCACCTGACGTCTGTGAGTAATTATTGAACGTTGACATCGGAAATGGGCAGTATTCTCATTAACGTGACTGGAACGTGTGTTAATTCTCCGTAGTATTATAGTAACAATCTATTTTTAAAATGGCTACATTACCTCTGAAAGGTTGAGCCGTATTTAGTCGCCGGCCGGAGTGGCCGTGCGGTTCTAGGCGCTACAGTCTGGAACCGCGAGACCGCTGCGGTCGCAGGTTCGAATCCTGCCTCGGCCATGGATGTGTGTGGTGTCCTTAGGTTAGCTAGGTTTAAGTAGTTCTAAGTTCTAGGGGACTGATGACCTCAGCAGTTAAGTCCCATAGTGCTCAGAGCCATTTGAACCGTATTTCGTCCATGACGCACAGTCTTGCACCTTGAGACGGATGAAGGTCTTCTACCACGAAACACTTGATAGATATTTGGATATGAACATATTTTCTTTGCTGTCTTAACAAATTTCTCTGTCTTGAAAATGAAAATTTATGTTGGTTAACAATACGAGTTTCCGTACCAACATGTTTTTAACTTGTAACTAATGTTGGCAATTTTTTTTGATTTCCTTAATGATTATTGGTTTTTGGTACATTAATAATGTAACGCTTGTACTATTAAATGCGATATGGACAAGATTCTCTCGATTGCAACACTTAAAAGAAAACACTGTAGCACGCAAAGTTAATGATATAAACAGAAAATGGAATGAGAAAATGTATTAAACATCTGTTACACGTCTGGATGGAGGCGAAAGTCTAAAATGCGTTTCTAAGGCACAACACCCTCCCCTACACTGAGAAAGGGTTAAAGGAAACGGAAATAAATTTGGAAAGGGAATTAAAGTTCATGGAGAAGAAACAAACATATATTTGTTGCTTGGTTTTTTGTGTATGTCCGAAAGAACAGACACCACATCCATAGGCGATATGCCACGAGTAATGAGGCCAATGTGCAAGGGTACTATATTAGTAGTGTGTGGTTCAATTGAGAACTTTGTTCTGACTGGAGGCGTGTTAGGATAGTCCGCGCAGTTAGGGTGGCCACTGTGTCCAGGTGCATTAGTGGTCAGAGCATCTGTCTAGTAAACAGAAGACCCAGGTTCGAATCCCAGTCCAGCACAAATTTTCTACTTTTGACATGGATTTCAATCAATGCGCACTCGCAGCCCATGTGCACTTCCTTTGTGTCTTAAGAAGAGACAAAGATCCCGAAGTTTACCGGTGAATTTTAATACAAACTTCGGAAAACATTTGAACGGACAGTTAGTGTCCTGAAAAGTGGTTGTAAGACGAATATAAAAAAGTAATACCATGGTAATGGAATTTACCCTAATCAGTAGAGGCAATTGCGAGGGAATTTAGAATCGAAGATGAGACACTGAAAGTTTTGGTATTTGCGATGCAAAATAACTGATGACGGCTGAAGTAGAGAGGATATTTTCAGGCTGACTGTAACAAGAAAAGCATTTTTGAAAGAGGGAAATTTCTTAACATCCAACATAAATCTAAGCGACAGGAAGTCTTTTCTGAAGGCGCTATATGGAAGTCAAACGTAAACAATAAACAGTTCAAACAAGAACAGAACAGAAGATTTTGAAATTTACTGCTACAGAAAACATGTTGAAGATAGTCAGATGAAATAGATGATGAGGAGGTACTAAGTCCAACCAGGAAAACATAAATTTGTCACAACTTAACCAAAAGAAAGGGTCAGAACATAGGACCTAACCTGAGTCTTGATAAAATCGACAGTCTGGTAGTGGGGACATATATGGAGGGTATAAGTTGCAGAACACAAAGGCTTAAGTACTATGAGCAGGTTAAAGTTGATGTAGCTTGTAGTAATTATACAGAGATGAAGAGGCTTGCTCAGAAAAGACTAGCTTGCATAGCTGCATGGAACTAGTCTTCGGAGTGAAGAAGCTGCATGAAACTAGTCTTCGGAGTGGAGACCACACCAGCAACAATGTGAGAGGTAGAGTGGCCTGCAATTAGTGGCTGTGTGCATCAAGCGAGTCGGACAATGAGAAAAAAAAGTTGGCCCTGCGAGAGAAGGACTCACGGGCTGAGGGTTCCGCACAAACTGTAATTATATATATAGGCAGATTATCCATTCTGTGAATCGAAACTCTCGATCATTTTTACCTTTTGGTGACATTGATACTGACAGAGATTACAAGATTTTCGAGAATGTTTTATTTCAAAAATATAAATGTAGTATAAACTCACGCTCAATGGCCGCAGGTTCGAATCCTGCCTCGGGCATGGGTGTGTGTGATGTCTTTAGGTTAGTTAGGTTTAAGTAGTTCGAAGTTCCAGAGGACTGATGACCTCAGATGTTAAGTCCCATAGTGCTGAGAGCCATTTTAACCATTCGTAGAGTCAAGCAGGAGGCAGGCTATCATTAGTATAGGAACCAGTAGTTACTGCCCTCAGGCTGATTGGGTCGCAGTAGTAAAAGTCAAATGTCAGACAAGGAATAACTTCCTTGCTCATGATGAATAAATTCCAAAGCGCCTAATTTGAACAATGAAGTCATTCCTTGCCTGATGTATAACTTGTACCATTTGACCTAGTCAGTCCGAATGCAGAACTACTGACTGTTATATTTTCAAGTTGAAGTGCGATAACAAATGAAAAAAGAAATGCCTTTCTCGTGTGACAATTACAGATTAACAACTTCGGATTTCCCCCCCCCCCCCCCCTTACTTGTACTGTTACACTTTGCTTCTAGCCTAGGACAACGGGTAGTACCTTACAGGTCTTGCTGGTTGAGTGTGCGAGTGTCAAAATGTGTGACACATTGACCTAGGAACTTTAGTTTCTCACACGCCTACGGAACCGCAGGCCTTAATGTTTGACATAAATTCCAACTGAATACGTTTACCTGTATCTGAGCAAAAGTGTCGTCGGACAGACAGAAAAACAGTCAGACAAGAAAGTGATCCTAAAAGGGTTGCCTTTTACCGATTGATTTACGGGACTAAAAAGTCGATGTAAGAGATCAATATCCGCACTGATTAACTTCGTTAATCAGTTTTTTTGCACACCCCTAACATCACGTGCGTTGGGTAAAAACCAGATAGGTCCTCTCAAGCAACTACTTGAGGTACCGTTTGGGGACTCGACAAGGGCAGAAGACGGCATAGAAGCCTTTGGAAAACGCTTTGAGCTGGTGTAGGGCAGGGTGCGGTATTGACGGCGCGCTGCTGCAGGCTGGCTTGGGCCGGCCCCCAGCTGTTACTGCGAGGGGTCACGCCAAGCACAGTGCCAGCCTGCCGCCTCCCTCACGGTCGTTCCGGCGATAAGCGAGGCCGAACAGAGTCCGAGGGAGGATAGCAAACTTCCCCACCCGCCTGCACCTTATGAATGACCCTAGTTTATTTGCTTAAAACGGGCACTGACTTGCAACACGACTCATTATTTACAATTACTCAGGCTACGGGAATAGCCCAGAAATGATGAAGGCGAGGGGGGGAAATTCTCTGACAACTTCAAGAAGAGATCAGTCACAGACAAAGAAGTTTGTAGAACATACTATGCAAAAATGAGGTCAGCTCACGTAAATCAAGGAATACTTCAAGATAACCTCAAGTACTGTGGTATGAATGGGACAGCTCTCAAATGTTTTAAATCATAAATAACTGGAAGAAACCAGGAAGTTGAAATAAGCAGTTCACATAGTGTGCAAAAAATTGGTGATTTCACAAAGTGAGGTGCCACAAGGTTCGGTCTTGGGTCCTCTGCTGTTCTTTATATACCAGGTGACCAAAAAGTCAGTATAAATTTTGAAAACGGAATAAATCACGGAATAATGTAGATAGAGAGGTACAAATTGACACACATGCTTGGAATGACATGCGGATTTATAGGAACCAAAAAATACAAAAGTTCAAAAAATGTCCGACAGATGGAGCTTCATCTGATCAGAACAACAATAATTAGCATAACAAAGTAAGACAAAGCAAAGATGATGTTCTTTAAGGAACTGCTCAATATGTCCACCTCAACAATAGCTGTAGTCAAGGAAAAATGTTGTGAACAGCACTGTAAAGCATGTCCGGAGCTATGGTGAGGCATTGGCGTCGGATGTTGTACTTCAGGTAACCCCAAAGCCAATAATCGCACGGACTGAGGTCTGGGGACCTGGGAGCCCAAGCACGACGAAAGTGGCAGCTGAGCACACGATCATCACCAAACGACGCGCGCAAGAGATCTTTCACGAATCTAGCAATATGGGGTGGTTCTAATAAAACCCCATGTCATTCCAAGCACGTGTGTCAATTTTTACCTCTCTAACTACATTATTCCGTGGGTTATTAAGTTTTCAAATTTATACTGACTTTTTGATCCCGCGGTATATTAACGACTTGCCATTTTATATTCATGAAGATGCAAAGCTGGTACTTTTTGCCGATGATACAAGTATGAGTATCACACCCAACAGGCAAGAACTAACTGGTGAAATTGTAAACGATGTTTTTCAGAAAATTATTAAGTGGTTCTCTGCAAATGGGCTCTCATTAAACTTTGACAAAACACAGGACATACAGTTCCACACAGTAAATGAAATGACACCATTAATAAATATACACCTCGATCAGAAATCGGTAGCTAAGGTAGAATATTCAAAATTTCTAGGTGTATGCATTGATGACGGGTTGAACTGGAAAAAACACACTGAGGATCTGCTGAAACGTTTGAGTTCAGCTACTTATGCTATTAGGGCCATTGCAAATTTTGGCGATATACATCTCAGTAAATTAGCTTACCACGCCTATTTTCATTCTCTGCTTTCCTATGGCATCATATTCTGGGGTAACTCGTCACTGAGTAAAAGACTGTTCATTGCACAAAAGCGTGTAATCAGAATAATTGCTGGAGCTTATCCAAGATGATCCTGCAGACACTTATTTAAATAGCTAGAGATCTTCACCGTAGCCTCACAATATACACTCCTGGAAATTGAAATAAGAACACAGTGAATTCATTGTCCCAGGAATGGGAAACTTTATTGACACATTCCTGGGGTCAGACACATCACATGATCACACTGACAGAACCACAGGCACATAGACACAGGCAACAGAGCATGCACAGTGTATATCCACCTTTCGCAGCAATGCAGGCTGCTATTCTCCCATGGAGACGATCGTAGAGATGCTGGATGTAGTCCTGTGGAACGGCTTGCCATGCCATTTCCACCTGGCGCCAGTTGGACCAGCGTTCGTGCTGGACGTGCAGACCGCGTGAGACGACACTTCATCCAGTCCCAAACATGCTCAATAGGGGACAGATCCTGAGATCTTGCTGGCCAGAGTAGTTAACTTACACCTTCTAGAGCACGTTGGGTGGCACGGGATACATGCGGACGTGCATTGTCCTGTTGGAACAGCAAGTTCCCTTGCCGGTCTACGAATGGTAGAACGATGGGTTCGATGATGTACCGTGCACTATTCAGTGTCCCCTCGACGTTCACCAGAGGTGTACGGCCAGTGTAGGAGATCGCTCCCCACACCATGATGCCGGGTGTTGGCCCTGTGTGCCTCGGTCGTATGCAGTCCTGATTGTGGCGCTCACCTGCACGGCGCCAAACACGCATACGACCATCATTGGCACCAAGGCAGAAGCGACTCTCATCGCTGAAGACGACACGTCTCCATTCGTCCCTCCATTCACGCCTGTCGCGACACCACTGGAGGCGGGCTGCACGATGTTGGGGCGTGAGCGGAAGACGGCCTAACGGTGTGCGGGACCGTAGCCCAGCTTCATGGAGACGGTTGCGAATGGTCCTCGCCGATACCCCAGGAGCAACAGTGTCCCTAATTTGCTGGGAAGTGGCGGTGCGGTCCCTACGGCACTGCGTAGGATCCTACGGTCTTGGGGTGCATCCGTGCGTCGCTGCGGTCCGGTTCCAGGTCGACGGGCACGTGCACCTTCCGCCCACCACTGGCGACAACATCGATGTACTGTGGAGACCTCACGCCCCACGTGTTGAGCAATTCGGCGGTACGTCCACCCGGCCTCCCGCATGCCCACTATACGCCCTCGCTCAAAGTCCGTCAACTGCACATACGGTTCACGTCCACGCTGTCGCGGCATGCTACCAGTGTTAAAGACTGCGATGGAGCTCCGTATGCCACGGCAAACTGGCTGACACTGACGGCGGCGGTGCACAAATGCTGCGCAGCTAGCGCCATTCGACGGCCAACACCGCGGTTCCTGGTGTGTCCGCTGTGCCGTGCGTGTGATCATTGCTTGTACAGCCCTCTCGCAGTGTGCGGAGCAAGTATGGTGGGTCTGACACACCGGTGTCAATGTGTTCTTTTTTCCATTTCCAGGAGTGTATATTCTGTTTTATATAACATATCCAATCTATTCGAAGAACATTACAGGTGTTCTTTTATTTCTCCCAGCAAGGCTCTATCATCTGTGCATATTAATTGTAGTGTATGCTCCCTGTATTTTAATTTATTACATTTTATCTCACGTCTTTAACTGATCTTCGAACGAAAAAGTTAAACAGCTGATAAACTGCCATCCTGCCTTACATATTTCTCAAAATTATCAGCCCTTACTTTGTTAACTGAGCCTACTTTGGTTGTGGAATTAAGGAGGTAATAAAGAAAAGCGCATCTTCCGTACTGACACTCCAATGTCTCGTTATTTATGCTACATCGCAATAACAACTTCGAGAGGCACTTCTCCAGTAAGCCTCCTTAGCAATAATGACCTAGGGAGGGAGAGCGGAAGGGACGTTCTTCTGTAAGTTAGGAGACTAATTAGCAGTAAAGTCCTGGAGAGAAACTTCAGCAGTAAGCTAACTGAAGAGTTATCACCTTCCTTAGCTATTATCCCTCATTTCTTGGAACAGCCTTAGTGTAGTGTTGCTGTTTATGTTTACCGTGCGATTGTCCTTGAAACAGAAGTATATCGTCTTCATTTCGGTGCTAGCTCTGATGCTATGTAAAACTAGAAAAAAAGGCAGTATTCTGTTGCATGAGGCTTCCGCTCATTTCTCCTGCGATGAGGTTTATAGAAATACGTGGAAATGTGGCAGAAGTAAAGAGGCTTGTTTGTTATTAATTGAGAGGACTGATCGAAACGAACGAGTCCGCACCACTACGTCTAGAAAAAGTAAACAGAAAGACTAAGATCCAGAGATGACGTATCCGCAAATATGTTTACCATCATCCCCAGATTTAACATATCACAATGGATCAGGATTTAATAATAATAATAATGACAGTAAAATAAACAAATAAATTGATACTAAAACTCTGAAAGGTATTCTCAGAAGACTGGGAAGAAATTGAATCAAAATTAGTTGAAACAGTCTCGAAATAGCACCAAATAAAGGAAGCAAAAAGCTGTGATGTTTAAATGGACAGTGGGAAAAATGATTACTGCTTGTGGAACAGGCTTGGCAGAAATAATATTTCATCAAATAATTTGAGACTATGTTATCCTTACACAAAAGAGGTGTCAAAAATCAAAATCGTAAGGACAGTGGAAAAGAAGTTTGGAAGTAACAGAGGAGTTTTCCAAAAGAACAATATCAGCCACTTTCATATGACATAGAAACACGTCTTCCAAACTTAGCAACCACTTAACTTGAGCTCCGAAAACGAAGATGGAAAATTAGTCCTAAACAACATAAGAAACTGAAATTCTAGCAAGCTATTTGAAGGAGTTGTTAACTTGTGAGGAAAAAAGAGCTAAATTTCTCTAACTAAATCAGTGATGCACTTACATTAGCTCAGAAACCCCCAGCATTACTTAAATCTAAAATGTCATTCCAAGCTTGAAAAATGATAAGGCATCCAGTGAAGATTCAGTAATTGCTAAATGGGGAAAATTGCAGATGCTGGGCCAATGAGGAAGCTATACTAGAAGACTGGAAAGCAGCTTAATTCATTAAGTCCATAAAAAAGGAGATAAATATGATCTCAAACACCACAGAGAAATGTCCCTAATACAAAGTGGTCATTAACGAGCCATCCAACGAATTCTTTGTCGCATTAGTGTATGTGTAACGAAGCCAAGAGAAATGTAATATCAATGGAAAACTTTTCTTGATAATTTTATTGACTAATCATGGATAAAACTGGTTTAATTTGTCACGCTTAGGTAGCACCTGAATTTTGGGGAACGTGATCGTATCTTGAAACCTTTGTATCTATTAAATGTTCCTACAGTTATTATTGAATTTACTACGAAGTGACGAACACGCCGTGATTCTGCGCGATCGAAAATTTGGAACATGGCTCTATTACTGTCCATAACTATAGCGGATTCTATTTACATTTCTTCTCTGATTTGCATGTAGACTTTTAGGAAGTAAAGTTGTCACAGATGTTTTCACAAACTTATTTCGGTTATGAGAATTTCCTCGTTCCTGAATGTCTGTTCCACATGTGATCAGCTCGGAACTTCTGCTTAGCATGATCACTTGTTAGAAAGTACTACACTCTAATACTTTTCTTTCAGTCTATTTTTCCAGCGAAGGTGTTATGCCAACAAGATTACAAGTAAGTGGACAGTCATCTTCTTGCTCCACCACGTCTCACACGTGGTTAGGTAGGGAATAATTAGAACAGAAACGTATCCAGTATAGAATGATGAAATAATTTAACTTGTGATGCGTTGTGTTGTCCTTAGTCGTTTCCAGTTGGCGTTGATGACCGGCTGTTTCTTCAGTAGTTAAAACAGTGTATTGCGTTGCATACATCTGTATAATGTTTAATATTTGAAAACATGAGTTAAAGATTGATGTTTAGCTCTTTCTTCAGTATTGAATACTGAGTATTCTGCTGCTCACAGTCGTATAATATTTAATACTATAAGTTAAAGTTCGATGATTAACTGTTTAGATACAGTGAGGTGACGAAAGTCATGGGATACCTCGTAATATAGTGTCTGAACTCGTATTGCCGAATGTAGTGCAGCATTTCGACCTGACAGGGACTCAACAAGTCGTTGGAAGCCTCTGCAGAAATATTGAGCCATGCTGCCTCCACAACAGTCCACAATTGCGAAAATGTTGCCTAACGGTGTAGGATTTTGTGCACGAACTGACTTCACAAATACAATTTTAGATAACACTGTGGGAAGAGCAATCTGCGATAAAGTTCGGTTGGGTTGTTTTGGGAAGAGACCAGACAGCGAGGTCATCCATCTGATCGGATTAGGGAAGGACGGAGAAGGAAGTCGGCCTTTCGAAGGAACCATCCCGGTATTTGCCTGGAGCGATTTAGGGAAATCACGGAAAACCTAAATAAGGATGGCGGGACGCGGGATTGAATCGTCGTTCTCCCGAATGCGAGTCCAACGTGCTAACCACTGCGCCACCTCGTTCAGTCGATGAAGTAAAATTAGTATAAAAAGAGACTCGATCCCACACTCACATTGTTAGTAAATGTTGGTGCGATTTAGATTTTCTTAGTAATTTTACCCTCGATTATGTTCATAAATGTTCGATGGGATTCATGCCGGACGCTCGAATTCTCCACATTGTTCTTCAAACCAGTCATGAACAATTGTGGCCCTGTGACTTTGCACATTGTCGTCGATAAAAGACCCATCGTTGTTTGGGCACAGGAATGGCTGAAAATGGTCTCCAACTAGCCGAACATAATAGTTTTCAGTCAATGATCCGTTCAGTTAGGCCCACATCAAGCCACAACCACCTGCACAGCGCCTTGTTGACAACTTGAGTCCATGGATTCGTGGGATCTGTGCCGGACTCAGACCCTACTATCAGCTCTTATCATCTGAAATTGGGAGTCATATGAGCAGTTGTCAAGGGTCAATCAATATGGTACAAGCCCAGGAGAGGCACTGCAGGCGTTGTGGTGCTGCTAGAGCTTATTAATGTCAAATTTCGCTGCATTGTCGTAAGAGATACGTTCGCCGTACGTCCAACATTGATTTCGGCGGTTATTTCACGAAGTTCCATATTCCGACATAATTATTGTAAGGAGTGTGAGTAAAATATAGGTTAATGTTTATATGACACTACAATAGTGAAGCCATAGTCACAGTAAGTACAAATTTTTCTTTAAATCTGGAAATTGAAATTTCACGCAGCGTTGCTTGTCTGTTAGAGCTGACATCTCTACTTAAACACTACAACTCTCGGTCGTTAAGTGAAGACCGTCAGCCACTGCGTTGTTCTTGGTGAGAGGTAATATTTGAAATTTGGTTTTGTTTGCACATTTTTGACACTGTCGACATCGGAATATTGAATTCCTGAACGATTACCGAAATGGAATGTCCCACGCTTGTAGCTCCAGCTACCATTCCGAGTTCAAAGCCTTCATTCTCGTCGTGCCGCCATAATCACGGTGGCATTCCTTTGGCATGAAGCACCTGCGTACAAACGACACCTCCACCAATGCACTGCCCTCTTATGTACCTTGTGTATGCGATACTACTGCCATCTATGTGCTTATCGATGTCCAGTGGCTTTTGGCACCTCAGCGTAAAATGATTAGCAGGGAGCGATAATGGACATAATTTTTTTATTTGTCTTGCTCACAAAGTTTTTGAACAGAACTACCAGTCTCGGCTATGCAATTGGCATCATCAGAATCTGACATTCTGTTGGGGTGTCACACGTCTTTTTGTTTTTTTACTGCAATCAGTCATAACCACGCCACGTGACTCATGTTATTTTTACATGGTTATGGCTTGTTACAGAGCAGGAGAATGAGAGATTCTGAAAATGGTTATTGCACAGCGGAAACTAGTAATTTGGTTCAAAATGTTTGTGATGAAGAGAAATATAAAAGAAATTCTTCCAGTCCATCTGTGGCACGAATCAGCAAACCAGTGTTTAATAGTATTAGTTGAAAACAGTCTTGGCTGTAATTTTATTTTTTTATTTATCAACTACGCATTTCACCTTATTTAGGCATCTTCAGACTGATCTTAATTTGTTATTTCTTAGGACGATCCATTAGACAGTGCAGCTAAAGGGAAATGTCGAGTACATCAGGCCAAAATCACCTTCGTTAACCTCAGTAAATACCTTCTAGATGGACGTTCATCTAGAAAGCAAGAATAGTAATTCCTCTCTCTCAAACCGCATCCAATGGAGAGAGAGGGAGAGTCTTAGTTTTAGCGAATCAAAATTTACGAAGTAAATAACTATTTTTATTTATACGTAACCATTTTCCACACAAGAATGAGAACATGGATTTCTCTTGCATTACAGCGCCAACTACCAAGAATAAAAAAATGTTTAAGACAAAATTGACGTAGTTTTTTATGTAGAATCTGATTCTACAATAAAAAATGAGAGTTCTCATTTGAAATTTTTAAGTAGCCTCCCTTGCCACCCCCAGGGGGCTAGGGGTGGCGGGCTAATTGTGGCCTCAGCAGATGTCCCCCTCGAAAATAATCAACTTTGGATTCTAGACATTTTTTCGTATGAAGCTTATTTTTCGAGTTATTCTGGTTTATCGACTTAAAATTTACACCCTGTATATCGCCCAACAGTGGTGCTATCAACTGCATCATCACCGTACTTGCACACAAACGTGTATTGATGTTCATCACTGTATTTTTCCGCAACCAAGAATTCCATTACAGTACACTGCTTATAACGAGTGTCTTTTGTAGAAGCAATTTTGGCGGTTCACTACTTTATTTACCAGAATTGTTCGAAACATCACACACGTGCGGAAGAAACATCAAACTTGAAGCATCTAAGAGGATGTTCACCTTTACCTATTAACTTGTGCAAAAGAATTTGAGGCATTATATACTGAATGACCCTTGTGAGGCGAGGAATGCCATGGGATAGCAATATGCCCATGTACAGATGGCGGTAGTATCGCATGTGTAAAAGGGCGGTCCATTAGCGTCACTGTCCTTCGTACTCACGTGATTCATATGGAAAGCGATCCGAAGTGATTATAGCCGTAATACGGGAATTATTAGATTTTGAACGCGGAATGGTACTTGGAGCTAGTCACATGGGCAGTCCATTTCGGAAACCGTTAGTGATTTTAATATTCCTAGATTCACATTGTCAAGAGGGAGGTGAACAGGCATTACCTCTCACCACGGACAACACAGTGGCCGACGGCGTTCACTTAACGACTGAGAGCAGCGGCGTTTGGCTAGAGATGCCAGTACCACAGAAAAGCAACACTGCGTGAAATAACCGCAGAAATGAAATTGGAACGTACGACGAACTTATCCGTTAGGACAGTGGGGCGAAATTTAGCGTTAATAGGCTACAACAGCAGACGAATGCCTTTGACAATAGCACGACATTGCCTGAAGCGACTCTCCTAGGTACGTACCATATAGGTTGGACACTAGGCGACTGGGAAACTGTCGCCAGGTCGGATGGGTCGAAATTTCTGTTGGTATGAGCTGACGGTAGGGTGACAAAAAGCAATGTCACCGGGCTAAAACTGTTCGCGATTGGTTCGAGGAACGTTCTGGGCAGTTCGAGCAGACTTTTCGGCCACCCATACCATCATGCATGAATCCCATCGAATATTTATGGATCATAATCGAGAGGTCAAAGGTGCGAGGGCTGGAGGGCCTCTAAGCACTATAAGACTTAAAATCTGAGGTCATCAATCCTCTAGACTTAGACCTACTTAAGCCTAAGTGGCCTAAGGACATCACACACATCCATGCCCAAGGCATGATTCGAACTTGCGACCGTAGCAGCAGCGCGGTTCCAGACTGAAGCACATAGAACCGCTCGGCCACAGCGGCCGGCTCGAAAGGTCAGTTCGTGCACAAAATACTGCATAGACAACACATTCGCAATTGTGGGCGGCTATAGAGGAAGGGTGGCGCAATATTTATGCAGGAAACTTCGACGACTTGTGTCCGTACCATGTACAGTTGCTGCCCCAATTGGAGGGAAAAGGTGATCGACACGATATTAGGAGGTATCTCACGATTTTTGAAATCTCAGTTTATTGCTCCAAGAAGTCATGTAAATAACGAAGCGACACAGAGAGAGAGAGCGTGCGCTACGTACGTAGAGGACGAGTCCGAAGGCCATGGCCTGCGGCACGGCGAGGCAGAGCGCGAGCAGCCAGATGAGCAGGATGTACTTGACGGCGCGCGAAGGCTTGGAGACGGCGTGCGACTGGAACGGGTGGCAGATGGCCACGTAGCGCTCCACCGTGAACGCCGTGATGGTCAGCACGGTCGCGTTGGACGACGTCTCGGCCGCGAAGCCCTGGATCACGCAGAACGTCTCGCCGAACACGTAGGGGTAGCGCGACCACATGTGGTACGTCTCGGGCGGCAGCCCGGACACCAGCAACAACAGGTCGGAGACGGCCAGGCTGCGGCAGGGCAACGCCTCTGCTTCACCTCCCAAATCTGACTGCCACTCACTCCGTGCACTACATTTTTTCCATCAGTACAAAACACTGCATCACGATGATAGGATAAAAATGTAATAGACCGAGAATCATTTAGTGTAGATCTCTACATAACCAGTTAGTGTACAACACGATACTAACTTGCGAATACAGCAAAGCCTTATAACTCATTTTTATATCCGTTGAAAGGCCTCTGTTGGATTCCTTTCATGTTAATTTCTTAAATATGTTTTCATTTACGGCATAAATTCCTCTTCTAAATTTACTGTGGTGTTTCTATCTGGGTGGAGACTGAGCAGTGGAACGTGTTACTTTTACACATAAACAAGAACGATCTCTCACACTACTACACTTTAAAACACAGTTTATATGTAATTTATGTTACACAGTCTCATACGGAACCTACATCCGCTTTCTTTTATCTACTGTATATGATAAGATACTGTCATCCCCCTAAATTTCTGTGTGAGAGGATGAATGAGCAAATGTATTTCTAGTTCCATGTTTGATGCTAGCAGTTGGAACCCTTATGGAGTTCACCACTATTTGCTCATTGCAAGAGCCAACTGATCACAGGAAAATTTATGACTGTTTATTAACAAGTAAAATTTATGAAAATAGCAAAGGTGCCACAGCAATTAAAGAAAAACATGAAAATAACATCAGTATTATAAAGCAGAACATTACAATGCACAATCCGCAAAAAGCAAAACAAAAGATAAGAGAAAAAACATGTTTTACAAAGTGGTTATCGCAAAAAAATTCTATATCTTATAAAACTAATAATTTGTAGAATTAAAATAACTTTGTGGAACTAATTTAATCACTCTACTATATTTCAAGTTAATTAACAAACAATGAGCCTGTCTGCTAGAGAACAGTAGGACCAACATCGGAACAGGTAGCTACGCTTTCTAAAAGCAGAGAGGTTTGTCTTCTACCATCAAGCATGCAACTAGAAATACATTTGCTCGTTGATCCTCTCACACAGAAAAGAAGGCGGATGACAGTATCTTATCATATATAGTATATAAAAGAAAGCGGATGTTGGTTCCCTATGACACTGTGTGACATGAATTAAATATAAACTGTGTTTTAAAGTGTAGTAGTGTGACAGATAGTTCTTTTTTATGTGTAAAAGTAACACAATCCAGTGCTCAGTCTCCTCCCAGATAGTCAGAAACACCACAGTAAATTTAGAACACGAATTTATGCAGTAACTGACAACATATTTAAGAAATTAACATGACAGGAAGCCAACAGAGACCTTTCACTGTCACTCACCATTTAATACTGTACGAGCTTATAAATGCTATCAGACGTAAGACAATATTATTTCAGTTTTGCAATATAACTATTTTATGTAAAATTGCTGTTCACCATATTAAAAAAATAGGATAACACCGGAACAGGTTAAAACTATACTATATAATGTAATGGCAAAACCAACTATACTAAAATAAAAATAATTCAAAAGCCAAGATCGCTTAAATACTGTTTACAAGACAACCGGTTTCAACACACTAAAGGTGCCATATCGGATCTGAATGTAGACTAACATTTACAAACGATTTGGATATAGCGATACATGAGGCAGCCCAGCTGATATAAAATCATTTCCAAAAAAAAAAAATTGCTCTCATGGTTATTCTTTTCCATAAGATGTGTAAAACCGAAGTCACCAGATAAAACTATTTGGTACATGACCGCTGCTCGGCTAACAACGGTCGGCATCACACGATCGTTGTTAGTCGAGCAGCGATCATGTGCCAAATAGTTTTATCTTGTGACTACGATCTTACATATCTTATGGAAAAGAATGACCATGAGAGCTGGTCTGCCTCATGTATCGTTATATCCAAATGGTTTATAATATGTTAATATACATTCAGATCCGACGATAGCACTTTTAGTGCTTTGAAAGCGGTTATCCAGTAAACAGTATTTAAGCGATCTTCGCTTTTGAATTCTTTCTACAACAGTGTGATCGCCCCACTACGCACTATGTGTTCACTGCAATATACTAAAATAGTTACCCTCTGTACGAGACCATTGTGCTCATAATATTAAGGTAGTTGAAAAGTAATCTAAAATTATTGACAAGTTGTTACCAAATTGAGTTAACTAAAATTTGACACAGTAAAATATCTGTCGCTAAGTTATAGTTATTCAAACACATTTGTACATTTTTTAACACTTACGGTGCTGGTCTTGCATGTAGCTATTACCTGTGGAGTGGCTAAGAAATATGTCGTTTCTGGAAGTTACAACTCGTTTGCACAAATATGCAGTTGCAAGTTAATAATTTTTAACGCTTCTTGAATTTTCTACTTTCAATATACTTATTGTGACACTGCTAGTTTTAAATATGAATACACAGATGGAACTCCAGTTTAATAGTAATTATCGCAGAAAAAATTGAAAGGTGGTCTAGTATTCAAATATATTCTCCGGTAAGCAAACAAGTGATGTTTCTTTCGCAGCCAATTTAAATGTGAAGATAGACACAAACCACAACTACAAGGAAAAATTTAGCTTCATAGTGGAGAGTACTATGATGCAAATTGAAACATGGAGCGATAACTAGTCCAACATTAGGCTAATCAGAATCATACTCTCGGACTTATTTCCTGATTTACCCGTAGGAAATTCCGTCATAACACAGTCTACGAAAATAATACGATAAATGTAAAGAGTCGTCTTCAAATATTTCGTTATCATCTGCAGACTCGTCAAGGACTGTAAATCATTTTCTCCAGACATTTCTTCACTTAACGTTTTGAACAGACAATAAACACAAAAGAATACAAGAACGTAAGAAAAAGAATTTGAACGTCAGCTAACTCCTAAGAAACGAGAGGCGATAACCAAGGTTTGAAAACCGATGAGTTTTTCCAGTTACACCGCTTTTATCATCAGAAACTACGAAGCCTGCAGACCTCATAGACGTTCGCGGAAGCCGTAAATATACGTTCAAAGCCGCGGAGAATCATCTAACTGGCGTGGCGTAGTATTACGTCCGCAGCACGTTCTCATTTCGCGGAAGTGCCATGATATTACGTCGGCCATACACTGAGTTTTGATTTATGGATCTATACATTTGTTACGTTACGACTTCGTTTATAGCATGGCGGCTGCGCTTGCTAATTCAGTTCACCTCTGAATAGGTTAGTTCCAATTATAGTTTAAGTCGGTGCAAAATCACGAGTGCATTTTTTGTGAAAGTTTTTGTCAGGCATAATTGAAGTTTATTAAGTTAAACTCATTAGTGCATATTTCACTTTTGCCTTCTCAATTAGAACACCGCTACATGTGATATATAAAAAATCTAGGAAACTGAAAGTTGCAGGTGGCGTATACTGGAAACCCATTGTCGGAAAAAAGGAGAGACTACATAAATAACATTTATTTTTGCTACCGAACGTATATTAGTTGTGTCACCCTTCACCTAGAACCAATACACAAATAAAAACTATATTTCTATTTGAACTCATGGTAGGATAATACTGCAGTAGTCAAAACGTGACATTATACTCGGGGACGAAAATGCTGGAAGGTCGCTGTAGTTTCACAGCCTTTCGTCGCTGTAATGCTTGGCTCCATCATTGGTACTTAAACTTTGTCACGTATATTTGTACATATAGTCAACTCTTTGCCATTCACTCCATTTATCTTTTGAAACAGAAATATGTCTGCCATCCAATATGACCAAAATCATAGCAAATTTTTCTCTTACGAAAAGTCAGTAAACGTGTCGAAATTATCTATTCAATCGATTAGTGACCACACTGGCAACCAAATTAAACAAAATGGCCCATACTGAGAGTAGGTTATAGAAATTCTAGTACTGAACATTTGGAAGCCATCTAGATCAGAAGAGTTCCCTGTAATATTCTTCACAGATTATGTGAAAGGACTTCCCCGCTTCTGATAGTAGTACATCGTAGGTTGCTGGATCAAAGCAGCAGTTTGCAAAGAAAGCTCACGGATTCCTGTTTCAAGAATGGTAGTCGGACAGAGGCACACATTTATAGAGCTATATCGCCGACCTCAGTCACGTATCACACGAAATATGACATTTTTATAGAATGAATATACCCTCTCCAAAAAATCACAATGGATTACGCAGAGAGCAGGTTTAGTGAAACACCGTTCACACTATTATTTCATGAGAGCCAGAGCAGAGTAGACAGGAGTGTCCAGGTTGAAAGGTTCCTTGGGTTTCAGAAGGCATTCAGTATAGTTCCGCACTGTCGATTATTGACTAACATACAAGCTTACCGGATGTCGGACCAGGTCTGTAACTAAAGTCAGGGCCGACCGTTGTGACCGATCGGTTCTAGGCGCTTCAGTCTGGAACCGCGCGACCGCTACAGGTCGCAGGTTCGAATCCTGTCTCGGGTATGGATGTGTGTGATGTCCTTAGGTTAGTTAGGTTTAAGCAGTTCTATGTTCCAGGGGACTGATGACCTCAGATGTTAAGTCCCGTAGTGCTCACAGCCATTTGAACCATTTGAACTACAGTCAGGAATTCCTTGCAGGTGAAAAGCAACTCGTCGTTCTTTACGGAACAAACCTGAAATTTGCAAATATAAATTCAGGAGCGCTCCTAGGAAGCGCAATGGAGTCGTTACTCATTGCAATATGCGACGGTTGGATCTTAAGTAGTGGCAACTATTTGTTTACAATGTATACAAACATATCCATGTTTCAAAGTTTTAGAGTTCTTCAAAATGGTCACCAACATTGTGCATAACCCATTGCCTGCGATACCATTAACATCGTCAGTCGTGCTGATAGTTCGAGTGGGGGGGTTTACTACCCGACGAATTTCTGTAACAGTTGAGAAGCGAATGCCATGAAGTGCTTCCTTCATTTTAAGCATCAAAATGAAGTCACAACAGCTTAAATCCGGGGGCGGGTGTTGATGCAGCAGTTCCCAACCCCATCGATCAAACAAATCAGTCACAAATTGCGCTATGTACCCCGGAGCATTAGACTCCAAAATGATGGGCGAATCCTGCAGACAGTGTCGCCGCTTCTTTCCATAAGCTGTTCGTTTTTGGAACACAGCCTGTGAGCAGCTTAGAGAGAGAAGCGGTGACGCTTTCTGCAGGAGCCGCCCAACATTTTGCAGCCTAATGCTCTGGAGAATATGGCGCATTTTGTGACTGCTTTGTTTGATCGATGGGGCCGGGAACTGTTGTGCCATCCACCACACTCGCCGAACTTAAGCCCTTGCAACTCCAACTTGATTCCCAATATGAAAGAATCACTTGATGGCATTCGCTTCAGAACAGTTACAGAGATTCGTCGAGCATTACGGTGGTCAAATCCAGCTACCAACACAACTGGCACTCCTAAGGCTATCCTAAGACTTCCACATCGCTGCGAATGGACTCTACACAGTACCGGTGACTACTCTGGAAGGACGGTAAATTTAAAATATGTATCCTCTTTATATACGTTGTAAATAAATAGTTGACACTGTGGAAGCACCAGCCCTCGTATAGAAGTCTAGCAGATAACATTGTAGGCTCCATGACGCTACTCGTGAGTGTTGATGTTGTTTACAAGTATGTTGCGACATCAGAAGACGCAGATGCGAGATGCAATAATACCAGCAGAATGCCAGCGTTTGGTACAGGACTAACAGTTGAACAAGAACGCATACAAACACCTGACAATATCGGCTGGAGAGCGATCAATAAATACAGTGCAAAGAAAGCTTCAGATATGAAGTTTTTATTGCCTTGACGCGAGTAGATACAATGGATTACTAGTTTTGACACTAAGAAGTTGCCATCTTCATATCTATAGTGTACAGATTATGAAATCACGCTGTGCCATAAAACGCACGTTCGTTTTCGTACCATCGTAAAGGGCTCGTAATAAAAAGTGAGCAGCACAACAAAAAGTGCCAAATGAGTCTCGGTTGGCTGCCGGCTGCCTACTGTGCTTTACATATGATACATATGATACCGCTGTGCGATGTTTCTTATTCAGATTCTTGGTTACTGCATTTACTGTGAACAGATGGGTAAATAGTTTCCGAAACAGCACTACAAGCATGAAGCTAACACAAATTAGTCGCACTTTTACTTTCATGAATCTATTATCTTACTTATTCTATCATATACTACCCTTTATAACGAGTTGCACTCATTATCTGAAAGCGTGTCATGTGTAACTAATTTTGAAGCCTTTTTACGTGTCAGATAGCGGGAGCATATTATTCATGAGCCTTGTAATTTTAGATACTCAAACAGATATCAACGTTGTCTTCACTTTTGAGTTTTGTAATATAGAAGTAACAACCATAACTTAAAAAGTCATGTTCAAAATAAAAACTTTATTAAATTTTAATAGTGACTTAAATGATTTTAGTAACAATCAGCCTAATTAAATTACGTAGACTATTGGACAAACAAAACTAAATTTAATGTAAACAAAAAGTGATTACAGTACAGATATAAAGAAAAATGTTGGTAAAAAACTGAAGTTATCCTGTAATTTTGATTAAATTTAGATGATCTGAGTTATGTTAATAATGGAACTCATATATGAAAAGAATATTGACGCTGAAAGTGCAATACGTTTGGTTCCAAACGATTCAGAGAGCTCCATGTTAGACTTTCTATTGGAGAGTCGTCCTAATTCTCTCAAATCGTTCGAGTCGCGCGTAGTAATGTTCTCCAAATTGGAGCAGTGATGCACGCAATGTACAAGTGCGACAAAATGTCGGATAAGAACACTTATTACTGCAATTCACGGCATTTTAAAAGTTATTTCTATTTCCCTTAAAAAATTAGCATGTTACTATTCTGCACATGTGCTGTACTGAACCTGGAGGAATAACAATAGCCGTCTGCTGTAGCCGAGCGGTTCTAGGCGCTTCAGTCTGCAACCGCGCGACAGCTGCAGTCGCAGCTTCGAATCCTGCCTCGGGCATGAATGTGTGTGAGGTCATTGGGTTAGTTAGGTTTAAGTAGATCTAAGTTCTAGGGGACCGATGACCTCAGAAGTTAAGTCCCATAGTGCTCAGAGCCATTTGAACCAGTAGAATAAGAATATTAACAAGAACAAAAATAAGTACTTGTATCGCAGAATTTTCTTGAATAAAATTGATTTTGTGGCGCTGTATTCACGCCAGTCGTGACGGCACGTATAAACGCACTGAGAATTCGTGGTAAGACCGCAATGGCCACGAGTAGAATTAGTAGGTTCACATCCATAGCACTCCATTGTAGATAACCAAACTGTACATATCTGTCTACAAATCTGATACTTTTCCAATTGCGTCATCCCAACCACTGTACCCAACGCGGCGTGTGATCTGGTACTGACGGAAGAGACGTGGAGCAACAAGAGTACACCAAAATGAAAAATGCTCCTATCGCAGCACAAAAGTGGCGAATATGTCTTGGACAGAATTCTGGATGTTTTAAGCGTACTGTCATATCGTTGGCTTGATTGCGGTGAATCTTTGCAGGCGGCTGCTGTGTTGTGTTGTGGGTAGCTCTGCATAGGAAAGATATTATTATGGAAGGTCACGTGTGGCTGCAAGTACTATTATTGCGAAGTAATGAGATATGGAAGTGGATTTAGTGAGAAGTGCTTAAAGAAGTACACTAATGGCCATTTAAATTGCTACACCAAGAAGAAATGCAGATGATAAACGCGAATTCATTGGACAAATATATTTTACTAGAACTGACGTGTTATTATATTTTCACGCAATTTGGGTGCTTATATCCTGAGGAATCAGTACCCAGAACAACCACCTCTGGCCGTAATAACGGCCTTGATAAGCCTGGGCATTGAGTCAAACAGAGCTTGGATGGCGTGTACAGGTACAGCTGCCCATGCAGCTTCAACACGATACCACAGTTCATCAAGAATACTGACTAGCGTATTGTGACGAGCCAGTTGGTCGGCCACCATTGACCAGATATTTTTAATTGGTGAGAGACCTCGAGAATGTGCGGGCCAGGGCAGCAGTCGAACATTTTCTGTATCCAGAAAGGCCCGTACATGACCTGCAACATGCGGTCGTCCATTATCCTGCTGAAATGTAGGGTTTCGAATAGATAGAATGAAGGATAGAGACACGGATCGTAACACATCTGAAATGTAACGTCCACTGTTCAAAGTGACGTCAACTGTTGTTTGTGTATGAGAAATCGGTTGGAAACTTTCCTCATGTCAGCACGTTGTAGGTGTCGCCACCGGCGCCAACCTTGTGTGAATGCTCTGAAAAGCTAATCATTTTCATATCACAGCATCTTCTTCCTGTCGGTTAAATTTCGCGTCTGTAGCACGTCATCTTAGTGGTGTAGCAATTTTAATGACCAGTAGTGTAATCAAGTATGAGCAGTGCCACCGATAACGTATTTGAGTATCCGCCCATCTGAGTGTCGTATCGTACAACATCAATCATCCGCGTCGTTTTCGGCCTCCCAGAATGAAACTGATGTGAATCAGTAAAATAGTTTACCACAAAGGAGAACTATCAAGTGACAGTGTCTTGTAGCGAGCGTGAGAACATGTGTTCAGTCATCGCTTTTCTGCATCATCAAATTCAGCCGCGTCGCGACGGTTAGGTTCACGCTCGTACGAGTGACAACTGCGAACCGTAATTTAACTTCCATGAACAGTGATACATTATTATAAGTCTGAGGGTACGTGACGAGCGTAAGAACTTTCGTTCGAACATACGGCTTCCGCATCTTCAACAATCACCCACGTCGTGTCGGTTACGCGTGCGCTCGTCCAAGTGACATCTGTGGACAGATAATCATCATCATTCCTGTGTATCTGTCAGCAAAGGTTCTGCCAGACTAAGGCTGTGAAATACGTGTGACGGCGTGGAGTAAAATAGTGACAGACATTAACATCGTCAAAAATACTGTGCAATAATAAGGGACTGATAATTAAGACCTCTCATCAAATTAGCAAGAATGTTAATTGGCATCACTACCTACGACTTAGTGTGTTAACAGTGCAACCTGCAATTTTCTTATCGTCTCACGATATAACTGTTCATACTAGACGTAGGACAGTATTGTGTTTAGTGTTGAGTGGCTTCCCTAAATCCACTTGCAAATTTATATACATAATTTTAGGCAAGCCAGCAGAAGTGTGGGACACAAAAAATACGACCGCCACGTGAGTACCAGGTACGTGGCGTGGACAGTGCGCACAGTCAAAGTCAGAACAGTTTAAGGGGCCCCCCATCAGTTGTACCCCCGTGCATGTTACAACGTGAAAGAAGGGAACCAGTTTTTCGACTTATCTAGCAGCTTCGAAGACCTTTCAATCAAAAAACAATCCGACATATCCCTACCTTTTTACCTTTTAGTATTAGTACCTACGTAATGTAATATAAGGCATCGTGTCAAGCGAAGTAAAATGATACATGATATTATCGCTCTCCAGGAACAAATCCACTCACAGCATTTTTTTCCTCTCAGAGAAACGTCATTAGCTATTACATATATGCTCTCCAGTCAGATGATGTTACATAATGTTACTGTGGCTGGCGAATCCTCTGGATTTTGCGTACAGGATCGGGGACTTCAACCTATAAATTGCAAAATGCAGGAGTGCGAACAGCTTGCAGCAAAGAGAGCTTACAGCGCTTTGGGAAGTAGGATTAACTCGCAAAAAGGCGTAACTGTGTCAAGACGTTTTGATTGAAATGTCTGTGAGCTGCCAAATAAGTCGAGTAGCTAGCTATTTTCTTTTACATGAGTAACTTTGTCCATCATAGATCCGCCTTTTTTCTGCTATAGGAGGCGCATTTTTCATTCCGGTTCGCGACTTTTACTCTACCATAATTTTGACATTAGACCATCATAGCTTGGCAACCGATGCAGGAATTTATTGACTCGGGCGACGACAGATCCGGTATTACATTAAATCTGTTCGCATTTTCGAATATGGACAACCATCAGCTGTAGAATGGGATGGCGACAATGGAAATTTGTATTGGACATGCATGTGTGTCCAAAGGAACCTTGCATCGCATTCGGAATAACATAGGCAATCCAATACCGTATTTGTCCACCGACACTGGGCAACCAACTTACAAGTAACATTTATTTAACAAAGAAACTCGCCAAACAGCCGTGAAAATTGAGAAGTTATTTTATTTTATTTTATTTTCGCTGTCAGTTTCGGAAATCCAAAATTACAAACTCAGGTCCCATATGTACCTCTCAAACATTCTCAAGTGCTTCCATAGAAGAAGCGACTACGTATAACGATAATTTTTAAGAGGTGCATATGTAGCCCAAAGACGGCATATTGAATTCCAGAAAGTGGTAGCGAAAATAAAATGAAATAACTTCTCAATCTATACAACTGCTGGAGAATTTCTTTGTTAAATATTTGATTTCCCGCTGTCCCACGTCAACAACGTATCAACAAAGACTTCAAGTAAAATGCCTGAACTGTACATAATAGATGTACGAGCACAGGTAGCCGACACATGGTTGACGACATAAGGAAGTTTTCGTCTGGCCGTTAATCTTGCATGGATAGCCAAATGCTAAGGCGAACGCTCATAAAGAGGCAAACTCGAGTTTGATTTCCGGTCCAGCACAAATTTTCACTGCCGTCCTTCCATCGTACAGCTGATGGTTGTCAGTATTAGCAATTCCGAATACATTTAATTAATTTTATCTCGGCTATATTCGCCGCAGTGCCTGTTCCTTTGGACATGCATCTTGTGCGATGGAACTTTGCACCATATCCGGAATAACATAGGAACTTCAATATCATACTGATACGGTATACGGATGACAAGTAGTTTCGGATGTCAGGCATGTAGTTTTGGCGCTTTATTACGCCATCTTCAGGCCCCTTGACCGACGTGTAGGAATAATCGACCTCGCTTGTATTCAAAGCAGGGGCCAATAATGCTGGTATTAGTAGATATCTACTTGCTACAGTGGGCCCCCCGTTGCCGGGTATTGCTGGCCCCTGCTTCGATCACAAGCGAGGTAGATTATTTCTACACGTCGGTCAGGGGCCTGAAAATGGCGTAATAAAGCGCCGAAACTGTTTGCCTAATAAAATAAGGTTGAAAATTGACGGCTAAAAGGTGTTTAATTTGACATCCTCAACTGAACTGCCGAGTCCCGCGAACATCGCTAAGAAGATGGACATGCAGATCCGGTAAATGTTCTTTGTTGTCTTTTGAACTATGTTGCTTACGTTGTGGCAATGGATAATAGCTTTCACAAAACAACAGAAGGAGAATTAATTACATGTATTTGTCTACCTTCTAACCGATTTGCAAGTAAAATCCGTATAAAGCCAGAGTTTTGAAAGCAAGTTTTCAATTTTATCGTATGACTGCATTTTTTATTTACTTGAATCACTTTAAGCTTTCTCCGCGAATTCAGTTCACGTAAGAATGAATTTTACTTGCTACATTTAGCTCGACTTTAAAGCATCGTATCTCAATGGATAAAAATTTTGGATAAAATTTTTTTGTTTTGGCTTTATCCATTTATCTACCTTAGTGAATAGTTGTCACCGATTTGTACGTTTAAGGTGTAAGAATGGCGCGTTCGAAAAACTCCCAGAACGTGTTTTCTGTGTTAAAATCCAGACAGTGCACATAACAAATGTTGCCATTAGCCGACCATTTATTTCAGCGCAATTTTCATCTTTTGCTAAAGATGACTACAGTCACGTCTTCGAAGGAATCATCTGAGATAAGAATTCACGACATCCAGAAACGGATGGCCCCAGTATGCCAGCATCAATAATTTTTGAGAGGTGCATATGAGGCCTTAAGAAGGCATATTGAACTGCCGAAACTGCTAGCGAAACTAAAATAACTTCTCAATTTGCACGGCTTTTTGGCGAATTTCTTTGCTATATAAATTTTAACCCTATCTTTTAGCTCAAATAGGAACCGAGAACAAAGATCGTCCCAACCACCGCCCTCCCTCCCAAAGAAATGCTATTCTTCATGCGGCCAAACGTATTTGTTACAGCGCTTCCATGTTAGGAAGCGCAATATAGCGAAGATGATCATTCTGTGGGCATCCCCCAAAGAAGACGGCAAGGTCCGCTGTCGAATTATCGTGTTAGGTAAATGAGTGCAAGAGGGTGGAGACCAGAGAACAACGCAAAGAATGTGAGTGAGCCGTGCTGCGGTTCGCGTGATGCTGTTCTTAGGTTTCCGCCTTCTGTTGGAGGCCAGACCGTTTCCTTTATTTGGCATGGTTGCGGCTGTTTGTCTTCTTCTCGTCTTGATTGGTGTCACTCGTTTCGCAAGCATTGCTTGTCCGCTAGTGGCAGCAGCGGCGGTTGTCGATATGTAGTAACTGACTCCCTATCTTTGTGGCGACGTCGTTGTTTTTCCGCTTTGGGTGAGTGAGGCAGTTCGGTTGGGGATTCAGCAGGAACCAGGTCCGCACAGTGCAAGAACATGCTGGGACCGCTGGCGGCGCGCATAGACTGCCTGATGGGTGAACGACCTCGTCGTAGATCGGATCTAGCAAGCTTTAAGATGACTGCATTTCAGTCCAAGTAGAGAGGAGCCAGTCACCCATGTGGGCCTCGTAGTACATATGTGATGTTACGGATTATCATCGTGCCGTCATGTGCAGTTTGTTGGACCTGCATACCGCTTAGTACCTGAAGACCCTGCTGTGTTAAAAGCACTCAGCTCAGTGATTAGGTGGTGTGGTTACTCAACTGTGAATTAATAAAGCAGTGAAGAGGGGTCACAGTGAGTTCAGTGTGCGTTTGTGTGCCTAATGAATTTGATGTCACTCATTTGATACTCGGTTTTGGCTCGCTCTGCGATTGTTTCCGCAAAGGCGTGTGGTTGCTGATTCTGGTTGGTTACATTTCGGTTTTGCCTTGCACGCAAATCGAGTGGGGTTTTAGTTGCTGTTAGTTTGGCTGGTGTCCTGTACTGTGACTTGTTTGTCCAGATATTTGGGTTTGTGGAATCTGACGGAAATCTAGTAGTGGTTCCTTTCTCGTTCTGGGCGCTCTAAACACAGTATGTTAGGGACATAGTGCAGACCGCCGTTTCCGGCTTTGGCGTATTGTTCCATCGTTACATTTGGTTTATCAGACGTTGGTAGCTTCATCAAGATTATCGTTAGTCATTCATTAGACTCCCACTAGTCTGATTTACCATCTTGTGAAGCGAATGCAACTCATAGCTGCCTGTCTCGTCGCTCGCGAATGTGTTTGTTGCCGGACCATCTCAGAGGTCGATTCCTGGAGCACCGTCTGGATCAGTTGCTCGTTTTTTTTTTATTACCTTTTGTCATGGTATTTGCTGTCAGGAGGTTTCAAAAATGTTTTATGTGATTGCCGTTCCTGGCGTGTAAGGCCTTATGCCGTGATTGTGGTGGCCTGCTTGGTATTTGTATTTTAGCAGTAAGCCTTAAAACCTTATTTACTGCATTCCTGGCGTCTGATGCCTTCTGCGGTGCTTGTAGCAACTTGCCTTCAGCCGTGATCGCAGTGGCTTTTTTTTTAACATTATCTGTATCTGTATTTTATGGTGATTGCTAAATTGTAACAGAGTGGAAACACTATTGTGTACACAGTTGTTTATTCCTTCATTAATAATGCATGGCATTTTTTAAATTTATTGTTGAGTCTGGAATTACTGTTTTAAAAATAAATATATGTAATTGTAAAAGGCAACCAGTAGTGACTGGTTACGGCCCCTTCCACAATCGTAACAGAATCCTGCCTTCCCTTGACCTCCAGGTCTCAGTGAGCATCGCTTAGCAGACGAAGCAGGACAACATATGGTACCTGAAGAGGTAGTAGTTGGTGGCGGTGTGCATGTGCTTGTTGCGCGAGATGACGATACAGGTACTGATGTTGCCGATGATGCCGGTGAGGAAGATGACGGCATAGATGATGGTGATGGGCACGACGATGTAGAGGGGGTCGCGTTTGGGCCCCCAGGAGCTGGTCACCACCTGGGGCGGCGCCTGAGGAGAGCGCGTCGAGTTGGCCACCACCGGCTGGTCCAGCGGCGGCGTGCTGCTCGCCTGTCAACAGGGGGACGCAGCGTGTCAGAGCTCGCAGTGGCCAAGCGCTGCCTCTGTGTGGAGTCCACATGATTCACTACAGATTGTGAAAATCAGCTGGAAATACAAAATACGCTAAGCAGCCACATTTAGAATTCGTACTAAGAGTTTCATGCGGTCTTTATTACAAGTTTCAGGGGATTACACCACTTCTGGCACAATGTTTTGGGGGTCACCAACTGTTTTATTATTAATTCACTCCCCATAATGGGGCTGGTTGGCAGCGGCACAATACTCTGCTTTTTAGACAAGAGAGGTACACAAAGAAACATGAGCACATGAGGCAAGAATACATAACAAAAAATGGTAAAAATTGGTGAATAAACGATAACAAAAACAGATGAGTATAAAAGGTAGATTAAAAACTGTAGATGAGAACCACACACACATGTGGAGAACGATCACTGTAGGTCGAAGCGAAAACAAGAAAGCACCATAGCGGGAACACAAATGAGTGATACTTGTGGCACTGTTGGTGGTGATGAAACGTAGCACTGCACTCAGCACTAGAGAAACACTGACACCACAACAAAAACTTAAAAATCACTGCACCAAATGAGGGGGTGGAGGGACCTACCACCAGGGGAAGGGTAGGGGGAGGAAGAAAAAGGGGTGGAGACCGTAGGGGGAAACCAGGAGGGGGCGGTGGAGGGGAGAAGGAAAGGAGCCAGAAGCCCAGGATGTGGGTGGAAATGAGAAAGAAGGTGGGTGCCAGGGAAAGAAGAGAAGGGGGAGAGGAAGGGAGAGAGGGAGCCCTGAGGAGGGGGGGGGGGGAAGAAAGGGGATTAGATCTGGTAGGATAGGTACATGGAAGGCGACAGGACATTATCAAGAAGTGGGAATTGGCGGAATCCACCTTTGGCGAGGATTGGGAGCGTGTGAAGATGAAGACCAGGTGGTACATTATGATACAAGCGCGGCAGCGTGCTGAGGTGGGAGAGGATGGGGGAAACCAAAGGATGGGAAGGATCCAGTTCATGGGAGATGTATAGGATTCGTATCCGTTCAAGGAACAGGAGGAGACGGGGGAAGGGGATCAAATCATAGAGGATTCACGTGGGGGCGGGAGACAGATGCAATGAGTGAGGCAGGTGCATGGCACTCAAGGATTTGGAGGGATTTATGGTAGGTGGGGGTTGGGGAGGGGTGGAGATCCAAGCGGGGTGGACATAACACAGGATGTGGTGGATGAGGGACTTATAGGTATGTAGGATTGTAGGGATCTAATTACCATGTTCGAACGGAGAGGAGTTTGAGGAGACGGAGATGGTTACGTCCCTTGACTTGGACTGTGTGGAGATGAGGTCACTCACTGTTCTTGCTGTTGTATTCATATCACATACCAAACCGTAATAAGACGTCTAAGTCGCGCCAAGGTGGCTACTTCCATTCTTGGCACTAGTAGGATGAAGGGAGTGGGGGGGGGGGCATAATCGACGACAAACAAATGAGATTCGTTGGTAATCAACAAAGAGTCGAGACTGAGGGGTGAACCAATCGAATGAAGAGGTAGGGTGAGAGTGGAGTGAGTGACGAGTCTGGGATATTATCGATAATGATCTGAATGTTATTTTTCATAATTCACTATACTATGTAACCATTGGTTTATGTTTTTTGAAGATAGGAGATTTAAGCTCAATTTAACATGTGAATGTCATGTATTGTAATTAAATGTATGCACGTGGAGTAGTGATGGAAACCAATGGAATTCGATAGTTGACGACTGTAAAGCTGCTTTCTCTTTTTTAGTTTTATAATTGTGTAAGGTAAAAATACAGATTAGATTTACTTATCAGTAGAAATAACAAAATACAATTTTATCTTAATGTATTATACAGTGTGTACCATAATTAACAGCAGAAACTGATAATGGTGAGATTATGCCATGTACAACCAAAAACTTCACAGTAAACATAGCTCTACAAAGTAGTCGTTTCCGAAATAATTTCGACTGTGTTGTTAGGAGCAGACAGTGACGTATGAATGAAATAGTGTCCTGAGTATAACAAATGAATGTGTATTGTAAACCTGTCGTTTTAGTCTCCATATAACTGGGCTCAAATTTCAGCCAGGATCTAAAAGAAATCCATTACTACTTCAGCATGTTACGACTCACTCATTCATTCAGACGCCCCCTCCCCACCCACCACCCCTCCCGGATCATCTAGTAAAGGTTGACAAGACTGTGTTCAAGTTCTTCAGTCGAGGACTACACATTCCACTACTGAGATGACAGCTTATAGAAATGTCCAGATGCGTCAGGTCAGGTGACGACAGAGGCCAATGTGCAGGGCATGCTCGACTTATCCACCTAGGACTATACTGGAACGCTGACTGTAGCCTTAAATCATGCCTGTATGCGTATGACACATAACTCAACGTTTACATGGGAAATTTCCTCAAGCAGTCGAAGATTCCGTCGAAGAAAACGAACGGTTCGTCAAGCTTTCTCGGAAGAATGTGTGATCCAATGAGCCGATCACGTAGGACTCATAAACTACACATTCGAGGAGAAACCTTTACAAGATAGTGCTTTACGAACAGCATGTATACCATTTCCAACAAGAATGACAATTCAGTGAACGTGGCTGTCTGAAGACTTGAAGAGCAGTAAGTCATTTTATAAATAGCATCTTATATTTTTCATTCAGTAATCCAATTTCTCCCCTCAAGACCTGTTCAAAAACGTATAACAGTGTATCATTCGCGTAAACACGACGTTATTGAAAACGTAACGCAAAATTGAGTTAGACACTTCAGTGCTACCACCTAGTACAGATAACCAGGGTAACGCAATCCGTCCACTTGCTGGAATTGACAGAAACGCAAGGAAAACGCACAGGTCTTCAGTTATGTAACTACATTGTGAACCAATGAATAGGATGTAGAGATGTTACCCATATGTGGAGAAGGTGTGTTATCAGAACAGCAATTGCAATAACGTTTTCTCATTCAGAACATAGGAACATCTGATACAGTTCTGTGGTACTTTTAAACGACTTGTTTTGTAACTAATGGCAGTCGGTGATTAAAATCTGGTTCATCATTATTATTTTATTATGGTTGAAGGTAGGCATAAGGCTACTCGCGCAGAGGAGCTCTATAGACAGCGATATCCTCACAAGAACCCACCTTTGCCAAGGATGTTTTCCTGTCTTGTTGTGACGCTTCAGAAAACGAAACCAAAGCAACGCAAATGTCGTAAAACTAGGAAAGATGAAGCCATCGTAGATACTGTTCCCGTTTGTGCTGCAATGAGTTCACAGCTGAGAACACTACAGAGGATAGCATTCGTAAAAATAGAGTTAATCGCATTCTAACATGTCACACGTTCCATCGTCATTATGTGTATTTACAAGACGAACTGCATGGGAATGATTTCCATAATCGTGTAACTCTATGTCAGTGGGCACAACAACAAATAATCGACAGTAACAACTTTTTCTCCGATATTTTTTTTACCGATTATTGTTCCGTCTCAAATAAAGGAGAGGCCAATACAAAGAAAATGTATTACTGCTCCGGAAAAAACCAACGATGGCTCACACAGGGGAGAGCTAATGTCTGGTGTGGGTCCTTATTTCATCTGTAGTAAACTTACCGACAGGACATTGTCAACTTTCTGATGCTGATACCTCCTCTTCGTCGGGATGAGGTGCTGATAAGAACTGGAGTCGTTATCTGGTACCAGCACGATGGATGTCCTGCACATAGGCCCTAATGTCTTGCCTGTACATTGTGTCCTTTACTGATCCTGCCAGATGGATTATTCGTGTAGGAGTAGTGGCTAATCGAGCGTCTGAATTAACTCCTCGGGGTAGCATAAAATACGTTGTCTATTGCAGTACTGCAACAGTTCAACAGGTAATACAGCAGTCATTTTTGCTTGTAATTCATTTCAGCAGTCATTACTGGATGCAGTTATGAACTTTTCAAACCAACGCATGGACCAATCCACGGTGTCCAGTTCTGGACTATTTTCGCCCTCAGTCATTTAACAAAATACTAGTAAAGATCACTGTTTCTCATTAACATCAATCTTCGATCTCCTTCGAGCATCTTCAGATCTGTGTAATTTCGTGAGCAACACTCCGTGTTTGAATCGGAATACACGTCTTAAAAAACTTATCACGTAATCCGTTACTGTTTCTTATAATGGTGAATGCTGTGTCTTGAGGAGAAAAAGCGGATTACGAATAAAAACTTTAGACTGCTTTTTCGAAAAGGCGTTAAGCCGTGGTCGGCTCACGCTGATGCCGTTTTTTTCTTTTTGGCATTTTCTCACCATCGAGTGGCGCCTTATTGCTCCATTGCTCTCTCAGTTACTACCTGAACGAGTTGCTCAGTTGCCATCGTCAGTGGCAGCAGCTGCGTTTATCGATACTAGTACTGCTGTACCATCTTTTGTGTGATCGCTATATTTTCCATGTGGTGGTGTGTTTGAGTAGACGGTCCGTTGCGACAGAGCAGCAAGGAAGTCTCTGCAGCGTGTGGTCAGGTCAAAGCTCCTGGTGACGTGCACGCATGGTCAAAGTTGTGAGGCACTAGCTGCGAGAGTTAAAAGTTCGTCGCTCACCGAACCTGGATACTGGAGTGGAGTAATCAGTTAACCTATTACGAAACCTCAACTGCTGTGACATCTCTTCGTTCATTGCTGGTTGTTGCTTCCTGGGCCATTCCCACGAGCAGCAATTTATGGTGTGCTGGAGACGGCACATTTTGCAGCCATCTTCCTGTATGCTGTTTAACTATTGAAATGATTGTAACTTGTTAGTCAAGTGCACCAGTGGTATCTTCTGCCTTGCTGTCGTTATCGTTCTGGTCGTTAGCATAGTTTCCGGCAGTGTGTTTTCCTCGCCGTGCTGATGCTGTCCAACATGGCGTCTAGATCGACAGCTTGGTCTTATTCTCCTTTTTTTTGTTTGAGTGGTTATTGTGCCTTGACTGTGTTTAGATGCCAATTATCAAGACGTAGTGCGGCTGCAATCTTCGTCGTCGCTGATATTTTCGGTTGTCGTGCCATTGGTTGGGTGGAAGGGAATTGATTAGGTTGTTGGATGGTACTTCAGCCATCCCTAGGTTGTGCTGCCACCCGATTATTTAGTGTTACGCTTGCCTGCCTGTCTCACCTAACCTGTCGTGAGAGTTTCCTCCCCCGGCCGACCCTTGGAACACTTCTGAGCACCACTGTTCTGTTGTTTCGGATTGTGATTTTCATTTGTCTCAGCCGTGTATTAATTTAGTTCGTTTTAATGTTCAGTGTGTGGCCTTCAGCTAAACCTTATGTGAAATATTTTAAGGTACGGCCTTCAGCCGTCTGAGGTAAAAAAGAAATCATCATTTGAAAATTTTCTCTTTATTTTAATTTATTATCCGGGCCTTAAGCCTTGAGTTGTTCTATGTTCAGTATATGGCCTTCACCTGAACCTTATGTGAAATATTTTAAGATTAGGCCTTCAGCTTACTTAAATTAAAATTTGAAATTTCTTAGTCTAAAATGTTTTAAAATTTCCTAACTGGAGTTCTTGTTATGCAGACCCTAAGCCTTCAGTTCTCCTATTTTGTAACTAAGGCTTTCAGCCGTGTTTATTCCTTAATGCAATTTTAATAATTTGTTCTGGCCTTCAGCCGTATTGTTTCTTAATTCCTTAACGGTATGTGTGTTTAAGTGTTTTAGCAAATAAAATTTGAAGGTTTGTGCAACTAACAGCAACTGATTTAGGCCTCTTTCAACAACCTGAATCGCTCTGTACTGCATAACCAGATTTCAGGCGTGTTGCTCTTTCTGTCTTCGAAAAGAACAAGAGTGCGAGACAGACAATGACTCTTGTCAGTGTCCAGCTGGTAGCCAAAAAAACATTTATTTGACATATTATTTTATTTGGCTTCTGGACAAAAAGGTATTTTCGGTGGTCAAGAGAGAAAATATGAGAAAAAGGATCGCAGCACTCAGAAGGCACACCCTCTGCACCTGGCCAGAATGGATGCACTGAATCGTTTGGGAAGTGTGTCATAAAGCGTTATCTCCTAAGGCAAGGTAGCCCATAAATGCTGCAACTGGTCTTTGATATCCTGGACACTGGAACCGGGGCGGTGTTTATGTCCGAGCAGGCTCTGCACTCGTTCTACCAGGGACAGACCTTGCTAGTCAGGGAGTACCTGAACATCACACAGACTTCATAGAATGTTTGACATATGTGGAGCAATAGTGTAGTGTTGAAAACACCACCACGACAAATAGCACTAGAGTTAACATACGAGGACGGAGGATGTCTGGGACGTGTCGTTGTGTCGTCGAAGTTCCCTCGAACGCTACCAGCTATGACATCAGCCATACCCGTTGGCTCCCCACACCGTATCGCTAACAATAACACCGCTTTGCCTCTCCGAAACATGGTCCTCCCCAGTCCGCCGCCGTACTCGCCAATGTAGGTCATCCACGGTACTGCAGAACTGCGTTCATCGCTGAGCACAATGCGATATCATTCATCAGTAAACCATGATTCCCGGCTACTCAGCCGTTTGTGCTCTGATGTCAACAACAGCTTAGGCAGGTTTCGGTAATTTCACAGTCAGGCTGCAGGTAGCGTCCGACCAAAGGTTAGGATGATACAAGACGTTGTAGAGAGGCAATTACTTGTTCTCAGTGAAGGGGTTGCAATGTCCTTGGTGCACAGTATGGCGATCCTCCATTGTGGTGGTCAGACATATTCGACGGCAACTATGATGAAAAGATCCTTGCTCTCACCTTCCCATACAATCCAACATCGGAACACTGTCACATCAGAATTATCCACTAATCTGGATACTACATGATTCCATCAGCCGCCAGAGCCGAGACACACAAAGAGGCCTCTTTCAGATTCAGTGAGCTGCTGGTAACTCTGTTCACGCTACACGCTGTAAAGAAATACATTTAGTGTGGATTATACCATCCACAGCCCGCGAAAGGGTTTGGTACCACAAACAAAAACTGCAGTTATGACATTTGTACCCTATATATTACAAATGCATGCTTTTAATTTCTCAGCAGCTAGAAAACCTTTATTATGGGGAGACCGTTATGTTAAATGCCGTCATAGCCAGTAATTTCCCTGTAGATTATAACTGATGCCTGGTATTAATAAAAGGCGTAGTCACTACTGAAGAACAAGATTAGGAGGGTGTAGCGTACGTGTGCGGAGACCTCCACTTCAGCGGGCGCGCCGGCCGAGAGGTTGCCGTGTCGGAGCACGGCTGGCTGCAGCGGCGCCGGCGCCACGATGGCCGCCGCGACGGCCACCACAGCCGCCAGCGACAGCGCCAGGGCCGGGGACCTCACCATCTGCTCGCGTTGGACTGCTGGCCGTGCCGCTGCAGACGCACGCTGTGAGCAGCCGCCGCTCCCATCCTCCACCTCACACCGCCCAACTGGCCAGCACGAGGTCGGGCGCCCCAGTAACTTTACCACTTCGTCGACGCCACAGGGACTCCGTACCACTCCCCATCTTCCATTCCGACAGCCTCAGACTCCTCTGACTGCTAAAGGGGCCGCATACCTGAAGCAAATATGACGATTATGATTCTTTGGAAGAAATATTTTATTACGGCGGTGTTGAACAACTTTGATATAAACTGATCAGCATTAACTGGACACTGCTACGTAATGCAGATTTGACCACTAGATGTCACAAGAGGCGGACCACCCAGTATAAGTGGAAGCGGGACTATTGTTTTGTCGGTAGAGAAGCAGTAAAAACAAAATGGGGCGGTTAGCAGAGCTCAGTGTCTTCGAACGTAATTTAGTCACCACATGTCACTTGTGTAGCAGATTCAACCCTTCTAGAATGTTGCTGACGTGAAGAAACCAACACCGCAGCCACATCAAGGCAAAGACCATTTCATATACTGAAAGTCAAAGAACGATCTAGGATTCTGAGGGTGGCTGCAAAAAATCGCTTGAAAACACTCGTGAGTGTCAGAATGCTACCTGCAAACTGTTCCTCTAAAAAGTTAATTGTTAATTAATGCTTCTTGTTGGTGGGATGGGACTTTGTATAGAAGCACAGTCTCATCCTGACTTTTTTTTTTTTTTGGAGTCGCTCGTCATCCACCTGATTCAACGTGGGCGCCACGAATGCTTGTCAAATGCCAACCTTGTCATCTTAGAGTAGCACTCCATTATCTGTTTGATGTATTCCAATCTCTGTCTTCACATCCAACAGTTTTCTCAAGTACCCTAGATGTTATTCGTCGATGTCTTAACACATGTTCGTCCTCATGTCCCTTCTTCTCGTCACTGTTTTCCACATATTCCTTTTCCTCGCCAGTTTTGAGGAGAACATCCTTATTCCTTATCTTAAGATTCCACCTAAATATCCATACCCCTATATATTACACATAAGAAACCTTCGACTTTCGTCTTTTCCGGTTGTCACACAGTCGATGATACAATAACAGCGAATGTTGTATTCAAACGTACATTTTCAGAATTTGTTTTCACATATTAAGTTCGGTGTTACGTACTAGCCAAATCCTATTGCCAAAGACTGCCCTCTTTGCTTGTGCTTATCTGCTTTCGCCTGGTGGCTGATACACACTGGATCAGGTAATAATTTTTTTCTTCAGAAAATGGCTCATAAATGAGCTGAAACTAATAATGAAAAAGATTTTAGCGATCTTCTCATGGAATTTTTTACCCATACATTTTAGTCTTTTTTCTCCTTCCTTCCTGGTGTATTTTTGCTTTCAAATTAACAAAATCTCTTAACTTCGCCTACTTTTCACTCTTAAGCCTTTCTTTTATTTACTAAGTATTGGAACTGGATATTGGTCGTAATCTGTTATTTCCTCTTTCTATCTCTACCTCCCACTTCTCTTTCTCCAGCTCTTCCTTCCCTGTCCCTCTATCCTCCCCCCCCCCCCACTTGCCCACCTCCACCTCCTCCCTTTTTATGTGCAACCCCTCTTTCCATCTCTCTGTGACCTTGGGTCTTGTTTACTGTTACAACAAATGAAACATTCGTTGGAAACTGAAGTCGATTAAAATGAATGGGAAAATTGGTTAGGATCGTTTGTATACAGAGTATAAGGGAGAGACCCCTCAAACTTTGCGGTAATTCAGATTCCTTGGTGTTATTCTAATAACAAGCCGATAAATCATAAATACAACTTTCCTGTTTTCTTTTAAAACCACCTGAAAGGAAGAAAACAGAACAGCATATCGTTGTGGATACAATTTTAAAAAAATTGCTTACAAGCAGAAAAAATACATGTGGAAGAAAATTTTTTGTAATTGTTTAAATGTCCTGCGGTTGTGCTGGAAATTACCTGTGAGAAAGGAAACGAAACAAAACAGCACAGCCTGAGTTCGTCTAAACGCATATTAGAGAACCTGTAGAAATCTGAAGTAAATCGGCCAAAAATTCTTCGAGATTTTTCATGAATACGTTTTCCCTTATGTGTGTATAGATTGATATATATATATATATATATATTTATACGCCATAGATATTAAAAGTATCTCGCCTATATTCGTCTAAATGTTGGTTAGAGAAACATGTAAAAATCTGAAGGAAATTGGTCAAGAATTTATGTAGTACTAGAGAACCCAGCAATCCTTCGTAAATGCTAAATATGTATAAGAGTCAGATGTACGTTCTAACAATCATCTTCGCCCTCTTCCTGTCCCATCTCCTCCTGCTTGTTTCTGTCAATCGCCTCTCCCCTCTCTCTCACACCATCTCCTCCTCCCCCTGGTGTCCATCCATCTCTTCTTTCCGTGACAACCTGCTCCCCCTCTGACCTTGAGCCTTGTTTACTGGTACTGCAAACGGATCCTTGATTGATAACTGGGGTTACTTAAAATGGATGGGTTAATTGGTTGGTATCATTGGTGCACGAGTTACGAGGCAGACTTCTTCAGCTGCTGGATCTGAGAAGATAGTAGCCAAAATGAAAGTACAGTATTTTGCGTAGTTTTAATCTGTCAACACATAGAATTAAAAAAATTTGGACGATTCGAATTCCATAGTAATATTCTAATCCTAAGCCAATAAAGCATAAATACAAGTTTCCTGTATTGTGTTTAAACCGACAGCATGGAGGAAAAAGGAATTTCATCCATACTTTCTTAGTAATCGCATGTCCCCAAAGGTGTATTAAAATTTAACTTAAATGTTGGACTCCTGTATCTACCATTTCTTCTTCCTGTGTCAAATAGACAAATCGTCTCCCTCATGGAGACCTTCTCTTTCCACTTATCCGCTCTCTCTTCTGCGTTTTCAGTGAATTCTTGTTGCAGTATTATTTTTGCTGCATTTGTTGTAATTTCATCAAAGGTTGTTTAGACTTTTCTATAAGCTAAATTAATTCTTCACATGACCATTTCTTCTTCTTCTTCTTTTTGAAACACATTCACATCATGTGACTATGCATTAACGTCTGTTATTTGCAACACATGAAAATTACTGCCAGACTGGGACTTGAACCCGGTTATTCCGCTTATCGCACGTGGTCACCTTGACAACTTCGGTTATCAGACCACACCTTCAGAACCAATCCAAACTTTGATGTGTCACATAGTTGTAGCCCTAATGCTAGAACAGGGAGATAATTATTATATCGTCATTTTAGCCCATCGAGGCATGGATACATCATTGATGGCTACAATGTTTGAGTTTATAGAGTCACTGTATAAAAAGTCATCATCACTGATGATTGTAGCTGTGGTAAACACGACGAAATAAGCTCGCATTCTGTGATTATGCGCTGATGTCAGCTCTTTGCTATACAAGAAAATGTGTGCTGGACTGTGAGGTCAAATCGAATTTCCCACTTATTGACAATGCTCATTTAACCACTTTGGCTGTCCGAGCATTCCTGCAGAAGCGATTCGAACTTCCTGATGTCACATAGTCCCAATCATCACTATGGATTTTGTACGTTCTGGCTCACTAGCTCAATTTCATGAAAATAAAAATATTGTTTGTTAACACTCATGATATTTGGTATTTTCACAAAATTGACCTAGTTATCCAGAACATACAAAATCCATCTATTATCCCTTTTACCTAATAATAATATAATATAATAAAATAATATAATAATAGCTATAGTAAAAATCACTTACTTTACATACATCCCCTTTAGATGAATGTAATAAATATATAATAAATTAAATATATAAAATTAATTACTTTCCACTTTAGCAGCCACAAGATTTTTATCAGCTGTTGTTTGTAAATGTTTTTGAATGAAGATTTATTTACAGTTCTACAACATTTACAAGTAACTTTTAATTTTCTGATGTTCACTATAGTATTATTTACATACATAAGAATGTCCACCAATTCGTTATTTCTCTTTGTAAAATTTTTCAATACATTTTTAATCATATATTTACTACACTGTCTTAATTGTAGCTTAGTGTTATCCATTTAAATTAAATAAATTAGAAAAATTATTTTTAAAAAATTTAACATAGTGAACATAAGTAAATGTATTAGTTAACAGAAGTGAATTTTTTACATTGTGAACTCTATTTCATGAAATTCATTATTTCCCTTTCCAATATTCTTCAGTCCTTTATATTTCAGTTTCATTTGTCCGTTTTTAATTATTTGAATTTCCCAAGGATCAATTAATTTGTAATAGTTATTTGGAAAAATAACTTTAAAATTATTATTAAGCTCCATACAAATTTCTTCTCCATATCTAGTATTTAAATAGTCACAGTCAGTAACATCATACAAAACATTTATTTCTAGGTCAGCTATTTCTTTTAACTCTTTGGAGACACTAATATCATTAAGCTCCTTGATTCTAGTCTTCATTTATTTTGAAATTATTTTTATGTGATTAATATATAACTTTTTATTAGATTTTCGATAAGAAGTTATGGCCATATGGTAATGTATCTATTCTATTTTCTAAAACATATCTTTCGTTATCATGAGGACTTAGTGCCTGTTTGCTCACTTTAGTTGTATATATTTCGTGTTTTTCACTTTTAATCAAGTTAAATTCTCTATATTGTTCTGTATTGTTAAATAAACAATTTTATAATCTTCTAAACTTATTTCGTTTTAAACGACATATATCTCAATTCATTTAGATTTTTTTCAATTATGTCACCAACTTTATAAGCATCATCTTTGCTCTTAAACCAAAAATTCTTCCATTATGTATCCATTACATTCATATTCCGTTTTACCAAGAACTTTCTTGTTTGCTACTGGAATATTATACATATTATCTGTTGCATAATCACTTGCATCAAAATAAACAATCACTGATTTCATTTCATTGTAGAAACCTTCGGTTTTTGTATAGTAAATATAACTATCTGTATCTTGATAACATAATTCAATATTTTCACAACATTTAGGTTTCATAATGCTATAGTAAAATTGTACATCAGTTCTTTAGAAAAATAAAGTATACTTAATCCAACATAAATATGTTTATTAAATATTATTTTAGTTTTATTCATATGAATACAGAAAGATTTTCACAAAGGAGTTTTATTTTTAAAGTTAGTTTTAGCTACAAGTTTGTCACATACTTTACTATTTGTAACTAATTTTATATCTTGTCTGTTTCTCATATTTTCCATTGTTTTACCAAATACAGAATTATTCCTTAATTTATAGGAATCTTTTTCAAAGTCATTTGTAGCTTTACTTCTTAAGTGTGTGTTTAGATCTATGTAGTTCTTTAACCAATCAGACTGTTTAAATTTTAAAACTTTATATTTTTTAAGTTTCATTCCTAAAGATAAATATTGTTTAAGATTTCTATAATGTACTACATAATTACAGTTTTTTTCTAAAGTAGTTATTAACATAGTTTCATTTGAACCTGGAACTGGTTTTGATTCAGGAGCTAGCTGTTTATCTTTACGTAAATCATGAAAAAACATGTAATTATTTTGGATATTCTAGATCTACTTCAAATATATAACCATCTTGACTAATGTTTGACATTTCAAGTATTCTTGTTCAATCAAAATTATTTGGTTCGTCCCATTTAAAACCGCCATATGATAAATATTGATTCATAGCATGACCATATAAATTATTTGCATGTAGATGCATTATATCATTTGATATTTCTTTATTACTATAATCTTTTAAATTTTTATTATTTGCTTTTACATATCTTTTACAAGATTGTGAAATTCCACCGCTTATTCCTTTTTCAACCAGTAGATGTATATCATAATCATGTAATAATTTAAGTTTTTGTACACTGATTTTTAACTTTACATCCCACGATAAACCTGGTACAGTGAAATACCTGAAAGATCTAAATTTTTATGTATTTATATATGTCTTTCTAAATTTTCAAAAACATCACTTAACAATAATACATCAGTTTTAAGATTTAAATCATAATATTCACCAAGATTTTGAGTATTGAATTTTTCCAAAACTAATTTTGCATATATAAACTTAGTCACATATGTCACAACTATTTAAATAACTATAAAATGTATCTCTTGCTGGTAATTGTGCTTCTTCAATTTTTTACAAGAAATCCTTGTAATCATATGGATAAACAACTGTTCTAATTACTAAGTTAAATAATTCGGGAGAAGGTTACTTTTTAATGTTTTAAATTGATTTTTCCTTAACTTTGATGAAAGTTTACCAAGTGAAGAATCCATAAATCTAAATGTATCAACAATTCTCATTTTTAATTTTTTATATGTTTTTCAAAACTAATATATTTATTTTCATTATTTGGTATTGGTTCTATTTCTTTATAATCATAACCAAGATCTTTTGCAAAAAGATGTGAATCATAACATGATAATTTATGGAAGTAAATAGGTGCAAAATCAAGTTGTTTTAGTTTTAAATTAGATATATTACATAATGGATTACATATTTTCCAATTAAATGATCATGATGATGTACTGTTATATTCTATTCTGTCTAAGAACATTTTGAAACATTTTGTATACATCAAGTGTAAATGATTTTATTTCTTCAATTTCAGAATAAATTATTAAAATTTCTTCAACTTCTTGTCTTAAACATTCTATAAATTTTTTATGACAATTTGGTCTTTATAAACAGCAGCAACTTTATAATTTATATATATTAAATATAATAACAAAATCTAATGGTTTATGTTTTTGATATTTCATTGAGTATGGTGTTTCTGGATTTGGTTCACAATTATCCATTTTTAAAAGTAAACTTTCAAACTCAGCATAATCTACAAATGGAACTTTTTGTGTAAATCGGTAATTTTAAAAAATTACAGATTCTCCTTCACCTGCCATTCCAACTTTTATTGGTTGATTAGTTAAATAATTTTTTGTCTGTTCATCTAATTTTTGTTTACAATTAAAATGTAGTAAACATATATCACAAGTCGATTTTACCTCACTATGTTTAGTCATTTGACTTCATACAAGTCTTGTTAAATTTTTAATATAACAATAATGTGAATACTTTCCTTTCTTGAAATAAAGTAGATTTACATGATATTCATTTTTAGATTTTGTAATTTTTAATGAATACACTTGATAATTTTCATCTTCATCATCACATGAATGAACATTATTAGATACATTAATTATTTTTTGAATAAGGTCAATTAATACAGGAAATTCAATATATTCAAGATGAACATCAAGTTCAAAACCAACATCTTTATATTTTGTTATTTTATCGGCATTTTATCTACAGGAAACAAAACTGCTCTCATAGACCATAAAGAAGGTTATTCATCATTATTTTTCCCATTAACACATGCCGTTTTATTTTTAAAATTATCTGGTAAATCAATATAAGATGGTTCTCTTAGTGGAACATATTTGTTAACTGCTAATTGTAAGCCAATTATTCTGTTTAATAACCATTGGATCCATGTGCTTGAAAATTAGATTTATTTTCTAAAATATGTCTTTTACCATATTTGAATCTTTTATGAATATCTTTTTCTGTTAAAAATGCATAGTTTGGAGTTTCTTGCCAAAATTCTTGAACTTTTTCATTTATATCACCTGTTTGTAGTTTATATTCACAATATAAATTAATATTTATCTTTACACTACGGTGTACTTTCAAATAGTCTTTGACAATTTAAAATCTTTTGTTTTCACTGCATTTAAGAAACGATTAGGATCAAGTATATCTTTATAATTTATAAATTTAACGGTTGTAATCTGTCTGCAAATGCTTTTTCAAGTAAGTTATCTTTTAATTGTTTATCCTTTTAATGGGTTATCTTCTTTATTTAGAAAACCATCATAAATATCATAAAATGGTAACTTTTTCCAAATATTTTCATTCTGTTTCTTTTAACAATATTTGTTTCACTTACTTCTTCAGTGACAACTGTTGCAATCTTAGAACTATTTGCAGGTATATAATTATTAACATCATTTATATAATTTTTCTTACTTCATTTATATACTTTTCACTTACTTCAGCAACATTAATTTATCATTTTCAGATGCATTATTCTGAACAATATTTATATAATTTTCAGATGTACTATTTCTAAAAAGATTTGGATGTTGCTAACAAGAATTGAATGATTATTAGTAATAAATCTATTTGAAACATTTATACATAAATCTGAATATATCGTAAATTACTTTTATTACAAAAAATCAAGTAATCTTGCAGAAGTATGTTGTAGTCGATAAGCATTTTGTTTTAATTTAACAGCTGTATACATTTTGCACTTTTATTTATTATCAAACAAATTTATTAGATTGTTAAAATAATTTTTTTAATAAAATGATAAATATATAATACATTGTTAAAGATTATTATTTAATAAATAATTATCAAAAAGGGAATTAGTTCATTATTTAGTTTAACAATCAATTATTTTTTAAATAATGGTCTACATATAGTTCTATAACCATCTTTTGTGTATTTTTGTAAAGTGTAATTATTATCCAATTTATCTGTGTTACAGTATTTACAAAATTAAGTTTTCACTGAAAAATCTTGTTGTACTTGTTCCATTTACATACAAAAAAAATTATTAAATTGAAAAAAGAATTTAAAAAAAATATTCATATAAATTATTTTAAAAATATTCATCATCAATAATCATTTTCATAATCAACAGATTCATAGTCTGATTTCTAAATTGACGATTTCTGTCAAATAAAGAATCAAAATAAATTGTAGTTAATGATAAAGAATTGAGTGAAGCAAATGTATCTTTTAATGTTGGTTCTATATCTTTAATATTACATCTCCAAAGTGGACAATTCCTTATTCCTTTAACCATTCATCAATACATTCTTTATGAAAGATATAATTGCAACTTGTTTTAACAAACTGATGGTGATTTTCATCACTTAAGCAAATAGGACAATCAATATCTTTTCGACATTGCTCAGTTAGTACATAAGTTTCTTTTAGTTTAGTTGGCATTACGTTTTGGTTCTCCATTTATAAGAAATAATTTTTATTCTCTAATTTTTGTACTGTAGCTATCATTATATTTATTACTTTAGGAATTAAGTCAGATGTGTTATGACAATCAGTACCAAATAAAGATAAATCAGTTGCACCAGCTCTAATTAATTTTTTTGTGAATTCCCTGTACTCATAGAAAATGTTATCTTTGAAAAAAAATACAACAAACCATTCGTGTACCTAAAAGCAGTATTTATTTTTGGTGGTAACCCTGGAAATTTTCTAGTTACAGTTCTCCATGATGTATATGTAAAAGTACATTTGTCTAACTCTACCTAGAAATATTTGTTAAAGAATAAAAATCTTCTTCCTGAATAGGTATTTACTAAAAAATTATGTAATCCTATAGTAGTAATTGAATTTGGATATAATGAAATTAATTGTAATGTGTGTAAACATACCATATATATTTCAATTTCACCATTTTGTCTTTGATATATTCCATCTATTTTCTGTAAACCTTGTGGTAAAAATGTTATCTAAATAGTTATTACTTGTCATATATACTCATTTATTGAATTCACTTATGAGGAAAAATTTACAAAATTTCATTAGCGAATAGTAGATGATCAAATTCCATAAGTACAAATAATGATTCAATTTGTTCAATTGATTTAGATGACATACTAGTGGTAGTAGTAGTTGTTGTTTCTCTTGTTTGTGTTCCATATAAACTTTTAATAACATCAACATCATCTTAAGATTATTGTATATGTGAATCATTATAATAAGGATGCATTAGTGATTCAAAATCATCTGAAGGATGTAAACCTAATGCATGACCAATTTCATGTACTAAAACTTCAAATAGATTTGTTTGATATTTTCCTGTTTTTTTATCAATTTTCAAGTACCAGTGTTCATCTTTATCCATATGTATTTCTAAAGCATCATTATTCCTATTTGAAAAAAAAAAAACATGACCGGACACATTTCCTTTTACATCTAACTCCTTTTGGACGACGTTGTCCATTAATTTGAAATAAATGAATTCGTCTTTAACCTTTTATTAAAATTTCAGGATCATTGATATCATGAATACATTGAATACCACTATATTTCTGCTATAAACTAAGAGCTTTAATTGTTAATTCCAATACTCTTTTATTTGCACCTTTCAAATTCCAATTTATATTCTTTTTTTCAATTTATACTTTCTTCATTGAATTCAACAGTAACCTCAAGATTGTGTGTTAATAGAAATATCGTTAATGATTCTCTTAATAATTCATCACTAAATTTGGTTATTTCAGCAATAACAGAAATATCTTCATTTAAATAGAGTTAAAGTTTATATAATACATAAAGTTTTTTTGATTTACAATTTAATTTAATCACATATTGAAACTACAAATTTCACATAATGTTTTTTGTATTATGTGTTTGTTAATTACGTATTGTGTATGTTAATAAAAAAATTCTCTTAAATGCAGCTGATTGTAGACATCATCAACAACAACAACACATTAAAAATATACAAGTTTTAATTATTATTGATGAAGAAAATAGTCCATGGTTTAAAGCCACATATATTGCTATACTTTTGGAATATAGTCAAACATATAAAACCTATAAGCACATTGATGAAGATGATAAAAAATAATTAGAACATTAAAAACCCTTCGAATTTTAGATGTATTAAAAGACAATGAAAAATTTACACTTTTTATTAATGAAGGTGGCATCTATTCTTTAATTTTAAAATAAAAAAAAGAAGAAGTTAAACAAATTAAAAGAAGGGTTACTCACGAAATTTTACAATTAGTTAGAAAACATGCTGAATATAAGATTAGAAAAGTGATGATTGATGTTTATAATAACAAAAAACAAAGATAACTGTATACAACAACTGCAAAAATTCAACAAATTAAACACAAAAGGAATTGAATTACATGATGATGGAATTAAAATGGGAGATGATCATATTCACTCAACAAAACTGCATCAAAGAATGAAAGAAAATTTAAGGATTGACTGTCATATGAACAATTTCAATTGTTCGAATTTCTATACAAAGAATAATTGATTCATGATGTAATTAGTCATAAACTAAACTGCTATAAAGTAACTTTATCTTTATTTACCCAACTTTGAAGCGATTTATCAATTCCTAACCATTTAACATAATCTTTATTATCTTTCTTCTTTAAAACTTTTTCAACTAAGTATACATCCTGATATTTCGTTTGCTGTATTTTGTGTTAATAAAAATTTCCTTTTCTATCTTTTAATTTAAATGTAATTGGATTAGAATAATTAACATCTTCAATTTCCAAATTTTTCTGTTGACCAATTAGCCGTATATGCTTTTTTAGAGGAACTTTATGTTTACTAATTCTCACTTTATCACCTTTTTCAAATTTAGTGTCAGCTTTATTAGGGGTAATATTTTTTATTTTCAAAGTTTCTATTGGTTTCATTCTAATTGTAGAATGATTTGTAATATTGTATTCAGCAATTAGATCTTCAACTAGATTGACTCATTTATAATTTCCTTGTAAAGCATATTTCTTTCACATTTTTTCTTTACTTGTTCTATTCAATCGTTCAACAACAGATGCTCTTTTTCTGAAAAGTTGAATAGTGACTAATGTTATATTTCTCCATTAGTTCTTTAAATTCTTTGTTATAGAATTCTTTACCATTATCTGTTTCTAAATTATTTGGCTGTCTATCTATAAACTTTTTTTTAAATACATCAACTCTATTCTTACTTGTTTTATTTTTTAGATGAACAGCAAATGCATATTAAATCTTTCTAGATTTACAATTTGTATAAAGCCTTTCAATTCTTTGTGTTTCATTTTTAGTTATTACTCTATGTGGATTACTTGTATCAGTAGACTTTTTACATTTTAAACATTAAATGTGATAGTCATGTGAAGTATGATTTTCCATTTATATAGATACAAAATATATTAAATTTAAATTATTTCACCAAATATAATTAACTTTACACCAACTGGAAAAGTGCTTAACAGAAGCTTTAACTGAAACTTTTAATTCTACAATAAAAAGCTGTTATTGGTGTACCATTCTTGATTGATTATTATTATTTATTTAATAATCATTATTAGCTACATTTAGTGTTACATCTAAATCATCAAAATCTAAATAACCTTTCGTACGTTTACCAAGAACCAGAATTCCTTTAAGTATGAAAAGATATTCAAATTGATACATTTTTAGTTCATTATCTGTTGGAAAAGTTAATTCAATTATTTGTCTTATGCTATCATATACTTTTTCTTTAAGATTACTTAACTGTTTTAACTTTCGAGTTAAATCTGTTTTTTAGACAAAATAGGAAAAAGCTTCATCAATTTCCTTTTTCTTAAAGAAATTCTTAAGGATCTGATTAATTTTTTCATTAAATTGTGTATTGTTGACAAAGTTATACGATTGTGTTAGATTGCTTGTATATTCTGGTTTTGTAACAAACTCCTTTACTAAGTATTGTTTAGTAACAGCATCATAACCATTTACTGGATCTTTTATATGTTTTATTTTTCTACCTTTGAAATCAAACTAAAGTTTTGTTATTTTAAAAATGCCTCGTAATTTTTTCTGGAATTGTTTCATTAAATTATCTATTTTTAATTGTAAATCTATTTTGATTTTTGATTCCAATGAGCCTATATCAAATGATGATTTTTCGTCAGTTTTAATTTTATTTACAAAAATGTGCATTTCTTAAATCTTAATTATTACTAAATTTATGATTTTTACAAAACAATTTTAAAACGAATAAACATAAGTGACAGCATATTACTTCATCAAAACTTTGTATTCTTTCTGTATAGTGATAATAAACTAATTGCTTTGGTACATTGCAACCAAATGAATCAAATACAATTTTTTATTATTATTTTTAAAATACCAACACAAAAGTGTTAAATTTGTAATTGTTTAGCAAGTTCTGCTATATCAAAATTACTTAATAAATTAGGATATTTATCAAATACTTTTTGAAATTGTTATTGTTTTTTTAGTCTAGTTCCTGCTTTCTTTTCCATTCCTAAGTTATGTCTTTCTTCTTCTTCTAATTCTTTCTCAGCTTTCTTTTTGTTTATAACTGCATTTGAACATCTATTACAAATGTTTTAATTGCATTTAATTCTCATTATTTAACATTAATTTAATTGATTTAGGTTTTGTTTCGCCACTAGGTAGCAAACTATAATCAATTGTAAAGTTATTCATTTATATAGAGAAAAATTTAACAAAGATATCTTATATAGTTTAAAAATTTTTAATCCCCAACCATTTTCATCAACATTAATTCCCATTCCAAATTTTCGTTTTCCTTACATTATTACTCTAACTGCTGTTACTGCAACTTTTTCGCCAAATGAAGGATTATCTACATGCATACTTTTTTTTAATCTGATTGAATTATTTATCAGCTATATATGTTTATTTTCTAAATCTTTATTATCTGTGTACGCAATATCATGTTTTTCACAAGATTCATCTAATGGATTTATACCTTTATCACCTTTAGCTAACCTTTCTTCTAATTTCGTACCTGGACCACAATAATTATAACCAGGAAGATGCATTTCAAATGGCATTTTGTTAATTAAAATATTTAATAATCCTTTTTCCATATTTATCACTTTTTCAAAATGAATGTGAAGGATTACTTAAAAATGTAATTAAATATGGAATTCCTTTTGGGTTATATATTATGAAACCATCAAATTTATTTGTTAACATTTATTTTTTACTAACTTTTTCAACACAATAGTACTTATTTCCAGCTAGTTCATCACTGAGAATAACTGCTAATCTATCAATTAATTGTCTAACATCATTCATCCAAACTTATTCAATTGATTTATCTGGATCTAAACAATATCCAATAACTTCACTTGATGATGATGAAGAATCTGATGGCAGTTGATATCCTTTTGGAAAATGTACATTAACGATTTCTTTTACCAGTTTAGTATATTTTTTACCTCTACTTGATTTCATTTTAGTTGTGTTAGTTTTAGTATATGGTGCTCCTGAACAATATAATATATCTGCATAATTTGATAAATCAATAGATTTAAACTTTTCTTTTAATTTATCTTTAGTAATTTGTTTTTTAGTTAAAAGCTTCATTAATCTATCAGTACCTTGATGTTCTTTCGAACCAACTTTTAATCTATTCAGAAGTTGGATCTTCGATCATTGTTATACTGTACCTCTCTAGTTTTTGTAGCATTATCTGATTGTTTCACTTCTGTTGTTTAACGTAATTTTATCTCCTGTTTAAATTTATTCTGATTCACTTAATGTAGAATCATATTTTCCAGAAATATTATCATGAGCCCAATCTTTTAATTGTTTAATTGGTGATAAATCTCCAAAATCTTCTTTATGATGATGATATGGAATCATTTGATTTTTTACTTCTCTATTTTCTTCACTTGGTTTAACATCTTCTTCAATACCTTGTTTTACTTATTCTATAGCATCAATAACAGGTTGTTCTTCCTTTTTATGTTTTTCATATTATTTTCTTGGTTTCTTTTCCTAAAGCTTAAATCGTTCATTTAAATTTTCATCTTTCTTTTAATTTTGTTTAGCTTGTTTAACAACTTTTCATCGTACTTTACAAACATTTATTAAGGAATAAAAACATTAACTTTGTTTATTTTTAATGTTTAATTTTTTTGTTTATGTTTATGTTATGATTATGTTTAATGTTTATGTTTATAAAAATTTATATGGTACACATTTTACTTATACAGTTATCATAATAATAACAACCACAAGTGTGTGGTCCACAGGTAGCATTATCATTAGACCATGTACAATTTGTATAATGTTGACCATAAATAGATTCTACTTTTTTCATCTTTTTTTTACTTAATCAAAAATTAATTAATATTTTCAGGTAAAACTACATCATCATGGTCTAATAGATATGTAATATCATTTTTTTAAACGTCGATTTATTATAGATAAAAATAGTTGAAGTTTTATAAAATGATGTATTTTATTTCTAAACTTACATTCATTTGGTTTTCTATACATATCTATTGTCAAAAATCAAAACCCATCATTCCAATAATTACTACACATTTCTTTAATATTTTCAAACTTATATCGCCAGCAACTAATTCATCACAAATGTGACTGAAATTTGTATCATCTTTTCTAAAGATATTTGAAAAATTTAGATTGTCTCTAACTAAATCTTCAGGTATTTTAAAATAAGTTTGAGGTAAATAAAAGCTATCTATACCTTTGTGTCTACCTCTAGTAAAATATTCTCTCACAATATCTTGAATTTCTAAAATGAAACCGTCGAATACTACAATTGAATTATTTTCACATACATCTAAAGTATTAATATCTTCGTTATTTTCAATAAAACTAACAATATTTTCAATAATTTTATTTTCAATTTTTTGTCATTGTTGTCTAAGTTATTGATAATTTGGCTGATCTCAGCTTTTTGAAAAATCATATAAATGATTAATTTTATATCAATGTAACTATCCTGGAGCTAAAATATAATTATCAATCATTAATGTTGATTTTCCACAACCACTTGGTCCAATTATCACACATCTTATAGAATTTGGTAAAAGTTCACGATGTTAGTTTTCTGGAATTCTTACTTTAGGTTCCCAATCTGTTTTATTTATTTATTTAATAATTTCTTCAGTAGTAAATGAGTAGATTATTTCAACTTACTGATAAATCTTCTATACTTAGAAAAAGATTAACTGTACCAATACGTGATAGTTATACTAATGTTTCACTAGTTGGTTTTTATTCATCTTTCTTAACAGCAAATATTCGAACAAAAAATAATAAACCTTATTGTGATGGAGAAACGATAAAAATTCCTATAGGTCAATATAGTATTAAAAATTCAGAAATATTTATTCCTTCGAAAAAGCCTAATATACATATTAAAGCAGATGAAATTTAAAATAGAATTGTTATTGCAAGTGGTGTAAAATTATATATGGATTTAGAAGATAGTATTGGCAGTTTACTTTGATTTAGTGTTCAAATTATTTCCACTAATGAAAAATTTGTAGCTCAAGATGTTCATAAAAAAATTCCTTTTCAATTAATAAATACAAATTTTGATCTTGCTGATGGTATGTACATAAAACATAATAACCATATTTGTAATGAAACTAATGTTATAGCTTCATTTAAACAAAATGCAGAATTTTTGGAGGACCAATAATTTATGTACCAAAATATCCTGTAAATGTTACTATTTTTGATACAATTCAAGAACTAGAAGTTACTATAACAGAGGAAAATGATAATTTAAATGACATGAAAATATCTCAACAATTTTTTTCCTCAATAGTTTAGTAACTGATAAATCAATATTAGACAGCATTATGAATAAAATTGAAAGTTATCAATGCTATTAATTCCCTGTGAAAGAGAAAACGAAAAATAATTGAAATGTTTTTAAAAAAGATACAGAAATTGAAATAAATATTGGTGATGGTTGGTTTCATCCAAATCATGCACAATTATACATGAATTTTAGTATTATTGGAAATGATGGCACAGATTATCCAACTTATGTTGGAAAATCAAACAGAAAATTAATTGATAGTTATGTAGCAAATCTGTTTGATTTTGGAACAATAAAAAAAGGAAATAATATTTTATCTATAATTGAACATCCTTCTATTTCTTCATCTTTTTTACCTAATCTTTTACTGACAAAATAAGTTTAGGACATATAACTAATACAGGAAAAATTAATAGTAAAAGAAATGAAATGCTTTATCCATTATCATTACTTGGTGGATTTTTTAAAGATTATAAAGAAATGTTGTGGGAAGGAGATTTAATTGTAATTCTTACATGTAGTTCATCTTCTGGAGATGTAATTCTTCATTGGTCTGATAAAAACGATGCTGAAATTGAAATAAAAGATACTCTACTTAAAGAAGGTAATTTGTGTACCAGTTGTTAAATATGAAGCAAGTTAGGAACTTGAACAACGTGAAACTGTTCTTAAAGATTTGAAATTCCTATTTCTTTTTATGAACTTCAAACACAAGAAGTTTCTGGTTTACCTGCTAAAAACAGTTTTGAGCTAGATATTACAAATTACTATAACATTACAGAATTTGATATGCCATACTTCATATTTGTTACATTTGAAACAAATCGTAAAAATAAGCATTATCTGATCATGTTAAACTACAAAATATTTTTTTTAAAAAATGGTAGAAATGGCAGTTTTCCTCAATAAATGTGGAATATTAATCCGCCAAATAATTTTCTGAAAGCATATGATGCATTTCTTGATTTTAAAACAATTACTTTACTAAAATCAGATATTGACATTGGTCCATTTAGTTTTATAAACGTTTCTGAGGAAGAGAAATTTGTTAACATCGAGTGTAGATTGAAGTGTCAGCAAGTCGTTTCTGAAAGTATTTGTATGGAGTGTAGCTATGTATGGAAGTGAAACATGGACAATAAATAGTTTGGACAAGAAGAGAATAGCAGCTTTCGAAATGTGGTGCTACAGAAGAATGTTGAAGATTAGATGGGTAGATCATATAACTAATGATGAAGTATTGAATAGAATTGGGGAAAAGAGGAGTTTGTGGCACAACTTGACAAAAAGAAGGAACCAGTTAGTAGGACATGTTCTGAGGCATCAAGGGATCATGGGGTAGCATGGAGAGCTGCATCAAACCTATCTCAGGACTGAAGACCACAACAACAACTGTTTTATTAATAATTATCCAATTTATGTGATCAATATGACACGCAGAAAGAAAGTTTTAGCTACACAGAAAAAACTACTATGAAACTGTGCAACTTTTAATGTTAAAATTGTGTATGAAACACTTGCTTATGTAATTATGTATGGTAAAAACAATCTTACATATGATGCACAACATAGATTACTTACTGAAAATTTTTAATTGTTAACATTTGCTTCTATATAAATGGATGAGAACCTGAAAAAAATATAAAAGTGTTATCCTCTTGCTTATATACATTTCTGAAACATTTTAAGAATGATAGAAAAAATACAAACTGAAAACTTTAGTATCTTACTTATTAAATGCTTCCAGATTTATTTTATTATGCTTTTTTTTAGATATCTCTTTCTATGTAGATGATGTTGGCGTTTTGAATTTTTAAAATCGTTTAATATTTGACTGCAGAATCCTCACTTAATGTAAAGTAAAAAAGTGCTGAGTCATGAAAATCAACTTTTTTGTTTATTAAGTTATTTTGATGAAATTCGGTATATGGCTTACTGTGAGTATGGGATGAATGTGTTTGAAGAAAACATTCAGTTTGTGGCATTTTGAAACAAAAAATTGGGTTTGTTGCATTTTGTATGTAGCAAGCTATCCTCTTGTATTTTATATTCTCCGAACTGTACTTTGAGACCTGTAGCTACATGTGTGAAAAGTAGTTTGAACTAACTAGATTCCAACTTCTGTCAACAGATGACATTGGTGTATGTTCAGTTGAAAATAACTTGTGAACATACTTCACTTTAGATGTAATTTTCTCTATTTTTGTTTCTAATTTTGTTGTTCAAATCAAATTAATCAATTGTTCAGGATTTTTCTCCAATTTTACACTGGAATAATGTTAAGAAAATAATGAATTTGAGCCTTTGCATAGTGCTGTGTACATAGGGTCAGAGAAGTCCAAAACACAGACAATGTGTAGGACTTTGTGTTGGATGTTCTGCAATTTTCAGATAGTGAAAAAAATATATTATTTAAATGAACAACACTAAGCGACAGCTAAAGCAGACTTCATCCTGCGCCAAGCCACAATTAAGACAGTGTAGCAAATGTATGATTAAAAAAAAGTATTGAAGAATTTTATAAAGATAAATATCGAACTGGTGGATATTCTAATGTTTGTAAAAAATTCTGGAATGAACGACAGAAAATTAAAGTTACTTGTAAATGTTGTAGAACTGTACATAAATCTTCCTTCAAAAAACATTTACAAACAACAGTTCATAATAATCCTATGGCTGTTAAAGTGGAAATTAAATAATTATATATATTTAATTTGTTATATATTTATTACATTCACCTAAGGGGATGTATGTAAAATAAATGATTTTATTATAGCTATTATTATATTATTTTATTATATTACATTATTATTAGGTAAAAGGGATTGTAGATGGATTTTATATGTTCTGGATAACTAGGTCAATTTTGTGAAAATAACAAATATCTTGAGTGTTAACGAACAATTTTTTTATTTTCATAAAATTGAGCTAGTGAGCCAGAACATACAAAATCCATCTTCTCTCACACTTGCACAATTCGTTATTCACACAAAAAGAAAGTTATTATATCGTCATTGTAGGTCGGTAAGACATGGATATGGCAGTGATGGCTACAGTGTCTGTATCTTCGTCAACTGGTGACACGCACTATAGACTGATGAGCGGAGACAATAAGACCACTGTCCACCTCGAGCTTGGTTGCCGCCTGGTGGCGTTGCGGGCACGTCACACTCTGTGAAAACTACATCAGAGCAGCAAAGTCGCATCAGCCCCTGAAAATGTGGGCTGCATATGGCGAAATCCACTGAGATAAGCCGACTTTGTCAAAGGACAGATTATTATTACGCAGACCCTGTGAATGAGTATCTCGAAAACGATGAAGCTGGTTGAATGTTCGCATGTTACTCTCGTGAGGATCTACTGCATGACGTAGGACAGTGAAACTACTAATTGGCGCTAAATGGTTGGACGTCCACGACTCTACACAGAACGTGGAGTTAGGAGGCTTATGTGGTCTGTGAAGTGGGATATATGATCATCTGTGGCATCTCCTCCGAAAGAGCACAATGCTGGTGAAAGTACAAGTGTTTTGGAGCATACTGCTCATCGTACACTGTTGAACATGGAGCACCACAGTAGACCACTTCTACAGTTGACATGTTGACCTAACGTCATCGTCAGTTACGATTGCAGGGGGCACAGGACCATCGGTATTCGTCCATCGATCAGGGAAAATTTGTCTTCTCTTCAGGTGAATCACATTTTTGATATACTAGGTCTATGGTCGTCTCCACAAACGCTGTCATCGAGGTGAACGACGGCTCGAAACGTTCAATGCGCCACGGACGCAGGCTGGTGCGAGACAAACTCCTGCACTTGCATGGGACATGTGGCAGTAATAGAAGACACGTTGGTAGCTGCAAACCACCTGAATCCCTTCATGCTCGATGTCTTACCCGACGGCGATGTCATATTTCAAAAGTATAACTGTCTGTGTCTCAGAGCAAGAACCATGCTATAGTGGTTTGAGGAGGATTAAAGTGAACTCACTTTGATGTCTCGGAACTCAAGTTCTCCAGATGCAAATCCTATGGAACCCATCTGGATCGCTATCGGATGCCATCACCGCTTACGCAAATTAGCGGCCCGGTATTTACGCGAGTTACATGACATGTTCGTAGACATCTAATGACACATACCTCCACAAACCTACCAACAAACTGTCGGATCCGTGATACGCATAATCAGTAATGTATTTCGTTCCAAAGACGGACAGACAAGCTACTAAGCAGGTGGTAATAATGCTTTGGCTCATCAGTGTGTACCACAGCTCTAGTCATCGTCTAGGCAGATTGCCAATCGAGTCACCCTCTCGCTGGAAGATGGATATTTGATGAGGCGCTGTATACAGACATTGTATGAGCTTTACTTATAGTTCTGCTTTGGTACATATGGACTGAAGACTGTCACAATGCGACTAAAATGGATGCTCAAATATATGTATATCTTTGTATTGCGAAATGCAGTTGTTTAGGAGATAGGAAGTGAAATGACTTATAGACAATGTATTTATTGAGATATATCACACTAGTACCGTGTAACACCGCCTCTAGTCTTTGAGATTGGCCTGAGTTTGGCTAAGAAACATTCCTCATGTATGCCTTAACAAGTTGACGGAATTAATTGAATATTAGATCTTAAATTACATCAATTTCCATTGGCACGTTTCACTCACTGTTGGAAATAGTCCCAAACATTTTCAGTGTGATGAAGATCAAATGCTTCAAATGGCTCTGAGCACTATGCGACTTAACTTCTGAGGTCATCAGTCGCCTAGAACTTAGAACTAATTAAACCTAACTAACCTAAGGACATCACACACATCCATGCTTGAGGCAGGATTCGAACCTGCGCACTGTAGCGGTCTCTCGGCTCCAGGCTGTAGCGCCTAGAACCGCATGGCCACTCCGGCTGGCTGATGAAGATCGTATGAGTTTTTGGGCGGTACCGGAGTATACATCAGCGGTGTGTAGCGTTGTTAACATAACTATTCTCATATCGAAAGACCGTTGGGATCCACCATATACTCAATTCCTAATCATTAAGCTGTAGAAGAAACGGCACCACTCAGTTACTGAGAACGCTGAAATAAACTTCCTGGCTCTTGCTACCGATAGCCTGTTTGAACAGGCCCAACTTATGGTACAAAAGATACACCAAAAACATCTTAGAACCAACTCAGGCCTCAACTGCACCTCCCATACACTACACGCCTTGTTTAGTCCGATAAGAGGAAAAATTCCAACTCGTCACTCCATACTACAGGCTTATGCCGCCAATCAGCTACTGTCAAGATTCTATTAACAACCAACTGGCCCGTGAACATCAATTTCTCGACCGATGGAATAAGTCAATGGTCACATGACCACCTGGTGCCAGTTTTGTACCATCTCTCCAAACTGACCCATGTGTTCTCTTATCTAATATTTTGTCTGGTGAGCTCATGCATGATCATTTCCCTATGACAGGTGTTTGTGACCGCTGGATCCAACATCTCTCGACACCCGAACAAAAGGCTGTGTGGATGGAGACAAGCAGTGAGGTGCCGCATCTCTTTGCTGACTGAGGTGATGCGTTTCTGGAATCGATTATAGCCGGTGATAAGTCACATCTGCATCATTATGATGCAGCATAGTTTGTAAATCAGCAGTGACAGTGATCAAATTCTTTGACTGCCATGGAATGATTTATCAGCACGTAGTTGCAGCTCACACTACTGTTACAGCAGCAAAGTACACATCAGTATTGCCTAAACTGAGGACGTTCATTGAAAACAAATGACTAGTACATTCTTGGACTGAGTGGCGACTCCATAATGATAATGCGCGGGCTCATGTCAGAAATAAAGTCATGAAGTTTCTGTCTCAATTCAACATTACTTGTGTACTGCATCCGCCTTATAGCCCCTACCATGCAGCCTGTCATTTTATTTTATTCACATTATTACCGGCACGGCTGACTGTGTTCGATCTGAGAAGTATGTAGCAGTGCTCAAGAAATTGCAAGGCAATTCTCAAGAACCTCGAAAAACTGCCCTGCACCATTTATTTGAGGACTGGAAATGTGCTATATAAAGTGTGGTCAAGGAAAAGGGCAGTACTTTGAAAAAGATCATAAAAACATTTAAATGAAGTAATAAACATCCGTGAAACAAAAAAATAATTCTCGTTGCTCATTGATCAGCCCTCATATTCACAGAATATACAGTGATTGGAAGGATTCAATATCAGTGAGAACCTATACAGCTATTCTCGATAGTGTACCGTAATGGGAAATATGGTAAGGAGGTAAGAAGCGATCAAGGTAAATTGTGCATAGAGTCGTACAAATTGTAGGTTTCAGCCTGCCCAGACCGTGTCTCCTGACACAGGTCATACGAGAGTTGGGCTACCAGCCCAGTTCCTCACAGTAGCGAGATGAGAACGCCACAGAGAGCGGTCTGCTGTACTCTAATAGGCCAACCCACACCAACCTGTCGACAAACCAGCTCGCTGCGTTATGGCGCTCAGCTGCGTTCACCGTTGCATCTCATCTACTGTGCTGCGACGCATCCTTTGTCAGTTTGCAACGGTCCAAAAATGTACGCCTTTTCATTGTTGACAACTTCTGAACGAGACAGAATAATATTCTTCTTTTAATATCACTTCGTAAGTATTTACTCCCTAAAATTGGATACATAAATTTCACAGGTTGACGAAAAATGAACCATATAGAAGGGGAAGAGGAAATGAAACTTCACTGCCAGAGGGCACGTAGTGTTACTTCACGAGAAAACCAAATGGGTCAAATTTACTAAGAACTTGGCAGTATGAACCCATCTATCAGTATGACGTTGTACCTCCTCTGGCCTGAATGCATGCACCAATGCAATTTGGAAAAGCGTCATAAAGGCATTCCATCCTCTCCCGAGATAAGTTGGTCCATGGCCTGTTGTATTACGTCCGACGAGATGGCCCAGCATATTTTATTTCGGGGAAAGATCTAGCGCCTTGCTGGCCACAAGAGAACTTCATCATCACTCAAACAGTTCAGTTCATAGAGACACACGCAGCATGTGTAAACGAGAACGGTCGTTTTGAAAAATGGTACCACGATACTGTTACGCGAGAGGTAACATACGACGACGCAGGATGCATGTGACAAAAGGTTGTGCCGTAAGAGTTCCGCCAATCACTACCAGGCGTGACATGGTGTCACATCAGATCAGTCAGTAAGGCCGCTGTGGTTATCGAAAACATCGGAGAAATCGCTGAACCCAGTGCGACGCCTACCATGAGAGATCTGTACTTCCTAGTCGCGACACCACTCCGAACAAAGTCGTTTCTTCCGTGGTGCCGACGGTAGCCTTCGCATGGGATGATAGTTCTCTAGTCGGGCTGCTACTAGTCTCTGACAAATGGTGCGAGATGACAGGGGATACTGCAGCGAGTCCATTACTTGTTATCAGATGGCAGACGCAGACTTGTAGATGTTACGACGTGCTTGGTGCTCAGTAAGTCTCTGACAAATGGTGCGAGATGACAGAGGATGCTGCAGCGAGTCCATTACTTGTTATCAGATGGCAGACGCAGACTTGTAGATGTTGCGACGTGCTTGGTGCTCAGTAAGTCGATGATGATGATAATGATATTTGGTTTGTGGGGTCCTCAAGTGCGTGGTCATCAGCTTCCATACAAAGTCCCAATTTCTTCCACAGTCCAATTTTTTCACAGTCCATTCTAGCCACTGTCACGAATGATGGTGATGATTAAATGATGAGGACAACACAAACACACAGTTGCGAGGACAGTGCGTCGATCCTCCTCTGTTGTGTTTAGATATGACTGACGAGAACCTTGACAAAGAGTATGCCTGCCTTTTCGTTCCAATGCAGTCCAACATCGCTACACTGTCACATTTAAATGCCCTACAAACCCAGACATTGCACAGCTCTACTAGCTGTCATATGTAAATCCACAACAGCAACCTATTTAGACTCTGTCACGTGCTGATAACGCAGTCACACCAGAGTGCACGGCAACTCCGTATCCTTAACAGTGATTACTTCTCATGTGAGGCTGCTTACACGCCTTATACAGGGTGTTACAAAAAAGTACGGCCAAATATTCAGGAAACATTCCTCACACACAAAGAAAGAAAATATGTTATGTGGACACGTGCCAGAAACGCTTACTTTTCATGATAGAGCTCATTTTATTACCTCTCTTCAAATCACATTAATCATGGAAAGGAAACACACAGCAACAGAACGTACCACCGTGACTTCAAACACTTTGTTATAGGAAATGTTCAAAATGTCCTCCGTTAGCGAGGATACATGCATCCACCCTCCGTCGCATGGAATCGCTGATGCACTGATGCAGCCCTGGAGAATGGCGTATTGTATCACAGCCGTCCACAATACGAGCACGAAGAGTCTCTACACTTGGTACCGGGGTTGCGTAGACAAGAGCTTTCAAATGCCCCCATAAATGAAAGTCAAGAGGGTTGAGGTCAGGCGAGAGTGGAGGCCATGGATTGGTCCGCCTCTACCAATCCATCGGTCACCGAATCTGTTGTTGAGAAGCGTACCAACACTTCGACTGAAATGTGCAGGAGTTACATCGTGCATGAACCACATGTTGTGTCGTACTTGTAAAGACACATGTTCTAGCAGCACAGGTAAAGTATCCCGTATGAAATCATGATAACGTGCTCCATTGAGCTTAGGTGGAAGAACATGGGGTCCAATCAAGATATCACCAACAATGCCTGCCCAAACGTTTACAGAAAATCTGTGTTGATGACGTGATTGCACAATTGCGTGCGGATTCTCGTCAGCCCACACATGTTGATTGTGAAAATTTACAATTTGATCACGTTGGAATGAAGCCTCATCCGTAAAGAGAACATTTGCACTTGAATGAGGATTGACATATTGTTGGATGAACCATTCGCACAAGTATTCCCCGTGGAGGCCAATCAGCTGCTGATAGTGCCTGCACACGCTGTACATGGTACGGAAACAACTGCTCCTTCCGTAGCACTCTCCATACAGTGACGTGGTCAACGTTACCTTGTACAGCAGCAACTTCTCTGACGCTGACATTAGAGTTATCGTCAACTGCACGAAGAATTGCTTCGTCCATTTCAGGTGTCCTCGTCGTTCTAGGTCTTATCTAGTCACGTGTCATAGGCTGGAATGTTCAGTGTTCTCTAAGACGCCGATCAATTGCTTCGAACTGTCCTGTAGGGACACCTTCGTTCTGGAAATCTGTCTCGATACAAACGTACCGCGCCACGGCTGTTGCCCCGTGCTAATCCATACATCAAATGGGCATCTGCCAACTCCGCATTTGTAAACATTGCACTGACTGCAAAATCACGTTCTTGATGAACACTAACCTGTTGATGCTACGAACTGATGTGCTTGATGCTGGTACTGTAGAGCACTGAGTCGCATGTCAACAAAAGCACCGAAGTCAACATTACCTTCTTCCAATTGGGTCACCTGGCGGTGAATCGAGGACGTACAGTACATACTGACGAAACTAAAATGAGCTCTAACATGGAAATTAAGCGTTTCCGGACCCATGTCCACATAACATGTTTTCTTTATTTGTGTGCGAGGAATGTTTCCTGAAAGTTTAGCCACACCTTTTTGTAACGCCCTGCATACCCTACCAAGGCAGGTAAAAACACTGAAAACGAAGAACACTGATGCATTCAGATGGCAGTCCCACACAGAGAACTGTAATCCTAATCTTTTATATACTTACCGGTGGTGTGCACGTGTACGAAGTTACAGTGATACATGAACTCGTCTTCTGGATGCTTCGCTTTTTTTTAGCAAGCGGTGCAAAAGTAATCGCTACTAATTTATTCTTGGCCTAAATTATTTTTCTTACATCTTTCCAATACAAATCAAATGAAAACCACGAGAGAAAACACCCGCTGCTGCGGGTTATGAGAAAATACTTTTTCTTTTACACTTCTCAGTAAAGGTGTCCTTTCTCTCTCAACCTTTTCTCTCTGACATGTGTAAGGCTATGAATATGGTTTTTAGAGTTTTTACTTCGGAGCTACAACGTGAATGGCTTACATACCCTTCTACGTTAATGTTTTGACCAATTTTAATGTTAACTATACCTTGCTTACAGGTATAACGTAACGTCTCAAACGTTCACTGAACGCGCTGTCTGATGTCCATTGGAAAATCGTAAGCAGATGAATAAAGTAGTTTCAGTAGTAACTATGGTGGTTAATATTTACGTCATCTATACTTTATATTACAACTATACAGCAGGAAATAAACTAAATCTAACTTAAGGTTGAGGGTAGTTATAATCGCGATGGCACTATGCCCGAGCACGCTGCCCCGTCGCTGCTGGCTCGGCTGGAAGTTCACAGTTCAGCGTCGGGTTAACAAGCTGCCCCTGCGGCATCCGACGCGCTGAGCAGCCATTTATCATCGCTCCTCACCAGTGGAGGCGGGTGTTCCAGCAACATGCTATTCCTGAGCGTAGCTTACACTCCATCACTCGCAGACACATTACGGTATTTAAGTGTGTGCATGGCCAATAAATAATGAAAAACATTAGAGTGCATCAAGTGGCGTCATAGTGTGCGGCATCTCAGAAAAGTCCTTCATGCACAGGTTACTCTAATATACTTTTAGATTGTTGTAGAGGGGACTGAATAGACAGTATTTCGGATTGGAACTCATTTCCAGAAATGTACCGTTTTCGTGCTACAGCCGTTTCAAAATATGTTTGCTAAGTAGGAGTGGAAAAGGGTAGTCATGATGGGCGGGGCGGTTCTTACATCGTATCGGTTGATATTATCATTTGAAGTCCATCCTACCTCTCTGACCTCATTCACGTGTTTGTGATTGTTAGAGCAACATGGTTGAGCACACGTTTGCAGAATGCACCGACATGTCCTTTCTGTATGGCGAAGTTCACGGTAATGGGAGAGCTGCTCGTCGCCTTTATCAAGATCGTTATCCACTAAACTTCACTATTTTCTCTTGGGTTAGAATGAAGAGTTTGGTTTATGAGACTCCTGTAGAGGCAAAAGAAGGTCTGGTGGGACGAGCTGTGGTCGGTGGACGACAGATTGCAGAGACATGAGGTGTGATAGAGCGTGTGTACCACATTATCACCCATAGGTACAATGTGTGCACCGAAACTTCGTTTCAAAATGACGAAAACGATTTAAGCTAACTGTGACCAACAAAGTTTTTGGATACCGATTAAGTTTTAATTTTGTTTATTCGGTTATTAATGAGCGGAATTGTAGAACAAGTGATGTACAGGGTCATCCTAGTAAATTAGTTGCAACATTGGTCGAATTACCAACATGTTTTCAAATAGTTCCAGCACGGAAACGGAGCGTCCTTGTTGGTTGGCTGGCTTGGAGTGAAAGGGACTAAACTGCAAGGTCATCAGTCCCTTCATCTGAGTAGCCGTCAAAGGAAGGAGGCGAAAGGCAAATCCTGGAAAGTCTAAGTGTAAATAACATAATAATGGCCAAAAAGTTAAGCGGCTCTCCCTTAATGAGAGAGTTTCAAGAGCTCGCTTCACGAATAAAACGTAAAACTAAATCGTAAAACTAAACGTAAATCAGGCGCTGGGGTTCATCTCCTAACATCGCGGGAGGCGACTCAAGGAGATCAAAATTCCACCGCATGGTGGCTACGTTTGGACAGTCTAACAAAATGTGGACCAACTTCAAACGGGCTCCACAATGACAGCATGTGGCTTCTCGGTAGGGAGGAAGTAACCATGATTCAGCCAAGTATGGCTGATGCAGAGAAGGCAAAGAATGGTGGAGGCCTTGATGGAGGACTGCATGGAAAACCTCCACAGATTCGTGGTCTTCTTCATCACCTATAGTTTGTGGTGAAGTCGAAGTCAGCCAGTCCTTATTCCAGGCACGTAAAGCTTGACAGCGTAATACCGATCGGAGGTCTGTTTCCGGAATATCGATCTCAAGATTCGGTTTATTGGTAGCCTGTTTGGCCAGGTTATCAATGAGTTCATTCCCCGGGATCACGACGTGGTCCTGAAGAAGGTCACTGAGCGTCCACGCTGTGCAAGGGTGTACAGGGAATAGTGGATAGGAATGACCAAGGGATGACGAGGATACCACGGGTTATGTCTCCACCACGTTGTGTAGTTGGTCATCGAGGTAAAGTTCTCGTTGTCGGTGAAGGGTACCATATCGATAGAAGTGCATGGCGCGAGTCCTGACGGCGGAAAATCAAAACCCACGGTTGAGGTCCCATTCCTACGCCTTTTGTATGGCGCCTCGGAGTTGCCATTCAGCGACATCCACACTAGAGGAGGAATAGTAGTGGCAAAAATCATCAGCTTACGAAGAAGGTGATTCTGAGGACCCTACAGCTGCTGCTGGACTACTTGAAAGAGATGGACACTCAAAGCAGCGCCTCATTCACATAGGGTACTATGTGAAGCACCAACTTGAACCCAGAACATATGGTGCGACAGGGAGTTCTGGATAAAAATCAGGAGTGGACCCTCAAAGCCCCATTCAAGCAAGGTAGTAAGGAAGTGGTTCATCAGCCTTTTGCAGGTCAAAGAAGACAGCTATAAGGTCTTGATGTTGGGCAAAAGCTGTTTGGGTGGCAGACTCCAGGTAATCCAGATTATCGGTAGTGGAACATCCTTGACGAAAACCACCCTGAGTTAGAGCCAGAAGATCAAATGGTTCAAATGGCTTTGAGCACTATGGGACTTAACATCTATGGTCATCAGTCCCCAAGAACTTAGAACTACTTAAACCTAACTAACCTAAGGACATCACACAACACCCAGTCATCACAAGGCAGAGAAGAGCCAGAAGACCCTAAGACACAGGGTAGTGGGTGAGAACACTGAAGAATTTCCACTCAGTGGATGGAGTATTATATGGACCCACGTGGCGTGAACTGAAAGATAATTGCTCTCGCTCCAATCACTGTTTTAGGACACGAGAGGATAATGCTCAGACGCTGACGCTTGAGCATATTGCAGAGCAAAATGTTCGGCGATGGCATCCGGGTGAGTGTGAACTGTGTCATTTAATACCATTTTCCGTAATACCGGGTACACATTCAGGTATAGGATCTTAGCCCAAACCTGCGAACGACAAGTACGTGGTTCAATGGTTGAAACTTACCATTCCCAGAATTCTCACGTCCGTGTTTTTATTAGGTGGCGGATCTGGCACAAAGCAAGGCAATGAGATCCTCCATCGATGGGTGCCACTTATGCTGTTGGAGAGCCCACGTTCTATCTTTAAGGGCTTCTGCAATTTCCTTGGACCACCAAGGTCTGTATTCAGTCTGGGTAGGTCCAAGGAATAGAGGATCGCTAAATCAGCTCCAAAGAATGGCTTTAGTTGTATTCTGGACTATCGCAACGATATCTCCATATGCGGCAGGGGACCAAAGTCGACAGCAGAGGTGAATCCAGCCCAGTCAGGACTGTTGAGAGCCCATCTGGGCAGGCTTCTGGGGACTGACTCTGAGGGAGGCACAGGAAGAATAGGAAGTGGTCACAACCACACGGGTCACCATGGACCCTCTAGTGGATGGCTTTCCACTTTCCCCAAAAAAGAACAAGGGCTTTTTGGCCAGGAAGCAATCACCATCAGTCCTCAAACAAACCAAGTGTTGTGGGGAGTATTGCTCCACTTGCTGCTTAGCCCTAAGTTCTTCCCATAGCGTATCCAGTTAAGGGAACATTTGAAAGTCACATCTCTCTGCATAGAAAGGAGACTGTCTTTCATAGAGACTGTTATGGTCATATGGCCTTCAGCGGGAGATAACTTTAGCTGTTTCATTTGTGGCTGATCAGCCATCGTGCCACTCACTCCAAATGGGAGCTCTCCCCTTGGGCGCAATCCAGCCTTTCTGATCACCTTGATCCATTGATGTCCATTGTGCATTCCGACATACTTAGACAATTCCAGGAGGGCAATGCGACACCCCACACGTTCAGAATTGCTACAGAGTGGCTCCAGGAACACCCTTCTGAATTTAAACACTTCTGCTGGACAGCCCTGGAGGACTGACGCTGTCATTACCTTCTAGAACTGCGTCAGACGTTAGTCTAGTCCATGGCACGTTGTGTGACGGCCCTTCTGCATGCTCGCAGGGCTCCACACTATGTTAGGCAGGTGTACCAGTTTGTTTGGCGTTTCAGTGTATGTTGCTGCACGGTACCGATACATTCAGTTTATGATATATAAATCATCACAGATTTACTTTACAAATAAAGATTGCATAAACAACGATTTACGTATGATTCTATCGCATCCAAAATAATCTATTATCACTGTTTTTTTATTTACTGTTTGTAAAATATTGTGGCCTTTTTTTATTTACTGTTTGCACAATGTTATCGTTCCATCAAAACTCAGCTGTTAGAAATGCTTTTGTTTCATTCGTCTGATTGGAACAGGGGGCTCCAAAAACGGCCCGCGGGCCGAAACCGGCCCGCGAGGGCCGGCAAACCGGCCCGCGTTAGCTGGCCGGACATCCCCGGTATCCCGACCGCCAAATATTTGAGGTGGTACCTATACTGCCAACAACTTGATTTTTGAGGCCTATCGTGACCAATACACCGCTACACTGTTGGAGCTCTATCTTTACAAAGATGAAGGTCATGCTTAAACTTGTGGACTTGTGGCTATCCACAGACCATTCTCTGTGCGATAGTGAAAAATAAAAAAAAAAACGGTTAACAGACTAGTTTGGCGAAAACATTTTAAGAAAAAACGTTCTTTGCATTTTATTCTACTCACGAGTCTGGGCAAGTCTTTCAAACGGACGCCACATCGACGACTAGCCTTAATAATCAATCATTATGGAAGATGCTTCTTAAGCGAGGTTTCACTTTCTTTTGAGTATGTTGTAAAATGCATACAGAATGTGCAGTGATATACTTTTTTGTCGGTGAAATTTGCCAGAATAAAATACACCAAAATTACGGTCAGGTACGTCCACCAATAAAAATTATGTAATTAAATAAAAGTCGTAGTTCGTTTCAGTGCTACCTATTCCCACAACCTTAGATTTTTGCGATTTCATCTTTCCTTTACTCTTACATTACGGTGATTATGGAGTGCTAGGGTGCTTTAATCCCAATAGGTAGGTCTTGGCCCTTATGACTTCGTAGAGGAGTCAATGTGGCCCGCGGACTAAAACTTTTGGAGACCCCTGGATTAGAATACTAATTTAAAAAGTTCGAAAATAAATATTTAATATTATATAACAAATTTCTATGAACATTGTTACAGTAACAAATATATATATATATATATATATATATATATATATATATATATATATATATATATATATATATATATATAAACTGATAAGAAAATTATTATTTTTGGCGACTCACGAAAGTCGTATTGCAATTTCTCTATATTAAAGTTATGTCTATGATTTGGTTGGTATCAAAGGTTTTGCAGGGATTGGTCGTAACAAGTCATCTCATAGCAAGTGAACTGGATAGTTGTGCCTGACCACACAGGTTGCAAGGAAGTGCTGATGTTACTTTCCAAAAAGCTAAGAATTATAATTCATGTACCTAATGGAAGTACTAAAATTAAAAATAATAGAGGAAATCGACCCAAAACATACCAAAAATTCATCTTTCGCTTCCTGTTCTTGAATAATTATAAGCGTATTCCAATAAAGTCGCCGTTACGGAGTAAACTGCAGTTACAGTTGAAATCTCTGTAAGTTTTTAGGTGAGAACAGTGAGGCTAGGAGCGATACAACATTCATACATAATTATATAACTTCTGAAGTGAATTTATGTGAGTCGGCGGGCTTTTACTGTTGTGAATAAGACGAAGATGAAGCAACAGGGAAGTCGACGCCTTACCATACGTAATGATGAAGATGGAGTGGGCGTTCCTCGACCTCTTTCCCGAACTAAACCACGCTTAATTAATATGCACCGCCTCTCGTGCTGCTCCCGAATTACTAATCAACTCCTTAACGCAGTTTAATTTTCCGTCTCTCATCACTGTCCAGCACGCTATAGCACAATATTTTTCAGTTTGAAAACTGGTTGAAGACTGTACCGTGCGGTGTCTCGTGCGCGGACTGCTGGCTTTCAAGACGCTAACAATGATGCGCTTTAGCTGTGACAATGCCTACCTGATTACTACATTTAAACTAACATATTTTACAAAGTTTGTACATATTCAACACACAGTCCTGCGCGTCATTTACTAATACACCTTTTGAAAGACTCGGCTTTACACAGTACTAAAATTTCTTGCCCTGGTTTAACATTTAGTATTGCGTCAGGAAAGAAGCTGCAAGAGCAGTCATAGATGACTCTGATGCTATTGTAACGATTATGTTCACTTTTAATTTCTGTTGAAGATATAATTATAACGGTAATGGTTATGTTACCTTGTAACGTTAAGGCTGCAACGTACACCGTCGAAGGTATGGGGTCAAAGTTAAAGCTGATTAAGCGCCACCTTCAGTATGAATATGGCTAATGTAGCTGAAATTCTCTCCGCTGGATCCTATTTTAGACTCCTCGTGCATGTCATGTACTTGTATGAGTCCCCCTTTAAGACTGTAGCCCTCTCGTTGCCCCTCATCCGCTACAAACTTATTCCTTACTTTTATCCATTGTTTTTCAATGTTTCGTCCGTGACTGTTTTACTTTCGTAAAATGAAGAACAAACCGCCTTCAGTCACAAGTTGCGTTTATTTATTGCACTATGCATTTCGAGCTCTGGAGGCTCATCTTCAGGTGCTTTTTAGCGATTTACATCAGGTTTTTTAGTTGTTTGTCTGTTGATATTACATTTTTGTGTTAGAACATGGTGTATTGTAGATATAAATTTAACAGCGTTAATAATATGAAACTGACTTACACTTTAATATTGTATGATGTCTGCTTCTGTTGTGCAGTTGGTATACACAACAAACAACTTTAATTTTGCGGTACATACTGGGATATATACATAGTCACACTCTTTTTCGCACATTCCAGTAGCAGAACGTAAACATGCCAAAGATTCTCGTTCATACAGATGTTCTACTTCTAAATGTAATCGATTTTCTTGTTTCACAGAAGATAATATGATATAGTATTACTAGTATACCGGTATTATTAAAATAATTATTAGGCACCATGTTGTAGGTTGTCAGTTGTTTGTACTATTATAGATTTGATTCCTCAGGCAAAAATAAACTTTTAAAGGTGTAGAAAAAACAAATCAATCCATAAATTTCTTAGACCACACAATTGTGAATGAACAACAAGAACATAACTTGTACATTTACTGAAAACCAACCTACACTGACATCACAATACATGAATCTTCATAGCATCCGAACACACATAAGTATGCTGCATTTAGATCAATGTTGAACAGGGCACATACATTACCTTTAAGACCCAAACCACTAACATAAGAAATAGACACTATCAAATTAATTGCAGTAAATAATGGTTACTCTGTAAAATCAATTGATAAACTATCTAGAAAAATTCAGACCAACATCACTCACAAAAACACTGAAAAGAAAACTACCAACACAAAACAAATCTTCACAAACATTCCATACTTAGGCACAGTATCATAAAAATAGCTAACTTACTAAAAAAAACAATATTAAAATATCTTTCTCCACATACAGCAAACTTGGATACCACTTACCTCACACAGTGAACACAAACAAGCCAATAACACAACACAGTGGAATATATAAATTACAATGTAACAGTTACCCTGCATTTTACATAGGAAAAACTGGAAAAACCTTTCACACATGGTATAAAGAACACACCGACGCCTTTCGATTAAACCATTTTGAAAAATCTACAATAGCTAACCACATATATATTAGTAAACACAGACTTGACTACATCCACAACAGCCTAACTATACTTCACACAGAACCCAACAGTAAAAAACTTAATCTACTAGAAGAGTTAGAAATAATGCTACACAAAGAAAAATATATCGAAAACTTGTTGAATGAACAAACAGAGTTTAACAGCCACAATTTTTCTACACCTTTAAAAGTTTATTTTTTCCTGAGGAATCAAATCTATAATAGTACAAACAACTGACAACCTATAACATGGTGGCCAATAATTATTTTAATAATACCGGTATACTAGTAATACTATATCATATTATCTTCTGTGAAACAAGAAAATAGATTACATTTAAAAGTAGAACACCTGTATCAACGAGAATCTTTGGCATGTTTACGTTGTGCTACTGGAATGTGCGAAAAAGTGTGTGACTATGTATATATTCCAGTATGTACTGCAAAATGAAAGATATGTATTGTGTATACCAACTACACAACAGAAGCAGACATCATACAATATTAAAGTGTAAGTTAGTTTCATATTATTAACGCTGTTAAACTTATATCTACAATACACCATGTTGTGACACAAAAATGTAATATCAACAGACAAACAACTAAAAAACCTGATTTAAATCACTAAAAAGCACTTGAAGATGAGCCTCCAGGGCTCGAAATGCACAGTACAATAAATAAACGCAACTTGTGACTGAAGGCGGTTTGTTCTTCATTTTATAAACATATTCGCTTCGATTTTGGTTAGACATCAAAGAATTGTCTCAGTTTTAAAATAATTTGCTTCGTTTTAGCGAAATACTACAGTTCAATGACCTATAAATTTCTGAATGCTAAATACGAAATGACTTTGCACAAAATAATTGTCTACACTGTTTTGAAGACCAAAGTTTCGCGGTCATCATTATCCTTTGTTACACAAAGATTAATGGGACTCCAAAGTGTTTCCAGTATTGCAGTCGCCACTGTCATGTTGTGACCAGACGCTCCGATCCGCATTAGTAGTCTACACGGAAGAAATTCCTATGAAAGTGTTTACTTCCGTTTATGAATGAAATCGAGGTGACAGATCAATGACGCAGGATCTGTTTCGGAATCTGTGCCATCTCCAGAACGTTGGAAAAAAAATCCTGCATACCAGGTCCACCAAATTTATGTTTTGTACCCGTCGCACATTTACTAACGTGGTTATCAGTTGCGAACTCAAAGGGTATCTCAGTGATACAAGCTTGCTTTTAGATCAAAATCATCTTTAGTCTCTGTGACTTTGAGGGGCACTTAATTCCTACACTTTGGCAAGAGAATGATAGCTGTCGTGTTATTTACTGACTTTAATTTTTTAGTAAAGTATTAAGAACAACGGAAAAAAGTTTACAGTGGAAGTGCCTGTAAACATCGACAACCTTGTTTGATGTCCTCGCTGCGCGTCAGTGTGTCACTAGTAATATATCTAAGTAGGGGAGTGCGTTTCAACAAGTCTCGGTATCTTGATCTAACGTCACGGTGCAGTATCGATAAGTTCAGTTTATCATTTTAGCATTCAAAAAATCCAGAAAAATCATTATCAATTTAATTTTGGAAGTGAAGTTTGTGTACGTAATGATTATTCGTGTCAGAAAGTAGTTTTTGAAGGCATTTATACAGAGCGTAGCGTTTTGTGGGAATAGAATAGACGATAAGAAGTTGAAACAAGAAGAAAACATAAGCTTTTGAAATGTTATTCTACAGAATACCATTGAATATTAAATGGGTAGAGCGATGCACACATGTCTCCACAAAGAACGAATACACTGACTAAATACGCTCCACAAACAGGATTTCAGTACGCTACGTCAGTTACTGAGGCATTACGCATTTGAAATATCCCTCTGCATGCGGACCTCAGCAAATTCACTGTCGTCAACTGTATGCATCCACGTTGCTTCTTTATGTTTCCCAATGCCATGTACACAACTGCCATTGGTCGCCTTCGCTATCTTTTACTGTCTCTGGGAATCCAGAAGACAACCTGTTTAATCCACATACAACTCAGTTGACTGGCTATAAGTCTTCACACCAACATTAAATTTAATTGCGCAGGAAAAGCTCACAATTAAATGAAGAATGTTGACAACAACGATGAAAACAGACAAGTATGTGGGTAAAAATAAGGGAAGTAAGTCAAGGAAGTCACTGAGACAGGAGCTGAGGAGCTAGAGGAAATGGTGAAACATAGACCAAATGAAATTTTGCTGGATTCTTCGGGGTAAGAAACGACGTAGGTGGAGAGAGTGATGTACGTAGATGGCAAGAGGACATAACTGGTCATATCTAGTTACATAAATCTAGAGATCGTAGTACTCTGAGCATGTCAGAACGTATATATGTATAATGGACACATGAAATATCAAGAAGAATTTACTTGTGTAATTTTGCAAACCAAACGATTAAAAATTAATTCAAATAAATAATCCGGACCTAAGATGTTGATTGTCGATACGAGCTCGGTTCAAAATATTCCGAATCATTCGTAATTTCGCGCCAATGGTATGATGGAGCGAAATGCTGTTGGCAGCCCTGTACACACCTGTGTTTGATGTTTAACTGCCGGAAGTTTCATTGTTGTATGTCTGTTAGTTATTGTTCAGTACTGTATTGAGTAGAACGTTGTGTCGCACAGTTTGCGAATTTCGAGATGGCAGACATAGATGAACGCCAACGGCCTTGCCGCAGTGGTAACACCGGTTCCCGTCAGATCAGCGAAGTTAAGCGCTTTCAGGCTGGGCAAGCACGTGGATGGGGGGCGATCCGGTTTGCCGAAGTCTGTTGGCATGGGGGGGTGCACTCAGCCCTTGTGAGGCAAACGGAGGAGCTACTTGATTGAAAAGTAGCGGCTCCGGTCTCGGAAGCTGACATGCGGCCGGGAGAGCGGTGTGCTGACCACATGCCCCTCCATATCCGCATCCGGTGACGCCTATGGGCTGAGAATGACACGGCAGCCGGTCTGTAGCGTTGGCCCTTCGTGGCCTGATATTGAGGAGATAAGGCTTTTTTTTTTTAATTAGGTTAGCAACGCGCCCCCATTACATTTTGCTGAAACTTAAGAACACTTTTACAGAGACACACCAAATGATGCAGGAAACCTACGGCGGTGAGTGCTTAAGCTGTACTCCATATTACGAATGGTTCAGAAGGTTTAAAAATGGCCAGACTGAAATTAAAGATTACCTCGTCCAGCACGCCCTTCGACGTCTACCGGCGACGCTTATGTGAGGAACGTCAACGAAAGACTGATAGACTGATTGTCCGAGAGATTGCAGATGAATGAGACATTTCAGTTGGGTCATGTCATGAAATCCTAACACAGTATCTTGGGAGTCATCGTCTTACCACCCAGATTGTCCCACAGATGATGAATAAGAACCAGAAAGACCTTCACCAGTGAAGAGGTTTTGGATCGCGCAAATGAGAATGAGATGTTCCTTAAGAGAATCATAATTGGTGATGAGACGTGGGTCTACGGTTTTGATATTGATACCATGGTCCAATCTTCATAATAAGTCGGGAAAGGTTCCTCAGGTCAAATGTAAAAGGCATGCTGATAATCTTCATTGACTTTAAAGCATTAGTTCATAATGATTTCGTGTCACAGAGACAAACCGTTAATCGATAGTACTATCGGGACGTTTTGCGACACCTGCGAGGAAATGTGAGACGACCTGAAATGTGGTGACACAATTCATGGCCCTTGCATCAGGATAACGCGTCCCTGTTGGTGCGTGACTTCTGCACTGTGCTGGCTCATCATCCGTACTCTCCAGACCTGGTCCCTGCCCACTGTTTTTATCTTCGAAGTTGCAAACTCAGACGTTAGGGCGAAGATTTGCAACTATAGATGAGATAAAGAAAAATTCGCAGACGGCCCCTCGCGCGATCCAGAAAGAGGCGTACCAAGAATGCTTCCGGAAATGGAAACGAAGTTGGGAGCGGTGTATCAATTGTGAAGGACAGTATTTCGAAGGAGACCGTGCACAATAAGTAGGCGGTAAGCGCAAAAAATTTTTGTGGACGAAGTTCCAGAATTTTTTCAACAGACCTCGTATTTTCTAGATAGCTCTTCCTCAGTATGGAACTTCTGTCTTAGCTTTTCACTAGGAAAGAACAAGGAATTTTGCTAAGATATTTGAGAGTTTGCATGCTCAGTGCTGACTGCAGTCGCCGAGGAAACCATAGGAATGGTGAGAAACTGATTCTCAGTATTATCCCTCGAGACTCTTAAGATATTTTATACTATGGATTATGAAAACAGTTAACACCACCTCCACGATGCATGGCGCACACTTCTCCTCAATGTGTAGAAATATGGCGCATTCGTGCAGCCAGTCTTCTCATAATACTCCACATTAACATAAAACATTTCAGTGGAAGTATTGTTTTCTTGTTTTGTTCGTAGATAATGCAACTTTAAAATTTCTAGTTGTTTCAGATTCTCTTTCGTAACTCTGGAAGTAAACGGTTCAGAATAAACTGACTGTTAAACAAGTTGTGACACAGTTTAAGTATTAATGTATGCGTCATTTCAAGTCAGTTCAGCCATAAAAAGGCACTTTCTCACCCATCATCTCACATGTTGATGAAGGCTGTCTTACTTGCTCTCGCTACATCTTTGTAGCCAAAGTACCCAAATCAAATTTTAACATTAAATTTTATTCCACTTTCATTTTATGGTATTTCAAAGTTTGGATATTTTGACATTCTTGACCCCGTGGTAGCACAAAAGGACAATTTTGACGTCTTGAAAGAGACATTTCTTATTTATTATTCAGTCTGTAAGAAGATTGGTGGTTATATATTATAAAGCACAAGAATTCTAAATAAAATTACCTAATACCATCAAACAAACCTACCAACGTAGGAAAAGGTGTAACCTTATATTTCTTATATTTTGGAAAAAAAAGTAAAAAAGAAAAAACAAAGAAAATATGGATCAGCATCACATTGAATATCACATAGGGGGGATTGTATAGCCTGAAATATTTTTTACAAAATAACTAACAGCTTGGGCTGTCACACATAAAAATAAAATCTGTGTTTTTTCTGTATGGTTTTTTCCTTTTATTCTGGAACTTTTAATTCAGTATTTTATTCATTAGTCTCACAGAATCTGTTATTATTCAAACGTTTGTTCAAATAATTGTTAGAACTTCACATTTTCAGTGATAGTATGCTTCATAATAAATACTATTGTACTTAGAATTCAAGCAGGAAACGTTTAAAACCGGTAATTGTCCTCATTTGTCCTCGGATTCATTCGCGGCAGTATTTTTGGATAAAACTTCCTCGGTTTTTAAGCTACGTCAGGTCGAATAAAATTCTCAAGCTTTCGATGCCTATCTCCACTATCGCCGTCAGGAGTAAAACCATTGACTCCAAACATATTATAATAATCGATATACGTATGTGTGTATGCTCCACATCTTTTCGTAAACCACAGGACCGATTTGAACCAAACTTGATAAACATATCCCTTCCATTCAGGGAACAATCGCCTTATGGTTAAAAACAATCTACCTACCATAGTTCAGGAGATATGACGTCATAAACAAGTAGAAACAATTAGGCGACAACAATATGGAGCTATGAAGAGGCGTTGCCATAGAGACGTTGTCGACACGGAAGCAGCTGCGCCCAGACTACAGAAACTGTCCGTTGTCTTTGTACGACGGTTTCGCAACTTCAAAGCTGCTTCCACGAATACAGGGAAATGAAATTTTTTCCGGTAATACACGGCAGACACAGTGCATTCTTTGTTTTCGTTCCTAATATAAAACTGACAAAATCAACATCCGGCCAATCCGGGGTAGTCAGCTAGTAATTTATGTAGTCTCTGCGAAAACCCACAAACATTTGAATATTAGTAGCTACGTTTTCTGGTCTACAAACTCTTTAATTACTAGTTTCACAGATGTAGGGCCCTTACCTTCGAAATGACATGCACTTCATGAAGAAAACAGGTGCGCGGAAGTGAAATTAAGAAAAAAGAACTTGACATTATGGTCACATACTGCTTCATTTTTGCCACCATTTCATAGTTAAATTTATTTAGAGTTAACTGGGCACATTTGATAGGCGGAAAGATTTGCGTTTTTGTCACTAGGAAGGTGTTCTCCTGGCGTTGTCTCTGGGTCCTCTTGTCGTTAGGAAGCGATCAGTGGACCTCATTAGGAAGAGCGAAGGTTCCCAGAGAGCTGGACAATTTTTACGGATTAAGGCTGCAGCCTGCTTTGTGCTTTTGTTGGCAGAGTTGGCGCCTCTCCTAACCCTGAGAGTAAGGTGCCGTCCCATCACTGCCATCCATGGAGAATAACTGAGCACAACATTTTTGCCTATTCTGTTCAGAGGTCATACGACGAGACAAAGACACCACCCAACCGGCTTGGGAACGTCCATTGTTTTAAGTCCAAAATTTGCTGTCCCCAATAGAACTAAGTCACCCCGCAACCGTACAAATCCATGGGAGGCTGCTCCACCCCAGCAACGAGCTCTTATTTGTCAAGATACCTTTTTGGAATCCAGAGTGGAACGTTTTACCGTTTTTTCACGAAATATTCAGTATTATCATCAGTCACATTGGCTGCAACATTCAGTCGTCCCCTAGACATTGTATGTTTTTTGAAAGTGCAGATTGTGGAGGTAGATCTATGCTCTGTGTCATTCGACCGCTGCCCATCAACAGGATCACTTAGTCCCTGGCCGCATTTTGGTGCAGACTGGCTCCTGCTTTGCTGATTTTGCTTAAGTGTAAGTGTTGCAATAATGGTAGGGCAATACATGTTCTGAGCAGCTCGTTAACTGCTTATTTTGGCAAAAAACTTTTGTTAGTGCCAAAATTATTGTTGGTCGTAATTTGCGGCATATTGACGTATCGTTACCTTTGATTTCGCGAGCTGCCCAGATGTTTAGTTCTTGTTGCGCATTCTTCATACATTAATTATTATTGTGATTTTTGTCAGTCATTAGAGCAGATAGTTAAGTGGTCATCGCAGCTTTCACTTAGATTCCAAGATACTTTACATTGTCCTACAACTTTTCCATGATTTTGCTGCCCAGTATTAATAAATATGGTTTTGCTGCACACACTAGCTTTTTGTTCTCTATGTGGTCGCTTTACTGCTGCTCACAGTGAGCAGATTATTTGATCAATTACATCAAGAATTCAGAGAGATGAACGAGTATTACACTCGATCGTATTGTATGAACAAGGATTTCTTTTATAACAAGCATTGCGCTTACGCACCTAGACTATGATCCAGTGCACTGACCCCACTTCCAATGCGAAAAAGAAATTAAACATTGTTTTCATGTTGAAGTCGCAGATAATAATAATCTATTAGAAAATACTGTTGAAGAGAGCTATAAGTAGCAAACAAATTCAGCTCTTTACTATTCAAGTTGTACCAGTGTCACTGTATTGCTCTTTGCAATAGTTCGCAAGTCGTTTGTAGTTCCTGATTTGCAGGTTCAAAAAGAATTGCATCTTTAAAGGTTAGGGTCTCTGAGCGGAAACTAGACAAGAATGTGGGACAAAGCTGAAACCTGAAGTAACTGATTCGATAGTAAATTTTTGTCAGAATAGTAAACAGTATAGTATTTTACAAAGTGTGGAGGTGTAGTACGTACAGAGAAAAAGAGAACAGTCGATTCTTACGCAGCGTGTACAAAATTTTTTCTCGTTTTAAAAGAAAATATCATTAAACTAAAGTACTTTTTTTAAAAAAGAAAAATGCTGTTCATTCTGCCCCAAAAATACCTTTATATCAGATGCTAATAGCACGAACTCAGTGTGTATCTGCATCATTCATTAGACTGTAATTTCGCTAATTAATGCAATTCCATTTAAAAGAAACCATTAAGATTTTTATTTAGTTTCCTGTCACATTATATAAATATTCATTAATAGTCACTAGTTTCGAACGAGGCCGCTCATTTTCGAACAGTCTTTGCGTCTTTATCATGTAACTGTAAAATATAGAGAGTGGACAACAATATGAAAACAGCGGGAAGACAACAAATTACCACGAAACTTCCTGGCAGATTAAAACTATGTGCCGGACCGAGACTCGAAATCGGGACCTTTGCCTTTCGCGGGCAAGTGCTCTTCCAACTGAGCTATCCAAGAAAGACTCACGCCCCGTCCTCACAGCCTTACTTCCGCCATTACCTCGTCTCCTACCTTCCAAATTTTACAGACGCTCTCCTGCGAACCCTGCAGGACTAGCACTCTTGAAAGATAGGATATTGCGGAAACATGGCTTAGCCACAGCCTGGGGGATGCTTCCAGAACAACAAAATACCATGTTTAATACGGTGTAGGAAACACGTTGGCATTCAAAGCAGCTTCCAGTAGTCTCGGAATGTATAAATATAGTTTCTGTATGATTTTCACGGGAGTTACGCCATTCTTCCTCCACAATAGTGTTAAGTTCAAGTAAAGATGTTGCGGGGGAGGAGGGGGGTGGGGTGGAGGGTATACTGATCACGTAGTCGTATCTCCAGAGTAGTCCACAAAGGCTTAATAATATTGAGTGAGATCTTGTGACTGGTGGTCAGAGGGGGTGGCGCAATTTATCTTTGTGATCACAAAACTAGTACTGGACGATGTGTGCTGTGCGAACAAGGGTCCTGTCATCTTGAAACACAGGATCACTTTGTACAATGAGATGGACATGATCAGCCAGAATGCTCATATAATTCTCGTCAGTAATGCGACCTTGCGGAGTTGCCATGTGTCCCACCTAATACCACGATATGGCTGCCCAAATTATCATCGAATACCCGTCATGTTTCACTCTTCAGACGTAAATTCCGACAGAGGTTTGAAACAATGTACGACCAGATTAATTCGTTCAAATGACATCATTCAATTTCTCCATTGTCCAGGATTTATGGCATCTAGACCACGTTTTCCTATTACGAGAATTTGAATCACTGGGGAATGGTGTGGAATTCCAGCTTGTACTGCAATTCGCTACTTATGGAGCTCTCTTCATGTTATTTTCGTGCTGAAAGAGTTAATGAGAGCGACATTCAGTTCTTTAGGGACTTTTGCAGCCGTTGTCCTATTGGTTTTCGTCTCAGTCTTCTACAATGATCGTCTGTCGCTACCACTCAACAAACACATCTGACCACGGTTTGACTTACCGGATGACGTTTTCCGTGTTCCCAATATGCGGTATAAACCTTCGATAAGGTGACTCTTGAATCACCAAACACTTCTGCTACTTTGGTTACGATTAAACATTAGACTACTAATAGCAGACAAAGAGCAGTTATACAACCGAAATGAGGAGACAGCAGCTTTCGTCAAAGTAGCAGTCCTCTTATTAATATCGATTAAATGAAGTTGGCATGAATGTGAAAAGCATTAAGCATCGCAGTGATAGTTTACTGGTAATAAGGGATACATAAGAACTTTCTACAACGAATCTGCCTTACGTTAGTGTGTACCTTGCTTCATTCCACGTTTTTGAGGGTTCTCCTTAACTAGATCTGCAGAATGCGAATATCTTCCTATCACCCCAGCCGTCTCCTTGGTTGCCACTCACACTTGCACCACCCTTCAGCTGCTTTCCCAACTATCGATATCAATGTCGCCCCCTCTTCCCCCCCTCCACAGAACTGTAACTACCAATTGCGCTTGCCCTTTCGCTCCTCCCTCCATCCACCCCCGAACACCGCAGTTTCATTATTGACATCCCTGTCAGAAGTCTAAAACATGTTCTCTAATTTACAGTCTTTTCTCTCCGTCCTCTCCCTTTTCTCTCTCTCTCTCTCTCTTCTCTTTCTTGCTGGGGCGGCGCACAAACCCACACACACACACGAATACGAAAGTCTACCAAAAACATTTTAGCCGAACTCACAATCAACATTATGTGAGTGTGAAACAGGTGAAGCTACAATAAAATTTCTATGAAGACAACTCTCGTAAGTTTTACAAAAGAATGAAGCAAAAGAAAAAGTTGGAGCCAAAAATGAAAAATCTCGTGATGTGTAAGTCCAACATAGTTCTGTCCGACTTCAACCTTCGTTGAAAACTAGGCGAAAAGCTATCGCCTTCAGGACATGTAAAAGACAGTAACAAACTGTGTAGGCTAGTTATATGCGAAATGTGTAAAGAAAAATTGGTTTTAATCTACAAAAAGCAAAATGCAGAAACGTTTTACATATACTACATTTGCAGAATGAACAGCTAAGATACTCTGGAATTACAAATGAAACGCTTCTAGTTAAAAACAACACTGCATTAAGCTGAAGAGGAGAAAATACATTAATAATTGAACTCTATTGTTGTTATGTTTGTAGTACAAGAACTAAAAAACTAGGACTTTTATGAAGCCGAGGTATTTTCATTTTGAGGAACAATTTTCACAAAATTTTTCCCATATTCTTCAGCCTTACTCTTTTAATTTCGTTTAATAATTACGTCTGTTACTAGAAGAAATACCAGTGTTAGCGTACTACGAGGGTAGTCCAGAACTTAACTTCCTATCGGTCACGAAATAGAAACCACAGTGAAAATCCGATGAAGCTCTGGATAGGTGTCGTGGGCATTGTGTCTAGCATTCCGGGTCAACCGCGTCACTTTGTACTTTGCAATTCTACACGCACAATGAGAACTTAAAGATGCCTAGAAACCAGTGTCTCCCGCCAAGTATGGGTGCCACCGGAGAGATTTAGCCTGATTTCATGCAACCACACGTAACGTAAACGTCAAGCATTTACTTATTCAAGACAATTCTCGGCCACCATCTGCAGGGGCCGGATCGTGGATTTTCTCCCCCGGGGAAAGGGTGTTTGTGTTGTCTTTATCATTTTATCATTTGGGAAGTTCCGAGACTGGATATGGAAAGATTTGGTACTTGTACGGGCTCTGATGACCGCAATGTTGAGGGCCCCCCAAACCACCACCACCACCATCATCATCATCATCATCATCATAATCATCATCAACATCATCATTGCAGGGTCATTATAGTCGCTCTCGCAGCGTTGTCGATATGAAGTGTTTGATCACCCACCATACACCATATAGCTTGGCCCACTCTAACACTCATCTCTGTTAAGCTGAACTCCTGACTGTGAAGGCAATATTTTGGCATAGACATCGAGAGACAGACCAGCCTAGACAACTGGCGCAAAGCAAAGACTGCTGCCTTCTATGAGGAAGGTTGGTACAACGCTACACAGATATCTAGGCCAGAGGGGTGACTATACAAAGAAGTAGCTGTAAGGTGTAGCTAAATGCTGCAAACAAAACATTTCTGGTTTTTTCAGTGGTTTCCATTTCGCGACAGATCGAAACATAATTTGTGGCAAATCTCGTAACTGCTGCTATTAGCCAAATGTACCAGTTTTGCTACCTTTATTTGCTTTTGCCTATATTTCATCTGTCTGATAAGCGTTTCATTTCCAATAGGAGATGATTATAAATTGTAAAACTTATTTTTGAGTCAAAGTCGATATTACATAGCACTTTTCGCTCTGCGAATAATATTACATTCTTCAAATGAAATGGAAGATAAATAAACAATAGAAGAAGGGACTGCTAAAGACAGGACGAGTAGCAAAACCTTTTCTCATTTCTCACACATTGTCGAGGTGATTCAACCCCAGAGCGTTCAACAGACTGATAGATCTCACTTGCAATGTTTCATCTCATACTGCCTTTCGAGTGCTATTTTTATGGGTGAAACTGTAAGCAAGGACAGTAAATTACTATCCTTTCCGTTTCTTATCCTCTTTTGTGTCGTCTTAGCCATAACAACAGCAATTTCAGTCATGACGATGCATCCCAAGTGCTCCTGTTGTTAGTGAACGTGAACGATACAGCAATTTCAGTTGGATAAGTTTCCCATCCTAAAAATCGCACCAGAAAGATTTTCAAGAGTCAACACCATCCTGAAGGGAATGAAAATACGGCCATCTCCATTTCTAAGTTTCGATAAGAGGCTAGAGTCGTAGGTGAACTATATTGCCATGTTGCAGCAGCACATCGTACTCCATAACATTACAAGTGACGCACAACAGAAAACCCTTTTATCTGTGTGCTCTGGAGCTGATACTCATCGATTACTTCAATAACTTAATACAAAGGTAGGTCTTAATGAACTAACATATGTTTAGTTGAAAGAAAAGCTAGCAGATTACCTTGATTGGGAAATGCATAACGCAACTACTAGATATAAATTTCTCAGGTGTCCTAAGAAAAGTGCACATAGGTGCCGTGACTGGATAGCCCAGTTACAGGAGTTGACGCGAGTGTAATTTCCAATGTCTTAATGCCGAATGTAAGCAGTCATATGTAGAGTTATTGGTGCGAGACACGATTGTAGTACATTCACCGGACAAGTGTCTGAGAACTATTAAAATTGCGCAACCCCTGGGTAGAGACTTGTTTACTAATGATATGTGTTTTTAAACTAAAAGACGTCGCCCGCGGCGTTGCAGAAACACTTGACACTAGCCGGCCGGAGTGGCCGTGCGGTTCTAGGCGCTACAGCCTGGAACCGAGCGACCGCTACGGTCGCAGGTTCGAATCCTGCCTCGCGCATGGATGTGTGTGATGTCCTTAGGTTAGTTAGGTTTAAGTAGTTCTAAGTTCTAGGCGACTGATGACATCAGAAGTTAAGTCGCATAGTGCTCAGAGCCATTTTTGGACTTGACCGTATTTCGTACTGGTAAACAACATCGAAGCACGAAGCGCTTACTTCGTCCCAGCGCCAACGACGCCTCGGATGCAGACTTCCGCCCTCAGAAAGTTACAGGACAACAGGTTCCCAATACTTGTCTTCATTGTTTTCTAACTCATGACGGTCAGGATTTATTTTCTAAACGAAATTCTTGTAACAAGAAGGGTCACAAGGGCGAAGTGTGTATTTCAGCACTGCCGTTGAAAGTGAATGGCACACGTCTTATCGACAAAGGTTTTGACAGCGAACGCGATTTATCAGTTTACGACGAATCCCAGACACCTCATCCGAACTGCATTGCAGGACAGATATGCGTCCTCTTCGGTGCTGGCGCAACCCTCTCCAGGAGTCCATCGCCATCTATTACGGAATGGGTTATGGGTGTGTCGTCCACTTCCCCGCCTATCTTTGAAGAATGTGCAGAAACATTCTAGACTGCAATGATGTATGGAATGATGTCACTGGGAACAGAAATGGCCTCAGATAATGTTTTCGGACGAATCCAAGTTCTCCCTGTACGAAAATGATGGTTCCATGTTGGTTCGCTGCAAACAAGGGGAGCGGCATCACAGTGACTGCATTCGCACAAGACCTACACTCACGGCCACCTCGCGGCCTTACGTTGTGAGGTGCCACTCGGTGCAACCACAAATCACAGTTGGTGTATATCCAGAGCACTATAACCAACCTGACCCAAAAGAATGACATCCTGTGACCCGTAGCCATATCCTTTCTGTAGAGCACCCTATACGTCTTTCCTTTCAGCAGGATAATGCACGACCACATGTTGCTGCACGAACGTTTTTAGTGTCACAGGGTGTCAGCCTTTTGCCCTGGCACGCCAGATCACTACATTTGTCGCCAATTGAAAATGTGTGGGACATGGTTCAGCGCTGTGACCCCAATGCCAACTATCACAGATGAACTTAGGAGGCAGGTGAATGCAGCATGGATGGCTATAACACACGTCGCCATTCGCGTCTTATACAAGTCCATACTATCACGCATAGAACATGTTATCAGGGCCCATGGCGGATCCTGTGCAGCTAGGCAAGAGTGTAAGTAGGCTGTTTAGGTTTTTTTTTTTATTGGTAACGCCACATAGCGGCACTGTATGAAAAATCACTGGCTGTGCTGTGTGCAGTCAGTGGCTGGTTGGCATTGTTGTAATACTCGCCATTGTAGTGTTGGGCAGCTGGATGTTAACAGTGCGTAGCGTTCGGCCATTGGAGGTGAGCCGCCAGCAGTAGTGGATGTGGGGAGAGAGATGGCGGAGTTTTGAAATTTGTAAGAATGGAAGTCATGATCTGCTATATATACACTCCTGGAAATTGAAATAAGAACACCGTGAATTCATTGGCCCAGGAAGGGGAAACTTTATTGACACATTCCTGGGGTCAGATACATCACATGATCACACTGACAGAACCACAGGCACATAGACACCGGCAACAGAGCATGCACAATGTCGGCACTAGTACAGTGTATATCCTTGAAATAAGAACACCGTGAATTCATTGTCCCAGGAAGGGGAAACTTTATTGACACATTCCTGGGGTCAGATACATCACATGATCACACTGACAGAACCACAGGCACATAGACACCGGCAACAGAGCATGCACAATGTCGGCACTAGTACAGTGTATATCCACCTTTCGCAGCAATGCAGGCTGCTATTCTCCCATGGACACGATCGTAGAGATGCTGGATGTAGTCCTGTGGAACGGCTTGCCATGCCATTTCCACCTGGCGCCTCAGTTGGACCAGCGTTCGTGCTGGACGTGCAGACCGCGTGAGACGACGCTTCATCCAGTCCCAAACATGCTCAATGGGGGACAGATCCGGAGATCTTGCTGGCCAGGGTAGTTGACTTACACCTTCTAGAGCACGTTGGGTGGCACGGGATACATGCGGACGTGCATTGTCCTGTTCGAACAGCAAGTTCTCTTGCCGGTCTAGGAATGGTAGAACGATGGGTCCGATAACGCTTTGGATGTACCGTGCACTATTCAGTGTCCCCTCGACGATCACCAGAGGTGTATGGCCAGTGTAGGAGATCGCTCCCCACACCATGATGCCGGGTGTTGGCCCTGTGTGCCTCGGTCGTATGCAGTCCTGATTGTGGCGCTCACCTGCACGGCACCAAACACGCATACGACCATCATTGGCACCAAGGCAGAAGCGACTCTCATCGCTGAAGACGACACGTCTCCATTCGTCCCTCCATTTACGCCTGTCGCGACACCACTGGAGGCGGGCTGCACGATGTTGGGGCGTGAGCGGAAGACGGCCTAACGGTGTGCGGGACCGTAGCCCAGCTTCATGGAGACGGTTGTGAATGGTCCTCGCCGATACCCCAGGAGCAACAGTGTCCCTAATTTGCTGGGAAGTGGCGGTGCGGTCCCCTACGGCACTGCGTAGGATCGTACGGTCTTGGCGTGCATCCGTGCGTCGCTGCGGTCCGGTCCCAGGCCGACGGGCACGTGCACCTTCCGCCGACCACTGGCGACAACATCGATGTACTGTGGAGACCTCACGCCCCACGTGTTGAGCAATTCGGCGGTACGTCCACCCGGCCTCCCGCATGCCCACTATATGCCCTCGCTCAAAGTCCGTCAACTGCACATACGGTTCACGTCCACGCTGTCGCGGCATGCTACCAGTGTTAAAGACTGTGATGGAGCTCCGTATGCCACGGCAAACTGGCTGACACGGACGGCGGCGGTGCACAAATGCTGCGCAGCTAGCGCCATTCGATGGCCAACACCGCGGTTCCTGGTGTGTCCGCTGTGCCGTGTGATCATTGCTTGTACAGCCCTCTCGCAGTGTCCGGAGCAAGTATGGTGGGTATGATGTTATTATTACGATGACTGTGTATTATGCTGTTGCGGTATGTTTATGATCAATAAGCTGTTGCTATATGAGTTATTTGATTATGCTACATATCTGTTATGATGAAATATTGAAGAAGTGTCGACGAATAAGGTAAGGAATAATGAGTAGTGGTTAGGGACTCTGACTTGTGAAAAAGGGTGTTGGAAACCGAGAATCGTACTTTAAGAGTTATGAAATGTATGTAAATGCGTGAATGTGTTATAATGCCGACGAAATTTTTTTGGACACTGTTATATCAGTAGGATTTTGTTTCTACAGATTTGTAACGCAAATTCTTGACCTGTGAAATATTTTTATATGAGACTGCCACTGTAGCGGAAACTGGTGTCGTAAATATTTCGGTAAGAAAATTAAGTGACCACCTGCACGTAATGCGTCGTCGGCACCCAGCTGCACGACAGCCACCTGGAAACAAGCCATTAGTGTGTGCCTTTCAGAGGCACAGGTGGAGAAAAAAAAAGAGGCCATTATCCTCGCCATTGACGTTCCTTTGTAGAAAGCATCGTAAATACGACACACTCAAACTTGAAAACATATGATTATACTGTGGAGCTCTTAATTTATGATATTTGCTAAAATGCCTAATGAAACGATGAGAAACATTTCATGGCTATTGCCTTGCTAGTTGAAAGATTGTTTAGTGCACTATGAAACGCCATATTGCTAGTGAAGGACGTTTCACGCCTTGCTTTGTCTATTTTGTTTAATATCTAGTTTCTAGCTGCACTGCAGCATTGGTTAAAATAAAATTTTATAGATGTACTAATATAAATATTTTCTGTCTACAGATCCAGTATATAATAATAATGTGATATACTTCCAAAAAAATGAGGGAGCACAAAAAGACATTTCCCTTAACAGGAACTGCATACATAATTTTCTTTTCAAGTACTTGGTAGTTTATTCCATAGAATAAGTTTTGTGGTGCACCACTTTAATTATATAGACATTAAGATGTGAATATACATTTCCCTTATCTGCGTTGTTGTCTTTAGTGTACTATTTTTTCTGCTTGTAGGTTTGTCATGTTTAGGTATAAGTTATTACATTTATTGCTGCTTGCTTTGCTTACTTGCATTTCTTTTACATTTCACTGCACACATTTCTGTTGGTCTTAGTATAAGGACAATATGTGAGAAGAAGGGACCGATAGTGTTTGCACGTGTGTTAATAATTCAGCAAGGGACTGGATAACAGCATTGCTGGTTCTAAAGACATTTCAAATTCTTTGTGAGTGGACAAGTGGTGGTTTATGGACTTGCTATATTCGCTGCAAGACTTTTCGATGGTGATTGTGCACCTGCACAGTTGCAACAGATGGCTTCTGGCCGTCTCTACAAGGACTACAGTGGGTCTGCACCTTTGATGACCCACCAATACCATTATTTCTACAAGGACTACAGTGGGTCTGCACTTCTGATGACCCATGAATACCATTCTTTCTACAAGGACTGCAGTGGGTCTGTACCTCTAGTGGCCCACCAATACCATAATCTCTACCATGACTACAGTGGGTCTGCTCTGTGATGACCTACCTACCAATAGTCTTCAACATCGACTGACTCTGCTGTGGCTTTGCTCTGTTGTGGCCCATTACCTGTCTGCATGTCAAGCGTCAGCACTGTCTTTCCGTTGGAAGGACAACACTACTCCTCCAAGACTGCATGGAAATCCACTACTTCCGTGTGGATTTTCTTTTACTGCTCAGACATTGAGCAAAAACACTGCTATATTACTGTGATGAACGATCAGGACTGTCTTTATGGACTGTGAGAAAATTTTAGCTTTTGGCCAACATTGTATCGATGAGTGTGTGCATTTCATTTCTTTGTTATTCTAATAATGAAAAAAATTTACAAATCTGTATTGGCCACTGCCCAAAACAATTTGTAAATTTTTTTGGAGGAGCATGGGGGCTATGTAAGTAGGGTGTTTAGGTTTTTTTATTGGTAACGCCACATAGTGCACTGTATGAAAAATAACTGGCTGTGCTGTGTGCAGTCAGCAGCTGGTTGGCATAGTTGTAATACTCGCCATTGTAGTGTTGGGCAGCTGGATGTTAACAGTAAGCTGGCCGTGGTGGTCTTGCAGTTCTAGGTGCTGCAGTCCGGAACCGCGGGACTGCTACGGTCGCAGGTTCGAATCCTGCCTCGGGCATGTATGTGTGTGATGTCCTTAGGTTGTTAAGCTTTAGGTAGTTCTAAGTTCTAGGGGACTGATTACCTAAGATGTTAAGTCTCATAGTGCTCAGAGCCATTTGAACCATTTTGTTAACAGTGTATAGCGTTGGGCAGTTGGAGGTGAGCCGCCAGTAGTGGTGGATGTGGGGAGACAGATGGCGGAGTTTTGAAATTTGTAAGAATGGATGTCATGAACTGCTATATATATTATGACTATTAAGGTAAACACATTGTTTGTTCTCTATTAAAATCTTTCATTTGCTAACTATACCTATCAGTAGTTAGTGCCTTCCCTAGTTTGAATCTTTTATTTAGCTGGCAGTAGTGGTGATCGCTGTATTGCAGTAGTTCGAGTAACCAAGATTTTTTTGAGGTAAGTGATATGTGAAACGTGTAGGTTAATGTTAGTCAGGGCTATTTTTTGTAGGGATTTTTGAAAGTCAGATTGCGTTGCGATAAAAAAAGACTATTGTGTGTCAGTTTAAGCACAGTCATGTATAATTTTTCTAAGGGGACGTTTCAAGAGGACAATTTAGAACCCAGGTGACTGAGATGCTAACAGTGTCTGCAGAACATGTCCATGTCCTGTGAATACGAGCGAAATTTCTCTAGTTGTTAAAGGTGTTTTTTTCTGATTCAGTAAGAGCTGGCAGCTATAATTTTTTAAATACGTTATCAGTCACAGCGTGGTTTGACAGTGCAGTACAGTGTGTACTGCCCACTGAATGGCTAACATAGTTCTACGAGGTGGTTCGACATAGACTCCATACATCAGAAGACGCAGCGAAAACAACTACTGATGAATTGATTTATCCTAATAATATCAGAACAATATAATTTTATTTGTCTTACATATAAACATGCATTTTTAATGTTTTGTCATTATATTCTCTGTTATGGACTTCTTACAATTAATATTATACTTAGTATGGAATATAATGATGACAGTAATGAAAAAAATACGAGAGACATTCATACACTAACTTCCGTTTTCACATGGTGTGTGTAATAGTAAAGATAGTTGTGGAATATACTTTGATTCAGTACGCTGTGAGCAGCGGAGAATCAAGATCGTGCCTTTCGACCTCTCCGAGCGACTTGCTTTCGAAATGTGTGCTGTAATCACAAGTCCCGCGAATTTGGAGGTACGTTTTGTGATAAGGATTCTTGCGGAAAAAAACAGCAAAGCTTGTGAAATTAATCCTTTTTGCCTTCCAAACGATATTTTAAGCACCTTACAATACAGCTTTTAGTGGGCTACTGCAGCTCGATTTTAACTATCATTTTGATGTCGTTGCCACTTTGTTCTCCGTCATATCTTCTCCCGTTAGTCAGACACCTACGTTACATGTTAGTCCTAGTAACCAATTTCAAACTTTCTAATGGAAAACAAAATCCAAAGACGCTGAGAAATTTGTTAAGGGAAGCATCAAATTTATTGTCTATATTATCAGCACTGTAAACATTCTGCGACCCTTGTTCTTCAATGAGATTTAAAAAAGTCTCGTTGACACCGAAGTAGCTTCCTAAATTGTTTGTAATTATATTTAACGTATGTGAAGAAAAATTCTATTTAGTGTTAAAACTTGTGCATCATGGTCTGATAGGCCTTTTACTCTTTTTCTAATGAAATTCCCCTATAGTCATGAAGAGCAAAAAATGTTCTTTGTCCTCCACCTTCAATTATAAAATCAGTACTAAATACAACAACTAATTTTAGCATACTTCATCAAAACATAACAGATATCAGAGATACAGTTTGTGAATGACCTGTTCAATGCAATGTTTTGGTATGTCAGTAGATTCAAGGGGAATACCATTACTCACGTACATGGTCGTCGTCCCCCCCACCCACCCCCACCCTCCATTCCGCTTCTTGAAAATAGCCCCCTCATCTGTATCCTGGTACAGGAAGTCTCTGAATTTCCTCAGTGTGTATGTGGTCCTTTTATATTACGTTAGAGCCAACAACTCTACGCAGGATGTCTGTAGAATACCCACTGGCAGTACTGCTAAAACTGTTTAAAAATAAAAAAACTGCAGAGCTATTTGAATAGCAGCCCACCACCTGTGATGTCACACCAGAGATTCTGACGTCTTGATTTGATGGTCCATTCGCGGAAATTATGTTTTGTACTTCCTGTAACAAAGTCTTCTTTGTACGTTTATTATTATTTTTTGCATAAGTTTCCTTTATTTGTAATATAAATCTAATTACCACTGCAAAGGTCAGATAGTATGACTCTTCTTGGTAGAGCACTTTATGATCCATATATGATATTACTGTGAAAATTATTTTGGCAAGTGTAAACTTACGTCAGTTACAAACAGATCTCCAGAATAGAGATATACTTTCGTCTGTAACTCAAATAACACAGTTCAAAATCGAATTATGTGGAGCTATTGGAATCCAAAAACAAAATCTTCCCAAACTAAACGTATGATTTTCAGCTACCTATCGATATGCAGAGGAGCATGTAACCCGTCAACGTTTATACGTAATTAACACTATATTTTACGCTTAGCAAACACAGTTCCGACAGCGTAAAGACATTAATGCAAAATTCAGTATACAATTGTGAGTCATCTAGTTACGTTTATTTTACACATTGTTTATTTTATGGCAACTGTAACAAGAAATGAGTGGCTGTGTGTCTGTTAAGTAAGTAATTTCACTAAAGTGGGGAACGGTGAACAGCTGAAAGTAAAAGTCTGCAAAGCGTTGAAGTTTTGGGAGACACGGTAGCAATAACATAGTTAGTGTGATATAGACAATAAAGGAAAATACAAAAAGATTGTCTGAATCTGTGCGACTACAATGAATTTACGCAGTAGGGAAATTATACGGGAGGGGCTCAAATGCGTTTGAAATGCTGCGCTGTGAAACAGGGTTAGCTATTTACTGCACCAGTAACACTCAGATTAATAAAGTTTTATGTAGGATACACCAGAGTAAAATTTTTTTCCCATTGGTAGTGCTTACGAAAGCAACACGTCAAGATTAGCATCATAATCAGAAACTTATGAAAACTTGCGAACTATCAGAAAACGGAAAGTAGAACATAAATGATAGGCATGACTAGATACAACAGGTCACTGATAATTTTCAACGACACACGTAGAGAACAAGAAGTTCAATACTGTTGCTACAGCATCTACACATGGTATACAAGCATATTCACAGTTAATGGCATTTCCTTACAAATTCAACCTTTAACGACGATAAAAACAATATGACATCAAACAATACAGAGAAACCTTTTCTTGCGCTTGTGTAATTTTTCTGAATCAAAAATCTTTCAATGATTATGGCCAATGCAGCAATTCCTGAATATGGAAGCTCTGTATGTTATTACGACGACCATCCATCATGTTCCTGTCCATGTTATGGCGATATTAATAAAAGTTTGAGATCGTTTAACGTCGTGAACGGTAAAATCTGTATATATTGAAAGTTTCTTGTGGCATCTTCTCTTCCGTTCTCCCAATGTCAGCAATAGCGTTCCTGGTTCGTGAATAAATTATCATTAATCTTTCCACTCCCTGACGGCAGAGATAAATCTGAGGCTTCCGAGGAAACGACAAAACAAGACCACACATCTAAGCAAAAATTTAAAGCATACGTATTTGACATCTAATCACAGCGATGTTACGCGTTTTATTAAGGCGTTATTGTCCTTAGCATAATTGCCCCAGTCCTAAATAAGTTGAAGCTCATCACCTCTTCAGGTTTGTGACAAGCAAATGTGGTCGTTATTACACGAGCAATACTCTATCTGATACAATAAACCGTAATTTGAAGGCTCGGTGTCACATCAGTCTTTTACGTGACACGCTCTTATCTCAACTCTTCACTAAATTGTACAGAAACACATTTTGTTGTTACACTAAGCTAGTTCTTCTAGTAAAAACCTTGTCGTCAGTCCTGGAGGAAACGTCTGGCTAACAGCACAAGATCTCGCTTAGCAAAAAATGTTTTTGTAACTGGGAAGTCAAATTTATGTACAGTGCTTAACAATCAATTTGGCACTCGTCAGTAGTACATGAAGGCACCAGAGTAGCCAGCAAAAACTTCTAGCGTAAATAGGTCAACTGTACACATTTGCTACACACAGTGTAAAGCATAGATGGCATGAATATGTCCGTAATACCGCGATTATCGGACAGTGGAACTCTTCAGATGGCACATTGTCAAGTTTGAGTTGTTTGTGCATGTTGTTCGAGAAATTAATCAATTTCTAAGATTTTTGTGAAAAATGAATAAAACGTAAATTTTTTGTACTGATCTTCAGGCAGAAGACTTCTTTGATGAAGCTCCTCACGTTAATAGATCCTGTACAAGTCTGTCTCTACATAATCTAGATCCATTAGCACCTGCTTATTGTATTCATCTCTTGGTCTCACCCGACACTCCCCTTACACACCAAACTGACAATTCCTTGAGGTCTCAGATTGTGTCATATCAACCGACCCCTTATTTTAGTCAAGTTGTGCAGTAATCTATTTTCTCTCCAAATCGATTCGGTGCCTCTTTATTCGTTAGGCCATCTACCCACTTAATCTTCGGCATTCTTCAGCGGCATCACATTTCAAAAGCTATTCTCTTCTTGTCTGAAATGCTTACCATCCACGTTCCACTTGCTTAAAAGGCTGTACTCCAGATGAATACCTTCAGAAATGACTTCGTAACACTAACCTTTGTATTCGATATCAATAAATTCATCTTTTTTCTCTAGCCAGTCTGAGTTTAGTTTACTCTTTGCTTCGGCCGTCATGAGTTATTTTGTTGTGCGAATGCCAAACGCATCTACTGCTCTAGGCATGTCATGTTCTAATCTAATTTCTACAGAAAGGGCTGATTTAATTCGACTACGTTCCATTAATGTTGTTTTACTTTCATTGACGCTCAAAAAATGGCTCTGACCACTATGGGACGCAACTGCTGTGGTCATCAGTCCCCTAGAACTTAGAACTACTTAAACCTAACTAACCTAAGGACATCACACACATCCATGCCCGAGGCAGGATTCGAACCTGCGACCGTAGCAATCGCACGGATCCGGACTGCGTGCCTAGAACCGCGAGACCACGCTCAGCTTGTAGCCTCTTTTGAAGACACTATCTTTCCCGGTCAAGTGCTCTTCCCGGTGCTTTGCCGTCGCTACAGTGTCGTTTGCAAACACAACGGTTTTATTTCTTCAAAGCAGAATTACTTATAATATAAGAAACACTGATGTAAAAATTTCGATAGATAGAAGTGATGCTGTATCCGTAGAGTTGTCGGTCCGCTTTAGGGTAGCGTGGACCATCGTAAGCATGCGTAGTTTTCCTAGTAGCTTTGGTCAATTAAGATTGTAACTGCATTACCTATATGTTAGGCGTGTTGCATACCTATCCTATCAGGCGTTACCCCATTTCGTAAGTGGTCAGTGTATTACTACACTCCCCTAGAATCGGGAAGCAGTGAACCATCTAAAACTGAGTGAGGATATATGAGAGGCCAGGTAACCTAAAATACATTTTTGTTCTACATAGCTATTCTCCTTCCTGTTACTTAAAAACAACAGTATTTATAGCAAATCAGAAATTGTCATTCAGGGTTTATTCGGAAATTGTTGATTTGTAACGCGAAACAGAGGGATGTTGCGGTTAAAATAAAAAAAATTACAGATGTATCGTATAGTGCTAGAAAAAGCAATTTTCTAAAAAAAAGGTAAAATTGAAAAAAAAGCGAAACAAAAATATTTCAAACATCGCTTCAATATTTCATCGTCCTTATATAAAACATAGTTCTGTAATTATAAAACAACTCTCGCACTTATAAATAATTATAAGATGAAACTCTTACCTTTAATCATGATGAACGTTCCATGAGTACAAAACAACCATAATCATATAGCTTTTTGTATGCTCATACATGTAAACTACACTTACACCAAAAGTAATTGTTTAGTACATAAAAGCACAGAAACTCCTTTTTAATATCTTTCCAAAATATAAATTGCAATTTTATATTCTAATAATAATATAAAATATACAATGGACTAACACTGTACGATGTATGGGTCTAATTATGTGCAAAACAAACAAACAAATAGAAAGCAAAGAACTTATGGTTCGCAGTTCCTCTCTCACTCATTCATTTATCTTTCTTTCTCTACCATGTTATCAATACCACTGGACTTTAGCTTTGGTAGAGCGCAACTCTTTATGTTCGGCGTTTAGGATGCTTTGCCTTCCGTTTCCGCAGGATAGAAATTTTACTGTGTTACTGCGTATCCGCCGATATTCACGAACTCAATAACATTGTTCAACCAAATAGACGTGGCAAAAATTCACAGTGCCTTACTCAATAGACACTGACTGTAATCAGTCTTCTCACTGGTTTTATACGGTCCGCCACGAATAGCTTTTACACCCAACTCACACCATTATTTGTTTGATATACTTATTTTATCTGAAATTTTGTTAAACTCCTTAGAGTTAGGTTTCTTTGCCAGTGGTAGAGAGATTTTGAGTAAAATAAAATTTTATACTAGGTACGTTGACGACATTTTGTTTGTCGTTAACGGTATTCAAAATGATGTAGACCGCACTTTTTCTATTTTCAAAGAGTTTCATGGTAACATCAGTTTTACACTTGAGAAAGAATCCTTGACGATGTCCTTGAACTATTTGGATCTCACGTTGACAGTGGTGGTTAGCCGTATTGAGTTTAATATATATCGGAAAGACACGTATTTTGATATTATCATTTCTGTAGATTCGGCGCATCCGCATGCCCATAAGATGGCCTTTTCTCATTCGAGTATACATCGAGCTACAGCTATCCCCCCGTCACCGGAGGCGCTAGAAACCGAATTGGTCACACTGGAAGGTATAGCTAGAAATAATGGTTATAGTTCGCAACTGGTAAGACGTTTGTACAATAAGAAAATAATTAAAGATAGTGGTACAGCTTCCACATTAGGAGATTTAGTAAATGACAAACCGATGGCAACAGTATCCATCCCCTTTGTAGGTAATGTTAGTTACAAATTAGGTCGTTTGCTTAGAGCTTATAACTTTACTCTTTTCCACCAACAATAATTTGCACAAGAATTTAATCCATTCGTTGCAAATCACAGGTGATAAACAGTCTCAGTCTGGAGTGTATAAAATTAATTGACTGTCCGAAATTTTATATAGGTCAGACTGGCCGAGCTCTTATGACTAGATATAAAGAGCACATCCCCACAAGAAGCGGTGATGGCACGACGGGTTCCACTTATGCAGAACACCTTATACAAATGGCTCATGCGCCGATTCCTCCGTCTAATATCAAGTTGCTTCCTGCTGAAGTTAAGGGTTCAAAATTGGACATCTTAGAGGAAATGCAGATTTTTAAACACGAGCAGTATGCCAAAGACGATGTCCTTAACGATCAGCTCCAGTTAAAAAACAGAAATTTCTTTGAAGGTTTCGGTCCCTTACTTAATTCTTCACATTACGTTACATGACGTGGAAGTTGGTTGACGCACGTGGACGATGTCGATTGTTCACGGGTGGTAACGACGCCCCCCCCCCCTCCCCCATTTTGGTACGTTTTCCCTCCTACTGTGTTGAGGGTTTGGTTAGCCAACAAGATCACCATTTGTATTTTATTATTGATGCGCGCTTTTAGAAGGTATTTTATGTATCTTTGTTGGCTTCTATGTAATTATAAGATCACGGAGCCAAGGTATGTTATAAATCTTTAACTTCTTCTGATTACGGCCTGGTCGGCCGCTTGGTATTATGGCGATGTAGCGCCTATGGCTGTTTCTGCTGCAGATATTATTAGTGCGGTTTTATCCGTTAACAATAACGTCCTTAGCATAGCTATCTTTTAGTTTAGTTGTAATTACTACCAATTCTAGGGCCTCCATATTAGCTTGTGACTGATTTACCATCCGTGCACAAAGTTTGTCGTGCGTTGGTATTGAATATTTCTTAATTCCCGCATCATCGCTTTTATCATTTGCTCAGTTTACAATTTGTGTGACAACTTTTGGAAAACGGTTAGGTCCAGATCCGTGTTAACTTTGTAATCCCGCTCCCATGCATAAGAAGAGCGTTTCCTGGCAGAGCACATGCACAGTGATTTCGATAGCCGCGCATGTGAGCAGCCTGCGGTGCCTCAGTTCTGTGCAGACCTGTGACCATCGTACGTTGGCTGGGGCGAGGCAGCACACACAGGGTTGAGATAAGTAATATTATTGACTTGTTACATATGTACCGCGTATTTGTAAAAACAAATTATGGTGTCTTGCCGCTGTAAGTGTTGATTTTAGCCTTTGACTATGCCTATTTAGGCAATCTGTTTTATATTTGTTCTGAAGAAGGCGTGGTTACCCACTCTGAAACGTAAGTAAACCCCAGGCAGTTCGTGCAATCGAGGCGGATTTTTCATAATTATTTCGATACTTATGATTGCTGACGCGCTGCAATGCTGAAAGTTTTTCAATCTATTTATTATACACACCAAGAAAGAAAAGGACACATCACTATGGAATTACTCGAATGGGACGGGAATCGATGGCTCTGATGTACATGTACAGACAAAAAATGATTAGAATTAAGGAAATATTGGATGATGTATTCAAGAGAAAGAGCTTCAAAAATTGAGCGTTGGTCCACCTCTGGACTTTATGTGAACAGTTATTCCGCTTCACTTTGACAGAGTTGTTGTATGTCCTCCTGAGAGATATCGTGTTGTATTCTGTCCAATTGGCTCGTCAGATCGTCAAAATCCTCAGCTGGTTGAAGGTCCCCGCCCAAAATGCTCCACAGGTTTTCAATTGGGGAGAGACTTTGGTCGCCGAGGAAGGCTTTGGCAATCACGAAGTATAAATGCTCGCCGTCTGTAGGCGGACGTTATCTTAATGTGATGTAAGCCCAGGATGGCTTGCCATGAAGTCAACAAAACGGGGCGTAGAGTATCTTCGACGTACCACTGTGCTGTGAGGGTGCTGCAGGTGACAAACAAAAGGTCCTGCTTTGAGAAGAAATGGCACCCCAAACCATCTCTCCTAGTTACAGGGCCGTATGTTGGGCGACAAATGTGCTGGTTTCCCACCGCTGTCCCAGGCTCTTCCAGACACATCTTCGCTGGTCCTCAGTGCGAAGTGTGACTTATCGCTGGCGGCAATTTTACTGCAGTCAGTGAGATTCTAGACCAAAGATGTGCCTGGAATGCTTCAGACTACGTTGGGATATCAACCTGACTGTCACGCACCATGTGGTCCGACAACTAGGAGATATAGTCTGCGGTCATTTCATAGCAGGACCTTTTTGGCTGCCATCCGCACTACAGTTACAGCCCAGAGGTGCGCCGGCGATTTTCTACGCCAAGTTTTGTTGCCCTTCATGGAAGCCGTCCTGGGTTTACATTTCAGAAAAGTAATGCCCGCCCGCTCATGACGAGAATTTCTACTGCCTGCCAGTCCCCGCTTGGTCACCCCTTATTAGGATTTCCGCCCCATTCGGATAATTCCTTCGTGTTCCGTCTTTCTTCTTTGAGTTACGATACAATGCAATATAATGTAATCTGGTGCTGCTGCTTTAAATATAAACGGGTTAATGCGAATGCTGAATTGGTTCGAGTGCTGTATCATCGTACCAGAAATACACGTCACCGCAATTAAAAGCTGTTCGGTTCATTTGTACGTCAATTTTACTGACACAGTCGACTACATTCTGCTTAATACCATTTGCCAAACAAAAACATTCAAATAAACGACCAACAGCGATACGAGAGGCAGTCAGAAATGAACCAGCACTGGGCGTGGTTCACGTGGTGAGAACATAGATCTGTTCCGTAATGAAAGCCCACAAGAGCATAACCAGTGTGCATTGAGGCTGACTGGCCTGTCGATAAGGCAGCTCGCCGGCCCTTACAGCACCGTAATAACAGTAATTGCCCTCCCTGAAAGACGAGCGGCTTTTCGGACAGGAGTTGGCACACTGCCGACATCCCTGAAAGCGAACTGGCTCATTTGCTGTGTTGCAACGGACAAGGGGAGTAACATTGCTCGAGTGATTAAACCGAACAGAAACGATTTTAAAGTACTGAGACGTGTTTGTTCTACTGACGGTCAATATCATTTTTCTGTCAAACGCTACATGGATCAACAGTCGATGTTTGAAAGTTATCTGCAGATTACAGTACCATATAACAAGCAACTACATCTGCATAACAGCCACAAATAAGGCTTCAATTTGGGAAATTCAGCTTTGGCTTCAAGCAAAATTTTTAACACATGCAGTCCTTACATACTTGCTTTTCCATTTACACCTACGTACACACTCTGGAAGCCACCACACAGTCCATGGTGGAGGATACCTTGTACCACTACTGGTCATTCCCTTTCCTGTTCCACCCTCAAACAGCACGGGGGAAACGACTGGCTACATTCTTCTGCACATGCCCTAATTTCTTGCACCTTGTCTCGTGATCCTTACTCGAAATGTACATTGGCGGCAGTAGAATCGTTCTATGTTCAGCCGAAACGACTGTTCTCTTAATTTTCTTCATACCATTTCACAGAAAGAACGTTCCTTTAAGGATCCGATAAAAGTTCACGAACCATCACAATAATAATCATGTAGTAACCGAATCTGCTGCTAATAAATCTAGCCGCTCATTTCACACGTCCTCGGGCACTCCTGATCATACGTTCGTCTCTGGTGCAAGCTGGAAGCTCGCTGTCCAGGAAAATGTACTGGATTTTGTTAAGAAGTCTTTGAACCATCATATATCCCATATGCTCGGATTTTCGTTACAGTCTGCAGTGGGGCGAAAAGGGAATAATAAGAACGGACGGCCAAGAAAGAAGAGTGCGGATTAAAAAGTGTGTAAGAGAAGGATGTAGCCTTTCGCCCGTGCTGTGCAATCAGTGCATCAAAGAACCAAGGATGGAAATAAAATTAATGGTGAAAGTATGTCAATGATGCGATTCTCTGATGACATTACTATCTTGAGTGAACGTGAAGAAGAATTACAGGCTCTCCTAAATGGAATGAACAGTGAGATGAGTACAGAATTCGGACTGAGAGTAAATCGAAGAAAGACGAAAGTAATGGAAAGTAGCAGAAATGAGAACAGTGAGAAACTTAACATCAGGACCTATGGTCTCGAAGTAGATGAAGTTAATGAATTCTAGTACCTAGGCAATAAAATAACCAACGACGGAAGGAGCAGGGAGGACATTAAAAGCAGACTAGCACTGGCAAAAAGGACATCAGACATGGGCCTCGATTTGAGGAAGAAATTTCTGAGAATGTACATTTGGAGCACAGCATTGTATGGTAGTGTAACATGGACTGTGGGAAAATCGGAACAGAAGAGGAACGAAGCATTTGAGATGTGATGCTACTGACGAATTTTGAAGATTAGTTGCACGGATAAGGTAAGGAGTGAGGAGGTTCTGCATGGAATCGAAGAGGAAAGGATTATGTGGAAAACACCAACAAGGAAAAGGGACAGAATAATAGGACATCTGTTAAGACATCAGAGTATGACTTCCATCGCACTAGAAAATAATTGAGGACACAGGTTGCAAGAAGTTAAGAGGTTGGCGCAGGAGAGGAATTCGTGGCGGGCCGCATCAAACCAGTCAGAAGACTGATAAAAAAAAGAAAGGAGACTCGTCTCTTCACAACCCTGGAACTCAGCAGACAGTTTCCTCCCATGAACCAGTCCCTGTTGTATAAAATTGTCACGATAAATCTCTTGTTACCGAAATTGTACGCCAGACGGGTGCCGGAACATGAAGCAAAGCGTATGGGTGCAGCTTTCACTTTTCTACAGCAGTACCCCTGATGACGGCGACGAGTTTCTGGACCGGAACATCGCAAGTGATGAGACGTGGGTTGCACACAATACACTAGAAATTAAGCAGCAGTCAGTGCACTGGCGTCACACTGGCTCTCTTTGCAAGACGAAATTCAGGTAGACGGGAAGCTCTCCTCATCGAATTCCTGATCAGATATGAGGTGGTGAATACTGAGCGCTGATAATAAACAATGTGGAAATTGCGGCGGGCCATTCAGAACAACCGACGCGGAATGCTGAATGCCGGTGTTCTCTTGCCGCGGGGTAACGCTCTTCCACCTACGGATGGACGAACAACATGAGTCCGATGAAGGCTCGCCTCTCAGCGATTTCCAACTGTTTCGGATGCTCGAGAAATTCCTGCCCCTTGGGAGTCAAACTGACAGAAGCAGAGCTGGTTGTCACACAGTGGTTCGAGTTCTAGGCGGCAGACTTCTATGAACCAGCAATACAAAAGTTGGTCCCACGATATGACAAATGTCTGAAATCCAGGGGCGAATATTCTCAAAAATAACTGAACACTTCCTGTACACGTTCCGATAAATCTTCCAATTAATTCGTGTTTTGATGCTCTTCTCGACCCCTGGGAAAATTAGTTCATGGATATGCCTCGTGCAACTGCGTCACATAATAGACGAAATGTCACTCATTTTTTTGCTATATTAGCGGTAAAAATGTTCAGTTAAATGAACGGCCAGAATCATTAAGGAAGTGGAGGGAAACTTACGGAAATCTATTTCAGTAATTACTTCTGAAAGGGGACCTATCGACAATGTTAGATTTTCTAATATCTTAACACTTATAAATAGGAACACAAACATGAAATAAACTGGGAAACTATATTCAGTAACGGAAAAATAGCACACAGATAACATGACAGTTATGTGGTGCCTTTGTAGCACGCATTAATAAGGAATGCTTAGTGAGTTCTCATAAGACATATGTATCGCTATTAGAGATAACTGCAAGTAATCATTATATGAAACAGAGACAGCTTACCCATTTCAGTCCAGTTACCACTTGTACAGACTGAGGTTACGTGGTACTGTTCTCACTGCATTACTAACTGTGCGGTACAGCAACCGGTGACGAAATTTTTTGAATAAAGGCAGTATAGGCTGCACAACTGTTTCTATTAATACCATTTATGCGTTTCGCCCTTGTGAGGCATCATCAGGTTATGTAAAAATGTAGCAGAAGAAAGGCCATTCGTCAGTTGTCACAACAGGACATAAAACAAGAATAAAAATCATCTGAAAAAGACACCATCTCGCGAAAAGTTTTATATTAGCATGCATTATTTTCGGTTCCGGTGAAGTTCTTTCGGTTACATTCTTATATAATCTGATGATGGTTTACAAGGGCGAACTGCGTAATTGGTATTAATAAAAACCATTTTGCAACCTAGACTGCCTTTATCAAAAAAAACTTATGCTGTTTGCTATGCGTTTATGCAAGAAGACGCTTGGTGTAGATCTTCAATGTAAACAGACGTTATTTATCGGGCTTAAATAGACGGAAATATTCCTTGTTCGGTTACACTGTTTGGATATACCAGTGGAAACGGTAACAACTGTACAATATCTGTAAGTAACAGACCGAAGCGGCATAAAATGGAACGACCACAAAACTGGCTGTCAAAAAAGCAGAGGTCTTTGGGAAGAATCCTCACAAAAATGTAACTTGTCCATGAATTACGTGATTTCCAAAACTCGTTCGATCGATTTATGGTTATACCTCGTCAGTGTGGGATCACTACCAAGTATGAATAATAGAGGAAACTCAAAGAAGAGAGACGTACTTTGTCACAGGTTTTTTCAATAAGTTCTAAGGAGAAACTCTTCCTTTTTGTAGTTCCTGTTCGTTTAGAAAAAGCTTTTTCATTTCATTCTAACTACCGATCGGTCTCGATATTTGCGCAGCTGTCATGTGCGCCAGTAACAAAGCAAGGGAACTCAAATAACTCAAATGAAAAAGTACAGCGTCTATACAACTGAACGGACTGTAGTTACATGGACTAGAACATCGTTACACTAGGTAAGCGTGTACCGTGACAAGTCAGTGGGACTTTTACACTGTTGTACGAGGGTCACTCCAAAAAAAAGCACACTATTTTTGTAAAAATGCAGTTTTAATTCTGCATGTGTGAAAGTTTTACAGTGTGAGGATACATCCTTCCCGCTTGTTTTCAAACTTAGTTCAACTTGTTCCCGTGACTGGCTCCGTCGCAGCATATCATCAAGATGGCTGCCACACTTGACGTTCGTCAAAAGCAACGTGTTGTCAATAGAATTCCTGTGCTGTGAGAAAGAGACAGTGGGAAACATCCACAAGAGGTTGAAAAACGTGTATGGAGATGCTGCTGTCGATCGCAGTACAGTTAGTCAGTGGGAAAGCAGGTTACTACAGTCCAGACAATGTACAGAGAGTTAACGAATTGGTGAGTGCTGACAGACGCATCACAGTGAACGAATTGTCACGTTACGTTGGGACAGGGGAAGGAAGTGTTTGCAGAATACTGGAAGTGTTGGCGTTAAAAAAGATTTGTGCCAGGTGGGTTCCCAGGATGTTGACATTGGCTCACAAAGAAACAAGAAAAACGGTGTGCAGCGAACTTTTGGAACATTACGAGAATGGTGGAGGTGAATTTATTGGAAGAATTGTGACAGGTGATGAAACATGGCTCCATCATTTTTCACCAGAGATGAAGAGGCAATCAATGGAGTGGCATCATGCAAATTCACCCAAGAAAAAAATTTAAAACCACAACTTCTACGGTGTTTTTCGATTCCGAAGTACTCTTGCTTGTGGACATCATGCCAAGTGGAACCATAATAAATTCTGATGCATATGTGACGACACTGAAGAAACTTTAAGCTCGACTGAGTCGTGTTCGACCACATCGGCAAGAAGAGGATGTTTTGCTGTGTTACGACAATGCACGGCCACATGTCAGTCAAAAAACATGGAAGCGATCACAAAACTCGGATGGACAACACTGAAACACCCACCTTACAGTGCTGATCAGGCTCCACGTAACTGTCATCTCTTTGGGTAACTGAAAGACTCTCTTCGTGGAACAAGGTTTGAAGATGAAGAGTCCCTTGTACACACTGCCAAATAGTGGCTCCAACAGGTTGGTCCAGAAATTTACCGTGAGAGTATACAGGCGCTGGTTCCAAGATGGCGTAAGGTAGTTGAGTGGGATGGATATTATGTGGGGAAATGAAAATATTGTTTCTAAAGGATAAATCCACACACTACAAAACTTTCAAACATGTATTATAAAAGACGGATTTAAAAAAAAATAGTGTGCATTTCTTTTAGAGTTACTCTCGTACATTCCACCAGAAGAATTACAGACGCAGCAGTAAGTAATATACACGCATCAACAAAAGTTTTGCGTAACTCCGATTCTCAGAATTCCTGAAGATAGACGTTGACTGTGGATATTGTATCACACAGCCCCTTAGACTGTCACTGAACCCGCCAAAAGATGTAAACAACCATGCATGAGCAGCGCCTATTATACGAATGGGGTTTGACAGCGGATCAGTTCCAGTCGTTCCAACAGGAAGGAGGTACACGGCTCGTATTGTCTGTAGTTCAACAATGTCTAGACGGTCAATACCGCGGTTCGATCGCGTCCTCATTGTTACTTTGTGCCAGGAAGGGCTCTCAACAAGGGAAGTGTCAAGGCGTCTCAGAGTGAACCAAAGCGATGTTGTTCGGACGTAGAGGAGATACAAAGACAGGAACTGTCGATGACATGCCTCGCTCAGGCCGCCCAAGGACTACTACTGCAGTGGATGACTGCTATCTACGGATTATGACTCGGAGGAACGCTGAAAGCAACGAAACCATGTACAATAACGCTTTCCGTGCAGCCACACGACGTTGCGTTGCGACTCAAACTGTGCGCAACAGGCTGCACGACGCACAACTTCTCTCCCGACGAGGCGAGGTCCATCTTTGCAACCACGACACCATGCAGCGCGGTAAAGATGGGCTCAACAACATGCCGAATGGACCGCTCAGGATTGGCATCACGTCCTCTTCACCGATGAGCGTCGCATATGCCTTCAACCCGACAATCGACGGAGACGTGTTTGGAGGCCACCCGGTTAGGCTGAACGCCTTAGACACACTGTCCAGCGAGTGCAGCAAGCTGGAGGTTCCCCTGCGGTTTGGGTATCATTATGTAGGGCCGACGTACGCTGCTGGTGGTCATGGAAGGCACCGTAAAGGCTGCACGATGCGTGAATGCCATCCTCCGACCGATAGTACAACCATATCGGCATCATATTGGCGAGGCATTCGTCTTCATGGACGACAATTCGCGCCCCCATCGTGCGCATCTTGTGAATGACTTCCTTCAGGATAACGACATCGCTCGACTAGAGTGGCCAGCATGTTCACAGGACATGAATCCTATCGACATGCTTGGGATGGACTGAAAAGGCTGTTTACGGACGATGTGATTCGCCAACCACTCTGAATGATCTACGCCGAATCGCCGTTGAGGAGCGGGACAAACGGGACCAAGAGTGCCTTGATGAACTTGTGGATAGTATGCCACGACGAATACAGGCATGCATCAATACAAGAGGACATTCTACTGGGTATCATAGGTACCGGTGTGTATAGCAATGTGGACCACCACCTCTGAAGGTCTCGGCGTATGGTAGCACAACATGCATGTGTGGTTTTGATAAACAATAAAAAGGTCGGAAATTATGTTTGTGTTGACCTCTATTCCAATTTTCTGTACAGGTACCGGAACTCTTGGAACAGAGATGATGTAAAACTTTTTTTTGATGTGTGTATATCGATGTGTTATATTATCTGCATAATGAATTTGATTTTTTGTGTTATGTTATTTATTTGTAACTAGAACTTTATAAATGTGTATTTGTTTCCTTTCCTGTGTTGACTCGAACGGTGCAACATCACACACTTTTTGCAATTTTCTGGTGTTAGAACACTAAGCTGACAAAATCATGGGATCGCGATATGTACACATACAAATGGGAGTAGTATGCGTCCACAAACAAAAGAAAAGTTCGGAGTAGGTATTAAAATCCGTGGAGAAGAAATAAAAACTTTGAGATTCGCCGATGACATTGTAATTCTGTCAGAGACAGCAAAGGACCTGGAAGAGCAGTTGAACGGAATGGACAGTGTCTTGAAAGGAGGATATAAGATGAACATCAACAAAAGCAAAACGAGGATAATGGAATGTAGTCGAATTAAGTCAGGTGATGCTGAGGGAATTAGATTAGGAAATGAGTTTTGCTATTTGGGGAGCAAAATAACTGATGATGGTCGAAGTAGAGAGGAAAAAAAAAATGTAGACTGGCAATGGCAAGGAAAGCGTTTCTGAAGAAGAGAAATTTGTTAACATCGAGTATAGATTTAAGTGTCAGGAAGTCATTTCTGAAAGTATTTGTATGGAGTGTAGCCATGTATGGAAGTGAAACATGAACGATAAATAGTTTGGGCAATAAGAGAATAAAAGCTTTCGAAATGTGGTGCTACAGAAGAATGCTGAAGATTAGATGGGTAGATCACATAACTAATGAGGAGGTATTGGATAGGATTGGAGAGATGTTTGTGGCACAACTTGACCAGAAGAAGGGATCGGTTGGTAGGACATGTTCTGAGGCATCAAGGGATCACCAATTTAGTATTGGAGGGCAGCATGGAGGGTAAAAATCGTAGAGGGAGACCAAGAGATGAATACACTAAGCAGATTCAGAAGGATGTAGGTTGCAGTAGGTACTGGGAGATGAAGAAGCTTGCACAGGATGGAGTAGCATGGAGAGCTGCATCAAACCAGTCTCAGGACTGAAGACAACAACAACTACA